>NC_143483.1:50492281-51709004 GCF_027475165.1 Benincasa hispida | reverse complement strand
AAAATGAAAACGATTTTCATTGTTTTAATCCGCCGGTTACCATAACCATCGCAGCTCCACTTTCCACGTCCGAACGTGGATAAATCCGTTAATTATCAAATAATTAATCAATTAATTTAATTAATAAATATAATCATATTATATTTATATCCTACAGTTTGATATCATACAGAAGAACTCCGTGGGGGGGCCATTGAACAGCTGGAAAAAGCCCGCCCGAGAATTGGGAGTTCCTATCGTAATGCTAGTATAGTATTTTCTCCTCTACTTGATATAAATCATATTTATATCTAATTTCCTCCAAAATAATGCATCTCATACATTTAGCCAATTATATCATATATAATTAACCAGTCCAATTATATCATATATAATTGAACTTCCTTTACTCAATTTAAACACTTCAAATTAACCCAAACACTGGTTCTCGACTTTATCCAAGCTACCCAGGTGGCCTAATGGACCTGTGGCTCGAAACTCCAACAGTACGTGAATAGTTGGCTAAACTCTTTAGCCACGAGATCCACCATCTGTGAACTATCAGTGATTCCACTAAAGACCAACTACTAAACTCTTCTTACCACATATATATTTCTGTGTCCATGGATATAACCAATCCTGAGTACGATGAACCTTCACAAATGCTCGTAAGTACACCTGGGCCAATTTACCGTTTTTCTCCGGTAGTTACATCTCACTCCTTAGACCACTGATTCTTCTAATGAAAATACAACATAGTCCAACTATGTATGAACACCTCTCGGGCCAAGAGAAGGTGTGTGGCGCCACATCGTTCAAGTCCTGGAATCAGCTCTTAAAGAAGCCATCTATCTATTTACTCTTTCCTCGGGGAAGGAGTGAATTTCATCATGTGTAGTTGAGTTCCCAGCTCTCAAATCAGACAAATCCTCAAAATGGTAGGTTTGAATCGGCGTCCTGGCCACTCGCACCCATACAAATGAAAGGACTGCCCTCAGTGGTAGGAGTTCCCAACTCACTCAAGATTGAGGTCATGATACTTATGGTCATCCTAGTGAAGTGAAGTTTCTATCATGAACGGTGTTCTATAATGAGACGTTAACACTTCTTGGTTAGGTCTTATACAAACTCTTTGTATAGGACGTCCCCGTTCGCATATCCCCAATACGAATGATCAGGATCAGACCATCTGTGACAAGTCACAAAACTTGTGACCATTCCACAAAGCGGGCCGCGTCCGTAGCGTTACCAAGATAAGATTTTCCTCCTTTATCCATTTACTACTGACCATTTTGGTGATCACTCAAGACATGATCCACTTGTATGTCACCACATACATACTTGAGTCACATACAGATAACCAGGGATTTTATGTTTATTGGTTTGTGGTAAAGCAAATAAAACAAATAACCGAGTAAAACAACAAGATGTGAAGTAAATATCATATATTAACAATCATAGGTGTTCGTATATACTATTTACAAACTGCAGAACACGAGACTTTAGGGCATCAACCCTAACAGTTAGTCCAACCTTAAATCTTCCAAGTACATATCATGTCCCCAATCTAAATTTTAATCTTGCCTTTGTTGGTCAACTATATGCTCTCAGTTTAACTGTTTCTTTTTCTCCTATTGGTTGTCAAGTTCAATATCAGCAAATGAGACAAATAGTTGGTACGAGGCGCAAGGTCGAATGGTTGTTTAAGCTCACCTCTCTTCAGCTTCTGTTGGGATTGGTATCCTAATTCTCCCGAAGTCTCGTAGTTTGTAATCTATACACATTGTTATGAATAAAATAAGAGTTATTTTATTTGGTATTTACTCATATCCAATAAACAAAGCTCCATGGTTATTGTATGAAAACTTAAGTATGTATATGAGATATACAAGTGGATCATGCCTTAAGTGATAACCTAAATAGGTTTGTAGTATAAGGATCAAAGAGGGATTCTTGATCCTAGTGACACTACAGATACGGCCCACTTTGTAGAGGTTTGTAAGTATTGTGAACTACTATAGATGGTAGATTCTGACCATTCATGTGGAGACATGCGAGCGGAGGTGTTCTATAAAAAGAGTTTGTATAAGATCAGACCACGAGATGATTCGTCTCTGTGTATAACATCGTTGATACTGGAGACTTACATCTCACCTAAACGACCATAGTTGACATGACCTCAATCCTGAGTGTTTTGGAAACTTCTACCATTGAGGGAGGTTCTTGGATTAGTATGAGTGAGAGTGTTTAGATTGCCAACTCAATATGTCTACTATTTTAGGGACTTGTCTGATTTGGGAGCTAGGAACTTAGTTACACAAGATGGAATTCACTCCTTCCTCGAAGCAGGGGTAAGTAGATAGATTGCCTCCTTAAGGGCTGATTCTGGGGCTTGAACAGTGGCCACAACTTCTTTTTGGAAGAGATAACTCAATCATATTAGGAATATGACTTATGTTCATTAGAGGGATCAGTGGTACTTAAGAAGTTAGATGTAACTACAGGGGTATAACGGTTATTGGCCCAGCTGTACTTACGAGTGATCTGTGAAGGGTTATCGCACTATTGATTGGTTGATATGGACACATAATATATCTGTGGTAAGCAGAGTTTAGTTGTCGGTCTTTAGTGGAATGTCTGGCAGTTAACGGATGGTAGATCCCATGACTAAAGAGTTTAGTCAGTTATTCACGTACCGTTGGAGCTTTAAGCTACAGGTCCATAAGGTCCCCTTGGTAGTTCAATGGATTCAAGTTGAAAATCAGTTCTCGGTGTTGATTTGAAATGTTCAAATTGACAAGAGAAAATTTAATTATATATGATATGATCAGTGTGATGTATGAGATACATCAAGTGGGGGATTAATGTAAATGAGATTTACATTAAGTACCATGAAATAGAAAAAGAGTTATGGTCTATATGTTTCATGAGATGAAATATTAAAACTATAGGTTATAAATATAGTATGGTAAGTTGGTTATCATATATATTTATAATAATATTAATTATTGGATAATTATCTCTTTTTCTCTAATAACCTATTGAGTGGGAGGTTATTGGTGGTTTCATGAGATAGAAGGAAAAATGTTTTCCTAAAATTAGTAAGAAAAATATTTGTGAGAATTTCCATTCTTGGAAAGATCTCACGCAGATGTTGTCAAGTGGATTAGATTTACTAAACGATAGCTGAAAAGAGACTAGACAATCGTGGAGTGACACTATACGATAGTTCACTCACCTAGCCTTTAGCTAAACGATTGTGAAGCTTTTGCTAAACGATCACATATCATTTGTTAAACAATTGAGCATCGTCTATACGATAGACCTTGTCATCTCCCACTTGCTCAATCATTTACACGATTGTTCTTCCTCCGGTCTCGTCCTCTAACCAAGTCCACACAAAGCCCACACTTCTGGATTCTCACACCAAGAATACCAAGGTAGCCATTGTGGTGGTGTCGTACTCAACTCGACATAGTTCGAGGTTTTTGGAGGCCATTCACGGTGTTCGTCTGATGGTTGCTGATTGATTGTGATCTTGGAGATTGTTGAGTTCGAGCATTGTGAATTGTTGCCAGAAGGCTATGGGTACTAAGTTAAAATTCAGTACGGATTTTCATCCGCAGACGGATGGATAGTCAGAGAGGACGATTCAGACATTGGAAGATATGTTAAGAGCCTATGTGTTGCAGTTCAAAGGTAGTTGGGATACATAGTTTTCATTTATTGAATTCGCGGACAATAACAGTTCTCATTCAAGTATCAGAATGGCTCCATATGAAGCAGTACTGTTGGCCTTGCAGAACCCCTGGGTGTTGGAATGAAGTTAAAGAACGGAAGTTATTGGGTCTAGAGTTAGTTCAGCAGACCTCTGAGAATGTAAAGCTTATTAGGGATAACCTAAAAGTCGCTCGAGATAGACATGAAAGTTATGCTAATAAGCAAAAAAGATAACTAAAATTCGAGGTCAAAGATCAGGTATTTCTTCGATTACCTCCATGTAAAGGAATTCTCAGGTTTGGAAGAAAAGGTAAGTTATGTCCTCAATACATAGGACCCTATGAGATTATGGAACGAGTTGGCCCAGCATCTTATAGATTGCAGTAACCTTCAGAACTAGCTCCTATACATGACGTATTCCATGGTTGAGGAAGTATGTGTCTGATCCTACGCATATGTTAAGAGAACAACTAGTTCAGCTCAAAGAGAATTTTTCAGACGAAGAGAAATCGGATGAGATTCTAGAGAGAAAGGAATAGGTACTCAGGAACAAGACGATACCTATAGTGAAAGTGTTATGGAACAATCATGGCATTAAGGAGGCAACTTGGGAGCCCGAGTAGCAAGTAAAGCAGAGATATCCTCAATTTTTCAGTTGATGTTCAGGTAAATTTTGAGGATGAAATTTCTTTTATGGGGGAGGAATTTATAAAACCCGAACCCTAATTACCTTAAGTAAACAAGTGTAAGTTATGTGATGTCTTCCAATGAGTTGTAATGAGATTATGTTTTGGTTAGGAGTGATGGAGAAATAAAGTAAACTAAAGAACAAGAGAACTCTTGGATGGCTATGTAAGAAAGAATGGTCAAATTTTGGCTAGGTATGGGAAACCAAGAGAAGACCATGCTATCCTATGAGATTTAATGTTGAATTGTGCTATGATAGAGTGAGAAGAAAATGGCTTAATCAAATCTCAACCATTAATCTTCATTAGTGGGCTAAGTGGCCCAAGGAGATTTCATGCAGGATTTTGGGCGTTGGTAAGCAGGAAGGCCGACTTCATTTAATTGGTTTGAACAAATTACTTGGGCTATTTATGTAATTTCAGTGGCATTCGAAAGCTCTGAAAGTCTTTTTTTTTTTTTTTGTTATACTGCTGGAGGGAAAAATCACGGAATAAGGCCGGAGGAGCAAAATAAATGCAAAGGGTTCTTTTCTCGGGTGAATCTAGGCCATCAGTGAAGAATTGAAGCTCCAGAACGAATCACGAAGATTTTTTAGCTAAAAATTTGAGGCAATGTTCAGTTATAAACAAATTTGTAGAATAAAACTTTTTAAAACGAGGCCTGGAATGCAAGTTATATATTTTTGAAGTTTGAATTGAAAGATGAAGTTTGTAAAATGAGGCAGCTGCTTGAATTGGGGCCAATGATGAAGTTTTGAATCTCCAGATAAAACGACGAGAAATTTCAAGCTGAAATTTTAAGATAATATTTTTAACTTGATTCTAAGAAAGTTTGTAAAAGGAATTTCCTTGAGATCAGTTCTGAAAATTTAGTTATGAATTGTTGGAATTGAATCTGTAGTTTTTCTAAGTGTGAGGAGTGTGGGTGATCAAAGGGTGCATTCTTTTGACAACCAATCCCTCCAAATTGACTAAGTGTCTAACCTTCAAAGTGAATGGTAGGAGGCACAATGTGATGGTTTGGCATGCGAGCTTGATTTATTGAGTAGACCTAAAAAGAAGGCTAATGTAAACACTAAGTAGTAAGCTTATATGTGTAGGTTCAACTCCCATTGGAGAAGCCTATCAAGCCTTAAGAAAGCAAACTTGAAGGACCCGTGAATGACTATAAATGATTTATAAATGGTTTATAAATATTTTAATAATCCATGCTTTATTAACAGTTAATTTTATGTTGGTTATTTTACAGGAAGTTACAAGCAACACATTTCTTTAAAGTTTATAAATGCATGCTAGTTACAAAGTTCATGAAATATGCTTTGGTAGAATGGTTGAAACCATGGTAGTTTTCAAAAGGAGATTCTATGATATGTTTATGTTACAAGTATTTGTATTATGTTATAAAGCATATGTGCTCTTAATGTTGTTGAGCATGCATTAGCAAATGATGTTCTTGTGAAAACTATGATTTATGAGATCAAGCTTTCAGTAAGCATGTTTTATGAAAATGTTTTCCTATCAGGTATTTTCAGCTCAATACTGAAGTACAAGGAGAAGGTATCCGAGCTGTACTACCTAGTTTCATTTATGTTATAGTTATGATGTTGAAGTACATAGAGAAGGTATCAGAATAATTCATTCAGTTTAGTGATAAGCAGTGGTACTCTGCTTCAGTTATGATCCTTGACATCAGGATCCAGTTTGGTCTACGTGCACGTATGACAGCTAATCAGTTTAGTAGGATTGAACAAAAGGGTTCTTTCCTAGCATTGACTGTAAGGTGCTAAACAAAAGGGTTCTCTCACCCCAGCTCAGGCTTATATTTGAGAGATCGAACAAAAGGATTCTCTCTTAAACATGATACCAGACGATAAGATTGAACCATGAGGGTTCTTTCTTAGCATTGGCTAGAAGGTGTTGAAAAAAATGATTCTCACCCCAGGCCAGGCTAATGTTTGAGAGATTGAACAAAAGGATTCTCTCTTAGGTGTTGAACAAAAGGGTTCTCACCTCTGCCCAGGCTTATGTTTGAGAGATCGAACAAAAGGGTTCTCTCTTAAACATGATATCCGACGTTGAGAGATCGAGCAAAAGGGTTATCTCTCAACCGGGAATCGGTTTAGCTATGTTTTCAGATACAATGGTTTTTAAAGTTTTATGTACACGTTGCTTGGCATGTTTTAGTTCCAGTATTATGTTTTCTAGCTTTCAGTTTAAGCATGAGATTTATGTTTTTATTAAGTCACTCACTGAGCGAGTAGCTCATTCTTTCAAATGTTTTTTTCTTTTCCCAGGTAGTGGTCATCTCCCCAGAGGTTAGCTGTCCTACTGCTCTGCCACTCAAGGACTCCAGTTAAAAGTCCAAAGTCTAGAGAAAAGTTTTAGGCGTTTACTCTGTAAATGTCTGTACATATATGTTGCTCATATTAGGGACTAGTAAAATATATTGGGACCGTTGAACTCTATATATGTTAATATGATGTAATTATGTTGTTGTTGATCCCTGGTGTTCTGAGGTTATTTTTAAAGTTTCATTAGTCTGGTGAATGTTATATATGTACTCAGGGATCTAAGCAGGTTAAGGATGTTAGTTAGGTAGTAAGTGTCACAAAAGGGTTGGTAACTACTGTCGTCACATTTACTTCTGGATTAAGAAGGGTAATCTGGGAAGGGGCGTGACATATGGATCTGAGCATAAAAGCTTTCGTTGCTGGGACCCTATCTCCAAACGGTTACGTATCTCCCATCATGTTACTTTTTAGGAGCATCGTATGTTTTCCAGTTTCTCCTCCTTCTAGACCCCTATATCTAATTCACCACTTTTCTTTATTGATCCCTCTTGTGTTCTTTTTCCTCGACTTGATCCACCCACATTTCTCTTCTCCCAGACCTAGCATTATTGAATTCCACCTCTATCTCTCCTCTCCCAGACCCAACATTGGATTCCCATGATACTTCATCATCTAACACAACCTTTCAGATTGCTTCAACTACCCCTCTTCTTGCTCGCTCGACATCAACATTTGTCTCTGCTACTAATTATGAACCAACACCAATCCTTCCTATCCATCGCTCAACCCAAGTAAGTGAACCTTCACCTCATCTTCAGGAATTTCACTGTTTATCCACTATTCAGTCTTTAGTCAAATCGTCATCTTATCATGAGGCTAGCATGAACACTCTTTGGCAGCGAGCAATGGATGAGGAACTTCAGGCATTAGAAAAGACTCATAATTAAGATTAATTTGATCTTCCCCTAGGCAAGAAACCTATTGGCTATAAATGCGTCTATAAAATCAAAACACATTCTGATGGCTCTGTTGAACGTCACAAGGCTCAACTTGTTGCAAAATGCTATTCTAAAAATATGACATTGACTATGAAGAAACATTCGCTCCAATATCTCGAGTGACATTTATCCGAAGTCTTTTAGTTGTTGTCGCCGTCAAACAGTGGCCTCTTCTATAGATGTATGTAAAAAATGTGTTTCTCAATGGAACTTTTTAAGGATCTCTTACCGAAGAGTTCTATGAGCCCGTTCGGATCCCTCCAATTTCACAGTGACCAAAATATACAATATACATTCAAACGCATAGTTATGCAAACGAACAGCCAATTAAAGACATGCTTTGAATTAAATAAACGAGAGAGAGTTTCCATACCAATTGTTTCAATCTTTGGAACTCAACGCAGCGGAAATCTCTACCTGATCAACCAACGCCCGAACAGATGCGTCGACTACAGCAGCACGAACAACCACGAACTCACGAATCCAAAGGGGACGACACCACCAGAAAAGAGCCCCAGGTATTCTCAGAGTGAGAACCCAAAGTGTGGTCTTTGGTGAATTTGGTAGAGGAAGGAGGAAGACCAAATCGTGTAGGCGATAAGCAAGTGGGAGGAAAAAATACGCTATCGTATAGCACGATGCTTATCGTTTAAGAGAAACTACACGATCGTGTAGGTTTTACAGAACGATCGTTTAGAAAATGGTATATGATCGTTTAGCAAACTCGGCACACATTAAGATTGTTTAAGGAAGCTATCTAATCGTGTAAGAACTAGTGTGCGATCGTTTAGGCGCAAAGTGGACGATCATTTAGGCGGAGAGTGACTATCATATAGGCTCTCAAAATACTTAAGCGATCAATTACTTTTCACCAGCACGATCTCTTTTTCTTTTTGGACGGGCAATTCAAAATGAAAACTATTTTCATTTTAATTCATCGGTTACAATAATCGACCTGCCCCACTAACCCACGTCTAAACGTGAAAAATTGACTTAATTATCATATAATTAACCAATTAATTAATAATAAATATAATCATATTATATTTTTATCCTATAGTTTGATATCACATATCTATTATAGTATTTTCTCCTCTACTTGATATAATCATCCTCCAAAATAATGTATATCATACATTTAGCCAATTATATCATATATAATTAACCAGTCCGATTATATCATATATAATCGACCTCTCTCTTGTCAATTTGAACATTTCAAATTAACTCAAACACTGATTCTCGACTTTATCCAAGCTATCCAGGGGACCTAATGGACCTGTGGCTCAAAGTTCCAATGATTTGTGAATAGCTGACTAAACTCTTTAGCCACGAGAACCACCATTCGTTAATTGTCAGGCATTCTACTAAAGACCAACAGCTGAACTCTTCTTACTACAGATATATTTCTATGTCCATCAGATATAACCAATCATAAGTACGATAAACCTTCACAGATGCTCATAAGTACAAATGGACCAAATTACCATTTTGCCCCTGTAATTACATCTCACTTCTTAAGTACCACTGATTCCTCTAATGAACAATACAATATAGTCCAACTATGTGTGAACACCTCTCGGGCCAAGAGAAGGTGTGTGGTGCCACATCGTTCGAGCCCTAGAATCAGCCCTAAAGGAGCTATCTATCTACTTACCCCTGCCTCGGGGAAGTAGTGAATTCCATCTTGTGTAGCTGAGTTCCCAGCTCCCAAATCAGACGAATCCCCAAAATGGTAGGTTTGAATCGGCGTCCTGGCCACTCGCACCTATACAAATCAAAGGACCACCCTCAATGGTAGGGTTCCCAACTCACTCAGGATTGAGGTCACGTTACCTATGGTCATCCTAGTGAAGTGAAGTCTCTATCATGAACGGTGTTATATAACGAGACGTTAACATTTCGTGGTCAAGTCTTATACAAACTCTTTGTATAGGATGCCCCCGCTTGCATGTCCTCAACATGAATGATCAGGATCAGATCGTCTGTGACAAGTCACAACACTTGTGACCAATCCACAAAGCGGGTCACGTCCGTAGTGTTACCAGGATAAGGTTTCCCTCCTATATCCATATACTACAGACCATTTTGGTTATCACTCAAGACATGATCAACTTGTATGTCACCACATACATGCTTGAGTCACATACAGATAACTAGGGATTTTATGTTTATTGATTTGTGGTAAAGCAAATAAAACAAGCAATTGAGCAAAAAACAAGATGTGAAGTAAAAATCATATATTAACAACAAAAGCGTTCGTACAAACTGTTTACAAACTACAGGACACGAGACTTTAAGGCATCAACCCCAACAACTTTATCCAAAGAGGTGTATATGAAACCTCCGCTTGGCACGACTTTTCCACCTCATAAAGTATGTCGTCTCTATCGAGTCTTATATGGTTTGAAACAAACCCCATGAGCATTACCCAACTTGGGTTTACTTCTAGTTCCCATGATACGGCTCTTTCTACACGGCAGACCCTTCATGGTGTTATTTTTTTCCTTCTCTATGTTGATGATATGATCATTACGGGCAATGATCCTCAGGCTATATCTGACTTGCAAACCTATATGAGAAAACACTTTGAGATGAAAGATTTGGGACCACTCAGTTACTTTCTTAGCCTTAAAGTCTCATCTCGCTCTGATGGATTCTACCTATCTTGTTTGTTAGTATAGTTACGTTTTTTGTAGGTTAGAATATATGGTTGTTGATGTTTTCTTGTATCTATTTTTGGGCATTCTTGTGTAGATAAATACCCTTATATTTACCTATCATTTACACGGAAATATAGAAATACAGTGATGATTTCACATTTCTCACATAAAAGGAAAAGATAGAGTTTGTGTTCAAGGTGGTTTGTGTGAAGGAGAAGATGGGATGGGATGGATGGATGGGGGTTATGTGACGCTTTTAGGCTAAATTACGTAAGTTTCTTTTATCTCTCTCTTTTTTTCTAACTCACATAAAGACACACATATCAACTCTTAACCTAAATTTGACTTTAGCTATTTTCTTCTTCTCCTTTCTGAATTCAAATCTTTCGATAAATTTCTCAAACAAAGTGAAATTACAAAGTTAAGTTTAGGAACGTAACAAAAAATCAAATCAACATTTGAAGATTGAAGATTCTTTAAATACAAATTTGAAAAATGTGCAAATTACAAACTGAGATTTATGCCAAATATTCACACAGGAAGAGGAAATTAACTCATGTTGAATATCTAAATGGAAATCAATGGAGTCCGAATTGTGAATTTGTTGAATTAATTACAGTGCAATTAAAAGTTGTTAGATTAATTACATTACCATTAAAGGAGCTATTCAGAGCATTTAAAATGAAATTAAATACATTTTTGTCCTCCACGATACTAAAAATGTTATAATTGTTGCAACCATCATGGTACATTGTTAAACAAGAAATACTATATTCAAAAGTAGGAAAAAGTTTATATTGGATCAAATCAACAAAATGATTAAAAGAGATGTTTACCGTGACAAAAATTTCAATAGTCCAAAAGTCATGATAGTTATTTTTTTCATCTCACATACCATTCAACAGAATTCTTAATCAATGATTAACCATTGCAATGAGAGATTAAAAACAATGAAAGAGCTAATAGACACTTAATTGAAACTTAATTATGGCCGTTTTGTAGTATAATTTTAATGAAATATGAGGCTGATGTCGTTGATAAAGACAAGTGATTATGAACCAAAATCTACATTTCATATTTAAAAGGAAATTACAATAAACATAATAATAATACTAAATTTAAAAATAATAAAAATTGGTGAGAAACGAGATAGATAAAATGAAATTCTATTAAAGATAGTAATAAAAACAATTTATAAATATTTTAAAAGAAAATTCTACAGTTAGCAGAAAAGAGATTTATGAAAAGTAATAACTAGATTTCAAAATTCAAATCAAAATTTGAAGATAAATTTTTAGAATAAGCAAACATAAATACAAGTGAGTCCAAGTGTAATTTAGTGCCGTAGGACTAAATTTCTCAAGATCCATTTACTTGCAACTTGGGCCCATAATATACGTCCAGTAAAAGGGTTATGATTAAATAAGTAAATTTAATGTCCCTAATATTATAAATCGTTTGACGATTACAAACCTAACGAATACCCTCATTTTTCACAGCAAACGAATGAGACCTGACTTTCTTCCATCTCAGTTTCCACCATTGTTGCAGTCTATAGATATGGTAAAAATGGTCATTATATATAAAAGTAAATTTGAAAAAAAAAAAAAAAAAAGAAAGAAAGAAAGAAGGAAAGAAATAGATATGATATCTTTGAAAAATCGAAAACCAAAATTAATATAATTTTAATTATTTTATCTAAAATTTAAGATTCTTTTAAGTTAGAGATCTCATTCGAAAGATATTTTTGGTATACTCTAGAGAGTTCAAAAATCCCAATGATCGAAAAAAATGATCAACCCAATCCAATTTGTGCATGAAATAAATGAAAATTTGATGGGTGGATTGGGTTGATGGGTTCACCTAATATACCTCAAATTAATCCAAACTTATTATTAACTCTAAAATATTTTTTTGCTACTTATAATACAATTATTTATTCATATATTGATTTTAGTTTTATTTAATATCATTATTTTTTTAATAATTTATTCTCCAACAATTCTTACAAATAGCTTCTTAGTACTTCAAAAAGAAAATTTTCATTATATAAATTGAAATTGAGTTGTTAATCTTAATTAATATATGAAAATAATTAAATCTAATTTTTACATATTTATATTGAGCAAAATTTTAAATAAATGACAAATAACTTGAACAAATCCAATCCAACCCATATATTTCATGGTTGAATTGGGTTGATTCGTTATTTAAGTTAAAAAAAATTTACAACTCGAATAATTAAATTTGATCTAAAAAGTTTTACAACCCACATACATCCCTAAAATATACTCCCAAAATCTTGCACGTGAATGTGGCGTGAGATGCCATAATTCTTATAATTTTATTATTACATGTCATAGGGTCAAATTTCCTTAAAAATAAAATTGATCCAAATAGGGCCCAAAATAAGATCCATTAACTTTTGGGCCCAAATAGAACAATGGAAAAAGGCCCTAGACCTCACCTTCCAATAACCTTATTAACCAGCTAGGGTTGTGCTGCAACTCAGGACTCTCCAGCCGCTCCTCTTCGCCTTCGCCTTCTTCGAGCTCCAAGCCTTCCATCTTCTTCAGAGCGTCTTCAGCAATGGCGGACAAAGCAGTCACCATCCGGACCAGGAAATTTATGACCAACAGGCTCCTCTCCAGAAAGCAATTCGTGAGTCCCTCGTTTTTGCTTTCCACGTTCCTTTTCGTTTTTTATTTTTCTCTGTACGTGTTTTTTTTCTTGTAATTTCTTTTTAGGGTTTCGAGTTTGGACTTCGCAAGTTTGTGGATTCGCTGTGGATTCGTGTGTAGTTTTTCTTTATGGGGTTTTGAGTTTGGACTTTGTAAGTTTGTGGATTCGGTGTGGATTCGCGTGTAGTTTGATCTTGAGTTTAGGTTTTCTAGTGTTGCATATCTAACTGACGTGAAAATCACTTTAGGGTGAACGATATGTGCTCCTTGATTGATCAGGGATTTGATTTATATTTGTTTATAATCTCTTTGTTTTATGATTAATGCAGATCATTGATGTTCTTCACCCAGGCAGACCCAACGTCTCAAAGGTAACGCCTTTCTGTATATCTTTGTTTCTTAATTTGTGTTATTTTACTTTTTGTGAATGTTTTGGTGTATATGGCATTTTCAAAATATGAATGAAAACCACGTGAATCCAAACAATCTTTTTGGTTACTTTCCTTTCCCCATCCCTCTCCCCAAGGATCCTTAACTTCGTGTTGTATTTAGCCCATTTTTATTGAAATCGTGAATTCTTTCTTTGCGGTCACTTTTATGGAATCAGAGAACTGTTTTGGCATTCATGTTGCTAATATTTTGACTTGTTTTGGTTTGTGGTGCTCATTATGATCTGTGTATTATTTCTTGTTCTAAGGCTGAGCTGAAGGAGAAGCTAGCTAGAATCTATGATGTGAAAGACCCAAATGCTATCTTTGTTTTCAAGTTCAGAACTCACTTCGGTGGTGGAAAATCCACTGGGTTTGGTTTGATCTACGATTCTGTAGAGAATGCAAAGAAGTATGAGCCAAAATACAGGCTAATCAGGGTAATTATCTCCTTTTAAGCAAAACATCTACTATCTCTTAAAATTTGTTATTCTTTCCATTGAATGACATTACTCAAACATGCTTATACTTTATTATCTCAGAATGGACTCGACACCAAGGTAGAAAAATCAAGAAAGCAAATGAAGGAAAGGAAGAATAGGGCGAAGAAAATCAGAGGTGTTAAGAAGGTAAGTGTATATTTATGGCTAGTTGATGAATGAATTTGAAATGATAGATTGACTTGGATATTATACATTATCATTATTTACACCACTCTTTTATATCTTCTTATAGACCAAGGCTTCGGATGCTGCCAAGGCAGGAAAGAAGAAATGAAATTGCTGGAATTTTGTGCCTATCGCCAAGGATAATCTGCAGAATTGTGTTTTCCTTTTAGTAGAGTCTCTTTTAGTTATCTTTTTACTCCTAAATTAAATTATGTTAAATCAGTGGTTTGGTTGTTGGTGATTAGTGATATGAAAATGAAAACTTTTGTTCTTTGCAGAGGACAGAATTTTTGAGGCTTATCGTTGGTAGATTATGAAAACTGATTGATGGGATATTCCAAAGTTTTATCAATTTTTTCTCATGGAGTTTTTTGCATCATAGAACTTTAGTGTACTGATAAAAATAGATTGCTCAATTTGACCCTATGTTTTGATGAGTGGAAGCAGTATTTTTTAGTTTAATTTTTTTGAAACAAGTTGATTTGATTTTATGTAGTGTGAATCAAGAATAACAAATAATATACCAGTAAGCAAACTTTAAATGAATAATGATTGTTGGAAATTTGTGAATTGGTTTCACGTTGGGGTTCTGATTTAAAAAGAGATTTTTGTATGGTGGATGATCTCATTTCAATGTTCTTCACTCTCAATTCTAAAAAATCAATGAAAACAAACGTTTTGTTTACCTATCCTAAGGCCCAAACCTCCTTTTGCGCAGCCATTTAAGTTAAGACATGCTTTTTACTTCTCTTCTTCATCGATTTAAGTCCTTAAACCTGTCCCAAGGCTGAATCATTCAAAAATCTTTTTGTTTTTCTTCCTATCATCATGCTTTACTTCTCTTCTTCTTCACCAATATTTTGAGAGCTTGAGAGTTTTGCTTGATTTGAGTTTTCGTGAGATTTTACGTTTCTGATCAAAACAATGAAGTGATTAAATTCATTTTCGGGTTGTTTAGAGACGAAACCTCTTGAATTGGGTCATTCTGGAATGTCTTATATTTTGTAGATTATTAAATTAATTTTAGACCATTAAAATTTAACTAAATTTACTCACTCACCCTCTAGTTTAATATATTTATTATCAATTAAATTTTTTAGATTGCACATTTATCATTTTTTATTAAAAAAATATTGGTAATTTATTTATTTATTTATTTTGTAATTTTGTTTATTGAAGAGTTAATTAACTAATTGTTTAAGGTCAATTATAAGCCTTATATATATACAAAAGAAATTGATATAAAATAATTGATTTTAAATCATCAAATAATGTTTTTAATTTTAAAAAAATAACAATCTCTATAGATTAAAACTAGAAGTACATATATACAAGATTATTTAATTGAAATTTTTTTACTTATTTTATTATTAGTTAATTAATTAATATTTTTTAAAGACTAATCAATAATTTTAGTAAATAATGTATGATAGTTAATATATATTATTAATAAAAAGAGATTTAAGTAAATATAATTATGGTTACTTATATTTTTGTTGTCAAAAAGATTATGTTTTTTTCATATTAATTCATAATAATAGAAAAATTATTATATTAGTATTATTATTAATAAAATTAATTATATATATCAATTATAAATTTAATTTAAACGTGTTTATAAAAATTAAATAAATCAACCAATATCAACAAAGAAGAAAAACAAATAAAATTAAAAGATAAAAATTAAAAGAGAGAGAAAAAACTATTGGAAATGGAGAAATCCCATCTATTTGGATGGTTGTGAAAAACCTCTATGGATGGGAATATGAAATGTCTTGTAATTAGATATTTCCATTGCCAAGTTAAAAATTTGTATCAAACAAACGCTCATAAGTTTCAAAATAATAAAATTTTACTCTTGATATTTGGATCGTTTCAATTTGTTTCTTAGATTTCAAGATTTTACATTTTTAACTTTAATTTTTCATTAAATGATCACTTTCAATCATTGACATCAATTTCTATCAATTAATTAAAAATAATTATGAAATAAAATTTTAAAAGTGATAAAAATAGTGAAACTTAATTAATTATAGTTCTTTTAATTATTTTTAATTTATTCATAAATTAATATTAAAAACGAAAAATGAGTATTTAGTGAATAAATGAGTTTAAAAGTGTAAATCTTGAAACATAAGGACCTAATTGAAGTAAAACTCAAATGTCAAGAATAAAATTATAATATTTTGAAAATTAGGTACTATATTGAAGTTAAACTCAAAACTCAAGGACTAAATGTATAACATTTTGAATCTGAGAGACTAAATATACACTATACCCCTTCATTTTTTTTTCCATACCAAATCGAGGCAAATTTCTTATTTCACTAAGAAAATGAAATTCATATAGAAAAGAAGAAGTTTCGACTCCGATTAAAAAGTATTGTTTTTTTGTTTTAATGTACAATAAAAATAATAGTAAATAAAAAATTAGATAAAGACGAGGACGGATTCGACATTGATGTAGATTGGTTTTCCTCACGAGGACGAGGATGAGAAGCCCCTGGCTTGCCCTACTTAATGATCAAAGCGAACATAGCTTAAATCTAATCTTTCATTGTAATTTTTTTTTTAAAAAAAAAATGATTAAAATACATCCAATTGTTTAAGCAATTGTAATTTACGTTCTTTCTTTCTTTTATTTTTTATTTTTTTTTCTTTTCCATAAGACACAATTGTGATCCATTCTACTTCAACTTCAACTATACCGGTATGTTATAAATTATTTTCAATCGTCATCACAACTTAAGGTTTTTTTTTTTTTGGTTAAATTATAAAAAATATCCTGAACTTTATACTTTATGCCAAAAATGCATCTGAAGTTTTAAAAGTTTCAAAAATACCTTTAAACTTTAAAAAAGAATTTAAAAAATACCTTTGTTGTTAGTTTTGGATGAAAATCGTAAAAAATACATTTGAACTTTCAAAATGTTTCAAAAATATCTTTAACTTAATAAAAGTTCAAAAATATCAAAATAGTTAGTATTTGAACAAAAACCGTTAATTCATCGTGATAAAAATGACTTTAATTTTTTTTAAAAAAAAATAAAAAATATTCCTTTTCTCTTAATTTTCTAATTCTTAACTTACATCAATTTTCTCAACAACTAAAACATACCAAAATGTTGTGATGTTGAAGACCCCCCTCACAAAGCGCCTTGGAGAGCAAATTGGAAGGAGTGCCTCTTCATGCGCGCGTATTACATGGAAAGCGTTGTGGCGCCGCAGGGCAACACTGCAATGCTTGCTTAGCAGACTGTCGCTGTGAATGACACAGGGCACAAGTGTCATAGCATTTAAGCAACGTCGTGCCTCCTTGCTCAATTTCACCATTTTACTCCTATTGCTTGCTAATTGCTCCATTAAGCCCGAATTGCATATGAAACGCCTGACAACTTCTTTTGCTCGATAACCTATCTAAGAATTAAAATAAATATTAAATTCCTAAGAACCAATACAATTTAGGTTGATACTTTTTTAATTTAACTATTTATCGTTTTAGTATGTTTCAAGTGAAGATTTTGATTTTGTTATATTTTATGTTTTAACTTAAAACTTTGGTTTTTATTTTGGTTGTTTAGAAAATTGGTGTAAGCTAAGAATTGAAAAATTAAGAAAAATATGAGAGTACACATGTAAGTAAAATGAGGATATCTATATAATTTACCCTAAACTTGTTCTTTTCGAACTTAAGAAAACTTTAAACAAGTTGATCACTAGGAACATTTTTTAATTTTTTATTTTTAAAGTCATTTTTGTCTCGACAAATTAACGATTTTTATTCAAATACTAACAGTTAAATATTTTTGAACTTTTATTAAGTTAAGGTTATTTTTTAAACATTATAAAAATTAAAGAGGATTTTTTAAACAAAAATTTAACGGTTTCCATCTAAAACTAATGGCAGATGTATTTTTGAACTCTTTCTAAAAGTATAAGGGTACTTCAGAGATTTTTATAATTTAATAAAGAAATAGAAATGAATAGTCTTATATATTTCAAGTGTTTATTTTTCCTTAATTCAACCATTGCTGTTTCAAAAGTTTGAAATGGTAATTGGAAGTTGAATTAGGTTCAAATTAACCCATTATAGTGTTCGTTTTTTCTCTTTCGATGTGCAAAGTGTGAAGACTTGACAATTAAAATTAAAGTTTGAACTTATAACTATATTAGAAAAAAAAAAAATCTAATTTAAATATTTGTTAATTATCATTCTGAAGCTTATTTTCACTCTCTTCTTCCTTTGATCTCAACTCCTTCAATGCAATCCTAATTTCTTCCCGTACCAATTCCAATCTCTTCAAATAAACCTCCATTTCCATCGCATGCTGCTTCCGCCACCGCTCCTCCGCCTCCTCTCCTCCGCTCAAATTCGTTATCCTTCTGGCCAGGCCAACCGGCGGCCATCCGTTACTCATCAACTCCTTGAAAAACGGCGTCAAGCAGCCCTTCGCCACTTCCTCAACCAATCCTGAAATTTTTCCGATATCGTTAAGTATACTATTCGGCCTCACCGGAATCTCGTTCGAATTGCTCGCTTCGCCGGAGAGAAACGCCGTGCGACGCCGTTTTATCGATTGATGAAGATCGTCTCGCTCTTCGTATTCGTCTTCGACGTTTTCTGTTTTCACCTTTGTTTCAGTGAAATTAGGATTAATGTCCGCAAGCACTTCGTCTAGAATGCTATCCTCTGCCGATGTTTGTTTTTTCCCCGAATTTCTGCCCCAAATTTTTCTCGAAATGTCGAAAGTTAATCGCTCGTGGACGCTTTTGAAGGCCGGTTTCTCGCCGCAATCGATCTTGCTCGAAGTGATATTATACTTCCTTTTCAATCTCCGGAGCTTATCGATTAATTGATTTTTGTCGCAACATAGTTGAATTTTCGGCTTTATTTTACGATAGAACGCGGCGGCGTCTTGTTGCTGGAGGCGGTGACCGGAGATTCGATTCTCCAATGTGTATTCAAGAAAACCGCGCAAGAGCTTGATTTCATCTTCATTGGTCCAGACAGTGGTTCTCCGTCGTGCCGGAATGGCAACGGTGACAACATTGTTAGTAGCATTAGCAGGGATAGCGATGGCGGTTGGAATGTGATCTTCGATCGGAGAAAAACTGTTGGTTTTAGATTGATGTAAATCTGCAGCGTCTGTCTCGTCCGAAACGGTGGCGTTTTGTTCATTGTTCTGTGCATCTTCTCGGTAAGAATCGGCCTGGTATTCATCGTCGTCATTTTTAAGATCCGTTTCATGTTCATCAGAATCAGAGAGTTGGATATTCTGATCTTCTTCCATGGAGGAAGAAGAAGAAGAAGAAAAAATCCAACCAGAAAGTGGCCATGTCATAATTAATTTGCTCCAAACTTTTTGTTTAATCTGCTTCCGTCTGAGTAAATTTGTTCTTGTTTGTTTGCAATTTGCAGGAAGAAGAATCTTGACCTAGTCTTTCGCTCGATTTAAGAGGTAATAAATTTCTCCATCTCTCTTTCTTATTTTGTGAATTGCATGGGGAATTTTGGGAGAGAATTTAAGGATATGAACAATCCCTATATTATTGGTCACAAATGGTTAGGTATCTTACAAGTGTTTGATTATTGTTTTGTTTTGTTTTCCCTTTTTCGGTTGAAAATGGACAGAGAAATTCTATAGAAAATTTAACCGCTAAAAAACCTACTAATTGAAATGTATACAATGTTTGTTGTATTTTTTTCCTCTCATTGTATCATTCCAACTTCTTTGTCTGTGATTGGTGTATCATTTTCTCTCTACTTTAGTTTTTATATTTTTGGACAGCTTCAAACTTAAAATTATGACAGAGAGATCCTATTCATAAATCTTGATTGATGAGAGGGTGGGCAATTGAGTTTTCCATGTTAAGATAGTATATAATATCTTGATTACTAGTTGAGTTATACTCAAATTGATTACGAAGAAACTAGTTTAATATGAAATATGAATTTTATGATTCTAAGATTATATTAGCTCTTGTAGGTTATTAGTTTGTTCATACTTAGAATGTACGGCAATTCTGACATGCAGTTTGAACAAATTTTTCATTAAAATAGAAGAGATGGACAATAGAATTAATAAATAATAGTTTGAATTAAGTAAAATCACATACTAAATATAGATTTGGTTTTTTAACTTGGTTGCACAAGCTAGACTTGTGAGCAAACACTCTCCAGTTTATTTGGAATGACAAAAAGAAATTACACTTGAAAATATTTTGTTAAGTATTTAAAGTCATTCCAAAGATGCTATTGATACATTTGGTTTTATACCCAAACAAAATGAGTTAGTGTTCTTTAATTTGTTCTAGAAAATGTTTTTATCATCTCAAAGTGAGTTTGGTAATTGGCATGGTTTTTCCTATAGAGATTGAGGTTCAGTCCTCCATTATCGCACTTATCGTACTTAAGACAAAATTTAACATAATACTACTATAACATATTCGTTAGATAAATTTTAGTGGAATTAGCAATTTTGTTATTTTAGTATAGGCCTCTTTGATTTTTTTCTTTTTTCCTTTTTTTTTTCCTTTTTCCCTTCTTTTTTTATTTTTTCTATTTTTTAGAAACACTTGAGATCTCTTTTCTTATTTTATGATCAAACTAATTCCAACCATATCTAGAAAAACACATTTAAAAAATCCTACTACCTTACATTCAAAAAGAGCTCTTATATTTCTCACGATTGAATAGTAGGAATATACATGTATCTTTGTTTCTTTCTTTTTTTATTAAATAATCATGAGATGGAGATTAAATCGTTAACCGATGATTAATATCTTATCCATTGAGCTATAATTTGATGAGACTATCTCAGAATTCTTTTATAAAGATTTTTTTTGTAACCATACACAAAAATCTTGACTAACTGCCATTCAAATTGATTCATATTTTGGGTTTCCAAGAAGATGAGTAAAAGTAAAGCCCAAAAAGAAAGCCCAATTGAACAGACTCCCAGTCGCATCTCCTTCCCCACCCCACCTTATCCTCCACCTCCTCCTCCTCCCACACAGAAACAAAAACCAGCATATACCCTTCCCCATTCCATGGATCCTTCTGATTCTTCTTCTTCCTTTTGAATTCCCCTTCTCCTTCAATCACACACAAAAATCAAAACCCTAAAGACAAAATCCCTCTCAGATTCCAATTCCTTGACACTCTCCACCTCCATCAATGGCTGCTTATTCCTCTGCAAGACCCACTCTCTCTTTCCATCTCTCCCAACCTTCCCTTCCAATTCCCAGATTCAACTTCAAACCCCCCGCCTCCGCCTCTGCCGCTGCCGCCACCGTCCCTGCCGTTCCGCCGTTGCAGAGATCGGCGGCGGCGAGACCCAACTCCATTTTTACCCTTAACTCTATCGACGTCTCTAAGGAAGATAAACCCACTTCTGATGACCCAAATACGCCATCGCCGCCGCCGGTTGTGGCGGTGGATGAGGAGGAGAAGTTTGATAAGCGGCGGCTGGAGGAGAAATTTGCAGTGCTGAACACAGGGATATATGAGTGCAGGTCATGTGGGCATAAGTTCGATGAGGCGGTCGGGGATCCAACGTATCCCATAGCGCCGGGACTGCCGTTTGAGCAGCTGCCGGAGGATTGGCGGTGCCCGACGTGTGGGGCGGCGAAGAGCTTCTTTGAGAGTAAGAGTGTGGAGATTGCTGGGTTTGCTCAGAATCAGCAGTATGGACTTGGAGGGAACACTTTGACTTCTGGCCAGAAAGCTGTGCTTATATATGGAAGCTTGTTCTTCTTCTTTGCTCTCTTCCTTTCTGGCTATTTCTTGCAATGATGGATGATGGATGATCAATCAGGTAACAGACCCTGATTTTTTCATTATTTATTTCAAGAATAATGTGTGTGTATATACCCATTTGAATTCTTAATCAAAATAAAAATTACTCTACTTTTCCTCAAAAACTTAAAAAGCTTGATTTTTGAAACAGGGTAGAAAGTGAACAATAAAACAAAGAAATTTAACCCTTCATATTAAAAAAAATAAAAAATAAAATAGTTATTAAATGAAGTCTTAGTTTTGACTTTAAAAACGATAGAATCCTTTGAATTATTTGGGTCTAGTTTCGTAACTATTTCCTTTTTTGTTTTGGTATTTTGAGAATTAAACCTATTCTATCTCTTTGAAGTAAAATAGTTGAAATCTTAGGAAAATTCTAAAACCAAAAGTAAGTTTTTAAAAACTTTGTTTACTTTTCAAATTTTGATTTGGTTTTTGAAAATATAGATAAAAAAATATATATTACAAAGTAAGGAATTTAGAGGTGGGATGAGTGTTTATAGCCTTAATTTTTAAAAACTAAAAACCAACAACCAATTGGTTACCAAGCGGGACTTTAGTTTTTCTCTCTTTGTTTAGAGTTCAACAACATGGAAGTGACAAGAACATGTGATCTCTCAATCAAGGATATATGTCTTAACTAATTGAGTTATGTTTAAGTTGACTGATTATGAATTATACTCTTTAATCTTTTGTGGTTAGCTTAAAAAATCACTCGAAGATACTTTAAAGTTGGAACTAGAGTTTGAGAGATTAAGTAGATTGGTGATGGTGTCGATTAGGTAATACACTAATATTATGAGTAAATAGTAATTGCTAGCATGTGGAATCAGATATACTTGCTATAACTAGTAAAAACGTGTTTATTGTAGAGAGTTATTATTATTATTATTATTATTTTGAAAGAATATTGTAGAGACTAAAGATTAGTATGATTCGAAGTCTAACAATTGTAATAGACAATTTAAGGTTTAAGGATGAAATTGACACATGGCAAATGATTTTGATAATTGTATTTCTTTTTCTCATTTTGTTACATGTGTACTTGCAAACTCTAATGCATAAAATTGTGGAATTTCAGGTGGATTGAATAAATTATATAGGAGTTTGTGTATCTTGTTTGGTGGACTCCAAATTCTCACTGAATTTTTTGTGTTAGACAAAACAAAAACAAAGCATACTGTTGAATTATATATAAACTTCACTCTCAATCTTCTTGATCCTGGTGAAGTCAATGAATTCGCCAAATGTAATCAACCGCGAGAAATGAGACATTTTCTATCTCGTCAGGTAAAAAAAATGACTTCTAGAGTTTGCTAACCACCAAAATTTGGGAAAAACTTACCATTATATTGGCTGACACCCACTTTGATTTTGTATTTATTATAACAAATGCCATGTTTTGGGATGTTTAATTTCCTTTTCCCCTTAATGAGATATCACAATAACGTGAAAATAGTTTTTAAATGCATGATTTTACTTCCTTGAGTCATTTTTCTTTCTTCCGTCCAGAGTTTTTGTTCTTTTATATATATATATATATATATATATATTAAAATTTGAGCCGACTTGAACATATCTCAACTCACGACACAAAAAACTGACAACTGACAATGTGTGGCGTCAAGAACTTCCTGGCTGATGGCATGCAATGAAAACGTCAATACCAACTGAACCCATGCTCCCTCAAGTTAAAACTAAAAGGATTTGAGCCAAAGAGTGTAATGAGAAGTTGAGTAACTTGGAAAACACGAGCATCGAAAAGCATCTGGTACTTTTACTAGAAGAGTAACATGTAACACTTGATACATGCAGCTTTACAGGCTTTAGAATGTCTTAAAACGGGCATCAATCAAAAATAGTTTCAATAAGCACGAAAATAGAATATGGTCAAGGTATAAACATGTCGAATCCTTGTCTCTTTGGTCATGTTTAGTTTTTCTTTTCTTTCTCAGGAGGGGAAAAGGGGGGGAAAGGTACAAATACAACCTAGTAACTAACTACACGTATCTTCTGTGCTATGAGATCCACTATAATCAAACATGTCTACTCTACAATTCCTCTTCAAAACCCCAAACAAAGGTGGGAAATTTCTAGAGGTAAGACTTGTAGGTGCACTACAGTATGAAATGATTCATTGGTACAATATGCACAAAATTCATCAAATGATCTTACCCATTGTTTTGGCTTGAATCTGTTCATGCATGCAAATAGTTCCATCTTTAAATGTCGCACCCGGTCGCTAAAAAATAAAGTCACTTTCATGATGAGAATGCAAGACGAGATTCCACCAAATGAATGATCAGCTCGCATGACTTGCCCCGGAGCACCTGTATTAGGGTTTGCCTCACTGAAATCCATGTTAGGTACAACTTGAGGAATGCTGCAGGTGCTTTTTTTCACATTATGGTAACTTAAATAACAGCCAACAACAAGAACCGAACAAACTACAGTTACTGCCTGCTTCCTGAACCTGACCCGCTCTGGGATGCTGGACTCTTTGCTAGATACACTTGTTTCGATTGTTTCTCGTTGACCCCTCCCAGAAAACTTTCTTGTTGTCTTGTATATATTAAGCTTGCACTTGGCGCTCTATTAATCCATTTGTGTGGTGGTGAAGGAAGAGCGTCAGTAGCCTGGGAAAAATTCTGTTGATTTGCTGAGTTTCCAACCTTCAGCATCTTTGGCAACATCACGGGAGGAGGGCCACGAGTTAAAACATCAGGAGATCGATTCCTTACACTCTCTTCGATCGTCAAAGCAGACATTCCAGTCCTCACATTGTATCGTTCCTGTTGCGGTACCCTATCATTTCCTCGGGAACTTTGCCTGTCACCTGGCATACCATTTGAAGAGTGGGAATATCTTGGTCTACCTGATGCACTCTGGTAATTACTATAGTGGCCGTAGATATAATTTGGATCTTCACCATACCCTGTTTCATAACCTGGAGATCCAACTTGTCGTGGACGAGAGAACATAGGCAGTCCTGGGAAATTGCGAGAATAGGGTTGTTCAAATAATCCCGATGATGAGCCATTAGGTTTGATATTGAGTGTGTTTTTGACAAGACGATGAGCTGCTTCTCCCAATAGAGGGCCTGCAATAGCTCCAGGTACTTGGGGCCTGAAAAAGAGGTGCATTCGGTAAAAATACAACCTATCAAAAAGGTTGACATCCATAAATTCTATGTCATTAAAACTATGTATAATTGTGTCAACAAGCTTGAAAACAATTCCATATGGATTTTCCAAAATCTATTCAATGAACTTAAAATTTTGTACGGTTAACTTTCATACAGTAAAGATGAGGCAAATTTAGGTACACTACCGTTCTCTGCCATGATAGCGCCGGGAATTATTGTCTTCGTGCCATAATGTAGGGAACGGTTTGATATCCAAGGAACTTAGAACCTGCAAATACAACAAAACATCAAGCTATAGGCAAATTTCAAATACTTTTAGCTAATATAATGGCAAGGAAAGGAATGATCATCGAAAAAGTCATCATGCGGGCATCCTAAACTAGAATTATGCTAATGAAAAAAATCCTTGCACAATGGCAATGCATAAATGAACTACTGTAGTTTTTTCACATCTGTTTCAGAGACATTATTACTGAAAGGAAATTCGATGGGACTTAGGACTCATATCTAACGCACCTTTTTCGGGATGATTGCTCCCTTCGGAGGTTCAGGGATATGTTTATGCTTCTGGGGATTAAGATATGTAACATTTCTACAGTTAAAAATAAAATGTGAGTGAGAGATGAGAAAGAGAAAGAGAGAGAGAGAGAGAGAGAGAGAGAGAGGCCTGTGTGTCTCAGGTTTACCAAATTAAAGAAAGACTTACAGGACTTGATTACATTGGATGTCTGGCAAACCGTTGATCGGTGATGGAACAACATTACGGATTACATTTCTTTCACACAACCACAGGTATCCATTCATCCCACCACTGTAAGATGAACACAACAGAAGGATCGAGCAGCAAGGTAAGCACATACAGGGGGACAAATTATCAGGAATTTGAATGAAAATGCTTCGCTGGGTTAGATTCCCGATCCACCAACTATCTGAAATGTTGGCAAACAGGGCTTCATCATCCAGAAAGATGGACGGCACTCGTGATGAAACTAAACTTACCTGGCGTTTGTATCAATCACCCAACAAGTTCTTGCATGTGGAGGTAGTTGACTAGCAACTTGGTAATAAGAGAAAATCTGTGCAGATAATGGATGGGCACAATGTGTATAAAGCAAATCAAGCATCACACTATTCCGATTCTTCTCTTCATCCTGCATAATGTACCAAATTTGCAAATTAATAATCTCAGCATTGAAACTCGATTGACTACACAAGAAAGTAATTTCACCTTCTTCACAGAGTACAGACTAAATCAAAATACGGTTTGATAAGAGTAAAGGAATAGAAGCGACTCAAAAGCTAAAAGTACATAACTCGTTCTTTCATACCGTCAAAGAGCTTTCAAGTCTCCTAGTTTGAGCAAGCAACTTTCTCTCGTCAATGAAAGGTAATTTGGCAACACCCTGAATTTCACAAGGGAAGAAGATTCAGTGGCTTCCATCAATTTAACAAACATCAAAAGAGATTCTTGAAAAGATAACACTTCAGAATATTCTTTTAAAAAAATAAATAAGCTTCTAGCTCATTGGGGAAAAGAAAAAAAAAGCAGTACCTGCCACTGGAAACGCTTTCCATTCATGTCAATCTCAAAGTCTACACACCCAAAAAGAAAACACCATTTGAGGAAAAAAGAAAAATTACAAGAAAACAAAACAAATAGTGACCAAGTGAAAACAAACACCATTAGATTTCATATTTCATTTTTGGAGCTCGATTATGAAGATTTTTTGTTACTATTCCTTGAGCTCTATCTTCCATGGTTGGAGCATTTTTCTTTTATCGCATTCCCTTTTGTGAGCTTAATTTTTTGTATGCTTGTATTCTTTCATTTTTTTTCCCTTAATCAAAGATGATATTTTTATTAAAAATTAAATTTTTGTTAAAAAAGTGATTACCTGAAGGATAAAATTCAAGGATAGGCGATGACGGATCAGTCATCAAGTTCCTGTATTTCTCAGGAAGAGCAGTTGAACTGTATCGATAAAAGCAATTAGCATGATGCATAAAAATCAAGAAAGTGGATAAGCTAAACGAGGCAATGTAAGAGGAGGACATGCTGAAAAGAAAATAGAGAATATTTTGAGACAAAATCATACAAGGATCAGTCAGGCTTTAGTTCGGTTTTGGCTTCTGATAAGTGTACTCAAATAAAGAAAGTATTCTGCTTTACTTTTTTACTTAGCGCCAACAGGGGAAAAAAAAATCCAACATTATTCTTTTGTTGGCTTAGCCATTGAACTTTTTATGCTTTCAATGGAAAGTGTTTTTCACTTCTCGTTAACAAAAGTCAGATATAATTTCATCTTTATTTAGCTATATAAACTTTAAATAGACTAGCAAGATAAATGACAGATAAATTAGGATAGAACCTTGCAGCTGGTAGAGTTCCCATCAGTTGATCAAAAGGCTTAAATGGCTCTCCGATGAAAAAGGTTATCTCCAAATCAGCCAAGTTTTTAAGGTCAGAGGCAAAAGGTGAATAATGATAAGGATAATACCTGAACCAAAAAAGCAAGTTTCAGTTGAAACATCAACAACGTGAGCACTGCCCATTGCCATGCCAAAATACACGGATACCAAACAGCTTATTGGCCCTTGTTTTTAATTCAATGGTGATTTTCAATCAAGACTCAAAAAACAAATCAAGACCTAAGACATTGCATGCATATCCACGGAAAATTAATGGACAACTTTAAAATCAAAAGAAGAAATGGTTCGCTGAAGAATGCACCCATTTGTTATAATAAGCAAGTGAAGGTTACCATTGCCAAGAGCAAACCCCTGAATAGTAATATCGACAGACCCAACATAAACCCTCCACATACTTCAGGACCTGCACAAAAAATAAACCCATCAGCTACTTCTGTTCATCAGAACTACTTGAGGGGGATTTGTTTAAGGTAATTATTAATGCTATTTGATAACGAAAAATTCTCAGCATCCAATTCAAATAATATCTGCCAATTGTTGATGAATTAAAAGCATTGCAAGCTCCCAATCTAACAAGCGCACAACATGGAAGCACACAGAAGCCAAATTAAATATTTTATACAAACTCATGACAAGAGGATTGGGGTAATAGAGGCCAAGTAAATCTACAACTATAAATTAGTCGTGAGATATTTCCTTAAGACCCAAAACAGGTTTTCCAAAATATAAATCACCAAAAAGGAAACAGTAAAACATGAATTCAGCAATGCATTTATCTATTGCTAAACTATAAATTATTAACCCAATTTCTCATTTCCATGCTATATTGCATTCTGCAACTTCAAATTTTTTTTCCGGCTTTTTCAAATTTGACATTCAGCACTATTAACTTACCACTCATCTTAGTCCTAGAAATCACATCAACTTCTTTAATTTTATTTCCATGAAATTCATCGCTTGAAATTATTAGATGATAATAAATCATTCATAGTCTAATAAGAAGCTAGCAAAATTAGAACTATCTGGAATATTCCATGTAAGGTGTCCAACGAGGTTCAGCAAACCCATCACCTTTTGGACCTTGGTTGAATCTAAAAGTCTTTCACCACTAATGTACAACACTTGGGATAAACTTATCGACAGTATGATCCTGGAAAAATAAATCAAATGCTAACTCTAAATTAATATGATAAATATAGAACATAAACTATCTACATAAAACATTATTCGGGAGTCCTCAGGTAATCCATGGTTTAACTTTAAAGTTCTGGGAGGATGTGTGGTTGGAGAATACTCAATCATACTCTTCCCCGCACTAAATAGGTAGGAGAATAGCAAGAATTAAAAGATGTGTAGAGTTTAAACTTTGAAGAGGGTGAGAACCACTAAGAAGTACATCCTCCAGAAAATAGACAAACAATAATGATCATTATTATTATATTAGTGAAGCAAGCACGAGCAATTGACTTACCACATCTTGTTTTATTTCAGCAATGTTTTCTGGGCTAGCATTGAACTTCTCGGCATAATACCTCTCCTTGTATCCAGGCTCCCCTAACTTGATCTGGAACAAAGGAAATGGCAAAGAATACAAGACCCATATTTAGACGTCCATCAAAATGTACACATTTCAAAAATCCCATCACCATGAGATTACATGTAAGTCTTCCAATTCAAAAGGAAAAAAAAATCTATCAAAAGGGAGGAATTGTTCATCCTTTCCATTCATGAGACATAAATTTCCGTCTCTCTCTCTCTTCCACTCTCTCACACACAATGCTAAGTGGATAGAATTGATGTCCATATTTTAATCATTGGAATGAGTGCATGCTGACCCCTGGTTTAGTCGATCCAACTTTTATACTACAGTCTAGAGGGATTTTAAAGAAATAATCAGCTCTTGGTACAAGCAATAGCAGATGATCAAACACAACAAACATCCACAGGATTAGTTCTTAAAATTTCTTAATATATTCCTGTAAAAAACATACCTTGCATCTTATACATAATTTACACATTAGTTTTTTCAAGAAAGATAGATATAATGAGTTAGTATGACCAAATAGATCCCTGCTATCTGTTATCGTACATACAAAACTATTGAGAAATAAAAGTTCTGCTTTAGACCTTGTCAATTGTCAGAGGTGGGGGTGCAGGTCCATTCTCTCTCCGAGCTCTACCTCTCATTTCTTCATTATTCTCCTGTGCCTGTTGACCAGCATGTTATATCAGAATTTTTACGTCCATGGACATCATTATAGTATTGAAGATATGAATAGCTAAAGGCTAAAGATCAGAGTATGGAAAGATATACACATATGGCAGACGAAGACATGACATTATTACCTTACAATGCAAATCTTCACGAGGATACAAAAGATGCAATGTAACATTTCCAAAAAAAAAAGGAGAACGAAAGAAAGAAAAGGAAAAGTTCTTGTTTATGTAATGCCTAATGACATGCACACCTACATTCTCATATATACTTCCATTGACGGGCATGTTTAAGAAAGAGAAGGATGCTAGTCTGGTCTGGTTGATTGCAAAAGTGTTCTTGAAGTAGAAAAAAATAGATGATTACGATGAACAAGAGGTAGATAGCAACAAAATTTGTCACTATTGAAACACCACCGAGTATCCAAATGCATTGAACCAATAAGGTACAAAAAAATGCAGATCAAGTCTTTGCTATTAGAAACAAATTAAAATGCATTATTGGGTATTCAAATTTTTTTATAAGTTTGCTACAAAATCACAAATAAATTAATTAATTATAATATTTATTCTTCATATTTCTTTTTTGACATTTAATTGATAAATGACTTTATTCATTATATTTCAAAAAAATATTTTACTGAATTTAATATTATTTATACATAAGAAATTTTGTAAATCCTTGAGAAATAGTATACATTTCTTTTTTGTTTCTTTAGATAAGAACATTTCAGAAATAGTGTAGGTTTTATTTAAAGCTACTTTAATGTATAATCTAGGAATAGCGTGTTCATATCCTTAAAACTACGCTTTCTGAGGGATGTGAGAATCTTTCAAAGAATGTAGGAGATCAATTAATTGAATTCAAACCATACTATAACTTGAAGGAGTCAAGTGGAAGATAATCGCAAAGATCATACAAATAGAATACATTAGACATCATTACAAGCATCATACAACCAGAAGGTTATGCAGTGAGTAAACCAAGGGATGAGTTTGTAAGTTATGTTAGTCCAATATATGTATGTTTCTTCTCTCCATCCTTTTTGTACCTTCCTTCTTAAATTTTCAATGACCAAATGATCCATATAAAAACAATGTGTATTCTGTAAGGTAGACTCTATTATTACCCTGGTTTCCTTTACAAACCCTACTGCCCTCTTTCCAAACTCCAAAAATCTCTACATCCAAACCAATCAATCCATAAGTGCTCTCTGTTTGATGCAAACTTGAGAAGATATTTTTTTTTTTAAACAGAAACGAGGCTTTTCATTGATGAAATGAAACGAGGCCAATGCTGCAAACTTGAGAAGATATTATAACTATAGGTAGTCATCATTATAATTATTGAACCACAAATTTAAAGGAAACAAACTTATCGTTTGCTACATTTTTTTTATAGGTTCAGTTTTCATCGGTATAGGACAAGCATGGGTCAGAGCAAAGCACTAACGAAACAAAGTATAACAAATAGTAGATAAGATTTAAAATGCTTTGAAATTATAGCACGCAGAACAAGAGATGGCCATAGACCTGCTGAATCCGGGCTCTTTTCTGAAAGATTTGGTCTTCATGTACAGCTACAGCTTGGATAAAATGCTCCACTTTATCTAACAAAACCTAGTCAGTTCACAGAAAACAGAAACGGAAGATTGATCAGAATAGAACTTCATTAACTTACACACGGTCAAGCACACAAAAATATTTCACAAGAGAGAAGAAAGTGAGGAAATAACAGGAAATAATTTCACGATGCATAACCCTTAACAACCAATTTGCATGCATGGAATATCATAGATGCCTCACTCACAGAATAAAGAGCAAGCAAAATGAAATTTGCCTGTTTTCTAAGATTTTTTTCTTTTTGAAAATAGATATATAGCATATCATAAATGCAAAAAAGAATAACCAGATTTGGCAAGGAGATAGTAATCTAATCCCGAAGCCTCAAGAAGGGGAAACTATAAACAAACAAATGCAGGAATGTGACAAAACACTCTCCTTGTTGATCATCATATAAACAATAGATGAGGAGATGGTAAATTATTTCGACCCAACACAATGGCACTTTACAAAATTAATAAAATGAGGGGAAAAAATTAGAGAAGCTACTTTTCAGTTCCACTGAGCTGCATAACAGATTTGAACTTTGGCTCTCGAAATGCACATGGTTCACACATAAAGTAAGCGACAAGGTTTTAAAGAAGAAGAAAAAGGGTAGAGATATGTTCAGGCAGTGAGTTCAGATGAAATCCATTTCCAGAGAAAAATATGTCTGCAACGATGAACAAGTTTGCAAGAAATAAGAATAGACCATTACCTCACCCGCATCAGTAAGATAACCACCAATAGCAGGAAACTCCTTTCTATATATGTGCATCAGTAAATTAATAGCACCCTGAACCAGAAAAGTACGTCTGTCATGATACTGTCGTTAAAGATAAAATTATGGAAAAGAGGCAGCAAATACGACTTTAAAGCGCACTCAAATCACTGAATATGTGCCTTTAGCCATTTTGGAAACAACGAAATAACAGTATGCTTCTAGAAAATAGTTAGATGCCCTTACCTCTCTTATCTCCAAGGTCGGCATATGTGGAAGAAAGTCATTGCCAACAAAGAAACACAAAAACACAAAATCATCCACTATCCGCTCGAAATTAATCTCAAAAGGTGGATTGGGAATGTCCAATTCATACTGCAAGTATTCTCGTAAAACCCAAATGTTGAGAAACTGCATACGGAATACATCATGTCAGGATACAGTAGAACATACTATATAAGGTGCGTTGAACCTTTGAAAACAAGATAACATATTCTCCCACCTGATATTTCTTCTTATGAATCGGAGTTTCATCGGCTGCATTACAATCTTCTGGTCCATCAGACTTTCCACGACACTCAGCTGCTAAATGACCAACTTTGCCACAATTGTAACATTTTTCTTGTTGCCCAGGTAGCATTATTACCTGCACAACTAATGTGTATATTCAGTAATCGATCAATTTGAAGCAGGAGATCAGCTAGAAGTTAGAAATACATAAGCACTCATAAGACAGCCAACTGACCTCTCTTAAGATTGAAAAGTGAACCTCGTGTGTTGCTAGACTAAGCATAATCAGATCTGCATCCTGGAATTAATACACAAAAATAGTTTAGTTCAAAAATAAAGAGTCCAGGAATTATAATGCAATAACTCTTTCTGTGCGTGCAGCCAAGAAGAATTAAGAAAAGGAAACTATGAAAAGCTAAGATGGACAACACTCACCAGACCGTACAGACAATGTCGAGTGTTAGGATCGAAACCAGGTAAATCGCGTTGTAGGCGAATGTATTGCATAATTTTGTGTTCTCCCTCACCAGGAACATTTGAATCAGATAGAATAACCTTCAAATAACCATCCAATGCATCCCCATAAATAAACATAGAGAGACAAAGTATCCTGAAAGCCAGAAGTATAAAAGGTGGAAGATACAGAAAGGATTACTCCACCAATAAGGAATTATCCAATCTTTAAGCCAATTGAAGATAAAAGAATGAGAAGAACAAAATTGTTCCAGTCGTACCTTCGTAAACCTCCACCCTGGGTTGTGATTTAATCTTGATTGCGCATAATACTGAAGTGCTACTGAGAGCACTCCCATAAATTGAGTTCCAGGGGTGATAACGTTAGAATCACATGTTTCAGGCTTCTCCTTAGGCAATAAGGTTTGCCCGTCGGCTTCAAACGCTTTTCTTAATCTTTCTTCTTCAGCTTCCTAACACGTGAGCGAAAAGTAATTAAAATTCTTTCATTGATCATAAATATAAATGATGATAAATGGCATATAAACAGTCTCACGGCCTCAGCAGCATCTTTTGCAGCTCTGAAACGTCGAGAACGTTGCTGGTTCATTTTAGCTCTAGGTGCAACACCATCTGCCAAATTCTAAATTTATAAATAGACCTCCCATAAAGAGAACAAAAGTGCTCCAAGAACCTAAAATACTTCATACCAATTGCCATGTAAAGAACCTTTCTTGGGCGAACCAATGAGAAGAGATGGTCAATGTAATCAAAAATGGATTTAAATACAGCATCATAAGTAGTGGGTGGAGGCTGCACATATAAATTAAGCACAAATCAACAGCAACCAATTTCAGCAGTTCTTATTGAAAATAAATCAAAGATGGAGGCCAATTCTAGCGTCACTTGTCAGCAATGCATTCATAATAGGCCAAATCAAAACAATCACAGTTCTTACTGTCTTATAATTTTTCGGAAAGCAAAAGTAGAAGCGTAACTTCAAATTTCATTTCGAGAAGAAACCATGCCATCGTTCTTGTGTCTCAAACACAACCAGATTATATTTTAAACAGCATTTTGATCGACACTGGCAAATTTTCATTTCTAAATCAAATTTACTTCGCTCTGTGAAATAACCAACGCCAAAAACAACAATATATGCTAATCCAGTTTCCGCATTAGACAAGTTCCCACGCCAACGACCACAAGCTAGAACTTAAGATACAGAATTCTCCTTCTTAACAGTCAAATTTCGCAAAACCCACTAAGCTCTCCACTATTCTGTCAATACTGCTCTACTCTAAGACAAGCCAAACACATATACACCGGAAGAAGCTCAAACTAAGCCATATAATGTAAAGATAAAGCTCATTTCCCCTTCTAAACCAATTCCATTACAATCTCGAAACTGAAGCCAATGTAAAGGAGGACAAAAATTGAATACCTTGCCTTCAGGATGAAAGCACGGATGAATTATGCCATTCATATCCAAATACAAGTTGTCAAACTCCATTCCATTAGGGTTGGGCTTGGAGACGTCGATCGGCAGAAGGACACCGCTAGGGCCATTGACTGGCTCTTCCTCGACCACATCGGCGATCGACCTCGGGTACCGGTCGGCGAGCCACCGGTAGAAGGCTGGGACACCCATGGCCGATAGAGCTCCGGCTAGTCAGTTCAAAGAAGAGGGAGTTTCGAGATCTGCAAAAAGCTTCTTCTGCAGGCAAGTTGAGTGTACGGATGCTTTGGGCAAACACAGCCAAACAGAGAGACGCAGATGGGGAAATTGGAACGTGTTTGGAAACGAAGATTGTTGTGGCCTTATCGTGGACAAGTATTTCCCTTCACCATGTTTAGGGTTAATTGGTAGGGAATTGAAAACAAAAAATTGGATGAAATTAATAGGTATATTTCATGTTTGGAAATAGGCTAGTTAAATAGTTATATTTCATGTTTTTAGATATATTAATTAGTGAATGCTAGGTTGTATGTCCTAAAACTTACCGTTTGTAAATTTAAATATATTCTATTTGAAATAAAAATGTTATTGAGTTTTATTCAATAAATATATTATTGAATATGTAACTTGCACTTGTAAAAGTCTAAATCCAATAAACTAAGATTCTTGGCTATTACGTGAATGCTTATACTTTATGTGGAGACATACAAATGGATCAAGTTTAATTAAATAGCCAAAACGGTCTATAGTACACAAATAAGATTGGGTACCTTATTCTGGTAACACTATTAGATGTTGTCCGTTTTGTATTTAGTACTAACGATGTGATCCTAAATCGCTCATGTGGAGACATGCGAGTGTGGGCGTCCTATGCAATGAGTTTGTGTAAGATCGGACCAAGAAACAAGCCACTCTTGCTTTATAACTTTGTTTACTATTTAAGAGACTATTTCAAAGCGACGACCTAGGGAACTCAACTTAATCTTGAGCTAACTATGAATTCCTGTTTATTCGGGATTATCCTTAGATTTGCATAGGTGAGGGTTGGCTCAACAGCGTCGGCTCAATAAGTCTCCCATCTCAGGGATAAAACGGGGTGATAGTTGGGGACATAGAGTGCATGACATAATTCATTCTTACCCACTTTTAGGGTTTGTAGAGAGGTTGTTCTCTTAAGTATTGATTCTGAGTCTTGAAAAATGGGCTCCACCCTCTCATTGGCTTGAGAGGGACTCGATTTGGTGATTAGATCACAAACCAATTGTTCATTAAAGGATCAGTAGGACTAAGGAGTACGATGTAATCTCTGGGGTAAAACAGTATTTGACTCAACCGTTAATACGAACAACCTGCGAAGGATCGACTTACCATTTATGGTTAAATCAAGTGGACAAAAATATATCTACAGTGACAGAAGTATAACTATCAAGCTTTAGTAGAGCAACCCAATAGTTAACAGATGTTGATTAATTAGGTTTAAAGAGTTCAGTCAATTAATCTCGGATCGTTGGAGCCCAAGAATTGTAGGTGCATTAGATCCCCTACTAGCTCATAAACGGATTAAATCTTATAACAGCGTGATGAATAAATTTGAAACGTTCAAATTCGAATTAAGAGAATTAGTAATTATATACGATGTAATTATACATTTGATTATTGAATTAAACGAAATTGGAGAATTGAATAATATTTGAATACGATTTAAATATTGATTTCATGAGTAGAGATCCATGATGGAATCGGTGTTTAATTAATTTTATTTGTTATATTAATTTAATTTATTAATTAATTAGTTTAATCAATTATTTAGAATTAATATTATTAAAATCAATTATTATAATTAATCTTGGTTAAGATTAATTTTAGAATTTTTTTTCCAAAATTGAAATATGATTTTGTATTAAATTTATTGTTTAAAAATCAATTGAAATTGAAATTATAAAATTTAATTTTCAAGTATTGATTTTTAATTAAATAAAAATGGAAAATAGTGAAAGTGGTTTTGTCCCACATTTGACTTACAAACTCAAAATTCCACTTAGTTTCTCAAGGAGGTGGTGTCACTATTGGATGGATTGGGAATGCATGCTCGAGTTGACAAAATCCAATTTCAATGGATGAGGTTCATCCAATTTTGATAGTTGGCTGGTTTTGAAGAAGAAAACTCTTCAGCAAACCCCAAAAAAATTATGACCTCTTATCTTCAATAATTCTCTCGATTCAAACTCATTTGGGATCCCACAATCCAATCTAAGGGTCTAGAGAATAGTAGGGAAGATTAAGTGGTGGTCTACGAGAGATTGCTAAGAAGATTCAAGCTAATTTCGTGGATTGAAGAAGTTCTTCAAAGGTAATTTTTGAAACCCTCTTTTCATTTTGTGAATAGGCTTACTAAGATGCTAAAATTGATGAATTAGAATGCTTGATGATCCTGATTTCTTCCACTAATTGTATGCTAACTCCATCAAAGAATACGTGTGATGTACCGATTAAAATATTTAGAACATCAAATTTTAAATGGATATAATTTTAGTTAAATATAAAAAGTAAATGGCTAATATAAAAGTTAGAAATGATATAAAAGATGACAATGGTGTTGTGGAAAATCTAAAAGTCATCGAAGAGGCAAACACATTGAGCGAAAATATCACTTGATTCGAGAGATTGTGCATCGAGATGACGTGATTGTCACGAAGATTGCTTTGAAGCACAACATTGCTAATCCGTTTACAAAGATTCTCACGACTAAAGTGTTCGAGGGTCATCTAGAAAGTCCAGGTCTACAAAATATGTGGTATATTGTCTAAGGCAAGTGGGACATGTTACTAGGGTATAGTGTTGCTCTAGTTTATTGTATTTTGTACTTTATTTGTATTGTACATTTGACTCTTTAAGCTTTAGGGCAAGTGGGAGATTGTTGGAATTGGTGTTCTAAATCTCTCTTTTATTCTTGTAGTTTGTAAACTTTGTATAAACAAATAGTTATTATTAAAATGATTGTTATTTTATGAGCATACACTTAATCTAATAAACAAATATCCTATGTTATTTTATGTAATTTAAACATGTATGTAGAGACATATAGGTGGATCATATTTAAAATAGAACTTAAATGGTCTGTAGTAGATGGAAAAGGTTGGGTACCTTATCATAGTGACACTACGGATACGACCCTCTTTGTAAATGTTACAAGTATTGTAAAGTGCTACAAATGATCTGATCTTGATCATTCATGTGGAGACATGTGAGTGGGGTACCATATACAAAGAGTTTATATAAGACCAGACTACGAAATGACTATCTCATTATATAACCTTAACAGTAGAGACTTACATTTCATCAGGATGACCATATATGACACGACCTGAATCCTGGGTGAATTGTGAACTTCTGCCTATGAAGGCGGTCATTTGATTTGTATGGGTGATAGTGGCCAGATCGCCTATTCAATATGCCCACCATTTTGGAGATTCATCTAATTAGAGAGCTGGGAACACAACTACACAAGACGAAATTCACTCATTCCCTAATGTCGGGGTAAGTAGATAAATTGCTCTCTCAATAGCTGATTATAGGGCTTGAACAATGTGGCCACACTCTTTCTTGGCCCGGGAGGGATTTAGTCATAGTTGTAATATGATTTATTGTTCATTAGAGGAATCAATAATGCTTAAAGAGTTAGATGTAACCATAGGGGCAAAACGGTAATTTTGGCCAAACTGTACTTACAAGTAATTTGTGAAGAGTCATCGCACTGTTGACTGTTTATATCCAATGGACACAAAAATATATCTGTAGTGCGAAGAGTGCAGTTGTCGGTCTTTAGTGGAGTGACCGACAGTTAATGAATGTTAGGTAATTTAATTAATTATCCAAGTACCATTGAAGCTTCAATCTATAGGTCCATAGGGTCCCCTTTGTAGCTCAACATGGATTATTGAGAATTAATTTTGGATTATTTGAATTATTCAAATTAATTGAAACTTAATTATATTCATTTAAATTAATTATATGTGATATAGTTAATATAATGTATTCGATACATCATAATAGAAAGTTTATTTTGAGATAAATTAAATATTTGAATATGATTCAAATACTAATTGTATGGATGATATTCATATAATTGAATTTAATATGAATTGGATTCATATTAAATATCCATGATTGATTGAGAATATTCAACTATAGATTATATTATATTTAATACAATATAAAAACTATAGGTTATGTGTTATATTTGATATAACATATAGTTTAATATATAATATATGATAAGTTGGTTATCATATATATATATATATATTTAAATTTTATTTACTTATTAAAATTTGAATTTAATAAATAGTTCATTTAAGGGAAGAGTTATAACTCTCGTCCCCTAATTTTCTATAATTCAATAACTCTTGTTGAAAGTTCATTAGTTTCATTGGAAAATTCACTTAACACAATCTTACTGGGGGGGCTTGTGTTCCCTTATGCGGTTCTCTTCTAAAAAGGTAGTGTTTGTCAACACAAACACCTTATTATCCTTAGGATCATAGAAGTAACCACCTCTCATTCCTTCAGGGTAACCTACAAATAGGCACTATTTTGAACAAGGTTTTAATTTTTTAGGATTTATCTCAATAGCATGTGTTGGGCAACCCCATATCTTGAAATGACATAAACTATCTTTACGATCATTCCGTAATTCCAAAGGTGTTTTAATAATAATTTTGGATGGAATGTAGTTCAAAATGTAAGTTGCAGTCTATACTGCATAACCCTAAAACAAGTCAAGTAAGGAAGCATAACTCATCATAGACCGAACCATGTCCAACAGGGTTCAATTTCTTCTTTCTGATACACCATTTTGCTGAGATGTACCAAGTGCCGAGAGTTGTGATAGAATTTCACTTTCTATCAAATAGTCTTGGAATTTTAAATCCAAATACTCTCCACCTCGATCAGATCAAAATGTTTTAATGATTTTATTTAATGCATTTTCAACTCCAGTCCTGTACACCCCGAACTTTTCAAGGGCTTCAGACTTATGTTACATTAAATAAACATACCCATACCTAGAATGATCATCAATGAAAGTGATGAAATATTCAAATCTTCCTCTTACCTTAACATTCATTGGACCACAAAGATCTGAATGTACAAGTTTGAAGAGTTTTTTGGCTCTGTGACATTTTCTAGTAAAAGATCTTTTAATCATTTTGCCTTCAATGAATGACTCATACACAAGTAAAGAATTTTCTTCTAACTCGCTTATAAGTCATTTGTTGACCAGTCTCTCAATCCTATTGACATTTATGTGTCATAATCTTAGGTGCAAAATATGAGAATTTTGCTTAGGAGAAAATATAAGTCTTTTATTATGAGTTGTCGTAATTTTAAACATTTCAGTGTTTAGGACTACTTTAGTTGCTAACGGTCTTAGCACATATAAATTATCTTCCAGCTCAATAGAACAAAGTTATATATCATTCTTAGAAATAAACGCTTTATTCATAGAAAAATGTATAGAATATTTTTGGTCAATCAAACACTTTACAGAAATTAAGTTTCTCTTTAAGTCGGGAACAACATATATGTTTTTTAATAAAAAAAGATCTATTATGTAAAGTAAGTTGGAGTCCTCCCACTGCCTCCTCTTGTATACGAACATTGAAGATGTTTTTCAAAGCGTCATGTTTGAGTTGTCGTCCAAACTCCCATGTAGGGACTCCATGGTCTCATGGGCAGTGATCATGGGCTCATACTTCTTGACCAAGACTTCAGAAAGACTTGCTAAGATATATGCTCGGGCCTTCTCATTTGCCCTTACTCAACACTTATATGCCTCCCAAACGTTTCGAGGAGAATTTTGATCAGGAATAGGAAGACAATCCGCCATTAGGAAAAATATCAGGTCATCAATAATTCATATTGTGTTTATTGTGTTTTCCATGTTGCGTAATTTTTGCCGATAAGTTTGTCAGCGACGATTATGTTTAGTGTTGCGGAAGTCATAATGAATTTGCTAAAACATACAATTTATTTAAATTAGTACTCAAACATTACCCATTTGAAAAACCAATCAAATTTAGCAAACTAGTATAATACACCCTATGTGATATCAATTTTGCAATGATGTTTCAGTGAGGTAGGGCAAAAGCTACCGTAAGGTGATTAGGTACCTTGTCACTGAAATGAGACTATCTCAACCAATATATAGAACAACTCCTTGTTACTGTAAATATCAGTCACCATTGTTTGATCCAGAAACTGTTAACTTTCTTAACATTTTCTTGTAGGTGTAACCCCTCATTTTGGATCTAGAGTTTTGCCCCAATGCGCCAACCATAGGGGAAAATCGATTGGAGCAAAAACTAAAGCAATTCTATCCATTTCTTGTTAGTTTTTATAAATGTGTAGTGGAAGAAAACATAATCATTAAACATTTTAATTCATCAATTTTAGCTCTAAAGTAAGCATGCACATCAAATGATAAAAGTGGGTTTCAAACATACCTTTGAAGATCTTACTCAAAGTTGATAATCAGCTGCAATTCTCTCGAATTCTTGCTGTGGACCACCATTAGAGCTTTCTTACTATCCTCTAGGAGCCTTGGATGGAGTTATAGGACTCAAGACAAAGTAGAATTTAGGGAATGAAAGGAGAAAGATCACTGGTTTTCAGTGTTAAAGACTCCTCTTCAACATTCATATTTCTCAGCAAAATACTATAATTTTCATGCCATTTTTCAGCTCAATCAAGTGTATTTTAACCAGCAAATCCATGCAATCAGAATTGCATGCATAAGTTCTAGCTCATACTTTAGATTTGAGTTGGAATTGATGGTGGAAAAGTGACTAAGTTGCTTGCTTGAAAGTGGAAAAATCCCACATTTGAAATTTTTCATTTTTTTCAATTTATTTTTTTTCATTTGAAAACTAATTTTCAAAAATGAAAAAAAATTTTCAACTTTTAATTCAAATTTGAACGATTCAAATTAACTTATCATGCTATTATAAGGCTAATTCGTTTATGAGCTATTAGGGGACCTAATGGACCTACAGATCATGGACTCCAACGATTCAAGATTAATTGGCTAAACTCTTTAACTAAATTAACCCCTATTCGTTAAATACTGGGTCACTCCACTAAAGCCCAATAGTTGCACTCCCATCACTGTAGATATATTGTGTCTACTCGATATAACCATGATTAGTAAGTTAACCCTTCACAGGTTGTTCGTAATAACAGTTGGGTCAATAGCTATTTTACCTCCAAGATTACCTCTTGTTCCTTAAGTTCTACTGATTCTCTAATGAAAAATTTGTTTGTGATCCAATGAACAAACCAAATCCCTCTCGAGCCAATGAGAGGGTGGGGCCCCATGTTCAAGACCTGGAGTTAGCACTTAAGGGAACAACCTTTCTACTATCTTTGAAAGCGAGTATGATTGAATTCTATTTTGCACCCTGTGTCCCCAGCTATCTACCCGGCCTTACCCCTGAAATGGGAGGCTTGTTGAGCCAACCCTCACTTATGAAAATCTAAGAATAATCCCGAATAAATAGAAGTTTATAGTTACCACGGGATTAAGGTCAAGTTACCTAGGTCATGGTTATGAAATAGTCAGTTTGAAACAGTAAACAATGTTATAAAGTACAAGTGACTTATTTCTTGGTCCAATCTTATGCAAGCTCATTGCATAAGACGCCCCCACTCCTTATGTCACCACATGAACAAATCAGGATCATTTCATTTGTAACACTTTACAACTCACTGTAACAACTACAGAGTGGGCCACATCCAATAGTGTTACCTGAATAAGGTACTCAACCTTATTCGTATACTATAAATCATGTTGACTATTTACTCGAACTTGGTCCACTCTTATGTCTCCACATAAAGATCAAATACTCATATAATAATCATAGATCTTTTAGTTTATTGATTTATTTATAAAACGAAATAAGCAATTCATATATTCAATAACAACTTTATCGATTTGCAGAATATGTTTATTGTTTACAAACCACGAGTTCTAGGACATAAAACCCAACATTTCTAGAGTTTGAGTAAAAAATCATGCAAATGTCATCTGTAGGGGGACACAAGCAAAGGTATCTCGAGGCCGAGTATGAAAATTTACTACAAACTAATGAGGGAGACCGTGGGATGTGTTAACACACATCTTGCTCTCACTTACTATAAACACTCTCTTCATTCACCTTGGTATTGACTTATACAAACACCACCCATAGGGGGACAAAAGCAAAGATGCCTAGAGGCCGAGTATAGATCTTATGGTGTGAACTTATAGGGGAAATGTGAACAAAAAAAAAGAAAAAGAAAAATGAAGTATCATATACCCCATATTCCTCCCACTGAATTTTTTACCTAGGGTTAATTTAACTTAAAAAATACAGCTAATTATTTTAATAAGTGATTGTTTAAATTTGCCAAAAGGTAACACTTACTTTGAATAGTTAAATAGCTTTGTTTAATGTCTACTAAACACTTTAATAAATCTTAATCAATAATTGCATGTTTGTAGCAAATCTATCTAATTCACCTTTTCAGGTCAATTTCTAGGTAGGGGTATTCCATTTTCGTCAACTGAAATACATCAACCTAGACAAAACTAGTCTTAGATAAAAGGTCTCTTATAGACACATTTGCTACAAATTTAATCTTTTATTAAAACCAATTTCATCCTATTAAACTGATCAAAAGACTAAACTTATTTCTAGTCTTATTAGAAATGTGATCTTAGGTCTATGTAAATCATGTTTTAAAACGATTTCAAAAAATGACTTTAACCTAAGGTTTGCATGCAATTCTGAATTATTGATTTTAATTTTTAATTTCATTTAATTATAACTTTTATAAAAGAAGTGAAATAAATTAAAACCAACCATCGCACATGAAAGCATATTTAGGTAAATTATAACAATTATAAAATAACCTAAAGTAGTGACATGCTTCACGCAATTCAATTTCATTACTTAACATACATAATACTTATATACTAAAGTAATGAAGTAATTAATAACATACATACATCTATACATCCAACTATATATTATAACACTTATAATATAAATTATGCATGACTATATTATTAATGCATGCAAAAATATATTATAACATTTATATTATATGATGCATGAGCATGTAAAATTAAATCGTGCAACTATATAGTATGACATTTATAATATAAATGATGCATGAATAATGTATAATCTATGGTAGGATCTTACTATATGGCATACATTATCACATATAATTATATAAATTAAACCATACATCATATGCATAATATAAACAACAATTATTGGACTGAGATTGGTCTCCTAAAAAACTAATTAGATTAATATAACACTTATATTAATTTAATTAATTAAAAACAACTAACTATTACAAAATTAATAGCCAACCGATTCAAAACAGGTGAACCGGGCCTTGAACTGCACGAACCAGACCGCCCAACACTTGAACTGACCACGAACTGCTCGAACCAAGCGAATCGAACGCGAACTAACTGAGCCTCGAGTTGAACCGCATGCGAGTCAGTTTATTCTTTCCGTCTTGGAGCGTTGCAATGTTGTGCCCTAGCGTTGCAACGCTATGAAAAGATTATTCTGTTCGCCCTTCGCAGCGTCACAATGTAGGGCATAGCATTGCAACGCTACTGTGTAGTAGCCATTGTATAGTTGCGAATTCCATCAAATCTTCTTTGAATTAGACCTCGTTTTCTCCAGAAAAACACAAAAATGATCACGAACGACTCAAAACATACAAATTACAGACTTTATTGCAATTAAATGCCCAAAACATCGTGCCCTTACAAACCAATTTATAAAGAAAAGTAATAAATCTAAGGTCCAATCCCACAAACAACCAAAAATTGAAAACCATCATAAGTTTTATACATTCTTCAACATGAATTAAAAACAGAATGCAAATCCCACCAATTCACTGTAATTCAATTCTGGAAAATAAGAAAAAGTGGGATCAAAATCTGGCTCTGATACCAATTGGTGAAGTTCCATTGCGGAAGCGGGGATCGACCCAATTTTTAATCTTTATATAGAATGAAAATTACATAACAGAATTATGCAGTTAAATAAATTAATTTTACAGCATGCTTGAGAATGGGGAAAAAAAAGTTATAGTTTAGAATTTTTACTTACCCTTGAAGAATACTTTCTTCTTGTAAATCCTCCTCTCCACGACAATCACGATCAATCACGAACAGAGTAACACTAGTGAGGACACCATCATAAGAAGTTACATATGTATTCTCTTAGGATGAGAATTTTTTAGGAGGTGTGGACTCTAAGACTTTGAAAGAGAGATTGAGAGGAGAAAAGAGAGTCTGTAAGATTTTTCTGAGATCTTCTCGTAATACTGTAAACTGAAAAAGAAGAAGAATCACACACTTCAATTGTCCACTCTCTACGTGAGATTAGGAGAGAATTAAAGGGAGCGAAGTTATTTCCCTCCCTTTAAATTTAAAATTAAACTTAAATTAAATTAATTTTAATTTAAATAAATATTATATATATAATAATTAACTTATATATATATATATTTATTTATTTATATAACTATGATCTAGTTAACATGCAATTAGTGGAAGAAATTAGAATCAATAACCACTTTAATTCATCAATTTTAGCACTCAAGACAACATGCTTATTGAATAAAAAGAGGGTTTCAAAAATTACCTTTGAAGACTTCAAAATTCTTCAAATTTCAACTTGATTCTCCTCAACAATTCGTAATAGATCACCACTTGATCTTCCCTATTATTCTTTTGGACCTTAGATTGACTTGTGAGAATCAAAATAGGTTGAAAATTGAAGGGAATATTAGGAGAAAAGCTGGCTATTCTTCAAAACTGAAAAAACCCTTCTTCAAAACAATGAAAAACCAGAGAAATCTTGCTTGCTTGGCTCATCATCTGAGCTGAAGGCTACTTAGTTTTGTGCAAGTTGATCGTACAACTACATTTCCTCAAGTGTAAATAGTTCCTACTTGGAGTAATTTAGTGGAATTGTGAGTTTTTGTGGGGGAGACCCATTCATGGTTTTTTCATTAAAAAAATGAATTTGAAATTGATTTTCAAAGTTAATTAAAAAAAAAATTCTCTTTTAATCTTGAAACTTATTTCAATACTAATATTAATTATATAATTAATATGAAATTTCATTAATTTTACAAAATTAATTGAATAATTAATTAACCAATTTAATTAATTATATTAATTTAATATCAAATATTGAATTAATCAAACATCACTTCCACAATCACGAATCTCTATTTAAATCGTATATAAATATTATTCAATTCTCCAATTTCGTTTAATTTAGTAATTAAACTTGTAATTATATCATATATAATTACTAATTCTCTCAATTCGAATTCGAACATTTCAAATTAAACTCATCACTCTATTCTAAGGTTTATTCCATTTGTGAGCTGGTAGGGGGACCTAATGAACCTACAGATCATGAGCTCCAACAATTCAAGATTAATAAGTTAAACTCTTTAAACCGAATTAATCAACATTCATTAACTATCGGGTCACTTTATAAAGCCTAATAGTTACACTTCCCTCACTGTAGATATATTTTTATCCATTTAATTTAACCGTAATCAGTAAATCGACCCTTCATAGATTGTTTGTAATGACAGTTGGGTCAAATGCTTTTTTACCCTCGAAATTACATCTTGCTTCTTAAATCCTGTCGATCCTCTAATGAACAATTAGCTTGTTATCCAATCACCAAATCGAGTCCCTCTCAGGCCAATAAGAGGGTAGAGTCCCTTGTTCAAGACTTGGAATCAGTACTTAAGAGAACAACCTTTCTACTAACCCTAAAAGCGGATAGAAGTGAATTTCATCTTGCACCTATCTACCCAGTCTTACCCCTGAAATGGGAGGCTTAATGAGCCAATGTTGTTGAGCTAACCCTCACCCGTGCAAATCTAAGGATAATCCCGAATATACAAAAGTTCATAGTTAGCTCAAGATTAAGGTCAGGTTACCTAGGTCATCGCTTTGAAATAGTCAGTCTTAAACAATAAACAACGTTATAAAGTAAGAGCGACTTGTTTCTTGGACTGATCTTACACAAAATCATTGCATAGGAGGCCTCTACTCACATGTCTTCACATGAACGATTCGGGATCACATTGTTTGTACTAGATACAAAATAGGCTGAATCTAATAGTGTTACCAGAATAAGACACCCAACCTTATTTATATACTATAGACCGTTTTGGCCATTTACTAGAACTTGATCTATTTTTATGTCTTTACATAAAGTCCAAGTATTCATATAATAGTCATGGATCTTAGTTTATTGGATTTAGTCTTTACAACTGCAATTTATATATTCAATAATAATTTTATTGAATAAACCTCAATAATATCTTTATTGTAAATAGAATACGTTTAATATTACAATTGCGAGTTTGAGGACATACAACCCAACAAACTCCCACTTAGACTAAGACTCAAGTGGATTTACATATATACAAATATATATACAGTGTTGAGTAATGAGAGAATAAATACAATAAACTAGGGCATCAGATACCCAGTATTTCTCCCATTTGTCCTAGTTCTATCTATCTCATAGTCCTAGTCCCACTAGATGACCCTCGAACACTTTAGCCAGGAGAGCTTTTGTAAACGGATCAGCCAAGTTGTCTTCTGAGGCTATCTACATGACGATCATGTCTCTTTGGTGTACATTCTCCCTGATGAGATGGTACTTGTGCTCGATGTGTTTTTTTGCGCTTTTGGCTTCTGGTTAATTGGAATTTGCAGCTGCTCCACTATTGTCACAATAGAGGGTCATGGGTAGATGGATATTTGGAACAACTTCCAAATCGAACAAAAACTTTATGAGTCACACTACTTCTTTGGCTGCTTCACATATAGCTATGTACTCCGCTTCCATGGTGGAGTCAGTAATATAGCTTTGCTTTTTCCTCCTTCATACTATAGCTTCTCTATTTAAAGTAAATACTGACCCCGAAGTTGATTTTCTAGAATCTACATCGGTCTGAAAGTCAGAACCAGTATATCCTATAAGGATCAGATCATTAGCACTATACACAAGCATATAGTCCCTCGTTCTCCGAATATACTTGAGGATGTTTTTTAACGGCAGTTCAATGATCATATCCAGGATTGGACTGATACCTGCTAACAATTCTAACTGCATAGCATATGTCGGGACATGTACACAACATAGCATACATTAAACTTCCAACTGATGATGCATAGGGAATTCGTTTCATAACCTCAACCTCTTGAGGTGTCTAAGACATTGTTCCTCAAATAAATGAATTTCATGCCCGAAAGGTAACATTTACTTCTTGGAATTTTGCATTTTATATCTTGACAACATCTTGTCTATATATGATGCCTGAGATAATGTTAGTGTGTTGTTTTTACGATTTCGAATTATTTGGATCCCAATAACATACTGTCCATCTCCCAAATTCTTCATTTGAAATTGCGAAGCCAGCCATCTCTCAACGTCAGCTAAGAATTCTACTTCATTTCCAATGAATAGAATATCATCAACATACAAAACCAGAAAAGCTACAGTTTTGTTGACAATCTTCTTGTAAACACAAGGTTCGTCAACATTTTGTTCAAAGCCATAAGATTTGATCGCAGTGTCGAATCTCATATTCAAGGATCGAGAAGCTTGTTTTAAACCATAAATGGATCTTTTAAGCTTGCAAACTTTTTGCTTCTGACCCTGTTCAATAAACCCTTCTGATTAAGACATATAGACACTCTCTTCAAGATAGCCATTTAAAAAAGTTGTTTTGACATCTATTTGTCAGATTTCATAATCATAAAATGCTGCAATGGATAAGATATTCTAATAGACTTAATCATGGCAATCAGAGAGAAGGTTTCTTCATAGCCCTATCTCTTTGGGTAAACCCTTTTGCCACGAGTATAGCCTCGTAGATTTGCACCTTACCAACTTGGTCTCGTTTTCTCTAGTAGATCCATTTACAACCAATAGGTTTTACCCTTTCTGGCTGATCTACAAGTTTTTATACTGAATTGAAGTACAATGACTCAATTTCGAGGTCCATGGCTTTCATCCATTGGTCTCTATTCACATCTTTCATTGCATGTTTAAAAAACAATGGATCCTCTAAGCCATCATCAGGTGTGACGACCTAAGTTTCCATTAAACCATGTATCGGTCGGGTGTTGAACAACATCCCACTACGTCAAGGGACTCTCAACTCTTGAGAAGGATGTGAAGTACCAGTTTTATCAACAATTCTTGTAGATGAACCATTTGATCAACAACTTTTGTTGATTTATCTGTAGTTTCTCCGAGCATCTCACTTAAAACTTACTGCGAGGTTGATAATTCTTTATGTGGTTCTCATCAAGGAATATTGCATTTTTCGATAAAAATACTTTATCTTCTTGAGGATCATAGAAATAACCACCTTTTGTCTCTTTAAGATACCCTACAAATAGGCATATTTTTTAACGGCATTCCAATTTCTTTGGGTTTTGTACTAATACATGTGTTGGATATCCCTAAATCCTGAAGTGATGTAAACTATCTTTATGTCCTCTCCATAACTCGTAAGGTGTTTTCTGAAACACTTTTCGAGGGAACCATATTCAAAATATACACAATAGTCTCTACTGCATGTCCCTAAAACGAACTAGATAACTGAGCTTAACTCATCATTGAACGAACCTGGTCTAACAGGGTTCTATTTCTCTTTTCTGCTACACCATTCTATTGAGGTGTACCAGGTGTTATGAGTTGAGACTGAATTCCATGTTCTATCAAATAGTCCTGTAATTTTAAGTCCATATACTCACCATCTCGATCTGATCGGAGTGTTTTAATCTCTTTACCTAATTGGTTCTCAACTTCTGCCTCATATTCCTCAAACTTTTCAAGTGTTTCGGACTTATGATGAACTAAGAAAATATAGTCATATCTTGAATAATCATATATGAAACTGATGAATTATTCATACCCTCCTCGTGCTTTAACATTCAATGGACTGCAAATGTCTAAATGTACCAGTTCTAAGGGTTCTTTGGCTCTAAAATCTTTTCCCGTAAAAGATCTTTCGATCATTTTACCCTCAAGACAAGATTCACATGGTGGTGAAGAGTTGTCTTCTAATTGATTTAGGAATTCACTCTTAACCAACCTCCTAATCCCGTTGAGGTTAATGTGACCCGGTCTTAAGTGCCAAAGATAGGCATTAGGAGAAATTTTCCATTTCTTATTTTGAGTTTCAACTGTTTCAAACATCTTTATATTCAAAACAACTTTTACCTCAGTCGGTTTTAACACAAATAAGTTTATTTCTAGTTTGGCATGACATATTTTGATACCTTTTGAAATAAGGACACTTCATTAATTCAAAAGTGAGTGTATACTTCTGTTCTAGCAAACATGAGATAGATATTAAATTCCTTCTCATGAAGGAATGTAATAAACATTCTCAAGAAAAATGAATCTATCTTTAAGAAATAACTTCATATCTCTTACTGCTTTAGCTGAAACTGAAGGAACCTGGTTAGAGGTCCTTGAGCGGAAGTGTATCGTCCCAATTTCCAAAATTTCCAAAATTTAGATTTTACAAAGAAGAACATAAATTATGCATTTAAAAAACAAAAGTTACAACATGCAAAAAACAAAAATATGGAAGAATAAAATTGGTTCAAAAACCCTTACCTTTGAAGATATAATCTTCACTGGAAAAACCATCGATCTTCAATTGGACACCACCACGGTATTCTCTGGGATGAGAACCCAAGAGTTTGTGGGCTCTGACTATTTTGGTAAAGAGGGGAAAATGAGAGAGGAGAATGGAGGAGAGAAAGGGATCTCTTACATAACTTTTTCTTACAGTTAGAGAGTTTCAGTATCTCTGTTAACACACCGAAGAAGATCACCAACCCTCAGCCCCACTAATGTGATGGAGAAAAAGAAGGAGCTCCCTCCCCTAACTATTTAAACAAATAAATTAAGTATATTTATTTATTTATTTTAATTAAATTATTTAATATATATTTATATAATAACTACCTTATCATATAATATATATTAAATTATATGTTATATCAAATATAACATATAACCTATAGTTTCTATATTGTATCATATACAATATAACATATAGTTTCTATTCTCTCATCGATGACATTTAATATAAATCCTATTTATATTAAATTTAATTATATGAATTTATATTATAATATAAATTCAATTCACATAATTAACATTTGAATCACATTTAAATATTTATTTCTTTTCAAATATATTTTATATTATAATGTATCAAATACATTATAGTAATTATATCATATATAATTAATATTAAATTAATTATATCATATATAATTAATTTGAACAATTCAAATTAATCCAAAAACTGATTCTTATTTATTCTCGTTGAGCTACCAAAAGGACTTCATGGACCTGTACCTTAAAGCTCCAACGGTACATGAATAATTTATTAAACTCCTTTAATTAAATTACTTTAACAAATTATTCACCATCTGTTAACTGTCAGACACTCCACTAAAGATCGACAACTGCGCTATTTGCACTACAGATATATTTATATGTCCATTGGATATCCAGTCAACAATACGATGACCTTTCACAAAATGCTCGTAAGTACAATTGGGCCAAAAATATTATTTTGCCCTTATAATTACATTTAACTCTTTAAGTACCACTAATCCCTCTAATGCCCAAAAAATCGTAGTCAAACTATGATCGAACCCCTCTCGGGCCAGGAGAGAGTGTGATGCCACTTTGTTCAAGCCCTGGAATTAGCCCTTAAGGAAACAATTTATCTACTTACCCCGACATTGGGGAAAGAGTGAATTCCTTCTTGTGTAGCTGTGTTCCCAGCTTCCCAATTAGACGAATCCCCAAAATGGTAGGTATATTGAGTCGGTGATCTAGTCACTCTCACTCATACAAATCAAATGACCGTCTTCATAGGGAGGAGATTACAACTCACTCAGGATTCATGTCATGTTACCTCGTAAAGTAAGTAGTCGGCCTAATCAAAGTGTTTGGTCATCCTGGAGAAATGTAAGTCTCTATTATGAACGATGTTATATAATGAGACTAAATATTTCGTGGTCTGGTCTTATACAAACTTCTTTGTATAGAATATCCCCCCTCCCTCTCACATGTCTCCACATGAATGATCAGGATCAGATCATTTGTATCACTTACAACAATTATAACATCTACAAAGCGGACCATACTCGTAGTGTCATCAGGATAAGGTATCCAGCCTTATCCATCTACTACAGACCATTTAGGTTATCACTTAAACATGATCCACCCGTATGTCTCTACATACATGTTTAAGCTACAAGATAACCTTGGATCTTAGTTTATTGGTTTGTGGTTAATGCAACTAAAATTGAAATAAATTATCATATATTTTATTAAATGAATAAGATATTTGTACATTACAATTACAAACTATAGAACCCTACGAGATTTAGGGCATCAACCCCAACAAAAACAACCTCTTTGGTCCCTACCTTAAAGGTTGTTTCACCTTCTGTAAGTTGTCTCCAAGAACTAGCTTCCTGAGTGAAAGCACAGATATGATTAGAGGCACCTGAATCTAATATCCAGGTTAATTTATCATTTCCACTAAACATGTCTCAATGACAAGAAAATCACATTTACTTCATCGTGCTTCTTTTGTTTCCTCATCTATGACACTCAAAACCTTTTGATTTATAGATGAGTTGGGAGATAGAGGATATTACTCTATTAAAACAAAATTTAAATCATCATTCGCTAAGATTACTTTTATATTTAATGTTGAAAGATTAAGACAACTATTTTTATCGAAAGCGAGTGATTTTAAAGAAGTCGACATGTTGAAATTATGAACAAATTTTAATTAGTAAATTGCTTTTGAAATCTAATTCAATTTTAGCAAAAGCGATAATGTACCAAAAAATCATTATTTATTTGCAACGATACTTTAGTGAGTCAGAATAGATGCTACAGAGAGGAAATCAAATACTCATTCACTAAAGCAAGATAATTTTGACTAAATACTATCTTCAGAATAACTCTTATTCCTATAGTCATTTAGTTACTGTTTTTTTGTCAAGAACTTACTAACACTTGGTAATCCTCGTAAATGAAACCCTCCATTTTCAGACTTCATAGGTTGGCCCCAACGATACTTCCGAATTGGAGAGTCAAGGTTGTGAATAAATCTAAGAAATCCTATCCATTTTTTGAGTTTGAGTTGTTTCGAATCCCATGTTACAACTCTCTGAAGGGATAGCTACCAAAAAAATGACTAGCATATGTCGCATAAAGTCAATAAGTAGGTGCAACATAGGAATCTCATGATCCAAACTAATGGAAGAGACCGTAGGACATGTTGACACATATTCTTCACCCACTTACTCGAACTACTTCCTCTATTCACTTTGTTATTGATCCATACAAACACTTTTCGAATGGAGGTCACTCCAAGGGTGACACGAAGCCAAGCATGAGTCTCACGGTGTGAACTCTTAGGGACGTGAGAGCTAAGAACAACATATCGTATATGTTATTAATATCCCACTGAAGTGTTCTATTTGTTTTGACTAAAAAAATTACTTAAGTATATTTCGGCTAATAAAACAACCTAAGTCTAGGTGATTATCCAAGTATAACGTTTATATTTGGACTATAACCTACGATATCTAGGCGATAAACCAGTTTTAAAATCTCACATCGCTCACACATGCTCATAAACCAGCTTAACAACGCTCAATTATTCGGTTACAATCCTCAGGTAGGAGGTGCTCCGTAAACCATCAACTTAAATACCTCCAGCCTTAGACAGGATTATGATCGGTTGAGTTTTTAACCACAATTTTACAAGATAACGACATAGGTGAGTATGCATCTTATATTTGTTATGGATTTTATAAGTCTAATTTGGTTTTGATAACAATTATAAAATAATAGACATGCTTTGCATCCATAACAATCATCAAGCATTACATGATTTAATATAACACCTTATATTAAATACTTGAAACCCTAAACATACATACTATTTATTAGAATTCTTTATAACATACTTTCAATGCATGCAACATGCTTCCTATGGTGGGATTTTAAATCTACATGGCATACTATATGCACATACAAGATTTATTTAATTATAACATACATTCATAATGCATAAATAATTAAACATACACTGATATGGACCAATTTTGGCATTTTAAGCAAACAAACAACCTAAATTATTACAATAATAATTAAAACAACTTCAATCTGCTTTTTGACTGCCCAAAACAACCTGAACCGATCCCAAAACTCCAAAAGGTACTGAACCAGACCTTCAACTAACTAAACCGGTAGAACCAGACCAATCCTGAGAACTGACTCCTTGCATGCGCACATTTCTGGGCTGAAATGAACAACGTTGCGATGCTTCATCCCAGCATTGCAATGCCTCAGGCTCTTCATCCTAGCATTGCAACGCATCGGCCTCGTTGCCTGACAGAAGCTTCACTACCAGTTTTCTATTGCTGACATTCTTTGCTTCTTTCTTCAATTATAATCCAATTGCAACTCTATTGACTCTAACAAATTTACAGACTCTTAATCACATATTAAGATCCACAAACAAATAGCCAATTATAACAATTACAACGTAATTAAAGAGAATTTAATGCCAAAACTAGAAAAAAAAACATATCAGTCCACCATTTTCATACATTCTATGAATATCACCCATCAAACTAAAATTAACTCGAATTAAGTGCTTAAATCATGCTCTGATACCGATGGATGGAGTTAGCATGAAATTAGCGGAAGAAATCAAGATCAATAACCACTCTAATTCATCAATTTTAGCAATTAAGTTAACATGTTTATTGAATAAAAAGAGGGTTTCTGAAATTACCTTTGAAGACTTCAAAATTCTTCAAATTGCAGCTTGCTTCTCCTCAGCAATTTGTAGTAGACCACCATTTGATCTTCCCTACTATTCAGTTGGATCTTAGATTGATTTGTGGGAATCAAAATAATTTGAAAATTGAAGGAAATATTAGGAGAAAAGCTGGCTATTCTTCAAGATTGAAAAACCCTTCTTCAAAACAATGAAAAACCAGAGAATCTTACTTGCATGGCTCATCATCTAAGCTGAAGGCTACTCTGTTTCGTGCAAGCTGACCATGCAACTACATTTCCTTAAGTGTAGACAACTCCTACTTAGAGCAATTTAGTGGAATTGTGAGTTTTTGTGGGAAAAACCTGCTTATGGGTTTTTCATAAAAAAAAAATGAATTTTAAATTTATTTTCAAAATTAATTAATAACAAATTCTCTTTTAATTTTGAAACTTATTTTCAAAATTAATATTAATTCTATAATTAATATAAAATTTCATTAATTTTGCAAAATCAAATCAATAATTAATTAAATAATTTAATTAATTATATTAATTTAATATCAAATAATAAATTAATCAAATATCAACTCCACAATCACAATCTTCTATTTAAATTGTATTTAAATATTATTCAATTCTCTAATTTCATTTAATTTAATAATTAAACGTGTAATTATATCATATAATTACTAATTCCCTTAATTCGAATTTGAATGTTTCAAATTAAACTCGTCACTCTATTCTAAGGTTTATTCCATTTGTGAGCTAGTAGGGGGACCTAATGGACCTACGGAACATGGGCTCTAACAATCCAAGATTAATCGGCTAAACTTTTTAAACCAAATTAACCAGCATTCATTAACTATCGGGTCACTCCACTAAAGTTCAGCCGTTGTTCGTAATAACGACTGGGTCAAATGTTGTTTTACCTCTGATATTACATCTTGCTCTTTAAGATCTATTGATCCTCTAATCAGTACTTAAGATCAACCTTTCTACTAATCTTAAAAGCGGGTAGGAGCGAATTCCATTTGCACCCTATGTCCTCAACTATCTACCTGGTCTTACCCCTGAAATGGGAGGTTTATTGAGCCGGCGCTATTGAGCCAACCCTCATCCATGCAATTCTAAGGATAATCCCGAATAAATAGGAGTTCACAGTTAGCTCAAGATTAAGGTCAAGTTACCTAGGTCATCGCTTTGAAATAGTCAGTCTTAAACAGTAAACAACGTTATAAAGTAAGAGTGACTTGTTTCTTGGTCTGGTCTTACATAAACTCATTGCATAGGACGCTTCTATTCACATGTTTCCACATGAACGATTCAGGATCACATCGTTTGTACTAAATACAAAGTGGGGCAGAATATAGTGTTACCAAAAAAGGTACCTAACCTTATTCGTATACTATAGACTTTTTTGACTATTTACTAGAACTTGATCTGTTCTTATATCTCTATATAAAGTCCAAGTATTCGTGTAATAGCCATGGGTCTTTATTGAATTTGGTATTTACAAGTGCAATTTACATACTCAATAACAGTTTTATTGAATAAACCTTAATAATAACTTTATTTTAAATAGAATATGTTTGATATTACAAACTACGAGCTGTAGGACATAAAACCCAATACAATATAAAACTATATGTTATATGTTGTGGGGGTTAATTCGGTGTAAAGAGTTTAGCCAATTAATCTCGAATCGTGGGAGCCTATGATCTGTAGGTTCATTAGGTCCCCCTACTAGCTCATAAGCGGATTAGCCTTAGAATAATGTGATAAGTTAATTTGAATCGTTCAAATTTGAATTAAGGGAATTAGTAATTATATGTGATATAATTACACGTTTAATTATGGAATTAAAAGAAATTGTAGAATCGATTAATATTTAAATGTTAACTTCACGAATAGGGATTCACGATGGTGGAATTGGTGATAAATTAATTTAATATTTGATATTAAATTAATAGAATTAATTAAATTATTTATATAATTATTAATTTATTATAAAAATTAATTTTAAGTTTTAATCAAAGGACTTAAAATTGAAAAATATATATTTTTTGAAAATTAGTTTCAAAATGAAAAAAAATTGAAAAACATTGAAAATTCTCAAATGTGGGATTTTCCCACTTTTAAAAGGCAATTTAGTCACTTTTCCACCATCAATTCCAGCTTAAATTTGAAGTATGAGCTAAAACTTAAGCATGCAATCTGATTGCATGGATTTGCGGTTAAAATACACTTGATTGAGCTGAAAAATGGCATGAAAATTACAATATTTTGCTGAGAAATCTGAATGTTGAAGAGGAGTCTTCAACATTGAAAACCAGTGATCTTTCTCCTCTAATTCCCCAAATTCTAGTTTGTCTTGAGTCTCACAACTCAATCTAAGGCTCCTAAAGGATAGTAAGGAAGCTCTAGTGGTGGTCCACAACCAGAATTCGAGAGGATTGCACTTGATTATCAACTTTGAGTAAGATCTTTAAAGGTATGTTTGAAACCCTCTTTTATCATTTGATGCACATGCTTACTTTAGAGCTAAAATTGATGAATTAAAGTGCTTAATGATTATGTTTTCTTCCGCTGCATGTTTATTGAAACTAATAATTGGTATCAGAGCATGATTTAAGCACTCAATTCGTGTTAGATTTTGCTTGGTAGACGTTTTTCATAAGTTGTATGAAAATGGTGAATTAATATGTTTCTTTAAGTTTTGGCATCAATTTCTCTTCAATTATATTATAATTCTTGTACTTGGTTATTGATTGATGGGCCTTAATGAGTTTAAGTGTCTGTAATTCGATTGGAGTCATTAGAGTTAAAATTTGGTTGTAATTGAAGAAAAAAGTGAAGAAGGTTAGCAGCAACAACCGCTACCAGGCAACGTTGCAACGCTGCTCATCTGAACCTGTGGCGTCACAATGCTGGGGTGAGAGCATTGCAACATTACTCATTCCAGCTTGGAACGCGCACACGAAATCGAACCAGTAGTCCAAGTGAACCAGTCCAGCCGGTTCGAGTCTGAGAGATCTGGTTTGATTAGTTGGGGTCTGATTCAGCCACTTTCGAAGATTTGGAGGTTCGATTCAAGCGGTTTGGGTCTGATTCGGGTCAATTCGTGTTGTTCAAAAGGATTTTGGAGCATTTGCTGAATTATGTAATAACTTAGGCCTTTGTTTTCTTGAAAGTGCCAAAACTAAACCATATTAGTTTGTTTCAATTATTTATGCATGTGATGTATGTTATAATTAAATAAATCTTGTATGTGCATATGGTATGCCATGTAGATTTAAAATCCTACCATAGAAAGCATGTTACATGCATTGAAAGTATGTTATAAGATATGATAATATATAGTATGCATGTATAGGGTTTCAATTGTTTTAATATATGTGATATATGAAATCATGGGATATCTGATATATGGTATGGATGCAAAGCATGCCTAAAGTTTTATAAGTTGTTATAAAATTGGATTAGATATTAAAATTCATAACAGAGATAAGTTGCATGCTCACGTAGGTTAACCACTTGTTTTAAATAGTTAAAATGGGTTATCTTATAAACTTGGGTTACAAACTCAACCGGTATATAATCCTATTTAAGGCTGGGAGTATTTAAGTTGACGGTTTACGGAACACCTTCTACTTGATGATTATGGCCGAATAATTGAGCATTGTTAACCGATTTTATAAGCACATATAAGCGGTGTAAGGTTTTAAAACTAGTTTATTACCTAGATATATTAGGTTAAATCCAAATATAATCGTTATACTTGGATAAACACCTAGACTTAGGTTGTTTAATTAGCTGGAACAAACCTGAGTAAAAATATAACCAAAATAATATTAGAACACTTCAGTGGGAATTTAATAACATATATAATATGTTGTTAGAACACTTTAGTAGGAATTTAATAATGTATATGATATGTTATTAGAACATTTTAGTAGAAGATCAATAACATATACAATATGTTGTTTTTAGCTCTTGTGTTCCTAAAAGTTCACATCGAGATTCAACGACGCTTCGTGTCACCCTGAGAGTGACCTCCATTCGGAACATATTTTGAGATTATAATGAATAGGGGAATTTGTTCACAGTAAAATAAATAAATCAAATATATGATATATTGATTTTAATTCTCATGTCTCTAAAGAGTTCACACTGTGAAATTCATGCAACACTTCACGTCACCCTGAGAGTGACCTCCATTCGGAAAGGGGAAGTTGTTCATTGTAAAATCAAATATATGTCTCACATCCCTAGAAATTTCACATCATGAGATTCATACGATGCTTCATGTCACCTTGGGAGTGACCTTCATTCGAAAAATGTCTATATGGGTCAAGATCAAGGTGAATGGGGGAAGTAATTCATAATAAGTAGGTGAAGGACATGTGTTAACGTGTCCTGTGGTCTTTTCCATTGGTTTGGACCGTGAGATTCTTATGTTGTGCCTACTGGATAGCTTTAAGTGGCCCTTGCTAGTCGTTTAATAACGACTATCCCCTTGGAAGGTTGTACATAGGATTTGAAACAACTCAAGCTCTGGAAATGGATAGGATTTCTTAGGTCCATTGCCAACTTTGACTCTCTAATTTGGTAGCGTCGTTGGGGCCGACCTCTGAGGTCTGAAAATGGAGGGTTACGCTTACAAAATTACTAAATGTTAGTAATTTCTAACAAAAAATTAGTAATTTCTTAAGAAAAAAAAAACTGTAACTAAATGACTGTAGGAATAAGAGTTATTCTAGAGAAAGTATTTAGTCAAGAATGTCTTGCTTTAGTGAAGGAGTATTTGACTGTCCCTCAGTAGCACTTATTCTGACTCACTATAGTATCATTGCAAAAATAATGAATTTTGGGTACATCATTACTTTGCTAAACCATGATTGGGTTTAAAGGAAATTCACTAATAAAGATTTTGTTTATATTTTTAGAATGACTAGTTCATTGATACAACTATTGGCTTTGGATAAATTAACTGGGGACAATTATACTACATGAAAATCAAATTTGAACCCAATATTGGTGATAGACGATTTAAGTTTTGTTTTGACAGAGGAATGTCCTCTCGTCCCTTACTCAAATGCAAACCAAACTGTTCTAAAAGCATACGACAAATGGACGAAGGCAAATGAGAAAGCATGTGCCTACATTTTTGCCAGTATATCTGATGTCTTGGCTAAGAAACACGAAAGCATATATACTACCAAAAAGATTATGGAATCTCTACGTGGGATGTTTGGAGAACCGTCCTTCTCCCTGAGGCATGATTCCATCAAATATGTTTATAACTGCCGAATGAAGGAAAGGGTCTCTGTTAGAGAATATGTCACACCAACGAATTAATGAACAAGATAGAATACAACCCGACTACAGTTCTCAACGAACTACAAGCTTTTCAATCCATTTTAAGAACAAAAGGACAAGAAACGGAGGTAAATGTAGCCGCTATTGAGAAAAGAGGATCATCCTCTAAAAATTCTGATGTTGCTTCTTCTTATAGGAATAAAAGTATTCCAGTGAAGAAGAACAAAGGGAGAAGAAAAAAGGAAACTTCTATTGGCTGCAAAGGTAAGGCCAAAGCTACAGACAAAGGAAAATGTTTCTATTGCAGTAAGGACGGGCACTAGAAGAGGAACTGCCTGCAGTACCTTACAGAAAAGAAAGCGGAGAAAGCAAAACAAGGAAACTAGTTCCTCAAAGATTGCTTGCAAACAAGATAATGCTACAAATTGTGTACGTAAGAGAGTATCTCAGTAAGATTAGTGGGAGATATTGGAGTTGCTGACAGAAGATGAATCCTTTTTACTTTTGTTAATGTAATAAAAGTTGTTTTGTCTTTTGTAAAGGACAAATTGTATAAAATCTTTTGTTGTAAATGAAATATTCATTAGCAAAAGATATTTTTTTTTCTACTTTACAACAACTTCTATGTTAAAACAAATCAAAATTAAGGCCATTTCAAATATTTAGATATTTAAAACGGTTAAAAAAACAATAAGGAAAAAGATGTATTCTAGTACTTATCTTTGGTAATTAAGATTTTCGTCACAAGAAGGTTAAAATTGGTCATCTAAATAAGTTAGAAGATAAATATTTTAACTTTATGTGTGTCTTATCTTGGAGATAAGATGATAAAAAATTTAAGAACCAAAAAACCCTTAAAAGCTTGTAAATTCAGATCTTTATGGCTTAGCGAATGTTAAAGCATATGAAAAGGGTATGAATATATAGTAAGTATTCTAAGAACAGGTATATTTACCTAAGTTGTAAGTTTAGAACATTTGAAAGGTTCAAGGTGTATAAAATTTTTTAGGTAAAATAAATCGAAACACTTTGATTAGATTGAAGTAGATAATACAGAGAAACAGAGATTTCAGGGCTAAATAGAACATGAAGTCCAGTGGCAATTCTCTACACCTGGTTGCCTTAAACATTTTAAACATCCTACCAATTTTAAGGTGTTTCTGAAACTCCATATGAGACATGCAGAACTCATAAAAGCGGTTTGTGATGTTTTTAAATAGTACAAAAATTTTGAAAAGATCGACACAGGCGTTAGTGTCGAACCCTTAACTATTGGAAATAAAGATGTCCATGGGGCGGAGCGGGGACGGGGAAGCGTCCATGCCCCCTATTCTGTTCCCCGTCCCCGCGAATTTCCCCACGGGGAATGAGGCGGGGATTTCCCCTGGGGAAAATTTTCCTGCCATCATTTTTTTCTAACGACTTTTTTATTTCAATTAAATATATATTCTTAACAATTCCTTAAACATATCCAATATAATTTTCATTTAAATAAAATATTATCAATTTTAGTAATAAAAATAATAATACACATTCAATTTAAAAAGATATAATTAAATTGTTAAATTCTCATGATTTTTATAAATTAAAATTCAACAATTAGAACAACATATCTTAAATATTACAACATCTAAGGAATTAAAGTAATAAAGTCTTAAAATTAAATAATTAAAACCTCTATAATTATCTTAACAAAGTCTATAATATATATATATATATATAATAAATTTATAATTTATATACAAGAGTCTGGGCGGGGTCGGGGAATATATTCCCCAGCCTTAGCCCCGAATTGCAAACGAGGAAAAAAAATTCCCCACTCTTTCCCCATTCCCCGTGTATTCAGGGATTCCTCACCCCGTTCGGAGCGAGTCCTCGCGGGATCCCGACCCCAGGATTTTTTGGACATCTCTAGTTGGAATACCGTTGAAATGACACGTTTGTCTATAGGCAACCCAAAAGTATTATAATTTTCAAGTAAAGGAAAATCAAGTATTTGAAGGATCTCATACCGAGAGTTCCATGAGCGGGTTTAGATCACTTTAATTTCACAGTAACCGAAACACTAAACACATACATTCCACAAAAATAGTTATGCATATAAACCTAATTATCGGCATTCTCAAAATACAATAATTAACAAGGAAAGAGTTCATACCAGATGAAGACTCTCTTCGAATGTTTGAACCCTAAGCAGCGGAAAACCTCCCCCAGATCTACCAGCACCCGATGAGTATGTCGTCTGCAACAGTTGACACGCAAATTTTAGGTCTTTATCATCATATAAGCTTATGTCCCGGTTACCAGTTCCCCGGCAACGGCACCATAAACTTGACACGTAAATTTTAGGTCTTTATCATCATACAAGCTTATGTCCCCGTTACCAGGTCCTCGATAATGGTGCCATAAACTTGATGTGACATAAACTATACAATAATGCAAGCAAGGTTCAAGACCACGCATGGATGATTGCAATGATATGCGATACTACTTCTAGATATGCGTTATTAATGAATGCTCTTATAGTATGTTGTGTGTCATCACAAGTTTCCTTGCGTTGAAACCAAGTATAATTTCACTGCAAATTTCTCGGTGTGATCCGAGGTCAAACACAGGGACTGTTTTAGGTTAATTGCGTTATATTTGTGATATATGCGACCAGGGATTTTTTTTCAATTTATAAAAAGGTTGTGTGTACAGGTATTTGAAAATGCAATAAAGTAAAGGTAAGCGATAAAAATGCGATAATATAGTAAATTGCGGTAAAAATAAAGTGCGATAAAATAAACCTAAGCTATGATGATACAACATACAAGTTTCACGATACAAGATACTAAGGGTAAGACTGACTGTGTAGATTATACAAAGATCTTATTATGCGGTGGCAAGTCTTATGTATGAAGCAGAAAGAGAAACGGTAATTGGTACAAACATCACAAGTTCCTTAATTGTGTTAAGGGCATAAGTATGGTTCCACTTTTCCCTTGGCGTATAGCTCTCGGTGATCAGCCGCGTTCCCACATCTCTGCGGTGAAATAGGGATGAACGTAGTGAATGCAAGGTTGCTTCCATCTCTGGAAGTACTTCTCGCTTTAGTTAACACATTCTTCTAACCTTCTCTCGACAGATCAGAATGGCATCTTCACTTCTGCTCTCATAGGTGAAGATGTCGTCTAACATGCTTTAGCTAAACATCTTTATTTCTTTAGCACATATTAAGTTACTTGTTTAATTCATATTAATCACCAAGGGATTAATAAAACATCATGGAGAAAATGGTTTATGGAGGAATGGAAATAGACAGACAAGTGGAAATGGAAATGATCAAGACATTAAATAATACTATTTAACATCTGATATATGGTTGTGAATGAAGAGATTAAGAAGATGAAATACAATTGATGAATGAAAGTTAGAAACAAATACAAATAAGCGTCAACGTCTTGGCATAGATATGGAATGGAGAATCGCTTGCGACATTGATGGAGTGAATAGAAGGATGAACTTCCCTCCCAGGCTTGCTCAACCGGTAGAAGGGATCTAAGTACAGAGCTTCTCGAGGGGGATTTGGCAGAATTGCACGAAGACTCACCTCTCGGCCTTGTCTCTTCTCTTCCCAGATTTCCTCCGATTAACACTCAGATTAACTCTCTCTCAATAGCCTCGTATCAATTATCCCCGTATCATGTATATCTTTTCAGTGAACTCTTTGAAGGTATTTATAGGCTGAAGGCTTTAACTCTCTGACTTGTGGTCCCCACTTTATTGTTATGGAAAGTTCGAAAATGGTGGAATAAATATTCCTTTTGTTATGCAATTAGTCCGTCGAATATGCACAACGGTTAGTTGTACACGTGTCACAATCCTTCGCGTTTTCACTACTCATTTGCATCTTCGATCGTGTGCTCGCATGGGGTGTTTTTTTTATTATCGCATGCGGTTGAAGTTCAGCTCTGGATCGATTGTCGTATGCACCGTCATTGCGTTGATCGTCTCTGTAGTATTGATTTAATGGGCACAATGCAACGGAGATGCGTTGTTCAGTTTCTCTCTGAGCCTTGATCGCAAGCGGTGACTTGGTTTCCTGCAAAACATATTGAAATATCCTTTTCTACCATCTTAATGGTCTTAGTGGGTGTATTTTTAATAATTTATAATTATTGTATTTCTTAGCTAATTTTCATACAATTGACGCAACTTTCCTCTCTTTTGGCCGCAATATCTCTAAATAAGGTAGTATAAATATCTTGTATTTCTACAAGTTATCACACCCCCAAATTTGGATATATGCTTGTCCTCGAGCATATGTTCTACTAAGGCAATAATGCTCGATTCTTATCCTATATTTTTGTGTCGATTGGTTGCTCCGAATGCTCCACTTAGGCACATTACTTGACAATGCAGTTTCCTTGTATCCTTGCTAATTCCTAAGAAAACCCTACTTTATTCTTCTATACTACAAATTTCTGCTAAAAAATGCTTTTCTAGTTTTAAAAAGAATGTTTACCTCTTTTTTGTCAAAACAACTCGATGCGTTCGTATGCGGTGGTCAAATTTTGCGTCATTTATTAGAGACCGTTGATCATGGTTACACTCTTCGTTTTGGCTTGTTCCCACGGGTGTCATGCGAACATCCAACCACGGTTGTGTGCCAATTTCAACTTTAACTCATGAATTTCAGAGGAGTTATCTCTTGCATTCTTTTATTTTCTTTTGCATTTTTCTTTTTCCATATTGCGTTGTTCTTGGAAATCCACCTTCGTTTTGGCTTGTTCCCATGGGTGTCATGCGAACATTCAACTACGAGCAGGTTCCTTTCACAACTTACTCATATCAGGTTGGGAATGATTTTGAGGTTTCCCTTGTACTGATACTGGAGTTTGTATGAATATATATATATATATATATATATATATATATATATATTATGAAAATGAATGCATTTTCTTAATGACCGCATATTCTTGATCTCATCTGCTCAGACCTTCCCCACCGTGATAACTTGTAGAAATACAAGTTACTTATACTATCTTATTTAGATATTGCGGCCAAAAGAGAGGAAAGTTGCGTCAATTGTATGAAAATTAGCTAAGAAATACAATAATTATAAATTATTGCAAATACACCCACTAAGACTATTAAGATGATAGAAAAGGATATTTCAATTCTGTTTTGCAGAAAACCAAGTCACCGCTTACGATCAAAGCTCAGAGAGAAACTGAACAACACATCTTCGTCGCATTGCGCCCATCAAATCAATATTGAAGAGACGATTAACGCAATGACGGCGCATGCGGCAATTGATCCAGAGCTGAACTTCAACTGCATGCGGTAATAAAAACAACACCGCATGCGAGCACACGATCAAAGATGCAAATGAGTAGCACAAACACGGAGGATTGTGACACGTGTAAAACTAACCGTTATGCATATTCGACGAACTGATTGCATAACAGAAGGAATATTTATTCCACCATTTTCGGACTTTCTATAACAATATAGTGGGGGCCATAAGTCAGAGAGTCAAAGCCTTCTGCCTATAAATACCTTCAAAGAATTAACTGAAAATATATACTTGATACGGGAATAATTGATACGAGGCTATTGAGAGAGAGCTGATCTGAGTGCTGATCGGAGGAAATCCAGGAAGAGAAGAGACAAGGCTGAGAGGTGAGTCTCAGTGCAATTCTACCAAATCCCCACTGAGAAGCTCTATATTTAGATCTCTTCTACCTGTTGAGCAAGCTTGAGTGAGAAGCTCATCCTTCCATTCACTCTATCAACGCTGGCAAGCGATTCTGCATTCCAGATTTGTGCCAAGACGTTGGTGCTTATTTGTATTTGTTTCTAACTCCCATTCATCAATTGTATTTCATCTTCTTAATCTTTTCAATCACAACCATATATCAGACGCTAATTAGTATTATTGAATGTCTTGATCATTTCCATTTCCACTTCTCTGTCTATTTTCGTTCCTCCATAAACCACTTTCTCCATGATGTTTTCTTAATCCCTTGGTGATTAATATGAATCAAACAAGTAACTTAATTTGTGCTAAAGAAATAAAGATGTTTAGCTAAAGCATGCTAGACGGCATCTTCATCTGTGAGAGCAGAAGTGAAGATGCCATTCTAATATGTCGAGAGAAGGTTAGAAGAATGTGTTAACTAAAGCAAGAAGTACTTCCAGAGATGGAAGCAACCTTGCGTTCACTACGTTCATCCCGTTTCACCGCAGAGATGTGGGAACGCGACCGATCATCGAGAGGTGTATGCCAAAGGAAATGTGGAACCGTACTTATGACTTTAACGCAATTAAGGAACTTGCGATGTTTGTACTAATTACCTTTTCTGTTTCTGCTTCATCCATAAGACTTACCACTACATAACACGATCTTTGTATAATCTTCACAGTCAGTCTCACCCTCAGTATCTTGTATCGTGAAACTTGTATCTTGTATCATCATAGCTTAGGTTTATTTTATCACACTTTAATTTTACCGCAATTTACTTTATTGTCGCATTTTTATCATTTACGTTTACTTTATCGCATTTTCAAATACCTGTACACACAACCTTTTTATAAATTGAAAATAACCTTTGGTCGTATATATCACAAATATAACGCAATTAACCTAAACACAGTCCCTGTGTTCGACCTCAGATCATACCGAGAAACTTGCAGTGAAATTATACTTGGTTTCAACGTAAGGAAACTTGTGACAACGCACAGCATACTACAAGAGCATTCATTAATAACACATATCTAGAAGTAGTATCGCATATCATTGCAATCATCAATGCATGGTCTTGAACCTTGCTTGCATCATTGTATAGTTTATGTCACATCAAGTTTATGGCGCCGTTGCCGGGGATTGGTTAACGGTTTATTGTTTGAGTATGTTTGTGGTATTTTGCAGGACAAATCTCTTTGTACTGACTGTTTATCGCGAAGAGCAGTCTGACGGCTTATGAGTGTTGGAATAATCCTGAAATTCTAAGCGGACCTAGAGATCAGGTGTATTATTCGCGCGGAAGCACATCAGGGCCGAATTAATTGGTGAAGAAGAATGACTAATAATAACGAGGCATCCACAGGAAACCAAAGGGAAAATTGGCGAGCGCAAGATTCCATATTTCTTGTCACTGACCGTAACATTCCAACGAAAGACTATGCGGCACCGGATTTCTACAACTTCTCACCAGGAATCTCAAGACCAACGATTGAGGAGAATGTAAGCTTTGAAACCAAACCAATTATGTTGTAGATGATTCAGAATGTGGGTCATTTTGGAGGATTACAAGGAGAAGACCCACATGCGCATTTAACAATTTTTGTAGACATGTGCAGCGCATTCTCCATGCCAAGTGTGACTCAAGAAATATTTAGATTATATCTTTTCCCATACACACTGTGGAACGAAGCAAAGAGGTGGTCTCGGTCGTTAGAGCCGGATGAGATTAACGCATGGGAACAGTTGGTTGATAGGTTCATGAATAGATTCTTCGCTCCAGCCGTCAATGCAAGGAGACAGAGGGATGTGTTGAATTTTGAGCAATAGGGTTATGAAACTTTGAGCACCGCCTGGGTGCGTTTCAAACAATTAGTGAAGAGTTGTCCGCATATCGGAATTCCCGATAGCATTCTGATGGAGACGTTTTACAATGGCTTAGATAAATCAACGCAAGCAGTTGTTGATGCCTCCGCAACAGGAGGATTAATAAACAAATCATATACAGAAGCCAAGAGCATATTAGATCGCATCTCGTGACATTCTAATGAGTGGATTGATTTCGGGTTTGAGAAAAGTGGTCTAGAGCAAGAAAAAGTAGAAAATGCTTATGTGTCAACTGATACAATGAGTACACTGATAGATCAAATGACCACACTCTTTCAAATGATGGCTAGTCGACAGAGAAATCTCTCTCAAGGTTCAGCGCCAGTTAATATGTTAACGCACGTGGCCGCAATGAATTGCATCCAATGTGGGGAGGGACATCTAGCAGAAGTCTGACCGTGGAATCAACAGACTGTATATTCCGTCTATAACGAGTCATTTGGCAACATCTACAACTTTGGTTTGTGGGATCACCCAACTTTAAGTTGGGACGAGAATCACAACCAGATGAGCCATGATTTCTATCAGAATAGTTATCAAGGGGATCGAGGCAACCCTCCGGTCTTCATTAATCTGGACTGTAGCCCAGGTAACTCTCAAAGTATACCACCCTATAACCAACCATTCTTGTATGATACCTCTTGCAGTACTTCATCTCCAGATAATTCACTGAAGCATTATATCAAAAAGAGCGAGGCAATTAGACAATCGTAAGCTGACTCCCTTAAAGGTTTGGAAGAGCAAATTGAACAGCTTGCAATTGAGTTGAAAAATAAAGCGCCTGGTATACTACCTAGCAGTTCAGAAGCATCAAGGTCACGAGGTAAAGAGCAATGTCATGCAGTGACATTGAGGAATGGTAAAACAACAACCCTTGCGCTACCAGTACCAGATCAAACAACAAGGCCAATAGATCTAACTGTCGACGATGACCAATCAACCAGTAGTGGAAAAATTATCAGTTCAAGAGTAAGTACACCTACAAAAGATGAAGCTTCTAAAGACTTGAATTCTGAATCAACGCAATCTTCAGCTAACGAAACACAGCAAGAATAGGACATCAACAAACAACCAACTAAACAAGAGGTAAGGCGGGATCCTCCACCTTTCCCATCCAGGCTGAAGGAGAAAGATGATAGCAAGCAATTCCAGAGGTTCCTAGACGTTCTCTGACAGCTACATATCAATATTCCCTTAATCGAACCTTTGGAACAGATGTCGAGCTATGTAAAATTTCTCGAGAATATCCTTGCTAATAAAAGAAAGATCGGGGAAAATGAAACGGTTGCGCTAACGTATGAATGTAGTGCATTGTTTCAAAACAATATCCCCACCAAAATGAAAAATCCTGGGAAGAAGTTCGGGAACGCGTTGGGCAATTTAGGGGCATGCATAAATTTAATGCCCTTATCGATGTTTAAGAAGCTAGATATCGGCAACGCAAGACCCACTATGATCACACTACAGTTGGCCGATAGATCAATAACGTATCCTGAGGGCAAGATAGAGGATGTACTCGTGCAAGTGGACAAGTTTATCTTCCCGACGGACTTTATCATATTGGATTATGAAGCTGACAGAGAAGTACCTATCATCTTAGGTCGCCCATTTCTCGCAACAGGGCGAGCGCTGATCGATGTGCAAAAAGGAGAACTCACCATCAGAGTTGACGATCAGGAAGTGAAGTTCAACGTTTTCAATGCGTTGAAGTACCAAGGTGATGTGGAGAACTGCCAATATATTGAGGAACTGTGGGAAGAATCTTGGCACGAGCCCTTAGAGAAGCTGGAAGAAGAAGATTTTGGATTCAGCGCAATGTTGGAGGAGGATTGCACCGCAATTTACGTTGAATCAAATATTGAACCACTCAAGTTATCGGAACAATTTTACAACGCACTAAGCCATCTTTGGAAGAACTGCTCGTGCTAGAGATGAAGTCGTTGCCTGTGCACCTCAAGTATGCTTACTTAGAAGGTAACAACACTTTATCGGTTATCATTTATGCCTCTCTGAGTAAGGAGAAAGAAGACACACTTATACATATCCTGAGAAATGATGCAAAGGCTTTTAGATGGACATTGGCAGACATTCAAGGAATTAGTCCCTCGTACTGCATGAACAAGATTTGTAGGAAGAAGGAAAGACATGATCGATAGAAAGGCAACGACGCTTGAACCCTGCTATGAGAGAGGTCGTGAAAAAGGAAATGTTGAAATGGATGGACGTAGGAGTCATCTACCGATATCTGATAGTTGCTAGGTGAGCCCAATGCAGTGTGTTCCAACGAAAGGGGGGATAACAGTCGTCACCAACGACAAGAATGAATTAATTCCCACAAGAACTACAACGGGGTGGAGAATTTGTATGGATTATCGCAAGTTAAATTTGGCCACTAAAAAGGACCATTTTCCACTCCTGTTCATTGATCAGATGTTAGACAGACTTGTGGGAAATGAATTCTTCTGTTTTCTTGACGGCTATTCAGGGTACAACCAAATAGCAATTGCACTGGAGGATCAAGACAAGACAACCTTCATGTGCCCATTTGGTACGTTTGCATTCCGACGCATGCCATTTGGACTCTGCAATGCGTCAGGCACTTTCCAACGATGCATGATGGCAATATTTTCGGATTACTTGGAGGAGTCAATCGAAGTATTCATGGATGATTTTTCAGTTTTTGGCAACAATTACGACTCCTCTTTATCTAACCTAGAAAAGGTCTTGAAGAGATGCATTGCAAAAAATATTGTTCTAAACTGGGAAAAATGCCACTTTATGGTGGAAGAAAGAATTGTTCTGGGTCATAAAATCTAGAAGGCATGATTGGAAGTTGATCAGGCAAAAATCGATGCAATTTCCAAGCTACCCCCACCAGTGAACGTGAAAACACTTAGGAGCTTTCTGGGGCACGCTGGGTTTTATAGAAGAATTATGCAATTTCTCCCAGATCGCAAGGCCATTAAGTGCGCTCCTTGAAGCTGACCAAGAATATAATTTTGATGATGTGTGCACAAAGCATTCAAAACATTGAAAGAATCGCTCATTACCGCACCCATTTTGATTGCGCCGAATTGGACGCAATTGTTTGCGTTCATGTGCGATGCTAGCGGTTATGCTGTGGGCGCAGTATTAAGTTAGCGCAAGGACAAGGTATTGCATCCTATCTATTATGCGAGCAAAAAATTGAATGATGCACAGGAGAATATACAACCACGGAGAAGGAAATGCTCACAGTGGTATTTGCACTGGAGAAATTCTATCAGTACTTAATCGAAACAAACGTTGTGGTTTATAAGGATCACTCTGCGATCAAATATCTGATAACAAAGTAGAATGCAAAACCAAGGCTTATACGGTGGGTGTTGCTCCGTTTGACCTCGAGATCAAAGATCGGAAGGGCACCGAGAACCTAGTCGCTGATCATTTGTCAAGATTGGAGAATTGCGAGGTTCAAGGGAAAGAAAAAGATATTGAAGAAAGATTCCCCGCTGAGCTGCTGATGTCAGTAGACATTAATGTTCCCTGGTATACGGACATTGTGAACTTCATTGTTTGCGGTCAAATACCAGATGACTATACTTACCAACAAAAGAAGAAGCTAAGACACGACGTCAAATTTTATTTCTGTGACGACCCATTCCTGTATCGACTTGGACCTGATCACATTCTACGTCAATGCGTTCCTAAGCACGAAGTCAAGCACATTCTGGAGATGTGTCATGAGTCCCCTTACAAAGGACATTTTGGGGGGTAGCGGACTGCCGCAAAGATCCTACAGTATGGTTATTTCTGGCCAACGTTGTTTAAGGATGCCCATGCCCACGTTTTACAATGCGACAGATGTCAGAGAACGGGGAATATGTTTAAAAGAAATAAAATGTTGTAATATGTCTAAAAGAAATGAAATGTTGTTGACATCAATCTTAGAGGTTGAGTTATTCAATGTTTGGGGAATTGACTTCATGGGCCCATTTCTACCATCAGAAGGTCATCACTATATCCTGGTCGCAATTGATTATGTATCAAAATGGGTTGAGGCCATCGCATGTACCAAGAATGATGCGGCCACAATGGCAAAGTTTCTTAAGAAGAATATTTTTACTCGATATGGGACACCACAAGCCTTAATCAGCGATGAGGGCTCTCACTTTATCAACCGCATATCACCAACCTATTGACTAAATTTAACGTCACCCATAGAGTTGCAACAACTTATCACCCACAGACTAATGGGCAGGTAGAGATTCCTAACCGATAGATCAAAACTATCTTGGACAAGGTAGTCAATACTTCCAGGAAGGATTGGTCACCCAAGCTTGATGAAGCACTATGGGCATATAGAAATACTTATAAATTTGCCATCTGCAGCTCGAATTGGCATGTCCTCGTATGCCCTGGTCTTTGGAAAAACTTGCCATATGCAGCTCGAGTTGGAACATAAGGCGATTGGGCATGTAAGAAGCTGAAATTTGATTTAGTGAGTGCGAGGAAAGTCCGAAAGCTGCAGCTGAGCCAGCTGGTCGAATGGCGAAGGGACGCCTATGAAAATGCCAAAATCTATAAGGAGAAAACCAAGAAGTGGCATGACGACCGCATAAATGACCAGAAATTCGTCGAAGGTCAATAGGTATTACTCTTTAACACACGTTTGCGATTGTTTCCAGGGAAATTGAAGCATCGCTGTTCTGGGCCGTTCAAAATCAAGATTATCTTTCCCCACGACGACATGGAACTAACAACCTTAGTGGAAACAACGCGTTCAAAGTCAATGGTCAACGATCAACGGATTAAGCCTTACTACGGAGGTGACATAGATCGACACATGGACACCTTGACTTGGGTAAGCAGGATTAACCGCTTGCAGGGGATGAGATTGCGATAATTCTGATAACTTCTTTCAATCAGCATCCCTATCTATGTTTACTTGTTTTCTTTACAACTTTCCTTTAATGCTTTCTAAATTGTGTTATTTACTGCTTATTAGAATTACCTTTTAATGCTTTCTGTATTTACCTTCAATTTAATTCAATTGAGTATTTTCATGTCATATTTAATTGCTTTAATTTGTATGCATTAGTAGCGCTATTTTTAACTTTTGTGAATGATTGGATGAAACGTTGAACATCGCAAAGTCTTTTTGTCTTGCGTAATTGATGAAGTGAACAGAAAAAAGTGGTATGTAACGCAATGATGGGTGTATTGTGGGACAACAAGAGACACCTTGCATCCATTACATTCAACTGCATTTGCATTGAGGGGTGTGTTGCGCACGTGTGTGTCCTTTGTCCGTCCCTAGCAAAATGCACTATTTCAAGGTAGTGTTGCGCTGGTAGCAATATCGTGCGCCCAATCCTCTAGAAATGTGTTTATTTAAGGGGTGTGTTGCGGGGATGCATGCGTTGTTGCCTGTCCTCAGCAAAAATGTATTTGCGTTAATGGAAGCGCGATGTTAAATTTTAATCGTGCACCCGTCTGAATCAGATTCAAAAGATAATTTCAATTCATTATTTTTCAATAGTTAACGAAATTCTTTGATTCTTTGCATAGGCTAACAACTTTTGTATTGCATTAATTTTTAATTCCTTGTATACTTAGTCAATATTCAATACAACTAAGTAGCAATTCTCTTCTTTTTGTCTGTGCCTTTTTCTTTATCATCCTTTGTCAATATTTGCGATGTTCTTGATCTTTACTTTTGCATTATTCATTGCACTGCCATGATGTATAATATGCATTCACTTAAAAACATTTCCCATACTTTTTAAATTCTGACTAACACTTAGTTAATTCGTAGCTTAGCAGTATTTTACCTTTTATCTCTCAAAGTTCTGTTCAAACCTTCTTTTTGAATTTTTTTCTAAGTGTTTATCTATTCTGTCCAAACAATGCAATGAGAACCTTGTGCATCTCTAAATTTAGGGGTGAGAAGATCTGAGCAGATGAGATCAAGAATATGCAGTCATTTTCTATTAAAAAAAATCAATAAATTTTCATACAAAACTCCAATGTCAGCGCAAGGGAAAACCTAAAAAATAATCCCAACCTGATAAGAGATAGTTGTGAAAGGAACCGGCACGTAGTTGGATGTTCGCATGACACCCGTGGGAGCAAGCCAAAACGAAGGTGGGTTTCCAAGAACAACGCAGTATGAAAATGAAAAAGAAAATGGAAGAAAAGAAAAATAAATGCAAGAAACAACTCTTTTGAATAGCATGAGTTAAAGTCAAGATTGGCACACAACCATAGTTGGATGTTCGCATGACACCCGTGGGAACAAGCCAAAACGAAGGGTGTAACCATGATCAACGATCTCTAATAAATGATGCAAAATTTGACCACCGCATATAGATATATCAAGTTGTTTTGACAAAGAAGAGGTAAACATTCTTTTTAAAACTAGAAAATCATTTTTGAGCATAAATTTGTTGTATAGAAGAATAAAGTAGGATTTTGTTAGAAATTAGCAAGGATAGGATGAAGTTGCGTTGTCAAGTATGTGCCTAAGTGGAGCATTCAGAGCAACCAATCGACGCAAAAATATAGAAAGGAATTGAGCTTTATTGCCTTAGTCGAAGATATGCTTGAGGACAAGCATATATCTAAATTTGGGGGTGTGATAACTTGTAGAATGCAAGTTATTCATACTGCCTTATTTAAATATTGCGGCCAAAAGAGAGGAAAGTTGCGTTAATTGTATGAAAATTAGCTAAGAAATACAATAATTATAAATTATCGCAAATACACCCACTAAGACCATTAAGATAGTAGAAAAGGATATTTCAAGTCTGTTTTGCTGGAAACCAAGTCACCGCTTGCCATCAAGGCTTAGAGAGAAACTAAACAACGCATCTCCGTCGCATTGCACCCGTCAAATCAATACTGAAGAGACGACTAACGCAATAACGGCGCAATGCGACAGTCGATCCAGAGCTGAACTTCAACCATATGCGGTAATAAAAACAACACCGCATGTGGACACATGATCGAAAGATGCAAGTAAGTAACGCAAACGCGAAGGATTGTGACACGTGTACAACTAACCATTGTGCATATTCGACGGACTGATTGCATAACAGAAGGAATATTTATTCCACCATTCTCAGAATTCCATAACAATAAAGTAGGGACCACACAAGTCAGAGAGTTAAAGCCTTCAGCCTATAAATACCTTCAAAGAATTCACTGAAAAGAGATATTTGATAAGGGAATAATTGATATGAAACTATTGTGAGAGAGCTGATCTAAGTGCCGATCAGAGGAAATCCGGGAAGAGAAGAGACAAGGCCGAGAGGTGAGTCTCAGTAAAATTCTGCCAAATCCCCGCCGAGAAGCTCTATACTTAGATCCCTTCTACCGGTTGAACAAGCCTGAGTGGGAAGCTCATCCTTCCATTCACTCCATCAACGCAAGCGATTCTCCATTCTAGATCTGTGCCAAGACGTTGGCGCTTATTTGTATTTGTTTCTAACTCTCATTCATCAATTGTATTTCATCTTCTTAATCTCTTCATTCACAACCATGTATCAGACGCTAAATAATATTATTGAATGTCTTGATCATTTTCATTTCCACTTCTCTGTCTATTTCTATTCCTCCGTAAACCATTTTCTCCATGATGTTTTCTTAATCCCTTGGTGATTAATATGAATTAAACAAGTAACTTAATCTGTGATAAAGAAATAAAGATGTTTAGCTAAAGCATGCTATTCGACATCTTCACTGTGAGAGCAGAAGTGAAGATGCCATTCTGATCTATCGAGAAAAGGTTAGAAGAATGCGTTAACTAAAGCGAGAAGTACTTCCAGAGATGGAAGCAATCTTGGGTTCACTACGTTCATCCCTATTTCACTGCAGAGATGTGGGAACGCGGCTGATCACCGAGAGGTGTACGCAAAGGGGAAAGCGGAACTGTACTTATGCCTTTAACGCAATTAAAGAACTTGCGATGTTTGTACTAATTACTTTTTCTCTTTCTGCTTTATATATAAGACTTTCCACCACATAACACGATCTTTGTATAATCTTCACAGTCAGTCTCACCCTTAGTATCTTGTATCGTGAAACCTCTATCCTGTATCCTCATAGCTTAGGTTTATTTTATCGCACTTTACTTTTACCGCAATTTACTTTATTATCACATTTTTATCGCTTACCTTTACTTTATCGCATTTTCAAATACCTGTACACATAACTTTTTATAAATTGAAAAAACCCCTGATCGCATATATCACAAATATAACGCAATTAACCTAAAACAGTCCCTGTGTTCGACCTCAGATCACATCGAGAAAATTGAAGTGAAATTATACTTGGTTTCAACGCAAGGGAACTTGTGACAACGCACAACATACTACAAGAGCATTCATTAATAACGCATATCTAGTAGTAGTATCGCATATCATCGCAATCATCCATGCATGGTCTTGAACCTTGTTTGCATCATTGTATAGTTTATGTCACATCAAGTTTATGGTGCCGTTGCTGGGGAACTGGTAACGGGGACATAAGTTTGTATGATGATAAAGACCTAAAATTTACGTGTCAACAGCACGATCAGAACGTACATGAACACTGCAGCGGGGACGACACCACCACAAGGGAAACTCGGGTATCTTCGGCGTAAAAAACCCAAAGAGTGGGCTTTGGTGAGTTTGGTAGAGGATGGAGGAGAACGCGTCGTGTAGACAATAAGCAAGTGGGAGATGAAACTCTGCTATCATATAGCGGAAATGTTTATTGTATAGTAGAGCTACACAATCGTGTATGAAAGACTGAACGATCGTTTAGGGAAAACGTATACGATCGTTTAGAGAAAATGTGAGGCAGACGATCATTTAGGCGGACGAGCTTCTATCGTATAGGCTCTTGCGATCACTTTCACGAATTCTTTTGGGCGCGGAAGTAATACGAATGCACGATTGATAAAAATGAAAACGATTTTCATTTTTGATTCGCGGGTTACCATAGCCATTGCAACCCACTTCCCACGTCCCAACGTGGATAAATTCGTTAATTATCAATTAATTTAATTAATAAATATAGTCATATTATATTTATATCCTATAGTTTGATATCATATATCTATTATAGTATTTTCTCCTCTACTTGATATAAATCATATTTATATCTAATTTCCTTCAAAATAATGTATCTCATATATTTAGCATATTATATCATATATAATCAACCAATCCAATTATATCATATATACTTGAAATTCCTCTTGTCAATTTGAACATTTTAAATTAACCAAAACATTGGTTCTCGACTTTATCCAAGCTACCCAGGTGACCTAATGGACCTGTGGCTCGAAGCTCCAACAGTATATGAATAACTGACTAAACTCTCCAGTCACGAGATCCACCATCCGTTAACTGTCAGTGATTTCACTAAAGATCAACAGCTGAACTCTTCTTACCACATATATATTTCTGTGTCCATCGGATATAACCAATCATGAGTACGATGACCCTTCACAAATGCTTGTAAGTACAGTTGGGCCAATTGAATGTTTTGCCCTTGTAGTTACATCGCACTCCTTAAGTACTTCATTTAATGAATAATACAACATAGGCCAACTATGTGTGAAACCCTCTCAGGCCAAAAGAAGGTGTGTGGCGCCACATCGTTCAAGCCTTGGAATCAGCCCTTAAGGGAGCCATCTATCTACTTACCCCTGCTTCGGGGAAGGGGTGAATTCCCTCTTGTGTAGTTGAGTTCCCAGCTCTCAAATCAGATAAATCCCCAAAATGGTAGGTTTGAATCGGCGACCTGGCCACTCGCACCCATACAAATCAAAGGACTACTCAATGGCAGGAGTTCCTAACTCATTCAGGATTGAGGTCTGTTACTTATGGCCATCCTAGTTAAGTGAAGTCTCTGTCAAAAAGCTTAGTATAAAACAATAAACTAGGGAACAAAAAAGCCCAATACAATAAAATCTCCCACTTGCCTTAGTTTAGCGGCAGGCGATCCTGTAGACCCATGCTGCGTAGGTGACCCTCAAACACTGTAGCTGTGAGAGCCTTCGTAAACGGGTCAGCAACATTGTGCTCCGAAGCGATTTGCGTGACGATCACGTCCCCTCGATGCACTATCTTGTGGATCAGATGTTATTTCATCTCTATGTGTTTTCCGCGCCGGTGACTGCTTGGCTCTTTGGAGATCACCACTGCCCCACTATTATCACAATAAAGGGTAATGGGTCTAGAAATATCTGGAACAACTTCCCGGTCTGTCAAGAACTTCCTGAGCCAAACGACCTCCTTAGCAGCTTCGCAAGCCGCTACGTATTCCGTCTCCATAGTAGAGTTGGTGATGCACCCCTGCTTAGTGCTTCGCCACACTATAGCTCATCCGTTAAGAGTAAAGACTGACCTTTATGTGGACTTGCGAGAGTCCTTATCAGTCTGAAAGTTAGAATCCGTGTATCCTGTAAGGATCAAATTCGTCGAACCATACATGAGCATGTAGTCCCTCGTTCTCCGAAGATACTTGAGGATGTTCTTCACTACAGTCCAGTGACCCTGGCCTGGGTTAGACTGATACCTACTGACTATGCCCACAGCATAACAGATGTCTGGACGAGTACAGAGCATCGCGTACAATAAACTGCCAACAGCAGACAGGGACTCGTCTCATCTCCTCACCTCTGACACATTTCCTTAGACAAAGCGACTCCATGCCTGAACGACAGTGGATCCCTCTTGGAGTTCTACATCGAGTACTTGAGCAAAATCTTGTCAACATACGATGCCTGAGACAGTGCTAGCACTTTGTTCTTAAGGTCCGGAAAGATCTGTATACCTAAAACAAACTGAGCTTCTCCCAAATATTTCATTTGGAATCGGGTCGCTAGCCAGTTCTTAACTGTAGTTAGTTGACCTACATCATTCCCAATGAGTAGGATATCGTCTACATACAACACTAAAAAGACTACTGAAGCGTTGATGATCTTCTTGTAGACACAAGGTTCATCAACATTTTGGTCAAAGCCATACGACTTGATCGCAGTATCAAATCGTATGTTCCAAGATTGAGACGCTTGTTTCAGTCCATAATTAGACTGATTCAGTTTGCAAACCTTTTGCTCTTGACCTTGGGCTATGAATCCCTCGGGCGGCACCATATAAATGGTCTCCTCAAGATTGCCATTCAGAAAGGCCATCTTGACGTTTATTTTCCATATCTCATAATTATAATAAGTTGCAATAGACAGGAGGATGCAGATCAGCTTTAACATGGCAACCGGCGAGAAAGTCTCCTCATAGTCGAATCCTTCAACCCGGGTATAACCCCTTTCCACAAGTCGAGCCATGGAGGTATGTACCTTCCCATCAGCACCCCGTTTGCGCTTATAGATCCATTTACAACCTATAGGGCGAACCCCATTAGATGAATCTACAAGATCCCATACTGAGTTGAAGTACATCGACTCCATCTCGAGATCCATGACCTTGACCCATTCATCACGGTCAACATCCTCCATTGCCTTCTTATAAGACAACAGATCCTCAACATCGCCATCTGCTACCATAGCAAGGATCTTCGTGAAACTCAGATAGCGAACGGGTGGGTTCGCAATCCTCCCACTACGCCGAGGTTCCCTCAACTCTTGAGGTGGAACCGACCTACTAGATGAACTCCCATCAACAACTCTTGTTGATGTAGCAAGCTCTTCAACAACTCTGGTTGAAGTTTCAGTAGTTTCATTGGAAAGCTCACGCAACACGACTTTGCTTCGTGGACTGTGCTCCCTTATATGATCCTCCTCTAGGAAAGTATCATTTGTTGAAACAAACACCCTATTTTCCAATGGATCATAAAAATAACCCCCTCGTGTACCTTTAGCGTAGCTTACAAATAGGCATAACCTCGACCATGGTTCCAACTTCTTGGTATTAGCCTCAAGCACATGTGCAGGACAACCCCAAATACAAAAATGACGTAAACTAGCTTTACGCCCCTTCCACAACTTCAGAGGTGTTCTTACAACACTCTTGGAGGGAACATAGTTAGAGTATGTACACCGCAGTATCCACTGCAAAACCCCAAAACGAGTTCGGTAAGGAAGCGTAACTCATCATCGAGCGAACCATGTCTAACAAGGTCCTATTTCTCTTCTCCGCTGCACTATTCTATTGAGGTGTACCCGACGCTGAGAGTTGGAAAACGATTCCATGTTCTATCAAATAGTCCTGGAATATTGAGTCCAAAAACTCTCCACCTCAATCTGATCGAAGTGTTTTAATCCGTCTATTTAATGCGTTTTCAACTATAGCCTTGAACTCTTTGAACTTTTCAAAGGATTCAGACTTCCATTGCAAAAGATAAACATACCCGTACCTGGAGTAATCATCAGTAAAACTGATAAAATACTCATAGCCACCTTGGGTTCACACGTTCATAGGACCATAAAGGTCAGGATGTACCAACTCAAATGACTCTTTGGCTCTACAACCTTTTCCAGTAAAAGGTCGTTTAGTCATCTTACCCTCAAGACAAGATTCGCACACTAGCAAAGAATTTTCCTCTAACTCACTTAGAAGTCCATTCTTCACCAATCTCTCAATCATATTGAGATTGATGTGCCCTAAACATAGATGCCGAAGTTGGGTATTTTTTTTGGAGAAATTCGTCGACATTTTGATTGAGTTATGGCAGTTCTGAACATTTAAGTATTATGGAGGGAATTAGCACATATAAATTCGATTCCATATTTGCTGTGCAAATAAAAACACCATCTTTATGAATAAACGCTTTACTCAAATTAAAAGAAACATTGTATTTATATTGCAATAAACACTTTACAGAAATAAGGTTTCTTTTTAGTTCAGGAACAATATATACATCATTTAAAATTAGAAACCATTCTATAAAGCTAACTAAAGTCCTCCCACTGCCACAGTTGAGACGACGTGCCTGGTGCCTACTCGCATCGTCATCTCACCAGCCTCTAACTGTCGCCAAGATCTAATCCCCTGAAACGAAGAACAAACATGGTCAGTTGCGCCTGAATCAATTATCTAGGCAGAATCATCATTCTCCACTAAACAAGTTTCGAGCACAAGTAAATCACATTTACCTTTATCCGCCTTAGCCTTAGCCTTAACTGCTTTCTTCTTCTTCAGATACCGAGGACAGTTCCTCTTCCAATGTCCATCTTGGTTGCAATAGAAACATTTTCCCTTAGCAACTAGTGGACGCCTCCTCGAGGCGACAGGCGGTGGGTTAGCAGGTGCCTTCCCTTTTCCCTTACCACCCTTGTTCTTTTTCCCCTTTGTAGAGTTAGAAATAGAAGGTACAGACTTCGTTCCTGAGATCGAATCTCTATGGAATGTTCTTGAGGATGAAGCAACATTTGTCTCACCCTTCTGCCTCTCTCAGTAAAGATTGGTATGTCTGCAACTTGTTGAGGAGAGTTGTAAGGTTATATTTCACTTTGTTAAGAATCACATTGCTAACAAAGTGCATGAAGCTCTCCAGAAAAGAATGCAAGATTATGTTAACCTGGCTGCCCTCATCGATGGTAGACCCATTCAACTCCGCCACATTGAAGTGGACCATTATGTTTAGCACATGTTCACAAACAGAGGTGCCTTCTTGCATTTTGGAGTTGAATATGTATTTAAGTGCCTCATGCATAAGTTGTTCAGACGGTTATCCAAACATCACTCGCAGGGACTCCATGATCTCCGAGCTGAGACCATAGGCTCATGCTTCTTAGCCAAGACGTCAGAAAGACTTGCCAAGATATAGGCTCGGTCCTTCACATTCGCCCTTGTCCATCGCTCGTATGCCTCTCAAACATTTCGAGCGACATTTGGAGTTAGAATAGAAGCACAAGCTTCCGTGAGAGTGAACATGAGATCCTCGATGATTAGGATCGTCGTGATCATGTGTTTCCATGTTGAAAAATTCTCGCCAATTAATTTTTTGGTGCTTAACAATGATAATGTGGCTATAACCATTTGAAAAAGTCAATGAAAATATGAACAAATCTTTATTAGATTTTGCTAAACAACTTTTAAACTAATTTGTTTTGTAAAACAGTTTCAAGTACCTAAGTTATAGACTTCTATTTTGCAATGATGCCCTAGTGAGTCAGGACAAACGCCACCGGTGGGGTGATCAGTTGCCCCTTCACTGGGATGAGACATTCTCAACCATTAGGCAGAACCAACTCTTGGAACTGAACCTAATAGCCACCATTTTTTGGTCAAGAATCGTTAACCTTTAACTATTCTGTATAAGTGTAACCCCTCGTTTTCTTTACCAGAGTCCCATCCTAATGCGTTTACCGTAAGGAAAAAACATATTAGGATAAGAGACTAAGTTACCTTATCCTCTTACAAAAGATCAAATAAACAAACGCGCAAAACTGCCATCCTTTAGGGGGACACTCCCAGGGTGCCTCGAGGTGATGCGCATAAACATTATTCAACCTAACAAGGGAGATCAAGGGATATGCTGTCGCACTTCCTGCCCCCACTTACTATGAACATTCTTTCTATCCACCTTGATATTAACCTACCCAAACACCATTCCGCCCCCACTTACTATGAACATTCTCTCCATCCACCTTGATATTAACCTATCCAAACACCATCCGTCGAGGGAACACCCTAAAGGTGCCACGAGGCCGAGGATAGATCTCACGGTGTGGACTTTAGGAGAAAAGTGAAGGGTTTAAGTGAAACATCTTATGCTCCAAATACCTCCCACTGAATGTTCTACCTAGGGATTCATTAACCTAGACAATCCGGCTATTGATTTTAGTCTAAGTGGTCTTTTTAAACTCTGCTCATAAACAACGTTTGTTTATGAAATATGAACAAGTTCAAGTAATCACATTTAAACACTTTAATGGACTGTCCTTAACTTGCAAGCATGCATTAAATCTATCTAATTCACCTTTCCAAGTAAGTTCCCAGGTAGAGGTATTACGTTTCCGTCAACTTAAATACCCTAGCCTAGACATGAACCGCCTTAGACAAAAGGTCCCTTATAGATAGATTTGCTACACTTTAACCTTTTATTAGCCAATTTGATCCCATTAAACTGATTAAAAGATTAAAGCCTTACGGTTGCTAATCATATTAGAACCGTGATCTAAAGTCTATGTGATCCAAGTTTTAAACATTTTAAAATCATGAATTAAACCTAAGTGAGCATGCATGTCTTTCTTATTTCTTTTAGTTCTAATTTCTCTTTAACTCTTAAAAAGAAACAACTAAAAAACATTGCACATAACAAGGCATTTATAACATTTATAAAGTTACCTATATGTCATGCTTCATGCAATGTCTGATCATTACTATATAACTTTTATATTATGCGTAATAACCAAGCAAACATGCTATCATTCACCCTTATACTATAACAATTATAATATAAAGATGATGCATGTCAATGCTTTTTATGCATGGATAAATATAACTCTTATTTTATATGATGCATGAGCATGCACTTACATAATTAAAAATCATGCTTCTCTAAATTATAACAATTACAATAAAGAGATGATGCATGATCATTGCATAACCTAAGGTGGGATTTACTATATGTGCATACCATATGACATATAAAACATACATCACATGTATTAAACAAAGAGATTAATGGAACGGGATGAACCTTTAAACAAAAAAACCGGAATGAAAAACACTATCTATTACATTTTTTATCGAGCAAACCGGTTCACAGGTGAACCGGATCTTGAACCGCCAGGAGGTCTTCATCGTGTAGTAAACTCCAACAGGTAGACGATCGTTCAGGGTGTTCGACATATTTAAATAATAATATATTTAATTAAAGTATAGGCTATGTATGTGGATTAAAAATTTATCACATTGGGTTATTTTATTAGATTGGGCCCTATTATGTAATCTGATTAATTAAGGCCCTAGATTCCTAATTGAGTATGGACTTAATGGGTAGAAATCTATTCCTAGTTAATTAGGGCTTAATGGGAACTCTAATTGAACAATATATAAAGATACCATAGGGCTATGGTCCCCAATATACTAAAGCAATAAGCACACAGTCTTTCTTCAATCTCATCTAGAGAGATCCCACTCAGGGCATTTTGGAGCTTTAGTTGAGGAAGATAATAGCCGCCACTTTAGAGTCATCATCAATCTTTCAATGGAATTCGGTATGTATATATTATTGACCATTTGACATGAATGATTCTAGGGTTTATCTATTCAATATAGATATAAAGTATTTATGCTAACAAGTAAAAAAATTTGATTGGTGAATTTATGTTCGGCTCTGTTTGCTGCTGGTAGAAGGACATCACTGACAATATGTTAAATGGATTATGATCACACTGATTGAATTATTGGGCTCTAACTACACACCCATGTCTAAAAAAAAAAAAAGAAAAAAAAAAGTAAAACCCATGTTTATGCCGATGTCAATAATCTATGCCCCAAATATCTGAAATCATGTTTGTACTGATTGAATACCAAGGACTATTGAGATTATGAATCTCTTGCCGTTCAAGGGGGTTTGAGTATATAAATCATTACTGCATATAACATATTGCTAGTAAATTTATTTCATATAATTATATACTGAAATAGTAGTTTTAATTGAGTGATTTTAAATCTAACTTTTAAATTAATAAGTTTTGTGAATTTGAATCTAAAGTTTTACTGGTGATTTAAGTCAAGATTTAAATAATCATGTTGTAGATTTAAGATTAATTGATCATGTTGTGGTTTAAATTTAAATATGATTGATAATGTGGTAAACTTAAAATTAAATTTGATTGATATTTTGGTGAATTTAAATTTAAATTTGATTAATGATATTTAACGATATTCACATGTTTTGTTGCTTTAATTGTATTATGTGTATGCAATTATTAAGTAAATATTGGTAAAGACTATTTGGTGTTCTTCTTCTTTTATTTTTGTACAATAATATTATTATATTATTGTGTCTTATATTTTAGATTGAGTCAGTCAAAATAATATGTTACCAAAGTAGCCTCTGTTATCTAGATTACTTTAATTCTAAAATATAAGATGTGCATATTCATGAATTTAAGCGGATAATTATCAGCCCAAAGAAAGATAATTATTTGGCCAAATTGTGGATATGCATGTGGTAATGAGTTTGTGGCAATTATAAGGATTGCTCATGTGAAAAATAGTCGATCCAAAGAAAGGCTATTTTTTGACAGAGTTAATTGTCAGTACTTTGATTACTATGTTGAGAGTACCATTTTCAGTTGGTGTTTTTGCTCAAAGGCTGGACATCAATATTATGCTAGGTATCTTATTAAAGGGGCTCACCACATATGTGAAATTATTTTGTTGTGTTTTAATTGTGAGCATTTGTTTTGTTGTTTATTGTTTCAGTTGGTCTTACTCAAATATCTGGAAATCTAAGTTCAATCCCTAAGTTGAATGGATCGAACTTCAAGATTTGGAAAGAAAGCCTAGACATACTTTTTGGGTGTATAGATTTGGACCTTGCATTAAGGATCGATAAACCTACTTCTACTGAGGAATAGCCAAATACGGCTAATATAGAGAAGTGGGAACAGTCAAATGGCATGTGTCTGATGATCATTAGGCACTCCATTCCGGAGTCTTTTCGGGAATAAGTTCCTTGCTCAAATTGAGAAATATTTTGCTAAAAATGAGAAAGGGGAAGCAAGTAGTCTTTTGACTTCTTTAACTTCTATGAAGTATAAGGGCAATGGAAACATAAGGGAGTACATTATGGAAATGTCCAATCTCGTAGGTAAATTAAAGACACTCGATATCGAGATAAATAAAAATTTACTCGTGCATCTGGTACTTATCTCTCTTCCTGCACAATTTACTCAATTTAAGATAAGTTATAATATTCAGAAGTATAAATGGAGTATTAATGAGCTTATCTCACAATGTGTGCAAGGAGAAGATAGGATTAAGAGAGAAAGGACATAAAGTGCTCATTTGGTAATAGGCTCTCATGATAAGAAGAAAAGAAAAATTATGGATGCTGCAGAAGGGACATCTCAGCAGAATAAAAACAAGAAACAAACTACTAAAAATCCTTGTTTTTTCTGCAAAAGGAAAGGTCACTTTAAGAAAAATTGTCCCAAGTACGCCAAGTGGTGTGTAAAGAAGGGTAAACTTCTTACTTTGGTTTGTTATGAAGTTAATTTAGCTTTTGTACCTACAGATACTTGGTGGGTAAATTCTGGTGCTAATACTGACATAAGTATATCAATGCAGGGTTGCCTATGGAGTCGGCCGCTAGGTGATGCTGAAAGATTCATCTATGTGGGCGATGGAAAAGCAGTTCCAGTTGAAGCTATTGGAAATTTTAGATTACTTTTAAAAATTGGTTGTCGTTTGGTTCTGAATGAGATTTTTGTTGTACCGTCATTTAGATGAAATTTAGTTTCTATTTCCAGTTTGGACAATTTTGGTTTTTCCTGTTCTTTTGGAAATAATAAAGTTAGTCTTTTTTCAAGATTCTAAGTTTATTGGTACCGGTTCTTTAATTGATAATCTATATATGCTTGATTATTTTGCTTCATTTAACAAGATCCTGTTATCTAATTCATGTGGTACAAAACGTAAATTAAATGAGAATTCCGTTATGTTATGGCACAAGCGTTTAGGTCACATCTCTAAACAGAGAATTCAGAGACTTGTGTTAGATGGAATTCTTGATTCCCTTGATTTAAGTAACTTCAACGTTTGTGTGGAATGTATTAAGGGAAAACAGACAAACATAAGAAAATTAAGTTCCAACAGATGCTCAGATGTCTTAGAACTAATACATACAGATATTTGTTGGCCATTCCCTACGACCTCTTGGAATGGACAACAATATTTTATTACGTTCATAGACGACAATTCAAGATATGGGTACCTATATTTAATTTATGAGAAGTCTCAATCCTTGGACTTTTTTAAGTCTTTCAAAGATGAAGTTGAACTTCAACTTGGAAAGAAAATTAAGGCTGTTAAATCTGATCGTGATGGTGAATATTACGGTAGATATGATGGATCAGGTGAACAACGTTCAGGGCCTTTTGCCAAATACCTAGAGAAATGTGGAATCGTCCCACAATACACTATGCCGGGCAAACCATCATGAATGGTGTAGCAGAAAGGCGAAATAGAACACTTAAGGATATGGTAAGAAGTATGATTAGTCATTCTTCTCTACCAGATCCCTCTAGGGTGAGGCACTAAAGACTGCAGCCTATATCCTTAATAGGGTACCTAGTAAAGCAGTAGCCAAAATACCTTATGAGCTGTGGATAGGAAAGAAGCCTAGTATTAGGCATCTTCACATCTAAGATTATCCAGCTGAGGTTAGGCCTTATAGGCCTAATGAAAGAAAATTGGACTCAAGAACTATTAGATGCTATTTTGTTGGGTATTATAAACACTCTCAGGGTTTCAAGTTTTATGATCCCACTTCTAAATCATTGTTTGAGACAGAAAATGCTAGATTCCTTGAGGATGTTGAGTTTGGGAGGGAAGATAACATAAGGAAAGTTGTCTTTGAAGAGGAATTGGTTTTTTTTCCTCATGTGATTATAAATGATGTTCAGGCTCCAATTTCTGACTTCATTATTGAACCAATCATAGAATAAGACAACATTGAAGTCCCTGTTGTTGAATCTGAAGTTCAAACTCAACAACCTCATGAAGTGTCATTAAGAAGATCTACTAGAGAGAAGAGAAGTGCAATTCCAGATGATTATATTATGTTTCTTCAAGAACATCAGGATGATGTGGGCATAATGGAAGATGATCCAATCAACTTCTAACAAGCTTTACAAAGTTCTAACTCTCAAAAGTGGATAAATGTTATGGAAGAGGAAATAGAATCCATGAAAGACAATGACGTTTAGGAACTTGTCGAACTGCCTCAAGAGTGAAACCCATAGGTTATAAATGGATATTTAAAACCAAAAGGGATTCACATGGCAATATCGAAAGATATAAGGCTCGTTCTGTTAAAAAGGGTTTTACTCAAAAGGAAGGCATTGATTACAAAAAGATTTCTCTCCGGTTTCATCAAAAGAATCTTTTAGGGTAATCATGGCAATGGTAGCTCAGTTTGATTTAGAGCACACCAGATGGATGTAAAAACTGTGTTTCTCAATGGGAACATTGATGAGATGATGTATATGGTGCAACCAAAAAACTTTGTGTCTGATAATTCAAAGTCTATGGTGTGCAAATTAAGGAAATCCATCTATGGTCTCAAGCAAGCCTCTCGTCAATGGTATCACAAATTCCATGAAGTGATAAACTCATTTGGTTTTGAGGTGACCATTGTGAAAGATTGTGTATATCACAAGTTCAGTGGGAGTAAATCAATCTTTCTGGTGTTATATGTCGATGGCATACTCATAGCTAGTAATGATGTAGGTTTATTGCATGACACTAAGAGATTTCTCAAAAGAAATTTTGAGATGAAGGATCTTGGTAATGCTTCTTTTGTATTAGGAATTGAAATACTGCGAGATCGTTCTCAAGGTATTTTGAGATTGTCACAAAAGAACTACATTGAAAATATCTTGAGTAGATTTGGAATGAAAGATTGTGCGCCAAGAGATACCCCGATCGCTAAAGGTGATAAATTTCATTTAGGTCAATGCCCCAAGACCACACTCGAGACTAAGAAGATACAGAAGGTTCCTTATGCATCGGCCATTGGAAGTCTAATGTATGTTCAAGTATGTACGCGTTCAGATATTGCGTTCATAGTTGGAGTGTTAGGCAGATATTTGAGTAACCCGGGGATAGATCATTGGAAAGCGGCCAAACAGGTTATGAGGTATTTACAGAGAACAAAAGATTATATGTTCACTTATCGGAGATCAGAAGTTTTGGAGATCATTGGGTATTCTGATTCTGATTATGCTGGATGTCAAAACATTTTGCGATCCACTTTAGGCTATATCTTCATGTTGGCTGAAGGAGCTGTATCCTGGAAAAGTGTTAAACAAACATTTATGGCTTCTTCTACCATGGCTATGGAGTTTATATCATGTTATAAGACATCCAATCATGGAATATGGTTGCAAAATTTTGTCACTGGGCTACGGATAGTGGTTAGCATAGAAAGACCACTAAAATTATTTTGTGATAATAAGTCGGCAGTGATGTATTCCAACAACAACAGAAGCAATACGAAGTCAAAGCATGTAGACGTAAAGTTTCTAATTGTTAAAGAAAGAGTTCAGAATGGTCAAATTTCGATAGAACACATAGGAACAAACTCTATGGTGGCAGATCCATTAACTAAAGGTTTACCACCTAAAGTTTTTCATGAGTATGTTGCTCACATGGGTGTTAGTCACTTTTCTGATTCCATGGTTTAGTAGGAGTTTGTTATTGAGGATGTTCTTTGACCTTATTTTGTTTATTTTCTATATAGAATAAAGCTGATAGTTTATGTTTTATTATTTGAACTCATTTATCATGCATGCAGTTTAGCATAAACTTTTTTAGAATGATCTCATTAAGGAATTTGGACAAGTTGGAAACATGCATCATCTAGATCACTTTGCATGTAGTTTCCATGTTATCCATCCATACTTGATCTATGTCATTGAATGTATTGGAATTGGTGATCAAGGAAGGTTTAGTTATAAGGGTGGTGAAGAAATTCGCCTTGATTCCGTGCTAATACAGAAGATGGACCAGATTGAACTAAAGGGGAATTCTATTATTGAAATAACCTGTTTATGCGCGCTTAAGGTTTATGTGATTTAATTATATCAAGTACACAGATATAGCCCAAGTGGGAGATTGTAGATATATTTAAATAATAATATGTTTAATTAAAGTATGGGCTATGTGTGTGGATTAATAATTTATCACATTTGGTTATTTTATTAGATTGGGCCCTATTATGTGATCTAATTAATTAAGGCCCTAGATTTCTAATTGAGTATGGACTTAATGGGAAGAAGCCTATTCCTAGTTAATTAGAGTTTAATGGGAACCTTAATTGAACTAGTATATAAAGAGACCTTAGGGCTATGGTCCCCAATATACCAAAGCAATAAGCACTCAATCTTTCTTGAATCCCATCTAGAGAGATCCCACTTAGGGTATTTGGAGCTTTGGTTGAGGAAGATAATAACCGCCACTTTAGAGTCATCATCAATCTTTCAATGGAATTTGGTATGTATATATTATTGACCATTTGACATGAATGACTTTCGGGTCTATCTATTCAATATAGATATAAAGTATTTATGCTAACACAACACGCAGTAGACGATAGGAACATTAGCAAACGATCGCGTAGATGACGATGAGGCTACGAAGCCTAATCATCCATGCGATTGTGTAGCGCGACGACAGGTAAACGATTTACCTTGAGTTACTAAGTGATCGTTTAGTCAGTTACTAAGAGATGAAGCTTGCTGATGTAAACGATCGTCTAGCACGCTTTAAATAATACACGAGCGTCTCATCATCTAACCGATGTATGCAATTTGGTAAACGATTTACCTTGCGATGCTAAGCGATCGTTTAGTCAGTTACTAAGCAATGAAGCTTGCTGACCTAAACGATCGTCTAACATGCACGCGCATTAAACGATACTCAGCGATCGCGTGCCTGATTGTTGACCCGATACGACCAACTCTTGATCGCATACCCAATCGTTTAACCGATGCATTCAACCGGATCGCATACTCCTTCATCTTCACGATGCGATGGACAACGATCGCATAGAACCTCTTCTGCACGATGCGATCAACCCTAGATCATCTCCTTCTTCGAAGAGCCATAACCTTTGCCCAGAACTTTGACAAACGACTCAAAACTTCAAATATTTTGAATACAGACTCGATTACGATTATTTATGCCAAAAAATGCAGGGGCCTTTACAAACAACTGCAAATGTAAAAGGAATTAAACAAACCGAGGTAATTCATCCCGAAAACATCCATTAATCCGGCACATCCACAGCAGAATTAACATTTAAAATAGCGTAGAAATGCACCTACCATGAATGTATACGTTATTTCGTTGTAACAGATGAAATCAGAGTATCAGAAACTTGGTTCTGATACCAATTGAAGGATCTCATACCGAGAATTTGATGAGCGAGTTTAGATCGCTCCGATTTAACAGTGATCAAAACATAAAACACATACATTCCACACAAACAGTTATGCATATAAACCTAATTATCAGCATGCTCAGAATACAATAATTAACAAGGAAAGGGTTAATACCAAATAAAGACTCTCTTCGAATGTCAGAACCCTAAGCAACGAAAAACCTCCCGCAGATCTACCAACACCCGGCGAGTATGTCGACTACAATAGCACGATTAGAACGTACACGAACACTGCAGTGAGGACGACATCACTACAAGAGAAACCCGGTATCCTCGACGTAAAAACCCAAAGAGTGGGCTTTGGTGAGTTTGGTAGAGGACGAAAGAGAACGCGTCGTGTAGACAATAAGCAAATGGGAGATGAAACTCTGCTATCGTATAGCGAAAATGTTTATTGTATAGTAGAGCTACACGATTGTGTATGAAAGACTGAATGATCGTTTAGGAAAAATGTATACGATTGTTTAGATGAACAAGCTTCTATCGTATAGGCTCTCGCGATCGTTTTCACAGATTCTTTTGGGCGTGGATGATAATACGAATGCACGATTGATAAAAATGAAAACGATTTTCATTTTTGATCCGCCGATTAACATAACCATCGCAGCCCACTTCCCACATACAAACGTGGATAAATTCGTTAATATCAAATAATTAATTTAATTAATAAATATAATCATATTATATTTATATCCTATAGTTTGATATCATATATCTACTATAGTATTTTCTCCTTTACTTGATCTAAATCATATTTATATCTAATTTCCTTCAAAATAATGTATCTCATACATTTAGCCAATTATATCATATATAATTAACCAGGCCAATTATATCATATATAATTGAACCTCCTCTTGTCAATTTGAACATTTCAAATTAACCCAAACACTGGTTCTCGACTTTATCCAAGCTACCCAGATGACCTAATGGACCTATGGCTTGAAGCTCCAATGGTACGTGAATAGCTGACTAAACTCTTTAGCCACGAGATCCACCATCCGTTAACTATTAATTCCACTAAAGGCCAACAACTGAACTATTCTTACCACATATATATTTCTGTGTCCATTAGATATAACCAATCATGAGTACGATGATCCTTCACAGATGCTCGTAAGTATAGTTGGGCCAATTGAATGTTTTGCTCCTGTAGTTACATCTCACTCCTTAAGTACTTCCTTTAATGAACAATACAACATAGTCCAACTATGTGTGAACACCTCTCGGGCCAAGAGAAAGTGTGTGGCGCCACATTGTTCAAGCTCTGGAATCAGCCCTTAAGGGAGCCATCTATTTACTTATCCTTGCCTCGAGGAAAGAGTGAATTCCCTTTTGTGTAGCTGAGTTCCCAGCTCCCAAATCAGACAAATCCCCAAAATGGTAGGTTTGAATCGGTGACCTGGTCACTCATACCCATACAAATCAAAGGACCGCCCTCAATGGCAGGAATTTCCAACTCACTTAGGATTGAGGTCATGTTATCTATGGTCATATTAGTGAAGTGAAGTCTCTGTCATGAACGTTGTTATATAACGAGACATTAACACTTCGTGGTCAGGTCTTATACAAACTCTTTGTATAGGAGGCCCCCGCTCGCATGTCCCCAACACGAATGATTAGGACCATACCATCTATGACAAGTCACAACACTTGTGACCATTCCACAAAGTGGGTCGCGTTCGTAATGTTACCAGGATAAGTTTTCCCTCATTTATCCATTTACTACAGACCATTTTGGTTATCACTCAAGACATGATCCACTTGTATGTCACCACATATATGCTTGAGTCACATATAGATAACCATGGATTTTAAGTTTATTGGTTTGTGGTAAAGCAAATAAAACAAATAACCGAGCAAAAAACAAGATGTGAAGTAAATATCATATATTAACAACACAGGTGTTCATATATATTGTTTACAAACTACAGGACACAAGACTTTAGGGCATCAACCCCAACAGTATTTGTGTTGAAAAATACTAAATTTTCTAGGAAAAGTTCAAGTATGAGAGATCGCCATATATTATATTCGGTTTCCATAAATGCAAATATATATCAATAAAAGTTATTGATTAAAGTTGGCCCTATAAAAATAGTTGTTTGGACAAGTCGGATGCATCTTACTCATAGTGTTGAGGGTATCTCGATGTAGTAGGAGGATTGTATAACAACCTGCCATAATTTGGGTTTAGTGGAAACTCAAGTCATCGGGTCTTGGTGACAGTATTGAGAAACAAAAATTTGTGGAAATAAGATGCATTCCCTATATTGTTTGAATCAAAGTCCGTTGTATATTAATATGTTTACAACGATCCTCTCGGCTAAAGTGTTTAAGGATCACCTAGTGGGACTAGGACTATGGGTTGTATAACCTAGGGCATGTGGAAGGAAACCCCTTGGGTATGTGACACCTAAAGGCAAACCATGGATATGTAATGCCCTAGTCTATTCTATTTTTCTGTAAAATTAAAAAACTCAATGTATTCAAATGTATGTTACCACTGGAGTTTTAGTTCAAGTGGGAGTTTGTTGAGTTTTATGTCTTAAAACTTGTGGTTTGTAAACAATAAACTTATTCTGTAAATCGATAAAGTTGTTATTAAATATATGAATTGCTTATTTTGTTTTAGAAATAAATCCAGTAAACTAGAATATGCATGACTATTATATGAGTACTTGAACTTTATGTGGAGACATAAGAGTGGATTAGGTTTGAATAAATAGTCAAAATGATCTATAGTATATGAATAAGATTGGGTGCCTTATTTTGGTAACACTATTGGATGCGGCCCACTCTGTAGTTATTGCAATGAGTTGTAAAGTGCTATAAACGAAGTGATCCTGATTCGTTCATGTGGTGACATAAGGAGTGGGGGCGTCCTGTGCAATGAGTTTGCATAAGATCAGACCAAGAAATAAGTCACTCTTACTTTATAACGTTGTTTATTATTTCAGACTAACTATGTCATAGCGATTTCCTAAGTAATTTGACCTTAATCTTGAGCTAACTATGAATTTTTGTTTATTCGGGATTATCCTTAGATTTGCAAAAGTGATGGTTGGCTCAACAACACCAGCTCAATAAGCCTCCTATTTCAAGGTAAGACTAGGTAGATAGCTGGGGACATAGGATGCAATATGGAATTCACTGAACCCGCTTTCAGGGATAGTAGAGAGGTTGTTCACTTAAGTGTTGACTTCGGGTCTTGAACACGAGGTCCTACCCTCTCATTGGCCCGAAAGGGATTTGGTTTGTGATTAGATTATAAACAAATTGTTCATTAAAGAATCAGTGAAACTTAAGGAACAAGATGTAATCTCAGGGGTAAAATAGCTATTGACCCAGTCATTATTATGAACAACCTGTGAAGGGTTAACTTACTAATCATAGTTATATTGAGTGGACACAATATATCTATATTTAAGGGAGTGCAACTACTGGGCTTTAATGGAGTGACCCGATAGTTAACGAATGAGGGTTAATTCGGTGTAAAGAGTTTAGCCAATTAAATCTTAGATCGTTGGAGCCCATGATATGTAGGTCCATTAGGTTCCCTACTAGCTCATAAACAGATTATCCTTAGAATAACGTGATAAGTTAATTTGAATCATTCAAATTTGAATTAAGGGAAGTAGTAATTATTTGTGATATAATTACACGTTTAATTATGGAATTAAACAAAATTATAGAATCGATAAATATTTAAATATTAATTTTACGAATAGGGATTCATGGTAGTGAAATTAGTGATAAATTAATTAAATATTTGATATTAAATTAATAGAATTAATTAAATTATTTATTTAATTATTAATTTATTAGAAAATTTAATTGTTGAATTAATTTTTAGTTTAAATTAAAATAATTAAAATTGAAGAATATTTTTTTAAAAAAATATTTTCAAAATGAAAAAAAAAAAAAGAAAAGGAAAAAAAATGGAAATTGAAAAAAATGGAAAATCCCAAATATGGGATTTTGCCACTTTTAAGTAAGTAACTTAGTCACTTTTCCACCATCAATTCCAGCTCAAATCTGAAGTAGAAGCTGGAACTTATGCATGCAATCTTATTGCATAGATTTGCTGGTTAAAATATACTTGATTGACCTGTCTAGCTTCTTACTCAAATTCTACGAATTAGTCTACACTTTTCACTAATTTGACGAACAGAAGCTCTAGGTTAGCTTTCCCACTCTCCTTGCTTTCTCTCAAAAATGGAATCCTCTGATGAACCACCTATTGCTTGGGCAAGCCCAAAATAAGATTTTCCTCTTCCTCACATCGATGTTCTAGGCTAAAAAATGGCATTCAAATTACTGTATTTTGCTGAGAAATCTTAATGTTGAGGAGAAGTCTTGAACACTGGAAACCAATGATCTTTCTTCTCTCATTCCCTAAATTCCAGCTTGTTATGAGTCCCACAACTCGATCTAAGGCTTCTATAGAATAGTAAGGAAGCTCTAGTGGTGGTCCACAGCCAGAATTTGAGAGGAATGAAGAAAATCTTCAAAGGTATGTTTGAAATCCTCTTTTATCATTTGATGTGCATGCTTACTTTAGAGCTAAAGTTAATGAATTAGAATGCTTAATGATTTTGTTTCTTCTGTTGCACATTTATAGAAACTAACATATTGTATCAAATACAATATAACCTATAGTTTTAATTCTTTTATTAATGCATAGTATTTAATATAAATCTCGTTTATATTAAATTTAATGATGTGAATCCAATTCATATAATTAATATTTGAATCATATTCAAATATTTATTTACTCTCTTTTATATGATATATCAAATACATTATATTAATTATATCATACATAATTAAGTTAAATTAATTATATCACATATAATTAGTCCCCTCAATTAATTTGAACAATTCAAATTAATCCAAAATTAATTCCCAATAATCTTTGTTGAGTTACATAGGATATCTTATGGACCTGTAGATTGAAGCTCCAATGGTACATGAACAATTAATTAAACTATTCAACATCCATTAATTGTCGGTCACTCCACTAAAGATTGACAGCTAAACTTTTCGCACTATAGATATATTTATGTGTCTATTGGATATAACCAGTCAATAGTGCGATGATCCTTCACAAATTGCTCATAAGTATAGTTAGACCAAAATTACCATTTTGCCCCTATAGTTACATCTAACTCTTTAAGTACCACTTATCTCTCTAATGAATACTAATTCATAGTCCAACTATGACCAAACCCTTATCAAGCCAAGAGAGGGTGTGAGTCACATTATTCAAACCTTGGAATCAACCCTTAAGGGAGCAATTTATCTACTTACCTTGACATCAGGGAAGGAGTGAATTCCGTCTTGTGTAGTTATATTCCCAGCTCCCCAATCAAATGAATCCCCAAAATGGTAGGCTTATTGGTTCGACGATTTGGCCACTCTCACCCATACAAATCATAGGACCGCCTTCATGAGCAGAAGTTCACAACTCACTCAAGATTTAAGTCATGTCACCTATGGTCATTCTGGTGAAATGTAAGTCTCTATTATAAACAGTGTTATATGATGAAACTAGTCATTTCGTGGTCCAGACTCCAGTCTTATACAAACTCCTTTGTATAGATCATCCCTGCTCACATGTCTCTGCATAAATGATCAGGATCATATCATATGTAGAACTTTACAACAATTGAAACATTTATAAAGCAGGTTGTATTCGTAGTGTCACTAGGATAAGGTATTTAGCCTTATCTATCTACTACAAACCATTTAGGTTATCACTTAAACATGATCCACATGTACGTCTCTACATACATGTTTAAGTTACAAATAGTAAACTTTGATGTTAATTTATTGGTTTGTGAGTTAATGCTACTAATTGTTGAACAAAACATCTCATATTTTAATAAATAAATAAATAAATTATTTGTATATTACAATTACAAACTACTAGACCCATGAGATATAGGGTATCAAACCAACATCATCAACTACTCATCATAACAAACCAAGTAAGAGAGAAAGTAAGCAATTCAAGCACACAAACATTGTCTGAGCACAACACTTAAGGACCCTAAGCTATCACAACATTCCCCATCCCTAACTTAAAAGGATACATTGTCCCGAATGTATCTCCAATCTAAGCTCAATAAAAATAAAAGAGTCAGAGACACAGAAAAATCTCCCCCTTATGACGTTTATGCGCATGGGATGGTGGTATGAGGACTCACGCATGAACTGATCTTCTTCTTCTTCTAGGACAAAGGAAAAGATCCTACAAAAGAAAAAGAAGAAGCTAAGCTATAAAAAGCATTAAAGGAAAATAGTAAAATCTTTTTCGCCTGGTTCGCTTTAGGAATGACAAGTTTTAATGTCGGTTGCTTGACATGACTTGTCCTCTGTCAAGACACAAAGAAATTATCATATTTCTCTGGTCCCTTCTTAGATGAGTCAATATAGCCCAGTAAGGCTATAAGGCTCTTCATCTTTTCAAGAGAATCAGACATATCAAATTTGTGATTTTTGCAATATGGCAAAAAAGAGAAAAGGAAAGAATTGAAAAACTTAACTGGCCTAAAAGAGTCAAAACAAAGAAAAAACTCAACAAACTCGTAAGGACTAGGGGAGGAAAATTTAAAAATATACGAAATACCGGATTAAGAACAAGGTGAGGTCTTTCGACCTTTAACTCTATCACCTGGATATCGTCGGGTTTAGGCACGAGATCCTCTTTAGCCTCACAAATTGAAGAGCATGGTGTGACATCCTATTCATTAATGAAGAAGTAGTACCTCTCAAGAAACTCTGCCTCTGAGGTATAGACGATGGGATGCTCTGGTTGGCTCTCTAATCTTTGCAAGGCATCGGTCAGCTGGACAACATGGTTGCCATGCTTTACAGCTGAGCTTGAGTGTTCTGTTGAAACAGAAGATAACTATTAGCAAGTTTAGACACTAAAAACTCCAAAGTCGTACCTTGGGATGAATCTCAAGGAAGTGGTTCCTCCTCCTCTACCGTATCAATGTGGACTACCTCATGCCTCTAGGAAGTCAATGGAATGGTCTGGCAACGACTCGTCCGACCTCCCAACTGATGTTGCAAGCTGAGCAACTAAAGGGACTATTATTCAAGAGTACCTACAAGCAAAAGCGAATCTTTCCAATTCATTGTGATAGAATTACCATATATACATTCAAACATACTAATATGCATTCATAATGCTAAAGAGATCAAAGAGATCGTACCAGTTGAAGACTTTTTCCTCATAGCGAATCTAAAACCCAATCATCTACCTCGAACAATCACCACACGAACAAAAGGAAACGAAGATGACACCACCACTCAGAGCCATCAGTATTCTTGGAGTGAGAATCCAAAGTGTGGGCTATGTTAGGATTTGGTAGATGGGAGGAGGAAGAGAGACCATACACAATAATCAAGTAAGTGGGAGATGAGTTCGTCTATCGCATAGACAAGATGCTTGATCGTTTAGGTGAAGTATATATCATGTAGGAAAAAGTAAGCGATCGGTTAAACGATCGTGTAGGAAAAAGGGTAAGCGATAGTCTAAACGATCATGTAGAAAAAATGGTAAAACGATCGTGTAGAAAAAAGGGTAAGTGATCGTCTAAAAGATCGTGTAGGAAAAACTAAGTGATCGCCTATACAATCGTTTAATAAATATCGGGAGCTAAACAATCACTTAGGGAAAGGTAAACGATCATTTAGTAAATAGCACGCGAAGATGTAATCGATAAGCAATCGCTTAGCATTATAGGTAAGCGATCGTGCAGGCACTATCGTATATGCACTGGTTTTCTAAGCGATGACACACTCTTTAACACAATGTCCGTGCATCTCATGCTTAACACACCGTGAGCTATTTATGCATCTCAAAATGATCTTTCAACATACGCATCCGTTATTAAAATTGAAGAGACGTCTTATTTCCCTTTTAACTGTCCAATGAATGTGATCTCATCATATTCATAACATATAAATTAATATCATATATTAATTATAGTATTTTTCCTCCACTAGATATAAATCATATCTATATCCAATTTCCTCCAAATTAATGTATCTCATACACAAAATTAATTATATCATATATAATTAACTAGTTCAATTATATCATATATAATCGAAATCCCACTTATCAATTTGAACATTTCAAACTGACCCAAAACTTGACTCTCAACTTATATCCAAGCTACCAAGGGGACTTTATGGACTCAAGGCTCAAAGCTCCAACAGTACGTGAATAGCTGACTAAACTCTTTAGTCACGAAATCCACCATCTGTTAACTGTCAGACATTCCACTAAAGACCGACAGTTGAACTTTTCTTGCCATATATGTATTTATATGTCCATCGAATATAACCAACCATCAGTACGATGACTCTTCATAGATGCTCGTAATTACAAAAAGTCAATTTACTATTTTACCCCTGTAATTACATCTTTCTTCTTAAGTACCACTGATCCCTCTAATGAACAATACAACATAGTTCTACTATGTGTGAATACCTCCCGGGCCATGAGAAGGTGCGTCGCACCACATCGTTCAAGCCCCAAGATCAGCCTTTAAGAGAGCAATCTATCTACTTACCCCTACTTCGAGGAAGAAATGAACTCCATCTTGTGAAGTTGAGTTCCCAGCTCCTAAATCAAACGAAGTCATGTTACCTATGGTCATCCTAGTGAAGTGAAGTCTTATTCATGAACGGAGTTATATGACAAGACATTAGCACTTTGAGGTCAGGTCTTACACAAACTCTTTGTAAAGGACGCCCCCGCTCGCATGTCTACTACACGAATGATCAGGATCAAACTATCTGTGACAAGTCACAACATTTGTAACAATTCCACAAAACGGGCCGTGTCTGTAGTATTACCAGGATAAGGTTTCCCTCATATATCCATATACTACAGACTATTTTGGTTGTCACTTAAGACATGATCCACTTGTATGTCACTACATGCATGCTTAAGTTACATAAAGACAACCAGGGATATTAAGTTTATTGGTTTGTGGTAAAATAAAAAACATCTAAATGTGCAAAGCCAAAAAGTGAAGTAAATATCATATATATTCTACATCACAAGTGTTCTTACAAAGTTATTTACAAACTACAGGACACGAGACTTTAGGGCACAAACCCCAATAGCAACAAGGTCACTTAGACTTTGCCAATCAGTTATAGCCTCTGTCTCGGGGCAAAGACTCCTGTTGGAAGCGTTCGAACTTCTGCTACCTATGAAGATTTTTCTGAAGCTCAAAAGTAATGTTAGCAAGCTCCAAAACCAAAGCCTCTAAAGACTTACCTGACCCTAAAGACTGAGCATGAGTCGACTGATGGGCTGTTGTGAATTCTCGGCTGTCCAAGCTCTATCACCATCCTGAATATCAATGGTCAAAAGACTCCTCCTACCAAGAATGGTGAGGCTCGTAGTCCAAACGACCACAATACCCCTCCTCGGAATGACCATGTGGTATTGGATTCAATTGCAACCTCGGGCATGCTGCCTCTGCTTGCTGTGAACTCCACCCCATCACTTGACAAACCAAGGCCGTCAACTTGAAAATGGGGCGGTCAAGGCCACTTACCTCATCATCAAGATTTTCAACTTGACTTTCGGACGTCCAAGATTGAATTGAAAATCTCGTCATGCTCAACTGACACTAGAAAGAAACTAAATCAAAGAAAAAGAAACTTTAACTAAAACTAACTAAGAAGAACTGATTGACTTCCCCGATAAGAACACCAATTTGCTCAAACGAATCATTCTGATGTTGCTCCCAAAAGACCACTAATCAAATAATATTTATAAGTCACTGAACAAACTATTTATACTAATTAGTAATACAAGCGACAAATCTAAGGTCGAACCATGGGGAAGTGCAGAAGATTAATTTCTCGAAGCTTATTTTTAGTTAAAGTGGTAAAATTGGGGGGAGGGAGGAGAGTTGATGTGGATTAGATAAGTCAAAATGCATAGAAAATAAAGTGAAAGTCAAGTAAAAAATAGAAATGCAATTAAAGGAAACGAACTAGCTTAAGGGAATTAGAATTGCTCAATGTAATTTTGGTTTCTTGACTATGCCTAACCAAATTGATTGAACATCCAATCAACGATTCTAATTATGTAATTACCCAAACATGCTTAAATGAATCCATATTAAACATGATTAACCAACCGCATTAAATTCTAGGGCTTATGCTAGGATGAACGTTTAATTTCCATCGTCTAATTAAACACTCACTATGGTTTTCTCTAGGTTGATAGGAACAATAAAATTTGTTTTAGACAACAAATTGCAAGTGTAACTAGCCTATCGTTTCTCATAGACTCACTAACAATTTCATGTCACACATTGCTAGATAATCCTAAGCATGTAATTACAAAATATCAAGTAATTTGTCGGACAATCAAGAGATAATATAATTGATTAAGCAAGATAAACAGAGACAAACTCATAGCCAAGATATGAAAATTACAATTAAAAAAAACACCCATAATTACATTGTTCCAAAATCCCCTAAATAAGAAAATAGCTAGAACTTACCTTCCCATAGTGAGTGAGAAGACAAATCCCAACATCGTTCCATTAATTACACTAGAAGAAAGATAACACATTTTCAATGCTATCAAACTACTTTATTTTGTATTTTCTTCATACGACACGCCAACCTAATATCAATATTAGCATGCATCCGTTAATTAACACGTAACACTTTTTTTTCTTTACAAATTACAATAAAATTTAAGGCATAGGTGATTTTAAATCTTTTAATATTTAATAGGTTTTAAATACTAATTTGGTCCTCATATTTTTTGTTTTTGTTCAAGGTCCTTCTACTTTAAAATGTTCATTTTGGTCTCTATACTTTCAACTTTGGTTCATTTTGGTCCTTATGCTTTGAAAATGTTCATTTGGTCCTTGTACTTTCAATTTTGATTCATTTTTGTTTTTAACATTTTTTTTAAAAAAAGTGACAATTTTTATCTTTTAAAAAGTAAAATGAAGGAATCAAAATGACAACTTTTTCAAAGTATAAAGATCAAAATGAACCAAATTTGAAAGTATAGGACTAAAATGAATATTTCTAAAGTATAGGGATCAAAATGAATCAAAATTGAAAGTATAGGGGCCAAAATGAACAATTTAAAAGTGTAAGAACTAAAATGAACCAAAATCAAAAGTATAGGGACTAAAGTGGAGGAACTATGAAGACCCTTAGCGGAAACGTGGATCGTCCCAATTTTTGGCTTTTCACAAAAACAAAAAATACAAAATATGATTATGTAGTAAACACAAAATTATAGCATGCCAACATCGAAAATAAAAGGATAGGGTTTGAGAAACCTTACCCTTGAAGAACTATTCTTCACGAATTTTTTCTTCTCCAAAATTGGTCACGAAAAAACACGATCCAAAATGACCACCACCGCAAAATCTTCCTCTGTATTCTCTTGTGATGAAAATTACAGAAGTTGTATGTGCTCTGTGAATTTTAGGAGAGAGTGAAAGTACGTTTGAGAAGATTAGAGAGAGTTTTTCTTGAGAATTTTTCCAGAGTCACATATAGGAAAGGAACAGAGAGATTATACAGAATAAGCTCTGCCCCCTGTGAAGAAAAACTAAAACGATAAAAAATAGATCTCACCAAAAAAAAAATCACCAACATGTAAAGAGATGAGAGATATTAGGGGAAGTGAGTTAGAAATAACTCCCTTTTAATTTTTCTAAAATCACACATAGGAAAGGAACAAAGAGATTATATAGAAGAAGCTCTGCCTCCTTGTGAAGGAAAACTAAAATGATAAAAAAAAATAGATCTCATGGGAAAAAGAAAAAAAAAACACCAGCACGTAAAGAGATGAGAGATATTAGGGGAAATGAGTTAGAAATAACTCCCTTTTAAAATTTAAAAATTTTAAATAAAATAAAATAAAATAAAATAAAACTAACTTCAATTTATTCAAAAAGTATAACTATACATTAACTAACTTAACATATAATATATATACTTACTCTATGTTATATCCAATATAACATATAATCTATAGTTTATATTATGTCAAATTCTCTCATAAATGCATGGTATTTAATATAGATCCCATTTATACTAAACTTAATTATATGAATTCAATTCATATAATAATATTCGAGTCATATTTAAATATTTATTTTCTCTCAAATAATATATTAAATACATTATAGTAATTATATTATATATAATTACATTAACTTAATTATATCACTATAATTAATTCCCTCATTTAATTTGAACAATTTAAATTATCTAGAATTGATTCTCATTAAATCCCTATTGAGCTACAGAGGGACCTTATGGACTTGTAGATTGAAGCTCCAATGGTACTTGAATAATTAATTAAACTTGTTTAATTAAATTATTCAACATTCATTAACTGTCGAGCACTCCACTAAAAAACGACAATTGCACTCTTCACACTACAAATATATTTTTGTGTCCATTAGATATAACCAGGCAACAGTGCGATGACCCTTCACAAATTACTCATAAGTACAACAGAGCCAAAATTATCATTTTGCCCCTATAGTTACATCTAACTCCTTAAGTACCATTGATTCTTTTATTGTACAATAAGTTATAATCCAACTATGATCAAACCCTTCTCTGGCCAATAGAGGGTATGACATCACATTGTTCAAGCCCCGAAATCAGTCCTTACAAGAGCAATTTATCTACTTATCCCGACATCAGGGAAGAAGTGAATTCCATCTTGTGTAGCTGTGTTCCTAACTCCCCAATCAGACGAATCCCCAAAATGGTAAACTTATTGAGTTGACGATCTGACCACTCTCACCCATATAAATCAAAGAATCGTCTTCATAGGCAGGAGTTCACAACCTCCTCAGGATTTAGGTCATGTCACATATGGTAATTCTGGTGAAATGTAAGTCTCTATTATGAACGGTGTTATATAATAAAACTAGTCATTTCGTGGTCCGGTCGTATACAAACTCCTTTGCATAGAACACCCCCACTCACATGTTTTCACATGAATGACCAAGATCAGATCATTTGTAGTACTTTACAACAATTGTAATACCTATAAAGAGGGCCATATTTGTAGTGTCACAAGGATAAGACATCTAGTCTTATCCATCTACTACAGACCATTTAGGTAATAACTTAAATACGATCCATGTTTAAGCTACATATGATAACCTTGGATGTTAGTTTATTTGTTTATGGCTTTAATGCTACTAAATGTCAAATAAAACGTCTCATATTTTATTAAAAAAAATAAACTATTTGTACATTACAATTATAAACTACAGGGCCCAACGAGATTTAGGGCATCAACTAGTATTTAAACCATTTAATATTATCTATATGTTTTTTACTCGCCAATCTAATGTTACAATACTTTTATTAGGTTCAACATGTGGAGTGGAGTTTTGAATTGAACACGTAGTCTTTAGGACACACAACGTGTCCGATTTGACACATACTTTTAATATATGAGGTTCTAAACAAGTAGGTTATGTTCAAATGCTGGATTGATGTTTTTTGACAAGTTTACAACAATATTACATTAATATTTGTATCGGTGTCACGAAAGTAATATATTATGTTTTACATGATATATTAAAAGCATACATCAATTTGAGCATTACTAAGTGGTAGTTAGAATATTTATACCTTTCTTTAAAGTTGAAGACTTTAACATTCATTCTATGCTTATCGATATAAAATCAGAACATCGTAAATTAAAGCAACTATCACTTTAGCAAAAGAAGAAGAAGAAGAAGAATAAGGCCATTTTAGCCCACTCATGTTTAGGCTCCAATTATAATAGTTGATGTTCCTATCTATTATAACTTACTATTAACTATTGTATAATTACTTCAAATTCTCTTTGTTACACTGTTTACTATTTTCTACTCATCATCTCTTTCCCTCTTTGTTATATTGTTTACTATTTCCTACCCATACTAAAATAGCCAACACTCCAAACACGGACTATTAGAACTCAAACTAAAATAATCTGCATCATAAACATATATTATTATAACCCACAATTATAATAACTGCAGACTGTAATAATGAATCCAGTACCCCAAACACCTCCTAAATCCTTTCTTGGACACCTAGAAGCTTATTTATATTCTACATGATCACATTACAGTTCACCCAAATTGATTTTATTATTTTCTATTCCAAATCCATTTATCCCATTTTTGCTTGCTCACCATAATTTATATCATATGGATAAAGGTAACCCATTGGTCTCCCTCAACTACTCAATCATTATGGGTCATTTTTGGACCAAGAATCTCGAGCTCTGGAAGACTTGAGGGATGTAAGAAATGGGTCAATTGAGAGGCGTTGGGTCAAATGATCCAACTTGCCTGCCTCGACCTCAGCAAGTTGAGCCAAACAGCCCAACCTGCCCCTTGCCCGAGGAAGAGGTCCTAATTCTCTTGGACGACCTGAATCGACTTTTCCTAAATCCTTCTACTTTTCTTAATCTCATTTACTTTTCCTAACCCTATTTAGGTCTAGATCAAAGTCCACCACACTATAAATATGGGGTCGTAGGTGTTGGGGTTGATGCCCTAAACTCTCATAGGGTTGTATAGTTTGTAAACACATGTATGAACAAACGCTTGTGATGTAATAATATGAGATATTTTCTTCAATGTTGTCTATGAAATATGAGATATTTTATTTTCATTTACCACGAACCAATAAACTAAGATCCCTGGTTGTCGTTGTAACTTAAGCATGTATGTGAAGACATACACGTGGATCATGCCTTAAGTGAAAACCTAAATGGTCTATAGTATATGGATAAAGGATGGAAACCTTATCCTGGTGACACTATGGATACGACTCGCTTTGTAGATGTTACAAGTATTGTAAAATGCTACATATGGTCTGATCCCGATCATTCATGTGGAGACATACGAACGGAGGTATCCTATACAAAGGAGTTTGTATAAGACTGGATCACAAAGTGTTTAGTCTCATTATATAATGTCGTTCATGACAGAGACTTTCATTTCACTAGTATGACCATATGTAATATGACCTTAATCCTGAGTGAGTTGGGAACTCCTAACTATGAGGGACATCATTTGATTTGTATGGGTGCGAGTGGCCAGATTACCGACTCAAACCTATCACTTTGGGGATTCATTTGATTGGAGAGCTGAGAATTCAGCTACACAAGATGTAATTCACTCATTCCCTGAAGCAGTGGTAAGTAGATAGATTGCTTCTTTAAGGTCTGATGTCAGGGCTTGAACAATATGGCGCCACACACATTCTCATGTCCCGATAGGTGTCCACTCATAGTAGAACTATGATGTATTGTTCATTAGAGGAATCGGTGGTACTTAAGGAGTTAGATGTAACTACAGGGACAAAACGATAAATTGGCCCATCTGTACTTACGAGCGATATGTGAAGGGTTATCGAACTGTTGATTGGTTATATCCGATGGACACAGAAATATATTTGTGGTGAAAAGAGTGCAGTTGTCGGTCTTTAGTGGAGTACCTGACAGTTAACGAATGATGGATCTCGTGATTAAAGAGTTTAGTCAGCTATTCACGTATCATTAAAACTTCAAGCTACAAGTCCATAAGTTCCCCTTTGGTAGCTCAATGGATTCAAGTTGAGAATCAGTTTTTGGGTTAGTTTGAAGTGTTTAAATTAACAAGAGGGAGTTTGATTATATTTGATTTAATTAAACTGGTTCAATTATATGTGATATAATTGATATGATATATGAGATACATTATTTGGAGGATTTTGATATAAATATGACTTATATTAAGTAAAGGAGAAAAGGACTATGGTTTAAATGTTACATATGATATGATATTAAAACTATAGGTTATAAATATAATATGATAAGTTAGTTATTATATTTATTTATAATTAAAACAATTATATGATAATTGTGGGTGGTTTATCCATTAACCATGCGTGAAAGTGGAAAGTTATGTTCAGTTTTTATAACTGAAGAATAAAATGAAAAATGTTTTCATTTTGAAAGGAATCGCTTCATTGAGTGCATAACTAATCGTTTAGTTCACGAAAGACTGCGTGATAGCCTTCAAGTGATTTTCTAAACGATCGTATAATAGCGCCTTTTACTAGACGATCGTGTAAAGCGATTTTCTAAGCGACAACGAGAGATTGTCTAGACGATTGTAGCGACAATGAGAGATTGTTGTTCCAAATCTTCACGAGAGCGAGAGGTTCACTAAATAAGAGTTCTTCAAAGGTATATCTCTCACTCCTTTTGTATTTGATTATGAAAGCATGTTGTAATTTGTTAGAATATACATAACTATTTTGTATGTTTGTGAATGCCTTTAATTCTGTCACAATGGATTTAGATCGATTGTGCTTCCGCTCATGGGTTCTCTTTTATAAGAGTTCCTTCAATAGGCACAACCAAAGGTAAGTTCTTCTCTCCCATCTCTAGCTTGCTTTGGCCCTTTGCTAAATACCGATTTAAGCATTAGAGGTTCTATAGTAGGTACCACACCGGTGTTTTCTTTTCTTATTTTGTAGGTTGTCTTCTTTCCCCAAAATTAAAAACTCACTTTCGAACGCACGTAAAGGTCAAATGAGTCCTCTTGGTGGGATTTTGTCATCAACAATTGGCATCGTTTGTGGGAAATAATATTACAATCCTAGTAAACTTGAAAAAAAGATACCATGGCCAACAAGCGAGATAAATAGAACATAGTGAAGATGAATCTGACCAAGAACGATATCCCAGGAGTGATAGAGTAAACTAACATGCAGCAGAAGAAATCAAAATCAATAAGCATTCTAATTACCCTTAACTTGAGTTTAAAAACATGTTAAAATTAGATTTTGCACATAAAGGGTTTCATGAAATACAACATTTGATGATCCTGTCAAATCATAACTCCTGTGCACGAATTGGATCCTCAAATTAGCAATGGACCACCACAGTGATCTTCTTTACTATCCTCTAACTTGAATTGTGTGGTGGAAACACTAGAATTGAGGGAGAACACATAATTTCTAGAATTCAGCTTGCATTACCCTTTCCCATTCAAAATTTTGAAGTATTTAACCATGTAAAACATGCAAGTGACTGAACTTCAACTCATTGACACCTCAGAGAACTTAATTTGAGTGGACTAGGTATTTAATTAAAAGGATAACCACTCAAACATTGGAAAAAAAATTGAAAAACTCCACTAAAATGGAATTTCCAATTTTTTGATTTAATTTCAAAAAATCCATATTCAATTTTGTTTTTGTTTAATTTTCATCAAAATTAAATTTAATTGAAAAGATTAAAACAAATTTTGGATTTTACAAAATTGAATTGAATTTATTTTTTTTAAAATAATTAATTAAACAAATTTATTTAATTAATTAAATAATAATTTAATATAAAATATTAAACTAATTAAACACCTAATTTATACATTTATCCTATTCATGTTATTTCATATTTAAATATTTTAGTATCTCTAGTTATGCTCAATTTCGATAAATTAAACATTTTAATTATATCGAATACAATTAATCAAACCCTAAATTGAATTTGAACATTTCAAATTTAAAACCTTAATTTCGATCTTGAACATTTCAAATTCGCCCAATTCACTAATCCAAGACATAAATTTATGAGCTAGTGGAAAGACCTTATGGACCTAAAGATCATGAGCTCCAACGATTTAAGATTAATAGGTTAAACTCTTTAGACCGAATTAATTAATATTCGTTAACTACTGAGACATCCTATAGCTCGATAGTTGCACTTTCTTCACTGTAGATATATTTCTGTCCACTTTAACCATAATTAGTAAGTCAATCATTCACATGTCGTTCATATTTATAGCTGGATCAAAATTACCGTTTTACCCTTATAAATACATCTTGCTCTTTAAGCTCCCACTGATCATCTATTGAACAATTTGATTTATAGTCCAACTAATAAACCATGACACTCTTGATCATGAGAGGGAGGGGCTCCATTGTTCAAGACTAGGAATCAGCACTTAAAAGAACAATCTATTTGCTAACCCTAATTCAGGTAGGAGTGAATTCCATCTTGCAGAACTGTATCCCTAGCTAGCTATCCAGTCTTATCCCCAAAATGGGAGGCTTATTGAGTAGTGTTGTTGGGTTCTCTCATCTATGTAAATCAAGGGATAATCTCGAATAAACAGGAGTTCATAGTTAGCTCAGGATTAAGATCGAGTTACCCTAGGCCATTGAATTTAAAATAGTCAATTTTAACAGTAAACGATTGTTATAAAGAAAAATGACTATTTTAAGGTCCGATCTTATGCAACTTATTGCATATAATGCCTCCACTCGCATGTCTCCACATGAATGATTTCGGGATCACATCATTTGTATCGGTATAAAAAATGGGTCACATCCAATAATGTCACCAGGTTAAGGTACTTAATCTCATCCATATACTTATAGATCATTTTGGCTATATACTTAAAACTTGATCCACTTCTATGTCTCCATATAAAGTTAAAGTATTCATATTATAGATCCATGGATTCATTTATTTTGATTTTTATAACAGAATGCAATATCAATACAATTTATTGAATGAAATACTCAATAATACTTTTATTGATGAATAGAATATTTTAAAACTCACAAATTGCGAGTTCTAGGACATTCCCAACGAGGAGAACATTAGAGCGGTCCGTGAAAGATCCCCTCGCCCTAAGCCCGCCTTGGCCTTGGTCACCTAAAGAAGAGGTGGAGGCAAAATTTGTGGCTTTAGAGGAGAGTGTAATTATGTTGGATCATAATTTAGCATGTATTGTGAGCCTACTAGGAGTGCAAAAAGAGCTTCATAAAACCCAAAAAGAAGCAACAAGGAAAAACCTTCATACATTGAAGGCCATGATGAGATAAAAGATTTAGAGCAAAAATATCTTCATTCAACATTTAGTAAATCAAAGTTATAAAGGGAATGCAAGAAGAAGGGTGTTGAAAAACATGAACATACCATTAACTATACTGTAATTATTTCAAATTCTCTTAATTATTTTCCTCTTTGTTATATCGTTTACTATTTCCTACTCATACTAAAATGGCCGACACTCCAAAACAGACTATTATAACCCAAATTAAAATAATTTGCATCACAAACACAAATTATTATAACCCACAAATTATAATAATTGCGCATTGTAGTAATTATCACAGTGTTCCAAACACCTCCTAAATCATTTCTCGAGCATCTAAAAACTTATATTACATTATATATTATCACATTCCGGTTCAACCCAAATTGATTTTATCATTTTCTCATTCCAAATCCATTTATCTCATTTTCACTTGCTCACCATAATTTATATCATATGGATAAAGATAGCCCCTTGGTCTCTCAACTACGCTCAATAAAGTAATATTAACAATATTCTATTAAACCAACTTCGATGACAAGAATCATATTATATCATTGAGAAAAATTCATGCTCTTCACATTTGGAATATATGTATATTTAAAAAATAATTAAAAAACATAATCATTATAAATTTTGGATAGTCTAAGACATCAATAAATTTTATAATATTTCCAGTTAGAATAATTTTTTTTCATATTACCTTCTATTTATTTTACATCATGTTGATGCATTTTTAGATACAAAACGAAGTTCACTGACTACTAATAAAAAATACAATACGAAATTCATAATTTTCAGGAAAATCAACAAAATCATGTCTTTGTAGTAAAAAAAAAAATGGTTGAAGTCAACCTACCGGATCCCATCTTGATTATTGCTTAGGTGACATCTATCAACATTATTAATATAAGAATATGTGCATAGTTTATGCATAGTTTAATACAATGATTGGGTAAATAATGATGGTTTTTTTTTTAATTATTATTAATATACTACAAACATCACCAGCTGTAGTTATGCTCATAACAAAATTATTTTTTTAAAAACATTATTGACTCTATTTTGTTCTAACAATATACTGCCGAAATACCTATTTTGGGATTAAGTGCTGAATATTCTTAAAAAAAAAAAAAAAAAAAAGATAAATAATTATCTATTGAACATTTATTCACCATAATTTTCTTTAAAAAAAAAATTATACCAATATATTATGACATGATATAATCACATCCACAAACAAAATGAAACGATATATCATTTTATAGTATAACTATTTCGATTAAATAATTGTAATATTAAAGATGACATGACTATCTGTTCAAATATATCTCCATTGTTAAATATAGTAATATTTTATATTTATTATTTAGATCTGTATTTAATATATATATATATATATATATATATATATATATATATATATATATATATATATATATATATATATACTCAACCAATTGAAGGACTATTTTGACATCCCACGAAAAACAATACTTTCAGATATATATGATAGTTAACACTCATTCAACGGTCAATCTTCCACCTACCTTATCCCAATTCACCAACTAAATGTTCAAATTTAGAATTTAATTTTAGGCTAAGTTATATAAATTTTAAAAAAATACTCATTTGTTTTAAAAGTTTATATATACCATTAATTTTGAGATTGTTTTCTAGAGTAATCATTAATTTTGAGATTAGAAATTAGATTCTTCCCCTCACACATCATTATTGTTTTTGACAATCTGTAAAAGAAGATTAATTAAATAAAATAGAAGGCTTAAATATTAAAATTCAGATTTTTTAAAAAAAGAATTCATAAGTCAAATACGAGATACAAATGTAATATTTTAATATTATAATATGTATAATTTTAATTACATAAACGTCGTGGAAGTGGGGGAAATAAAGAATTTTTGGCTCTCAGTCTCCATTTTGTGAAGCAATCCCTTTTTTTCCTTGCTTTTTTAATTTGTACGCAAACTCGTTTGCTTTCATTAAGAAAAATAACAAAAAATAATTATGGTCTTCCTGATTTAGTATCTTAGATCATGGAAGAAATGGACAAGATGTTGGATCGGAGTCGGTTCAATTGTTGATGTTATTAAGGCCAAACCAAACCTAAGATTAACTTAGGTGCGTTTCTTTGCAATATACTTTTCATCCATGGTCATCAAGCTAAATTTTAAGAATTAAAATAATTACCTAAGATTAACTTAGGTGCGTTTCCTTTGTAATATATTTTTCATCGATGGTGATCAAGCCAAATTTTGAGAATTAAAAAAATTAATTTTCAAAAAAAGTTGTTTTTGTTTTTTGAATTTGACTAATAATTCGACCATTGTTCTTAAGAAATATGTAAAGTATGATAAGAAATGTTGATGAAATAAACTTAATTTTAAAAGCCAAAAGCAAAAAATAGTTACGGTCTTAGTTACTTGTTTTCAATTTTTGAAAATTAATTCAATTTTCTCTCAATTTCTTTCAATGATTTATATCTTACTTAAGTATAAGAGTTGAAGTCTTAGCTAAATTTTGAAAACTATTTTTAGGCCAATTTGACAACTATTTTGTTTTTTTTTTAAAAAAATAAGCCTATAGACCTTATCTTCTACCTTTAAATTTTTTCATTTGTTATCTACTTTTTACTGATTGTTTAAAAAGCCAAGCCTATATTTTTTCAATTTTGGCTTGATTTTGGAAGAAAGTTGGTAAAAAGTAAATTAAAAAAACAAGAAATATAAAAGGTGAGAGAAATGTTTATAGGCTTAATTTAAAAAAACTAAAAACTGGAAATCAAATGGTTTCCAAACTAGGTTTTATTTTTCTCTTTTTTGTTTTCACTAACATCAATACAAATCCATTGTTTTCAAATATTTTGAGATTTCTTTGTTTTTTCAATGTGAGATCCTCAATCTGCTCTTTGTGGTATCTTTTTGGGTTCACTTTTTTTGGATTAGATTGACTAAAATACCATATTCGATAATATAAGGTTTTATCTCAAAACTAATTGATAATGAGAAGATTAACACATCTATCTTACAGAATATTGCGAGGCCTCTTAGAAATAGGAGTGTTAAAAATGGGACAAAATCGACTAACCGACTGATTTGGTTCAATTTCTTCACAAGATTTGGGATCAATAGTTCAATTGTAGAGAGAACTGATTAATTTAGCTCGGTTTCTGATTCCAAACGTCAAAAAAAAATGTTAGAATCGAACCGAACCGAGTCCGAGTATGTATTTATGCATTTTTATGATTTTATCAGCCCATTGCCATTAGTTATCAACCCTCACCAATTCCAAAAAGTAAAGTATATATAAAAAGTTAAAACCCTAAAACTAAATCACCTCCTCCATCGAATCAGCCCAACCCTCAGCCACTGATGGTTTGCTACCAACCATCTCCGACTCCATTGTCCCAAACCAAGCCTCCATAACCGGACCGGACCGAACCGGCACAGGCCTAACTAGAAGGGTGACCCGAACCATGTGTACTGCTCTGACGGCCCGAAAGCCGCGCAAGGACGGAAATCTCGAAACGTACATCGTCTTAATTTTAAAGGCGGCATCCTATCTTTCCTTGTACACTTATTTATCCTGTTTGTGTATAAAAGTGGAAAAATCAAAGTCCATTTCTTCTGTCCCGTTCTCGGATTCTCAGATAACCTTTTACTGGTGAGAGTTTCGAGCTTGTTTACTTGTCAATTTCATCATCTTTTTGCTGGTTTCTTTCCATTTTCAGGCATATTGTTGTTTGAGTAAGTTTTTTGAATTTGGGCATCAGTTTGCTGTGAAAATCATCAACATTTCCACTGTTTCATGTGATATTGCTTTCTGGGCTGGGTTTCTTTCTTTCTTTTTTTTTTTTTTTTTTTTTCCTGATTTAATTCTCTATGTCTGTTCCTTTTTGTAGAATTTCTTTTGTTTCTGGGATTGGATATCTTTATATTTTCATCAAACCTGTTTTTTCATATGAATTAGGGAATAGATTGGCTGGGGGAAAGAATAAAAGTTCGTTTTTGGAATTTGGTTTTTCTTTTTGTTCATTTTGAGGCTCTAAGACAAAAGTTTTTGAGTGATTTGATTGGACAGATTTCCACCCCCCCCCCCCCCCCCCCGGAAAACGTGCTTTGGCCCGCTGGATTGATATATTTGTTTTGTCTCTGGGTTTCTGTTTGTATATTTGTCTGATTTTTTTCAACTCTTAATCTCTGTCTTAACGTAGAATCAAATATTTTGGTCTGTGTGATCTATTATGGGGAGATTTTCTTGAACATGGAATGATTCCAATTGTGTTTATGCTGTTAATCTCAGTTATTCAAAAATTTAGAACAGTGGGAAGTTCATTACTTTAAATTTCGTGTCAATAACTGTACATTAGGCTGAAACATGTTGTTTGAAGTGCATTTGATTTGACTTTCTGACTTATAGTTATTTTTTTCCAGCTGCATAGTTGTTGCTCAAAATGGTTGATGCAAAGTCCACAATAGCTAAAGATGTTACTGAAGTGAGCCACTGACCTTCCTTCCCTCTTATATCTTTCTTGAATTTCATGGATTGATTTAGCTTTTTTGAACTCATTACATGCATTTTTCATGTCTTATAATTTTCAGCTTATTGGGAACACGCCACTTGTATATCTCAACCGCGTTGTTGATGGCTGCGTGGCTCGGGTTGCTGCCAAGTTGGAGATGATGGAGCCTTGCTCCAGTGTCAAAGATAGGTACTTTTTATTTTTAATTATAGGTTTTTTTGTTCTAAATAATTATAGAAATCCAAAAACTGGCCTTAAAATCAATGCAAGGACATTGATCCTGCATTTTCTTGGCACAGCTGAATGAGAAATCATATTTCATCAAGAAAATAAAATAACATTTCTATTTATTTACTTCTTCCTGTTTCTGTGCAATTGGTTTTTTACTGTTAGATGTAATTCTGATAAATTGTATTAGTTTTTAAGTTATAAAAACAGATGGATCTTTTATATTCATGCTGAATGCTATATCCCATTGCTTTATGTTGTCTAGTTTCCTTCTAGTTGTACTTTTATTAGAATTTGGAATTGTTTGCAACAAGTGTGCTAAGGAAAAACTTTCTTTTCTTTCAGGATTGGATATAGCATGATTTCAGATGCAGAGAAAAAGGGTCTGATCACTCCGGGGGAGGTTAGCAATGACGATTGGTCTTTTTCAAAATCTGATTGGAACTGTGTCCTATATGCACATTCACGTTGCATGGATTTCTTTTGAACCTTTGTTACAGTTTTTTTTTTTGGGGGGGGTGATGGGTTGATTTACCTTTCTTTTTTCCCCTTTCATAGAGTGTCTTGATTGAACCTACCAGTGGTAATACTGGTATAGGCTTGGCCTTCATTGCTGCTGCCAAGGGTTATAGACTTATAATTTGCATGCCTGCATCAATGAGTCTTGAAAGAAGAACCATTCTCCGAGCTTTTGGAGCTGAACTGGTTCTTACAGATCCAGCTCGGGGGATGAAAGGAGCAGTTCAGAAGGCTGAAGAGATAAAAGCAAAAACACATAATTCTTACATCCTTCAGCAATTTGAAAACCCTGCTAACCCAAAGGTATCATATGATTCAATTCGATGTAGAACATGATTTTCTGTTTTAGAGATTTATGTTATATTTTCATTATTTTTTTCAGATCCACTATGAGACCACTGGTCCGGAGATATGGAGGGGCTCGGATGGGAAGGTTGATGCACTTGTCTCTGGTATAGGGACTGGAGGTACAGTGACAGGTGCAGGGAAGTATCTCAAAGAACAAAATCCTAATATTAAGGTTTGCTATTTCTCATCATCTGAACCCTTGAACCGCTGTTAGCTAAGATGAGCCTACCGAATTTCTGATGTGCTTTTTCCCCTCCCATGTTTAGTTATATGGCGTTGAACCTGTTGAAAGTGCAATTCTATCTGGAGGAAAGCCTGGTGAGTCATGACATCCCCCCAGTTTGTGATTGATTTTGATTTATGATATATATGCATGATTAAAAACATTTTTGACAATATATGTATAAGGTAGTATGATATCGTGTTCTTTATGTTTTCCTAGAATTATATTTGCATTTGTAGTCTTGTGGTTACATATGACTATTGCATACAGAATATATTATTTGCTATTCATGAGATTCTTTGAGTTGTGGTATCCTAGTCTCCATCGGTTCTTTCGTTCTCACAATTTTTTCTGATGAAGAAAATTTGTTTCAAGTCCATTTGCACTTCTTAGTCATGAATATCAATTTCCAATCCATAAATCAGTTTTCATGTTACATTTGCCTACCTTGAATGAGTATGTATTCTATATGTGAACACTACAGGTCCACATAAAATCCAAGGAATTGGGGCAGGCTTCATCCCTGGAGTTTTGGATGTCAATTTGCTAGATGAAGTCATTCAAGTAAGCATCAATTTTCTATTAGATTTCTTTCAATAGACGTTGGTAGTGTGTGACAATCTCAAATGATTAGTGACAAGCATTTGCAGACGTAATGCATGGACATTAACTTTGAGTATCATAATTCATTTCAAAGTGACTTTTGAAAATAGTACTTGTCACTAGGGTGTTTTTTTTTTTTTTTTTTTTTTTTTTTAATTTATAAATAATAAAATAAAAACTATTTAATTGATTGATAAAATATCCAAACGTATATAAAAGGAGTACAAATTAAAGCGAATAGAAAAGATGTTTCCAATTTGTAATAAGGGTTGAGAGATTATGATTCTTAATGGCTGGTAAATTTCTACCCCCCAAAAAAAACCATTGAAAATAGCGGATTCTAGGACTTCTTTCAGAGATTTGGTTTTGTCTTGGAAGATTCTAGCATTTATTTCCTCCCAATTCTTCCACAAAACAGCTATGTCGCTAGGAGTTTAATCTCAGGGATTTCAAGTACTCATGAAATAGATGTCTGGTAATGCAGAAATTAGAAAAAGTTTGCATCCCTTTAGGTGAGTTGGATCAATAGACTCAATAGTAAGGGTTGGGATGTTCATAGTCCTTCTCCCTCACGGAAAATAGTAACTACATTTTTTTTACCAACCAGTTTGAGTCAACTTACTGGCACATATTTATCTCATTTTTGTAAAATCAATGAGAGTAACGTCTCTATCCTCAACCTTTGCTCATTATCCATAATTTGTTCATCTGAAAAATGGACAATAAGTTCTCAAATTTCTGCCCCCTGAAGTCCATTGGTCAGACCTTTAAGCACCTCTCATGCATCACTGACTTACTTGAATATTTTGCAGGTATCAAGTGAAGAATCTATTGAAACTGCAAAACTGCTTGCATTGAAAGAAGGTCTACTGGTAGGTTGCTACATAATGGAGATAGGCATCAAAAAGGAATTTCCAATTTTATTTGATTCTATTTTTGAGCAAATCAGGCACAAGATCCGACTGTCAAAGCTTTTTGTTTTTTTTTTTTTTTCTATATGCTATGACAACGTTGTCTACATGTAGGTTGGTATATCATCTGGTGCCGCTGCGGCTGCTGCAATTAAGCTTGCAAAGAGACCAGAAAATGCTGGGAAGCTTATTGTTGTAAGTGCTCCTTTTCATTCTCATGTAGTAGTACCTCATTTGACGTAACACTGCTTAACTTATTTCTATACATTAATTCTTCTGCGTTGGACTAATTCTATAATGAGATAATTCCTGATCATGTACTGCACAGTTTTAGTCATTTGCATCAGTATTCAACAAATCCCATGACAATATATTAATAATTGTTTGAAGAAATAGACGTTGATGACTGGAGAGCAAAAAAAAAAAGAAAAAAAGAAAAAAGAAAAAAGAAAACTATGTTCTAGGTCAAAATATCATTTTGGTTTCTATATTTTGAAGTTTGTTCGATTTTAGTATTGAAACTTTTAGTTGTCCAATTTTAATCCCCGTGCTTTCAATAAATATTAAATTTAGCCCTCAAAGTTATGTTTTAGACGAAATTGGTTAAATAATAATAACCATTCCCATGTAAGGAAATACAATAGTGAATATGTTTTCAATTTTTATAGTAAAAATATTAATGGATAACAAAAAGTTTTTTAAAAATAAACAATAAACTAGCAATGAGGACTAAATTTTAGATTTATTGAAAGTAACTAAAATTGAACAAACTTTAAAGTATAGGGACTAAAATGGTATTTTAATCTTTTTTTTAATTGAAACGCCCTTTCAGTTTCTTTTTCAACACAAATATTGAACAATAATGAGTCTTAAGGAATTACTGGTGATGTGGGGATTCGACTTATTGATGGGTCGTGCATATTTCAAACCTAATACCATGAAGCTATACTCATATGGGGTTTCAGATGATTTTCATTGAAATCGTAGTTAGATTTTCACTAGCTGACAATCAAGCTTTCCATCTCTTAAAGCTTTTCCACTCAAGGTTGGCCTTTGTTCCCTTTTATCTGTTTTAATATTCTCTATGCTTTTGCATGCCAACTAATGAAAGCCTAAAGGTCTCTTTATATATAGAGCCTCAGGCGGCTAACACCCTTAGGTTAGAACAGAAAAGAAAATCATTCAGAATCCAGATAATTGCACGCTATTTTATAGCTTGAATGGATTTCTCCACTTCTCTTTACCAGATCACCATCTGACTAATCTTGCCACTGCAAATTTTAAACAGGCGGTGTTCCCGAGTTTTGGGGAACGATACCTCTCAACCGTGCTGTTCGAGTCTGTGAAACGAGAGACCGAGAATATGGTTTTCGAGCCATGAGAGGTTTTAGATTATATTTTCTTTCTTCAAATGGAGAGCCATCCAGTTGAACATTCCCTGCAAATATCCCATGAGTCAAAGAAAAGAAAGAAAGTGAACTTCAAGTGGTTCTTTTTTAGCTTTCCATGCTTTTGCTTATTCCTGTAGTGATTTGAATAATTTGTTTCTTGAATGGCTTCTTTCATTATGGTTTGCTCAGTTTTAGTGGATAAACATAGATGCAACTGAGAATAAGGTCAGTCTTTCATGTATTCCCTTCTGTTGAATAATGTATTGAATGAGTAGTTTCTGTGAAATTGTTTTGAAACTGAACAAAAAAAAAAAAAAAAAAAAGGACTGATAAGGCCTTTAGATAAACTAGTAAATGGCCGTCTGTTGCTTATGATATATTTATTTTAGGTCTCGATTTTGATGCTTATAAGTTATAAAGACAATGGCTCACTAGAAAAACAAAAATAAAATTTAATTAGGTCCACAGTTTACATATATGAACCTTTGTAGAAAATGACGAAATAACAGACTTAGCTCAATTGAAATAGTCGGATAACCAAAATTTCTTCACAATTAAGAAATACGTGCTTGCGTCTAATTGTCATTTGATTGTCATCTAATTACTATCTGATTGTTGTCTAATTACTTTTTGATTGCTATTTCATACTAATTGTTATCTAATTCCTATCTTGTACTGATTGCTAATGATATTGATATACAATGTTGTTGAATTGTTATTTGATATTGATTGTTATCTAATTGCTATCTATTATATGATTACCTTCTATTTTCTATTATCTTTTATTGATCATCATATGATTACATTGTGTTTACCTCTATTTTTTGTCATATAGTTAGTAGTTTTCGGATTTCATCTGATTATCTTTTGATTCCCTTCTAATTCTACTTCATTTTCTATCACATAGTTAGTAGTTTTTTATTGTCATCTGAAACGTTCTAAATTTTGTCACATAGTTTGTAGTTTATGATATTACCTTATAATTGTCTTTTGATTATCATATGATTATCTTCAATATTGTTTCACATAATAAGTAGTTCTTGTATTGTTCTCTGATTGTCTTTTGGTTATATGATTACATTTTATTTTTTATCACATAAATATTGAAATGATTAAGTCTCGGGGAAAAAAGAGATGTAAATTACATTTTCAATCACCAAGATATATGAGTTTTATTACTTGATCGACATGTATATTCAATATAAACATAGGATGTACTAATCGACGATGAATCTAAATAATAAAAAAAAAGAATCAAGTGATCAGAAATTAACAATGATATCGACGGTTAAGACAAATTGATTGCATTTCTTTGAAGGCCTTCAGAAGGGGGAGTGAGTGTGGGAATTGATTAGAGATTTGCTTAGGGAGTAATTGTGGTCTTGAATTTGGGAGGGTAAAGAGAGAGAGAGGTTCCAATTGTGAATGGTGTTCCACCAAGTGGAAACAGAGGCATTTGGAGTAATGGATTTTAAAGAAGAAAGGGAAGAGAGGAAATCGATGACAATGGCTTTTAGGGAGGGATTGCAATTGCCATGCCAAATGAGATTGATGGATATGTCGCCGGAGAGAAGAGGGCCATTGTGGGAATGGAAGAAGAAAGATGGGTCTCTAGCGGCGGAGATGAAGTAAAAGGAAGAAGAGTAGAAGAAAAGAAGGGAGTAGTCGTTAAAATTCGTCGATTGATTTCAAAGTGCATCTCAAACTCCATTCTGAAGCCAGAATCATCGTTGTCTTCGACAAGAAAGCACTCGGCAATTGTGTCTCGACACTCCAATTTGGTCGGAGCAAAGAGAATCTTGTGATCGTCGGAGAAATCGACGGTCGTTGGGAGAAAGAAGACGGTGAAGAAATCGAAGGCGATGGGGGATCAAAGAAAAATCGAAGGCGGAGAGGAAATCAATGAAAAATCGAAAAAAAACGCACGCCAGAAAAAAGAAAAGAAAATGGATGGAATTGATGCAAGGGCAAAGAAAAGTTGATATTTGAAAAGTTTGCCATATCTGCAAAATGACATATACTAATGGCACGCTTACAAAACTACATTTTGAAATTGGTACCCACGGCAAATTCCCAAAATTTAATTGTATTTTGAAATTATTTATAACTATACTTTCATTTATTTTTGTTTATTTAACTACAAACCTTTCCCAAATTTACGACCTTTCACACTCTTTAAGTAAATTCATTGTTACAAGTGATTATTACTTTAATTATAATTTAAAATGAACTATTTATTTTCGAAGTGAGAATGGTAATACTGATAAGCCTTCTAGCTAGTCGATGAATATCTCAATTCTCAAATTTAATGGAGATTAAGGCATCAATCAATATAGTAATATGAAAAATGAGATTCATTTAAATACGTTTCATAAAATCAGTTAACAATATTTTGTAGATTATGAATAGTTTAAAATAATTTATTTTGATTATAATAATTTAGGGACTTATTAGATATTTTTCAAAGTCTAAATATTAGTTGGCACAAAATTAAAAATTTAATAATCTATTAGAAACTATTTATAGTCCCGTTATAACAATTTAAGGACTAAACTTGTAATTAAAAAAATTTTAATTACTAATATGTTTAACTATATTGATGACTAACTGATAATATTATTTATACCTCTTATTTAAATGAGATATCAAATATATTTATTATATCTTGATATCGTTGTCATATACAACTATATTATATATCAATGAATATATTGACGAATATTTTTATCTTTACATTTAGCAAACTCCTCAACTTAGGTTTTGATCCTCAGCTTGTCATCAACACTTAAGTCAAAGGTTCACATTTATCATAATTCATTCATACTATAACTTCTTATTTTAGAAAATATAAATATTTGTGAGTGAGGACATCATTATATTATATTGATCTCATAATAACAATTTATACACATAATTCAGTTTAGTGTGTTTGTTTTCTGAATCTCTTCCTCTTATTTTTATCTATAGTGAATAAATATTAATCTCTCTTATAATTAGGTTAAAGTAGGTTTTTCCCTGATTAAATATTGAGTTGAAATTTTTTGTACTAGCAAAGAAAAAGAGTTAATTTTTTAATTAAGAAATTAATTAGAAAATCATATAGACCTAAAATCTGCGTAAGTGAATGAAATTAACTTCTAAGTAACGTAATTAAAAGTGATTTAAAAAATATTCTTTCTTAAATCACTTTTCATTAAAAAGGCAGAAAGATTAAAAAAAAAAAAGTGTGATCACTAGTGTGGTAAGTTGTTTGAAAAGCTGAAATGTAATCCTAGTTTTGAAAACGATAAGAAAGAGGGTTGGATTGAAAACTGTAAGAACGAAATGAGTTTTGTATTACCAATCGAACCTAAAAATGACTTAGTTACTCATTGTGCATAAAAGGAATCACATGGATGGATGAGAGATGATAAAGATCGTGATTTATATTAAGAATGAAGTACAAACACATTGTCAATGTCTTAATACAAATTCGAAAGAGAACATAAAAATGGACGAATGAAGTCTGGTTAGAGAAATGAAAGTGTCAAGCCACCAGTCACAATCTTCTGCTTCCTTTAGTTATCGTGTTTAGCTCTCTGCACTTGTGCTAAAGGAGGAGAAATATGGTTTTCTTCCATGTCTTCCTCCTCTTCAAAAACTCAATAATTTTTTTTCTAGCACCGAAGGAAGAAGGAGACCCAAAGAGCCAGAAGGAGAAGAATAAGTTAAGCAAAGAGAATCAAAGTGTGCTAGACTTGAGTTATTTATAGTTTCATTTGATCATCTGTTAGAGCTCTCTGTAATCATTGTCTGACACATTTTACATTTAATTCCATACCCTATTCCATCGCTTTCCTCACGTCATCAGTTCATTGGTTATGATGCATCTCTTTCAAATCAGCTCTCAACTTGCACTTTAACTAGACATATCACCACCCATGCGTTTGTTGTTTTCTTGCAATATACTTCATTTCAACGCACGACTCTGTTTTCATCGCATGGTTGCATTTTTCTGACTTCTTATGCATACAAGTTCTAGCATAAACTTTTATGCTAAGTTTTGATTCTTTTGTTTTCTAATTTTTGCATTTATAGAGATTAAAATTGTAACATTTCAGGATAAATAGTTTTGCAAGTGTTAAACACAATAATGGTTTTTTTGCATCATAAGAAGCCAAACTCCTATCTTGAGCACTATTTGTTGCTTTTGGCTCGAGAAGTAATCATGTAGTTTATTTGGACTTTTGCCTGATAGGTTGTTTATCTTTTTTTTTTTTTTTTAACAAAAATGAATGTTCAATCCTTATACCTGCTTTTTATTTAATTATTTATTTATTAATCTCATTTGTTGTTAAAAAAGAGCTCCCAAACTATTGAATAGAAATGATATAAAATAAATAATCGATTGATTTATTTGATAATGAATTGGTCTTTAAAAAGTACATATTTAAATGAATGAGTCTCTCTTTTAGATATCGCAAGAAAAAAATATACTACATCTTATATGATTATATGAATACGTTTCTTCAAGAGATGCAACGCAATAAACGACGAAAAAGACCTATTTTTACCAATGGTAAAATATTCTTGAACTAAAATATTAATAATAATATATAACAAGAAAGCATTCTTATTTGATTGAGGATCTTCTTTTTATCTGCATTACATACATGAACGACCAAGAAATTTCCCTTTAATTTAGAAGATGTTGTGCAGGATCCTCCCAGTTAAAATTATTTTTATGTGGAGTTTTTCTTTAAATAAAATTATTGATTCATAGTATTAAATATTTTTAAGATCTAATTATTGCAGCTGTTGAAGAGTATAAATAAAGGACTTTATATAATGAAATTATATACACAATATATTAGTATATTTAAACTTATCAATACCTTACCTTCAACATTCAAATTCTCCACTCCCTTAAAATAAGGGTTAGTTTTCAAATATAACAAAATAAACCAAAATATTTACATGATATAGTAAAATTTCATTCTCTATCTCTGATAAATCGCAATAGACTAATATGATATTTTACTATATTTGCACGTATTTTCAGCAGTTTTATCGTTTAAAATAATTTTTCTATTTAAAATAAATGTAAATATTATATTTTTTAAATTTTAAATGTTATTAAAAAAAAAAAAAAAAAAACCCTCTAAATTGACTCTAATTCTGTATAATGGAAAACGTCAAACCAGGCGTGCTCCTACCTCAATTTCGATTCCTTTTTAAATATATATATTTAAAAAATAATAAAATAAAATACATATAAAGTTATAGCTGTTTTTAAATATGAAAAAATAAACCAAAATATTTACAAGATATAGTAAAATTTTAAAATTATCAATCTATCAATATCACAAATAGAAGTCTATCAATATTTATTCTATCATTGATAGTTATAAAATTTTGCTATATTTTAAATTTTGGTTTATTTTTTCATACTAAACCCTAAACCCTAAACCCTAAAGTTATTATTTAAACAATTTTTGCTATTTTTAAAATCACTATGGAACATGCTTTTAATCATTTGATGATATGAACATGATGTTTAAAATAATAAAAATCAAACAATAAATTAATTTTGCATGATTATTAAGATATTTTAGAATAATTTTATATATTTTAGAACAATTCAAAATTACTTACAAATATTAGTTAAACTTACTTGAGTAAATTTATCTGGTCAATGGTACACTATAATAACAACTAATTAATTATATACTCGGTTAGAAACTAAGAATATTATTATTCAAATAAGCCATCCTAAAATTTAATAGTAATAATAACCAACCCTCAAATTTCTAATCATAATAATTAATTGCCCCCCAAATATTTTTAATTAAGTAATTATAATATGATTGATGGTATCAGAAAGTCTGAAGTCTAATTAAATAAGTGATTTCAGAGATATTTCAAAGTGTGATTGATATAATTACAAGCTGGTGGGACAAAAGGGAAAAGGTATTTATGTCAACATCTGTAAATTACTAAGAAAATCAAATGTCACTTGATATTATTATCATAAAAGTGATATTATCATTTATGAAATTACCGAGAAATTTCAATAGAAATAGATAAAAATAACTCTATCAAATTTTTCACTTTTCAAAATCAGCACGTTTTTTAAAAATTCATTAAAATTAGTTTTTCTAGATCCATCTCGAACGAATCGTCCACCGAAATTTAATTTAAAAGATTAACTTTTTCTATTGTTTTAAGTATTCTCGATAAAATCTCGAATAAGATTCTACTATTTTTTTTTCAAATATTATATAATATTTTTAAATGTATTTTAATAGTTCTGTGATTTTTAAAATATTGTAAAAGATCAAATTTTACAAATAAAAAATTAAGATTTTTGAAAACATAAAGAATGTTGGTGTTAATATGCCCAAGATTTCATAAAAAAAAACCCAATTATATAGAATTAGATCAGATTCTTTATATCTCTCAAATCTTACTTAATTTTTAGTTGGTGTTAATCTCCCCAAGATTTCACTGAAAAAGCCCAATTATATAGAATTAGAAATATATCGAGATTCTTTATATCTCTCAAATCTTACTTAATTTTTAGTAAAGTTTGATCAAATTAGGTAAGATTTGATATACAATTTGGAACGATTATATAATATTTAAAAAAAATTGATAGAATATCAGTAACTGGATTTCACCGAAAAACTCAAAACAGTTAGAAAAATAATTTTTTATGTAAATCTCGATAGGTAGATTGGAAAAAATTATTATAACGAATTTTTAAAGAAGATGTTAGTTTTAAAAATGAAGCTACCATTTTCTAGATTTCAAGATTCAGAATCCTGCTAGTTGAGAATATAATAGTTCACTTTTCTTGGTTTCTCTGTTTAAAATATTAAATAAGTTACAGTTTAGTTTTAAATAATAATATTTGATCTTATTTTTTCTATAAATCGAAAGTGAGAAAAAATTAGTACAAAATCAATTTTTTTTATTGGATGGGTCAAATAATAATAACGAACTTTAAGCAATAAATGTCTTAGCATCAACCTGTTTTCAAAATTTATAAAATGAGACTAATATAGGTTAGATTTAATGTGAAAAATTTAGGTTGTTTGGGTAACTATTTAGAGTTTGTTTGGTAACTATTTTATTTATTTGATAATTAAGTTACTATTTTCACTTTTAAATTTTCTTCATTTATTATCTACTTTTCATTAAATGTTTAAAAAACCAAGCCAAATTTTGAGAATTAAAAAAAAAAGTTGTTTTCAAAAGTTTTTTTTAAGGAATTTAGTAGAGAATTCAACCATAAAGATGCAAATTATTGTAAAAAATGTGAATGAAATAGGTTTAATTTTCAAAAACAAAAACAAAAAACCAAATGGTTATCAAACGAGATCTTAGTTTTTTGTTTTTGTTTTTGAAAATTAAGCCTATTTCATCAACATTTCTTACAACAATTTGTATTTTTAGTACAATGGTTGAATTCTTAGTCAAATGCCAAAAATAAAAACAATTTCATACTTTTTTAGTTCTCAAAGTTTGGTTTGATTTTTTAAATCATTGGTAAAAATAGTTAACATGTGAAGAAATTTAGAAGTGGAAGTAGGATCCATAGACTTCATTTTAAAAAACAAAATGGTTATTAAACGAAACCTTAATGATCCAATAATAATAAGGACTAAAATAAAATGATACTAAAAATATATAGAGCTTGCTTACTTTGGATTTATCTCATTTTAGTCACCGTACTTTTAAATGTTGAAATTTAGCTTTCGTAATTTCAATTTTTTTAGTTATTTAAAAGTTAACTTTGATTGAAAATTGGTAAATAATAACAATAGTTTTTAGGCAAGAAAAGACACTTTGTGAGTACCTTGCCAAGAGTTGTAAAAATATTGTTACTGGATATAACTTTTTTAAACAAAATTATCCTGACATTAGTAATCGTTGCCAAGAGTGAACATAACTCAATTGGTATGGAAAATTTGTACGGATGACCTAAAATTGGGTCTAAAATGTCAAATGACCCATTTTTAAAAAATAATGTCAATTGACCTTCTGCTGACATCATCGCCATACCAAATTACGTAAATTGCCCTTACACCGGCCTCACGAGGTAAATCTCGCTCTCGTCTGATTAAACGATCTCGCTCTCGCTTGAAATTCCTTGGTTTGATGTGATTGCTCGTCAGTGTATTGTTGATTTGACAATTTTCACGACGGAAGCCTCAAATCAAATCAATAATACCTAAACATAATATAATGGTGATTTCTTTAAACTCTAAACTCCATTTCAAAAGTGATTACTTCTCTGGTATTCGACGGTGTTTTGTTGAACGGAGATTTTTCAAATGGGGATTTCCAAGACGAGGCTTTCTTAGAAAGGAACAGCTTTTTCATAAAGGTTAATTATTTTGAGCTTGTTTAATTATTTTTTATTTGTTATTTTTGGAAAGGTAACATTACGAAATTTTGTATTGCGAGAGAGTAAGAAAGAGGAAGAGTAAGAGAGAGAGCGAGATTACGAGAGAGAGCGAGATTTTAAGAGTGAGATTTTGAGATAGAGCGAGAGTACACTTTAATTGCTTGTATAATTTAATGACAAACGTTCTCTTGCTTTGTAGAATGATAGAAAAGTGTCTATTTATTCGATTTGGAGGTGATTGGGATGAGAATGAAAGTTCGTATATTGGGGGACAGTTGAAAGGAATCGTTATGCCTCATACATTGAATTACGAAGAACTTAAATCTCGCATTTACAGGGTTACAAAAATCAGTTCTTCAGAGTTTGATCTTATCCTGAAAGTTAAATATAATCTTGAATTTGAAGCCCCTCCACAATACATAATGGATGATGATGATGTTCACTTCCTTCTTTTACGAGAAGAGCTTAGTAGACTTCAGATAGCTGCAACGTTGAAGTCTAAACAGGACGAAAGAGTTGGAATGGGGTTTGGAAATGTGAGTCATGATGATACGACTGTGGACAGACAATACGATGAATCATATCGGTTTCGTTAGGAAGAGGATGATATTCCATTGTCTACCAACACTGTACCATCAACATTCGATTATATGGATTATGGTCCTTTAGTGGATGTGAGTGAGCAACCAGCATGATTGAATAAAATGGATCGTGATCATGGAGATGTGCGTCGTTCTACAGCAGCTTCAGTCGTTCCATCATCTGTGTCTTCAAGTCATAGGACAGAGTTGATTATGCTTGGCATCTCTTCATCTAGGACAGAGGATGTTGAAGTTGGTCAACTATTTTTGAGAAAAAAGGACTTGAAAATGAGATTATCTATTATGTCCATCAACAGAAAATTTTGAATTTAAGGTCAGGAAATCAACCAAATCTCTGTTCACTGTCAAATGCATTGGGGAGACATGTAAGTGGAGCCTTCGTGCAGTCAAAATAGAAGGGTATGATATATTCAAGATCACAAAGTACTGCAGTTCGCACACATGTTCCATTGGAATTTTAAATCACGACCATAGACAAGCAATTGCTACAGTTGTTGGTCAGCTCATTAAAGATAAGTTCACGGGAATAGGACGTATTTATAAACCTTGTCATATCGTTGAGGATATGAGGAGAGATTATGGCGTGAACATGAATTATGATAAAGCATGGTGTGTAAGGGAAGCTGCGTATGATCTCACTAGAGGTATTCTAGAATACTCATACTACATACTACATGCTTATGGAGAAGCGCTAAAAATAGAGAATTTGGGTACAGTCTTTGAGATCGAACTTGAAGATGAAATGCATTTCAAGTATATGTTTATGACATTAGGGCCTTGTATTAGAGGTTTTGCAAGATGTCGGCCTTGTATTATTATTGATGGTCGCACTTGAAAGGAAAATACAAAGGCATCATATTGGTTGCGATCTCTATGGACGGAACAATCAATTATACCCACTGGCATATACAATAGTGGACAATGAAACTGATCGATCATGAAAATGGTTTATGTCAAACTTGAAATGCAGTATCGAAGAACTCGATAATTTGGTATTTGTGTCTGATCGGATGGTATCTATCGGCAATGCTATTCGTGCATTTTTTCCCACAGCATTTCATGGATTGTGCACATGGCATATAGAACAGAATCTAGTTACAAACTTTAAGGATAGCACGGTTGTTGGGATATTTAGAGATGCAGCAAAGTCATTTCGCATGACAGAGTTCCAGACAAAATGGGACGAACTCCGCAATTTTAGAGATGGTGATGTCATGAAATATTTGGAAGACATCGGTCTTCAAAGGTGGGCACGAGTTTACCAAATAGAATGAAGATATGATAACATGACATCCAACAGTGCAGAGTGTTTCAATTCCTTAACTAAAGAGTATCAACTAATGCCCATAGTATACTTGATTGAACTTGTTAGAGGAATGCTCCAATCGTGATTCTACGAACGAAGGAATTACTGGGCATCTCGAACGACATTACACTCTGATTACTGTGAAACCCGATTAACAAGTGAAGCTGATAAGGGCAGACAATATTTGGTGGAGCCTATTGATTGTTATCGGGTACACGTGCGAGACAATCGATTGGACGGTATTGTCAATCTTCATACGAAGGAATGCACGTGTAAGAAATTCGACTCATTTGGTATCCCTTGTTCGCATGCAATTGTTGCTGCCAAGGAAAGAAATATACCCATCCACAGTCTTTGCAGTCGATTTTATACAGTAGACTCTCTAATGACTGCGTATGCGGAGCCTATAAATCCACTTGGCCATATATCTGAATGGAAAAGGCCTTCTGGATACGTAGAAAAGATTATCCTTCCTCCGAAGTTTGTGCCACAAGCTGGACGAAGGAGAGTGAGAAGAATACCATCCAGAGGAGAATTTCGCAGATAAATGAAATGTGGTTGGTGTGGGAATTATGGGCATAACCGCCAAAATAGTACTAAACCACTTACAACCATGCAACGTGTTGAAAATGCCAGAGACCGAGATACAAACACCCCTCATCTAGTTTAGTTATAAATACCCTTGATCATTTTTTCATACGTCATACTTGTAACATACTTCATACTTTCATCTTGTAAACAAAAAACAATAACAAGCTGGAGTATTTATATAATAGCAATCTTCATACTCTCTCAATCTTCATACTCTCTCCATCTTCATACTCTCTCATTCTTCATACTTGTAACAGAAATAATAACTTCATACTCTCTTAATCTTCATACTTGTAACAAAAATGGATAACTTCATACTCTCTCAGTCTTTATACTTGCAACAAAAAACAATAACTTCATACTCTGTCAATCTTCATACTTGTAACAAAAATGGATAACTTCATTCTCTCTCAATCTTCATACTTGTAACAAAAACAATAACTTCATGTTCTCTCAATCTTCATACTTGTAACAAAAATGGATAACTTCATACTCTCACAATCTTCATACTTGTAACAAAAAACAATAACTTCATACTCTCTCATTCTCACTTTCTCTCAAGATCTCACTCTCAATATCTCGCTCTCTCTCAACATCTCGCTCTCTCTCAATCTTGCTCTCTCTCAAAATCTCACTGTCTCTGACATCTCGCTCTCTCTCACAATCTAACTCTCTCTCAATCTTTTAATTGAACCTTGAACCATATAATGTTCTAAGCTCAATTATGCATGTTCTGATAACATTCTGAGATTGAACTTTGAACTTTGAACTTACATAAAAAATACAATGAAAAGAGCAGTAACTCCATTATACATAAAAAATGCATGTTCTGATAAAATTCTGATATTGAACTTTGAACTTTGAACTTTCATAAAAAAAATATATGTTCAATTATACAATGAATGTTTTTACATACATAAAAAATAAATGAATATTTTCACATACATAAAAAAAATACAATAAAAAATACATGTTCTATACATATAAAAAAAATATGGAGTGTTTTCCCATAGTTGACACGCTAACTGCATCCTATATTCACTCATCTTCTCCTGAGTGATTACGAATGGATCAGCACCAGTCATCAGATGTTCTAGTAGTTTGATTGCGAAGATGCCACAATCAAGTGACCTGTGTTGTATGTCGACGTTCATAGGTCACGAGATTTTCCAATGGGCTGTGGATAGGTCCGGCTTTGAACGATCCATGTCACAGTAGTGAAGTAGGAATGGTACTGTGACCGTTAATTGCTCTAGCCAATTCACCAGCTTTGTCATTGATGTGTATGAGGGAAGTGAATCGAACACGAATATGTGGCCTCTGTTAATGTCCATTGCAAGGACCATCCACTGATATTCATCGCCGTATAAACGAAATCCACATCTACCCATTTGACATCGAATTTACCGGTGACGTAGTCCTTATACGTGTCTTCATCTTCCCATGCTAGGGCAGCCTCCATAAGTGACTTATTCTTTATTCGTTTAAATACCCCACCACGAGCATTAAGGTGACTCTGTCAAATAAAATTAGAAGTTAAGTAAATAAGTAAAGACTAGGAAACTTAACGAAATGAGAAGTTAAGAAACGAAATAACAAAATTTATCGTTACACCAATTGACAAAATGGTGAACTTGTGCATGCACTTGTCGGGTCGGGTATAAAATTTATCTTTCATAAAATAAAATAAAGTATTTATGGTATGCACAAAAAATTAATATGTCAGTAAAAGTACAAGATAGCCAACATATAAAGACGTAAAGACTAGGACACTTACATTGCACTCGACCAACAAATTCGGGATAATCAATTCCTTGAAGAATTTCTTGGCGAGTAGTTTAAAGGAGTTCTCTCGAACCTCGTTGTCTGTATTGTCGTCCGAGATCCAACCCATCATTTTTGTAAAGATATTGTGTGGAACATCGTGTGCTACGTTATATGTGACAATCGATGGATAGTGACATAGATACACCTGGGAGAGGATGTTTAACCATACTTTTTTTTTTTTTTACTTAGGCTGAGGGTGTATATTAATCAACAGGTTTTCTCTTACTACTAATTCTTCGAGATTCCTACATAAACAGATAACAAAACGTTACTCATCGAGAAATATAAAAATATAAACAAATATTACTGATCAATAAATTACTCACCAGTGGAACTTCTTCTGTGGTCGTAACAATCCCAAAAGTGTCGGCCTCTGGGATGTCAGTCATGTCAGCCTCTGTATGTGGCATGGTGAGTAAGGCAGACATATCAGGCTCTGTTTGTGGGACGTTAGCCTCTATAGGTTTGACGTCAATAGCCTTTATAGGTTCGACGTCAATTGGTGATGTCATGGTAGTATCAGGCTGTACATGGGGCATGAGAGTAGGTTAAGTGGTGGTATCGGGCTATAGAGGGAGGGGATGGGATGGGAGTGTTAGAGGTAGTCGTAGTCATATCAGGATCCCGAGATGGGATGGGTGACCTGGTCGTCTCCTCATTCACCGTGGAACCCTTCAATTAGTAAAGTAAAATGATGAGTTCACGAACACGTAAAAACTAAACACATAAAGACCTAAAATGATGCAAACCTTGCATATAGACTGCAACAATGACAAGATGGTTGACAATTGCCCTTTCATGTCAGTCATGTTTTCCTTTATATTGGATACACGACTATCTAAACCCGATATACGACCATCCAACCTCGATAGTGAGTTGTCAATGGTCCGCAGATATGAATAAATAGACTCGTCGGGATTGGCTCCCTCCTTGCGACATGCAGCACTCTCAAGATGCTCCTCATCCACAGGTCGCTCTCTGCTGGATTCCGCAAGATAGACTTCAAGTTGGTTCAACTCGTCCTCATCGCATACGTCCCCCATCTTATCATGGAACATATCATCACTAGGCGTGTATATCCCTCCTTCCACCCTTCCATATTTAGCATCCTCGTGCTTAGAATGCTCAGGTTCATCCCCTCCTTTCACCCTGACAACTTCATCATTGTCACTCCACGATGATCATCACCGTCACTTTCACTTTCAGGACTACCCCCATCACTAGTCGACCTATTGCCACTTTCAGAACTATCATCATCTGCAGCTAGCTCAAATATAGGTCATCTGTCCACTGGGGTATTCCGAAACTCCCTTTCAGCATCTGACATGACAGTGCCCTCTTTAACCTTTATTTGCATTAACAACCCAGTAAACTGGTTAGTGTCAATTTAACAACCAGATAAACATATTATGCATAGAGTAAACGTACATTATTAGACTCGAATATCTCTCCCTCGAGTACTTTGAAGGACACTAAGTAGGAGCATGACCATCGTAATATTCGGGACAAAGCCACCTTGCTCCTTCGCTCTGCAATGTTCCCAGCTATTGATGACGCTAGGATCTCGTACGTCCATACCTAAATAAAATTAAAAATATATTAAGAACAATAGTAATGTTAGATCAAACAACACGATTATTATGTTAAGCAAATTTACCTGGAACGCTTGTGGAAATCCATGTAAGAAGTACTTCACAATATAGTTTTTATTTGCTTTGACCCTCGTCTTGTATAGACTGCTCTTATCATTCAACGCAGTCTTTAGGGCATCCAATGTCCTCTCCCAAATAATGGTACCCCAATCAAGACTATTATAGTACTTCAAGTTTTGAACGTTCTTGAAACGTTTGAGTTCGACTGCATTTTTCTGTTTGTTTTTCCCATCATTGCAACCTCAGTATAGTAAACTAGGTTGATCTTCACAGTATCATCATCATTTTCAAACTCCAAGTCCTTTTATTTTTCTTCAAGTTGACGGAGGTGTAAAGTGTCTTTCGTCACTCAATTACCAAAATACTTAATAGCAAGTTCATATGAGGACTGCTGGTTCTGATCAACTCGTATTGGGGATTGCCACAAACCAGTCATCAACAAAAAGTCATCCTTCGAAAAAGTGACAACCTTCCCACAAACAGAGAATGACATTGAGTCTGATCTTGTCCTCTTCACATCTCTAAGCAACATGTGATAGATAATTGGGCTGTTAAACACCATGTCAACGTCTACAAATCACCCAAAAACTGTTCTCTTGAACATGTTCAACTGCGTTGGTGTAAGCTTCTCTTTCACAATCTTGTTTTCATTAGCAATGTGGGCCAAGCTGGTTACTTGATGGGAAATTGGTCAACTTCGGGTATTCTGAAATGTGTAGCCATCTTAAATCACTCCTGCACGAAATAAAAATTCAATCAGTAAACTCCTTCAGCAAAAAAAAATGTAAAACAACATTCTGTTTAAATCTCGCTGGATTCGTTCTCGCTAGACCCGCTCTCGTTAGACTCGCTCTCACCGGTGTCGCTATCTACGGTGTCGCTCTCTCTGGTATTGCTCTCTCCAGTATCGCTCTCTCCGATTTCGCTTTCTCTAGTATCACTCTCTCTGGTGTCGCTCTCTCCAGTGTCGCTCTCTTCGGTTTCGCTCTCATTTATCTCGCTCACATTCTTTTTACTCGTCTTCAACCACATAGCACATCGAAAACCAAAAAAACAAACAAAAAATCATAGATTCATTTATCTCGCTCACATTCGCTCTCTCTGGTGTTGCTCTACCAATTTCACTCCCACTTATCTCGCTCACAAACTCTTTCTACTCGTCTTCAACCACAGAGCACATCGAAAACCAAAAAAACCACATCAGTGTATTTTTAAACCCAAAACGACCCACAAAGCCCCATTACCGATCAATGTAAGACATTTTCAAGCACATATTGAAAGATTTACCGATCAGATTCGATTTGTCGACGACAGTAGAATCGTTTGCAAGCCAAAATAGTTTTTTAGTTTATGAGCGATACGAAGCCGTTAGCCTTGGAAAATTTGAATGAATAATAGTTTTTAGTTTTGGTGGGTTCTCAATAAAAAGGTAAGAAGACGAAGAAGTAAGGGCAATTTACGTAATTTGGTATGGCGATGATGTCAGCAGAGGGTCAATTGATATTATTTTTTAAAAATTGGTCATTTGACATTTGGGCTCAATTTTTGGGTCATCGGTACAAATTCCCCAATTGGTATACATATATGAATATATTAGCGACTAAGAGGTTTGTGGTTCAAATCATCTATCTTTATTGTACTTAAAAAAACATTAGGAATTGTTTTAAGATTTATCATAAGTGTATGAACTAAATTTAGATATTAACATGTAACTTAAATTAAATAAAACCCAAAATACAAAGTTTAAAATGATATCTAGAGATGGTAATATGATAACATGACAACAAGACTTTACTTGTTATTATATTAGATAAATTATAGGGGTGAAGATTGAACTTCCAACCTTAAACATGAGAGTGAAGGTCATTTACCGTTGAGCTATGAAAAAAACAATTTATTGTACTTGAGAGCATATATTATATATATATTAAACATGACATTTGAGCTTCGTATCTCCTGAAAAAAAAAAAAAAAAAAAGGTACAGATCAACTACCATTAAATTATGTTCTCTTTTGCTTTATAACATGTTATTTATTCATGTGAAAGACTCCTTAATCCATGAAATTAATTCAATGGCACAAGCTTCAACATAGCTCAACAACAATCAACGTGTAACCTAATTCCTTTCTCAAAGTCATGTTGTTTGAGTAGGAATATCAGAATTTAAAGTGTAACCAACTATATATGTGTGTATATGTGAGGAACTTCATCGATGAAGTCAAAGAGCTAGCACTCTCTTTGAGTCCATCCACGTTGTCTATTTCTTTGTAGGATGAAAATCACGGAGCTCACTGTATTGCGGTGTTGCAATTGGTTTTGAGAAATTTTTTGAAGTGAATATTCCTTCCATTTCAGAAGATGATGATATTTTGTAGATTCTGTTTACCCTCAATTGGTTGCTAAATGTTGTAAATAAGGAGTTAGTGTTACCTAAATCTTCCCAACTTGATTTCTAATGAAGTTCTCTTTTTAAAAAATTATGGAATTTTTTGTACAGACGGCCTCATTTGGGAAGCCCAAATGAAAAAAAGCCATCTATAGAAAAAGTAATGGAAATGGCCTTCTGCTGACGTTGTCCACGTGTAATTTTACCGTTTCACCCCTTAGATGCACCCCGCGCACCTGGGCCTACCAAGGAACTTAATCCTCGACTCTTTGTCACTCGATCCTTGATTACTCATCACACGATCGTCATTGGCTCATTACACGATCCTTGATGCACGGTCACTCGATACCCGGATGCTCGTAACTCAATACGTGTGCAATCGACATGTGTATACTTGATCATAGCCACATCATACTTGATACTCGATTAACGTATACTCGATCATTTTGAACTTTTTTGAATTCTTAACCTGTTTGAAGTCCATTATTTCACCACTTCCTCGTTTTTTAGACTATTTTCTCTCTCTTCCGATTTTATATCCTCGACGATTGTACCTCACACTCGAAACTATCTTCCGATACGCTCTGCATCAGGTAATATTTCTTAACATTCTCTTTGTTTATATTTTTGGCATCATTCATCATATTTGTTTGTTATATTTTTGTCATCATAATTTGCATGTTCCTCGATATTAGACCGATACGATTTTCATTTTGGTTTTATTCTTATCTTGCATGTTTGGCTGGAGCTCAAATTTTTTTTCGTTTCAGTTTTCATATTTATGGTTATTTCGGATCTAAAGTTTAGGGTTTCAGTAGGATAAGTCAAGGAAGTAGAAAATCAAACCAAATGCTCGATAATCAACCATTTAGCCACATGTAATGTTTGAATAAGGGACACTATGCAGTGAATGGATAGAATCCCGTAGCGGAAGCGTTATGAACGCCTTGCATCTTGCAATTTGATTTTTACTTAAACAAATTCAGTATACTAAAACATAATATACAACATGTAATATAACATGCTTTAGGGAAAAAGATTAGAACCATTCTTACCTTTGTAGATTCCAAGCTTCACGAAACAACCTCTTTAAGTTCCGACAAATGGCTCCTCCAACGATCTTGATTATGAATGATTTCTTGAACAATCTCGAATATTACCACGAGAGTAACCCCGTTCTTCTCTAGGATTCCAATAGAGGGATTGATGGTATCCAACTAAAAGGGGAGGAGAAAAGAGTTTTCGAGAGTAAAGAAGATTCTCTTTGTGGCTTAGGAAAAATTTTTCGTACAATAACACTTGTGTGTTGTGTATTTCAGTGTCTGTCTCAGTATCTCCTAAAGGGATATAGGGAGGTTTTTATATAGAAAACCAAGTCCTTTTCCTTAATCCTTTTCCTATTTCCTTTTCCTTAATTAATTAATTAATAAATTTAATTAATTAGTTAAATTAATTAATTAACACAATTAATTAATACTTATTTAATTTAATTTGCACATTAATTAAATAATTATTTATACATTCAATCTAATTTAATGCGTGTATATATATTATATTATATATATAAATATATATATATATATATATATATATTTAATCATCATAAACATCGTATGTATATATGCAATACCTCTCTATTAATTAATTCTTTGTGAATCCAATTCACTTTAATTAATTAATTGAATCTCATTCAAATATTACTTTCCAATTTAATTTGAATTATAGATCATATCCATGATCAATTATATATTAATCACATTAATATATGGTTACCTCAAATTAGTTTGAACAATTCAAATCATCCCTCTTAAATATCCTTTAGCAAGCTACAAAGGGGCATGGTGGATCTGTAGATCAAAAGCTCTAACTATATGAGATTAATTGGCTTAAATCACTAACCAAGTTAATAAATATTCACTAACTGTGGTTACACTCTACTAAAAACTTGCAACTGCACTATTCTCACTACAGGCATATTTCTGTGTCCACGGATATAGACCCATAACAACAAATTAGTCCTTCACGTATGTTCGTAACTGCAATTGGGCTTTTACCTTCAGGTTACTTTTGACTGCTTAAGTACCAGTGCTTCTCTAATGAACAATCTGTTTATGGTCCAACGAATAAACAGAAACTCCTCTCGGGTCGATGAGAGGGTAGGGCCCTTTGTTCAAGTCCCAGAGACACCACTTAAGGAAACACTCATCTACTTGCCCCTAAGAGGGGAATTAGTGGATTCCATCTTGTATTATTATGTTTCCAGCTCCACACTTAGTCTTGTCCCCAAAATGGTAGGCATATTGAGTTGTAGACCCGACCACCCTTACCTATATAAATCAAAGGACAATCTCTCATGAACAGGAGTTCATAATGTACTCAGGATTAAGACTAAGTTGCCTAGGTCATCTAATTAATATAGGAACCTAACTAGTTAACGGTGTTACATCTAGTGGTTACTATTTCGCGGTTCAGTCTTATGCAAACTCATTGCATAGGATACTCTCACTCGCATATCAACTACATGAACGCGTTGGATCATTGCATTTATATCAAATACAAAGTAGGTCGTATCCATAATGTTACCAAGATAAGGTACTAAACCTTATCCCTATACTATAGACCATTCAGGCTCTATCTTGAATATTGATCCCTATATGTCTCCACATATTGTTCAAGACTCATAAGATAGCCTTGGATGTTAGTTTATTGGATTTGGGGTTATCAAGACAGAAATAGAAAAACAACACAAACAATAACATTTATTGAATTAACATCTATAACTCTTTATTGATGACAACCAATTAATAACATTTACTATTTACGAGTTTTAGGGCATAAAACTCAACATGCAACATGTATCGTGTATATGGTATTAAGCAAACGTGTATTGTGTATCGTGTATCGAGTATTGAGTATCGTGTCTCGTGCATCGAGTATCGAGTATTTAACAGAATGCTTAATTTATGGTGTTCTTTGTTATTCCGTGCAGTATGGCTAGACAATTTAAGATTCCTCCCCAGGATTGTTTCCCAAGCCAAGCGACCAGCTTATCCTCTCACATTGGGACGACTAACAAGAATATGAAAGAGAAGCTTACTCCCACCCAGCTTGTCCTCTTCAAGAAAACGGTATTTAGGCGATTCGTGGACATGGACATTATCTTCAATAGTCCATTTTTCCACTACATTCTATTTGTTGAGAATGTCTTAAACTCGCAGTTCGTATTTTTAAACATATTCTATGTTGAAATAAAAGTATTAATGAGACTTCATTCAATAAAGATGTTATTGAAATTACATTATGTTATAAAATCCAATAAACAAACCCAAGACTATGGTATGAATACTTAAACTTTATGAGAGACATAAAAGATGATCAAGTTTTAGTATATAGCCAAAAAAGTCTATAAGTATATGCATGAGGTTGGGCACCTCATCCAGGGGACACTATGGATACAAACGATGTGGTCCCAAAATTGTTCATGTGAAGACATACGAGTGGAGACATCCTATGCGAAAAACGTTTGCATAAGACCAAACCATGAAATAGTCATTTTTCTTTATAACAACCGTTTACTATTAAAACTGACTATTTCAAATCGATGATCTAAGATAACTCGATCTTAATCCTAGGCTAACTATGGACTCTTGTTTATTCTGGATTATCCTTTGATCCGCATAGGTGAGAGTGGTTCAACATCACAGCTTAATAAGCCTCCCATTTTGGAGATAAAACCAGATAGATAGTTAGGGACATAATCCTACAAGAAGGAATTCATTCCTACCCATCTTAGGGTTAGCAGATAGGTAGTTCCCTTAAATACTGATTCCTAGACTTGAACAAAGGGGCTCCGACCTCTCATGACAGAGAGGGACATAGTTTATTAGTTGGACTATAAACTAATTATTCAATAGAGGATTAGTGGAGACTTAAGAAGCAAGATGTATTTACATGGGTAAAATGGTAATTTTGACCTAGTTGTAAATATGAACGACCTGTGAAGGTCGACTTAATATTTATAGTTAAATCAAGTGGACAAAAATATATCTACAGTGAGAAGAGTGTAGCTACTGAGTTATAGCGGTATGTCTCAATAGTAAATGAATATTGATTAATTCGATTTAAAGAGTTTAGCCAATTAACCTCAAATCGTTGGAGCTCATGATCTATAGGTCCATAAGATCCCTCTACTATCTCGTAAAAGGATTAAACCTTAGATTAGAACATTGAATGCATTTGAAATGTTAATTCAAACTAGGATTTGGACAATTATATTCGATATAAAATTAAGCGAATTTTTGGAGTTCAAAATATTGATTATATGAATAGAGATTCATGTTTGAATTAGGTGTTTTATTAATTTAATATTTGATATTAAATTATTATTATCGAATGAATTAAATTTGTTTAATTAATTATTTAAAATAAATCATTTTCAATTTATATAATTCAATTTCAGAATTGATTTTTTGTTTTTGTTTATTTGATTTTAATAGAAAATTAAATTAAGTAAAAATTGAAATTGAAAAATATTTTTAAATGGATAGTGGATTTATCCTACATTATCCATTAATCAACACCTAATTAATTTTTGAAGTGCCGATATCTAAATTAGTTGATGATGCATGGTCAATTAGATTAAATACTTCATATTTCAGTTTAATTAATGGACATGCAAAATCGAAATTCTTGAAAAATTGAGCTGAAAATTTTGGTTCTCTCCCTAATTCTTCATTTCAACCAAGTTCCCTTCAATTGGAGTTCCACAATTCTTTCTAAGGCCTGAGAATTGTAGAGCAGACACTCTTGGTGGTCTATTGAGGAGATTGAAGGTCAAGTTCATGGATATTGCAAAGAACAAGTATAAATCATCAAAGATATACAAATTGAAACACTATTTTTGAAAACTATGAGTTTGCATGCTTGTTACTTAAATTAGCATAATTAGAGTACTTAATGATTATGTTATCTTCTATGTATTGCATGTTTGCTCTAATAATTGGTATCAGAGCATGATTTAAGCATTCAATTAACGTTAATTTGAGTATGGTGGATGAATTTCATGAGATGCATATTATGGTGTCTGATATGGTTTTTCTTCCAGATTTGGCATTAGATTCTTCTTTGATTATGTCATAATAATTGTAATTGGCTATTGTTTGATGAGCCTTAATGTGTGGTTGAGGGTCTGTAATTTTATTGGAGTCAATAGAGTTGAAATTAGGATATAATTGAAGATTCAAGCAAGCAAGGTTAGCTGGAGAAAACTGGATTTGGAGCTTTTGCCAAGCAGCATTCTAACACTGCCCACTGAGCGTTGCAACGCTGTTCTTGAAGGCTCGAAGTGTTACAACGTTATAATGGAACATCGCACCACTACTCATCTCAGCCCAGAAACGCTTGCGCACGAGGACCGGTTCGCAAGGGGGCTCGGTTTGACTGATTCAGTTGCTTAGAGGTCCGGTTCAACACCTTTTGGAGCATTGAAGGACCAGTTCGGGTGGTTCAGGTCCAGTTTGAGTTTGTTCGAGCAGTCTAGAAGCATTTTGAATATATATATATATATTTGTATTAAATATGTAATAATCAGCTTATTTGCTCTCTTATTGACAATTTTCATGTGTTGCTTCATAGACTACTCCCTATTGGTATTTGAGCATACCTACCAAAGAACGTATCAACTGTTATTGTTGAATTCTGTGCATTCTTTCGTGACTTATGTGCAAAAACAATACATGTAAGTAATTTGAATAGACTACAAGCAGACATCATAGTCACACTTTATAAGTTGTAGAAAGTATTCCCATCTGCTTGCTTCAACGTAATGGTACACCTTGCTGTTCATCTACCATATGAAACTAAAGTGGTTGGTTCGATTAGTTACAGTTGGATGTATCCTGTTAAAAGAAGTTTATAAAAATTAAAACAATTTGTACGGAACAAAGAACGTCCTGAGGGGTCTATAGCGAAAGCATATATATTGAATGAATCATGGAACTTTTGTTCGTGATATCTAAGTGGGATTGAAACGAGATTCAATAAAGATGAACGAATTCCTGATCATGATGAATGTGAATATTTAGGCAGAGAGTACGATCATTAGGGGCGTTAACTTTACAGACACTATTGACAGAGGAAAAGCGTATCGCAGATTGGTATATTCTCAACAATTATAAAGAGATAACAGATTATCACAAGTACGTTTCAAACTTTATAAATTTCAAAGTTCTAAGATAAATTCTTTGATAACTTTCTAATGATCAATTCTAGGCAATACTTGAGGTTATTTCATCGTGAAGCTCAAAGTGCCTCTAACTTATATATAAAACATCAATACAAATTTCCTAATTGATTCAGATCTTAGGTATACATAGTATTGAAAGTTAAGAGGTGATTCATTTTTTATTCATTTTTAATGTATAAATAATTATCAGGTTCGCAAGAGAGAAGATCTCTTTGATGATTTCTTTTCACTTGCAATGAGACCTTCGTCTGAGGTGCACTCTTACAATAGATGCATTCTTAATGAGGTACAATTTCACACTGTAGAGCGTGATAATTGTTGGCCAACACAAAATGGTGCAGTCCTGGTGCCCAGGGAGATCAATGGGAATAGAAGTGTGGATAACAATTCCTATGGTGTCGTAGAAGAAATATTACATTTCCAATATGCGAACAGAAGACATGTTTTTATGTTCAAATGTAGATAGTTTGACACAAAAAACAACAAAAGCAATAGGGCACATGTAGATTTAGAATACAAATCGATCAATACATCGCACTTTTGGTATGTTAATGAGCCTTTCATCTTTCCTATCAAAGCACAACAAGTCTTTTACCTTAATGACATAAAATATGGTAGTAATTGGAAAGTTGTTCAAGTAGTCCAAAATAAGTGAATATGGGATGTACCAGAAGTGGATGATGTTGAAAATGAACAACTAGATTTACTAGAAATTGTCGGTGGAGTTCGAGTGGATGAAACCATTGAGAAGGTTACTTTATGCAGAGTTGACATTGATCCTACAGTTGTGGAACGACCAATTATTCGACTTGGCGATGATGACTTCATAAATGATGGTGAAGAACAATTATCTCTCAGTAACAGTTCAAATGCTGATGAATAATTTGATTTAGATGACGATGATGAGTAATCATGTATCTACTTAATTATCTTTCTCAGTTTACACAAATTTAATATTAATTTTATATTGTTTTGTCTTTTTTGTGTTTGTATAGATATGATGTCAACCCCTAATAGGCAACATGAGACTGAAGAAGAATTTCGAGAGCAAAGATATATCTAGGCAACATGAGATCTTCTGTGGGTGACACTTCAGGTTAGTATTCGTACACATCTTCAGTTGACTGAAATACATCCTAAACTGTTTTAAAATTTTTATTCCTCAGATAGTAGCTCTCCACCCATTCGGAAGAAACGTGAGTATTCATGAAACATCGAGTTGGAAAAATACGTCAAAAAACCTAGGAGAACTCCAATTGTGATAAATGAGGCGGAGAAGAAGCCGATTTGTCAACATTCGATACGATTAGTAATGCAATTGGTGTTGTCGTCAAATCTGTATTTCCAGTATGATGTCATACTTTTGTTAATGTTCCAAAAAATTTTGTAGAATTGGCTAAGAGTCAATTGTTGGTAAGTTTATAAGTTTGTTTTCTAAGATTGTCATGAACATCATATATGCTAATTATTCCTTACTTCTTTTGTAGGTTCATTTCGTGCTTGATTTATCTCATCAACCACTTAATAATTTTATAGAACATCAAATGAAAAACTTGTTCAAAGAATTTAGAGTAGATTTACACAAACATTACAAGAAATGTAGCAATCCTCAGCAAGCACGTGCCAACCCGCCCAACTTGCTTAAAAATAAACTAAAAGATTGACATTTTTTGTGTGACCCTTCGAGAGTGAAGAGTTTCAGGTTAGAATAATTTAGGGCACGTATCATTTACTTCATTTACTATTACAAAATATATATTTTTTATTCGAATGTAGGAAATTTCAGAGACGAACGGGAAGAAGGGAGAAATTACCGTTCGACCACGTAGGCAGATTAAAGTCATTCCTGCAAATTCAATCTGAGCTGTAGAAAAAGCAAGGTCGAGAAATAGGACGTGTTGACCTATTTAAAGAAACACACTCAAAATGTGGCAAGTTCGTGAATCAGGCAGTTGAGGATACACATGTGATCAATTTTGTTTTAATTTCATTTTGTTTTTCATTTATAAGTTCAGTTGCTCATACTTACACACTTAATTAATATGTGTAGAATCGAATGTTAGAATTAAAATCCAACCCCACTCTAGAAGGTTCCAAACCACTAACCGGAGATGAAATCTGTGAGAGAGTTTTGGGTAGACGACCCAGTCATGTAAAAGGCCTAGGTTGGGGCCCTAAACCTAAGTCAAGAAGGGGTAACAACTCATCGAGTTCGTCATCTACTCAAGGAACGAAAAATAAGGAGGTGAGAAAATTGAAAGCCAATTTCGAACAGTCTCAATCGAGGATTAAGGAACTTGAAGACGTTAAAAAACAAATGAGAGAGGATCATGCAAGACAAATGGAAGAAATAAAAAAAATGATTGAAGACATGATACGATCACAAAGAGGAGGGCCATCGAATTAGGTATGATTACTTCATTATTTAGTTGTCTAATATGTTGTTATCCTGTAATTATAGTAGCAAAGTAATTATGTCTTACTAGTAGCTTTATGATAAAGAATTATTGGCTATCTTGCAGTTATGGTAGCCAAATAACTTGATTTTGATGTGTTTTTTGTCGTTATTGTGTGTTTGTGGATGTTTATCAAGTTTGAATGTTATAAGAGTAGGTAGAGTTTGGTTATACTCGTTTAGGAGTTAAACTTAGATTTTTTTTTTGTGTGTGTTCTTGGATGTTTATGAGCGTCGAGAATGCTATGGAGGATGGGTAGAGTTTGGTTATACTCGTTTTGGAGTTGAACTTGGAGTTTTTATGTGTTTATGGATGTTTATGAACTTTGAATGTTGTGAAGAGTAGGTTGAGTTTGGTAGTTGCTTTGGGGGGAAAGTTGGAATTTTTTGTATGTTTATGGATGTTTATGAAGTTTGAATGTTGTGGAGGGTGGGTTGAGTTTGGTTATACTCGTTTTGGAGTTAAACTTCGAGTTTTTTTGTTTGTTTCTGAAAGTTCTCATGACATTTGAATATTTTTGTTTTGTTGTAGGATATTGTTCGGAAATGAGGTTGAGATGTTGTTGGAGATGTTGTGTTCCATATGTTGTTTTCATGTTCTTTCTTTTATGTATTTGTGAAGACATATTTCTTGGCGTTGTTTTCATGTTGTTTCTTTTATGTATTTGTGAATATTTCTTTTATAAACTATCTTGTAACTTTTCTCTATTTTAGGTAACAAAAAATAGTATGAACTTTGTTTGTTTATTTTATTATTTCTTATGTGAATATGTTTGAGTTGCTTAATGATGTTTTATAGGTTATTCATATCAAATTTTAAAAATATATAAATTTAAAATTTAAAATTAATTTTTTTTAAAAAAATTACTATATAAGCCGTCGGGAGTTAGACAAACTCCCGACAATTAGAACATGTGCGTCGGGAGTTCCCAAACTCCCGACGCCATATTGTATGCGTCAGGAGTTTGTTTCAACTCCTGACACCTAGTATATGGCGTCAGGAGTTTGTGCCCAACTCCTGACGGTTGGGTTTTGGTGTCGGGAGTTTTATTCCCGACGGTCTTCTCCCGACCAATGTCTCGATCAGTACATCGTCGGAAAAGGATCTCCCGATGTGGTTTCCGCCATTTCTTGATGATTTTTAGCATCGGGAAAGGTGTGATGTCATGTAGTGAGTCTCGGTCCTTGCCCGTTTGTTGCGTTTGGACGTATCATGTGGTTTGTTGCACTTTTGTCTATTATGTCACGGTTGGTCACACCATCCACATTTCTTTAATGTGACATATTCTCCAACAGACGATATTATGTTTATCCTTCGTCTACCAACCTGTACCACTTTTCTCGGTAGGAGTATTTCTACCTCAGTGTACCCTGGTGGCTTTTTCTATTCGGATACATGACCAAGCGGGTTTATTGACTTCGCGTATGCTAGCACTAGAAAATTGACACTATAGAATCTGCTGCATAGAGTAAACAGATTGATATTGCGCTCTGTAGCTGCAACAATAGCATGCAAACATGAAATCTCCAAACATTGAAATTGTACGCAACTACATTCTCGAATGTTAAGGTTGACGATACCATCAATCCTCTATCCTTGACATGAAATCTATAGCATTCTCAATCGAGCACGTGTGACTGGACGTGCATTTTGTGATCTTGAAAATATCACATCCATCCATTTTAATTGCTCGAACGGTCCGCTTACATGTCGAGTGTAAACACCGAACAATATACAATTTTTTGTTCGATTTTTTAACCCGTAGCTCAAAGTTGTTCTTAATGGCCAATATTGCTAACCTCATATTCACATCACTCTTGCTTGAGAAATTTTAACCCACTTCAACGGTATCCCCTAACCCTATAGACGACTATGGTTGCATGATCAAGTCTTCTGTTCTGGCATTACTATTGGATAGTACATTGCATGGATTTTGGTGAGGCACACTCTCGAAAAAATAGCCAAAATCATTTGAAGAATCAGAGTTGGTTGTTTTTCATTCACAACAAAAGGACCACTCCCTAAAACAACTTGGGTTGGTTGTTCTTCATTCCCAACATCTTCCTTTTCTATCATCACGTTATCATTTACACATGTCCCAACCTCTTCTATTGTCACATTTGGATGCAATACGTCGCTATATTAACATCGATGTTGTCGTTTTTCAGTGAGACATCTGATGGACAAACATCATGCTCGTTGACATCCACTCCACATATGAGTTGGTCTTCTCTTTCTGGGTAATCAAATGTTGCCTCGCGATGAATTTCTTCAATTTTTCCAAGACTTACAAATACCTTCAATCTAGTACAGTCGTACTCCCAGAGGATAATTTAACATTAGCATCGTCCATTGAGCATACTGGAGGAGAATTAATATCTATCTTGTATTTAACCTTCGTTATAATCTTGAACTTTGTCGAACTAACTGGCATGATCTCATATACTAGCTTTATCAGCTCATTATATGTTATTGTGCGTGGAATTGGCAAACCCTTCAAACGACCTCCAATATAATGGTCTTCTATATTGCTCCATATACCACCACAACGTAAGATCATATATTTCTCCATCCTTCAAGAAAAACAATACATAAAGTGAGCAGTTAAGAAAATTGGTTATTGTTAAATATTTGCTATACTCGATCCTCACTACTCTCTTTTTGCTAATTGATACTCGATACTCGTCTTCAGATACTCGGTATTCTTAACTCAATGCTTACTGCTTCATAGCTTTTTCTCCCCTCATCCTCGCTCCAGTGGGAGCTACTCGCATGTCTTAGTGCACACTCACAAACTCACACTCGCTTGTTCTCTTTGCTACATTCCTATATTTCTCACAACGTCCAAAAAGTAAAAAATGCGAGCAAAAAATGATAAAAGAAACTAGCACATTTACTTACTTGAGGTGTGAGACAAGTGAAATAATCTGAATGCCTTTATAACTTGATCTTTGCTAAGAAAAACAGATTTTGTGAAGTGGGGTTTTTGGAGGGAAAGTGAACTCAATTTTCTCTTTTGTGTTTCAGTTCTGATTGTTCTACGTTAATAAAAAAAAACCACTTCACATTTCAAGAAATCGATTTGAAAGAATAGTGAGAATTTTTAAAAAATTCTCCAATTTGTGTATGTTCGTACATGAGCATTAACTACAGAGCAGGTCCTCCGATGGGCATGGACAATTCAAAATAATCGAGTATCGAGTATGACGTGGCTATGATCGAGTATATGCTTGTCGATTGCACATGTATTGAGTGACCATGCATTTGGGTATCGAGTGACTATGCATTGAGGATTATGTGAAAAGCCAACGAGGATCAAATGATGTGTAATCGAGGATCAAGTGATAGGTAATCAAGGATCGAGTTCCTTGGTAGGCTCAGGTGCACGAGGAGCATCTCAGGGATGAAGCGATAAAATCACACGTAAATGACGTAAGCAGAAGGTCACTTCCTATTACTTTTTCTACATGTAACTATTTTTTATTTGAGCCTCCCAAATGAGAGGCCCCAAAAAAATATGTGTAGTTGTATATTATAAAAAAAAAAAAACATAATTATTGAAAGAAAGATTTTCGGTACTAAAAAAAGAAGAAGAAAATATATCCTTAAAAAAAAGAGAATATTGAGCGGAAGATATGACCACGACCTTTTTTCGCACGTACGGACATCACTTTCGATTTCCAAAGTCATTTCCAAGAAGCTTCCAAAAGGGTTTTTTTTATGGTTTATGAGTAGTTACTAGTTACTTCTTCGGACTCAGAATTACGAGCTAAGCAATTGATCACCATCCACGGCGGTGCTCCGACGATCGAGCTGAGAATTTCACGTCGTTCGAAAGCGGAGCTCCGAGGGCAACCTGTAAAGGTATCTGAATCTTAGATGCTTCTTAGTTCTTGGATTATGTTTTGGTTTTACGATCGCCAAAGTAGGTTTCAGAGTTGATTTTATTCCTTTTTTTTTTTTTTTTTGAAAATAGAAGGAGAAAGAAAATGGCGGGAGCGTTAGTTGGTGGCGCGGCATTGGGTGTTCCATTCAACGAGCTAGCAACCATCTTGAAGAATTTTGGCGAAAGGGCGATCAGTTTCGATCCTGTTCTCAAGGAGACTCAATCCAAGGTAAATGATATAATTCCTCTACTTAAAGAGATAGATGATCTTAATGAGGCCCTGGAGTATCCAAAAGAAGAAATGGAGACGTTGAGAAATCTATTAGAAGTTGCTAAAAAGCTACTTCTTCGGTGTCTAAGATTGAAGAAGCTTGATTATATAAGGAAATCAACTCACACAGAAAAGCTTCGTGATTTGAATACCAAAATTGGAAGTTTCAAGGACGTTTTGTTGATGCAAATGGCTAGAGACGGGAAGAAGACATTGAAGATAGCGTCTGAAATCAAGGACGTCGTTCTCAGGCTTGATAGCAAGTTTGGATTAAGCAATACGGTGGATTTAATTGTGAAGGTTCCTGAGATTACAGAAGAAAGTGTTGGATTGGAAAAACCAGTTGAGAAATTGAAGGCGAAACTTTTCAGAGATGGGGTTCGATTGTTGGTAGTGACAGCTCCCGGGGGTTGTGGAAAAAGCACTCTGGCTGTAAGATTTTGTCACGACAAGCAAGTTAAAAGTAAGTAAACTAACTATTTCTTCTGAAAAATGTGTTACCATTACTAAAGTTGTTTGCAGTTCTTACAAATGCTTTCTGATTTCTGCATTTTTCACAGATAAATTCCAGAGGAACATCTTTTTCCTCACTGTTTCAAGCAAACCAGATACGAAACTCATCTTAAAATCTATAATCCAAAGCCTCGGGAGGTCTGTAGTATCTGATTCTGTGAGGGACGATGAGGCATTCCGGTGTTTAGAACTACTGCTGGGGCAAATGAGTCCAAATCCTGTATTGATTGTGTTGGACGATGTCTGGGAAGGTTCCGAATCAAATAAGCTTCTTGAAAAGTTCTCTCGAATGCCTAACTGCAAAATTTTGGTGACCTCTAGATTCAAGTTTCCTGCATTTGGTGAGTCATATGATTTGGAACTTTTGGACCATAAGGATGCAAAGGAGCTGTTTCATCGCTCGGCATCGCTGGATAACAGAATGCCACAGTTCCCAGATGAACAAATTGTGGAAAAGGTAATTAATTACCCCCACCACAAAAAAAAAAAAAAAAAAAAAAAATCTTTTTTCCATATCTGAGTCCTGAACTGCAACTGAAGTTTTGAATGACTGAATTGCAGATAGTGAGGGGTTGTAAGAGATTCCCACTTGCTCTGAAAGTGATTGCAAGATCACTTTCGGGCAGAGCTGCTTCAGTTTGGAAAGTTCAAGAGAGGAAATTATCTAGAGGAGATTCTATTCTGGGTTCGGAGAAAGAGCTTCTGGAATGCCTCAAAGGCACCTTAGATGCAGTCCCAGATGACAAGATGGTACTGAAGGAGTGTTTCATGGATTTAGGTTCATTTCCTGAAGACCAGAGAATTCGTGTGGCTACCTTCATTGACATTTGTGCAGTGTTGTATGAACAAGATGAATGTGAAACAATGTCAAACCTTGACGAGCTCTTCACCCGGACTTTAGTCAACACTATCTCTTTGAGGTAAAATTCTGGGTCTTCCAAGTTGTGTTTGGATTATGTTGATCTTGCTTCTTGACTACGTAATTGATGTTATTTGTTGTAAAAACTGCGTTTTATTATGGTTTGATATGCACGATGCAGGCAAAAAGTTGATGTTTCCTTATTATTTTATGGATGTTGTTGTAAAATATTATGTAGAAGAAAACAAAGGAATTCCTTTGGGTATGGTTTTATTTCAATTATTTACCAGAAGGATCTTGTCTATTATTGATTATATATAATATATATATATATAATCTTGAGTTTCTATCTTTTGGACTAATTTGAAGAACTATAAACATAAATTGATCATTGATGAACACCCAAAAAAGTATTACACATTATCTCACTTGAACATTTACTTTATGAACATAACACAAGGAATGGTAGAAAGGAAACATATTCTATTATTGATTTAATCCCCCTTTTTTCTGGGAAACAGTCTCTAAATCAACTTCAGATTTGACTCTCCAAGACACTTTGAGTAATCATAATGACTAAATCATTTTTAATGCATAAGTTTCTGAACATAAACAGCATGTGGACTGTGCTTGATAACCATTTGGTTATGAACTTGAATTACTGTAGTGTTGTGATAATTTTCCAGAAATGAAGCACATCAAGACGATTACTACAGCGAGTCCTATATTACACAGCATGACATGCTTAGAGAGTTGGCTGTCCATTTGACTAATGAGCAGCTAATAGTCGAAAGGACAAGATTGCTTGTGGATATTAACAGAAATGAATTTCCCAAATGGTGGTCTGAAAAAAAGACGCAACCTATGAAAGCCCGCCTTTTGTCCATAACAACAGGTCCGTCCATGTTTTCTCTCTCTCTCCCCTATGTTTGGCATGTCATATTCATTATCTCTTTGTACAATCTAAAACTGAATGGGATGTTGATGGTGCAGATGAGATGTTCTCATCATGTTGGCCTGACATGGAAGCACCTGAAGTTGAGGTGTTAATTCTAAATCCTGGGTCAAAAACTTACAACTTGCCCGATTTCATGAAGAGAATGAACAGATTGAAAGCTCTGATAGTCAGGAATTACAGGTCCTTTCCAACTGAATTGACAAGTGATTATCAACTAATCAACTGTTTGTCAAGGTTAGAAAGAATCAGTCTTGAGCGAATTTCCATTCCTTCTTTTAGTGACGAGAACCTGAAACCACTGTTTCATCTTAAGAAGCTATCGTTCTTTATGTGCAAAATTGATAAAGCTTTTACGAACTGTTCAACCCAGATCTCATCCGTGTTGCCTAACTTGCTTGAAATTTCCATAGATTTTTGCAATGATTTGGTGGCCCTCCCTGTTGGACTATGTGAAATTATCACATTGGAGAAACTGACCATTACAAACTGTCACGGATTATCTTCATTACCCGAGGAAATTGGGCAGTTAATTAATCTAAAAACTCTAAGGCTTAGATCTTGTATTCATTTGGAGAAGTTGCCAGAATCAGTCTCAAGGCTCCGAGAATTGATGGATCTTGACATATCTCATTGTGTTGGCCTTACCAAACTTCCAGATAAGATTGGCAACTTGCAGAAGTTGGAAAAGCTTTATATGTGGAGTTGTCCGATCATGCACAAGCTTCCACCATCACTAAGAAATCTAAAAAACTTGAAGAAAGTAGTTTGTGAAGGGGAGATAGCAAAATGGGTAAATATTGTCTCACCTCGGCTTCGCAATGTGGTAAAAGAACACCAAGAAGAAGTCAACTTGGATTGGCTATTAGCATGACAGCTTCTTATAGAGCTTTTTAAGGTACGGATACTGTTGAAAATGTTGTTTAGCCCTACATTTTAGTCTTTTTACGTGGTGTCTACAGTCTAGGGTTTCTTATCATTGGTTATTTATATCTGTCCCTGTATTGTGTATTGTGTATCAGAAATTAATAAAAGACTCTTATCATGATTTTTTCTCCCTGGTTTAGGGTTTTCCACATAACTTTGGTGTTTTCTCTTCTACCCTTTACTTTTCAATATGGTATCAAAGCACAGTGATGAGACCGTAGCTGGAATAGAAGAAATTTAGTCATCAACCCTAGCAAGGAATGGAACTCCGGTGAAAAATTCTCAAAGTGCTGAAATTAGGGTTGCCATCGACCAATATTTACACTCGTTACTTGGACCATTACAGATCCAGCTGTTCGTAGGGCAGACAGTCGCCGATTGAACAGACCCGACTGGCCATTCTTCTTTCGTCGCGCAGCCGTACAGTAGGGCGCCACCGATTGGGCAATATTTCTAACCGCTGCCGATCGAGTGATTACTCCAGCTGCTGTCAGAGGTCCTCCATCGCAGCCGTCACCTCTACCCAATCACAGCCAGGTCTTCTTTCGCAGCCCAGACAGGGTCGGCCTTCAGTCGTAGCATCCTCCATCGTAGACGAGCCTTCCATCTCTTCTACCCAATCCTTCGAACCAACCGGTCCAGCCGAACCCGGTCCAACAAGCCCAACAGAGACCGTCAACAGACTTCTTTCCCCACGCTCCTTTCTTTGGTCAGCCGGCCCATCAGGCTTCTTTTCCCATGCCAGCAGAGACCGGTTTTTCAGGGGTTTATGGGCAGAAACAACCCATAGTGGGTTTTAGTGGGACCATTGGGTTTCAACAGTAACTGACAAATTTGCAGTAGCAGATTTTTTGCGCTTGGGGCAGCCGTTAGATTAGGGATGGCAAAATTTCCCGGGGGGTCGGATCCCTGCGGTATCGGGGCGGGGAATCTTCGATTTGAACGGGGATGGGGTCAAACCGGGATCCTTTTTAGGGTCCCTAAACCTGGGATGGGGGGAATGGGGAGGGTGTCCCCGCTTCCGCCCCCGCCCCGATTAGGATTTTAAATATTTTTTCTATATATATAATTAGATTTTTAAATATTTTCTCTCTATATATATTAGGTATTTAACTTTTGTCATTTAGCTTGATTTTTAATTTAGCTCAATCTAAGCTCAACTAAAATGTCAAAGCCCAAACCAAAGATAATTTACAAAAAAAAAAAAAGTGCCCATAGGAAAATAAAAAGGAAAATGGGGAATGGGTCCTCGCAGGGACCCGTTTCCCCGACGGAGAAGCCTTGTCCCCGTCCTCGCCTTGAAATGGCGGGGATGGGGGCAGGGATGGGGATGGGGAACCCTCCCCCGCCCCGCCCCGCCCCGCCCCAACCCTGTTGTCGACTCTACGTTAGATCCACAGCAAATCCTTCGACTGACTTTCATCCAGATACGTATTCGGGCTTTCCATTATGTTCAGAAATACCGGTAAATACTTACTCTCTTTTACCTATTGCAAACATTATGTCTGGTTTTGTGGGCAATTCTGTAGGAATATCTATCGGAGAAAAACTTAACGGCCAGAACTATTTATCTTGGTCGCAATCTATGAAAATGGTCCTCGTGTGACGGCACAAGTTCGGATATCTAACCGGGGAGATACCCAAACCGAACCTTGGGGATCCTCAGGAACGTATATTGAAGGGGGAGTATTCTCTCCTCCGCTCGATTTTGATAAACAGTATGGAACCCCAGATCAAGAAGCCACTACTTTATTCAGCATTAGTTTGGGATATTTGGGAAGCTGTCCATAAACTATATTTGAAGAGGCAGAACGCTTCACGACTTTATACATTGAGGAAACATGTACATGAGTGCAAGCAAGGGACTCTTGATGTAACGTTTTATTTCAATAAATTGTCATTATTGTGGCAAGAAATGGATTGTGTCACGAAGTAGTTTGGAATTGCCCAGTCGACGGGGTTCAGTATTCGAAATTGAGGAGGCTGACCGTGTATATGATTTTTTGGCTGGCATAAACTTGAAATTTGATGGCGTCCGGAGCCGAATTTTGGGACAAAAGCCGATGCCGTCCCTGATGGAAGTTTGCTCAGAAGTCAGATTAGAAGAGGATAGAACCAATGCCATGAATGGTACAACAACCACCACCCTAGACGCTGCTGCGTTTGGAGTCAATTCGTCTGGATCAGAGAATGACAAACAGAATTGAAAGACCCCTCCCATTTGTGAACATTGTAAGAAACCATAGCACACAAAAGACCAATGCTGGAAATTACACGGTCGTCCACCAAATGGCAAGCGGCGCCTTCCAAATGATAAGTCTAAATCCAGTCGAGCCTTCGTTGGTGAAACGGTTGATGGTGCTCCTCAGGTGGCCACCCCATGTGGATCCAGGTACAGTTGGAACCGACAATATTGTCCAATCAGGTACTCCCCAGTCCATTAGTTTCTTTGTTGAAGGGAATGAATCCTGGATTCTTGACCCATGAGCAACTGATCACTTAACTAGATCACATGATCAATTCATCTCCTATTATTCAAGTGCTAGAATGAGAGAATACGAATTGCAGATTGATCTTTTGCTCCTGTTGTTGGAAAGGGTCATTTATCTCCGATTCAGGGATTGATTTTACAGAATGTTTTCCATGTGCCAAAGATATTTTACAATTTGTTATCGGTCAATAAAATAACCAAAGATTTGAACTGCAAAGTTGTTTTCTCACCAGATGATGTTTTGTTTCAGGATCTGAGCTCGGGGAAGATGATTGGCACTGCCCGGCACAATAGGGGGCTCTATTTCCTCTCTGATGATGCTTCTTCTAGGAGTTTGTCTAGGACTAGTTTATTATTTTCTCTTACTGTTTCTGAAACTGATTTTTTATTATGGCAGTTCCATCTTGGACATCCAAACTTTCATCATATGAAATATCTGTTTCCCCACTTATTTCGTAATGTGAATGTGTTGTCTTTATCTTGTGATGTTTTATTCGTGCAAAGCAACCCAGAGCTTCATTTACTTCACAACCCTATAAAACTTCCCGACCCTTCCACTTGATACATTGGGGTCCGTCTAATGTCACAACTGTGTCAGGTAAACGGTGGTTTGTCACCTTCATAGATGATCACACCCGTCTTACATGGGTATTTCTTCTTACAGACAAATTTGAAGTGACGACGGTATTTCAACAATTTTACACTACAGTCGAAACTCAATTCAATACCAAAATTGTCATTCTTCGGAGTGATAATGGGCGTGAGTTTATTAATCAGTCCCTCTGTGAGTTTTTAACCTCTAAAGGTATCATCCACCAGAATTCTTGTGCTTATCCCCCTTAGCAGAATGGGTGGCTGAGCGAAAAAATCGTCACTTTATTGAAGTAGTCTGATTTCTCATGATACTTGCATCTTCACCCTCGTATCTATGGGGAGATGATGTACTTACTGCAGCTCATTTCATCAATCGAATGCCCTCCCGTGTGCTCAAATTCCAAACCCCCCTTAGAATGTTTTAAAGAGTCTTTTTCGTCCACTCACCTTTTCCCAGATGTTCCTCTTTGGGTGTTTGGTTGTATTGTTTTTGTTCATAATCACGGTCCCCACCAGGGTAAATTTGCTCATCGGGCTAAAAAATGTGTGTTTGTTGGGTATCCACTCTATCAACAGGGCTACAAGTGTTTTCAGTCTTCCTCTCGAAAGTATTTTGTGACCATAGATGCCACCTTTCAAGAGGACAAATTCTTTTTTCCCGTTAGTCCCCTTCAGGAGGAGACCACTAGTGAAGAGGCTAATGCATCCACCTACTTTGTTCCTTTAGATCTGTTTCCTAAGCCTATTCCTGAAACAAATGATCCCGTCCTCCTTACAAAACAAGTACCTTAGATAACCTACTATAGGAAGAATCTTCGAAAGGAAATAGTTCCCGAAATAATTCCCCCTGTTGCTCTGCCGGAAGGTGTTCAAGAGTCAGAACCAGAACCGGCTCAAGGTACCTCTATTCTTGATGATAATGAATGTGTTGAAAGTGATGTAGTGAACTCTGACAAAGTTAGGATCGATGATAGTGGTGAATTGCCAGGAGATACACAGGGAACTGAAAATGTGCAACAGGTGGGTACAGATGAACAGGTAGACAAGACCAGTGAGATTGATGCTACCTTGGGTTTACCGATTGCCCTATGGAAGGGTACGAGATCGTGCACCAAGCACTCTATGAAAAGCTTTTTGTCCTATAGTAACTTGTTTACGAGATTTAAAGCTTTCACTACCAGTCTGGATACTGTGATGATTCCAGGCAATGTGCACAAGGCACTAGAAGTTCCTGAATGGCGAGCCACAATTATGGAGGAGATGCAGGCCCTTGAGACAAAGAGAAGATGGGATCTGGTTGTTCTTCCAAAAGGTCACAAAACAGTAGGATGCAAGTGGGTGTTCACTGTCAAATACAAGTTTGATGGGACTTTTGATAGATATAAGGTCAGGTTGGTTGCAAAAGGATTCACTCAGACATATGGGGTGGATTACTCAGAAACCTTCTCGCCTGTGGCAAAACTTAACAATATTCGTGTTTTCTCTCCATTGCCGTTAATCAAGACTGGCCCTTATATTAGTTGGATGTAAAAAATGCATTTTTGAATGGTGAGTTGGAAGAAGAAGTCTATATGAACTCACCTCCAGGTTTTGAAGCACGGTTTGGCAATCAGGTTTGCAAATTAAAGAAGTCTCTGTATGGCTTGAAGCAGTCTCTAGAGCCTGGTTTGATAGATTCACTACCTTTGTCAAGTTCGAGGGGTTTGTTCAAGGGCATTCTGATCATACCTTGTTCACTAAGAGGTCAACACGAGGGAAAATAGCTGTTTTAATTATCTATGTTGATGATATTATCCTGTCAGTGGATGATTCAGGAGAGATTGGTAGGTTGAAACAAAGTATGGCAGATGAGTTCAAGATCAAAGATCTTGGTGACTTGAGATATTTTCTAGGAATGGAGGCAGCAAGATCAAAGGAAGGGATCTTAGTGTCTCAGAGGAAATGTACACTAGACTTGTTGAGAGAAACTGGAATGACTGAGTGCAAATCTGCAGATATGCCAGTAGAAGTCAATAACAATCTGGTAGAATCAGTAGATGATGTTCCTATTAACAAGGAAAGATATCAAGGGCTTGTGGGGAAGTTGATCTATCTTTCGCATACCAAACCCGATATATCGTATGCAGTTAGTTTGGTCAGTCAGTTTATGCAGGTTCCTTATGAAAGACACATGGAGGCAGTTATGCGGATTCTGAGATATCTGAAGTCTATGCCTGGAAAAGGCTTGGTGTTCAGAAAACATGACAAAAGATGATTGAGGCTTACACAGATTCAAACTGGACTGGTTCTATTACTGATAGAAAGTCTACCTCGAGATATTGTACTTTTGTGTGGGGAAATTTAGTTGCCTGGTGGAGTAAGAAGCAAGGTGTCATGGCTAGGATCAGTGCTGAAGTAGAGTACAGAGCTATGAGCCTTGGTATTTGTGAAGAATTTTGGTTGAAAAAGGTTATGGTAGATCTTCTAGGAAAGTCATGAGCCGATGAGACTTTATGGTGATAATAAAGCTGCCATTAATATTGCTAACAATCCTGTTCAACATGAGAGAACCAAACATATTGAGATCGATCGACACTTCATCAAAGAGAAACTGGATAACGGTAGTATATGCATTCCCTATGTTCCTCCAGTAACAAATTGCGGATGTCCTCACCAAAGGGTTATCGAGACAGACATTTGACACCTGTGTTAGCAAGTTGGGTCTCATTGATATCTACGCCCCAACTTGACGGGAAGTGTTGAAAATGTTGTTTAGCCCTAAGGGCGTTTTAGTCTTTTTACGTGGTGTCTACAGTTCAGGGTTTCTTACCTTTGGTTATTTATACTCGTTCCTGTATTGTGTATTGTGTATCAGAAATTAATAAAAAAAATTTATCGTAGTTTTTTTTCCCTGATCTAGGGTTTTTCACGTAATTTTGGTGTTTTCTCTTCTACCTTCTACTTTTCAATAGATACAATTAAAAATTATGTATCATGGGAGAGTGGCTATGTATTTATAAGAGATCATCTTCAAAATATTGTTATGGTGGGAGAGAAATCAGAATTATTCAACAGCATGAGGGAAGAGATTTTTGTAAAGCTAATTTTAAGGTTCTTAAGCTATCACTGCAATAAACGACCTTTATCGTCAGATTCGCTAAAGAATATGTACATTTTCTTATCTTAATTTTACTATTTTTACATATTTTGTCTAGCCCCTCAAAAGATGCGTTCTTTTCCCCCACTTTTCTTTTGTATTTCCCATCCTAACTAATGCAGTCTCCAGCTTTACTCCCTCTCCTGCTCTCTGAATACTTACTACTTCAATTTCTTCATCTCAATCCTTTTTACAGGACAAACAAAATCTCGGTACAGTAATCATCCTTGCAATACCTGTACATGGAATTCTCAAAATTGAAATCGAACCCAGTTGTTCATTTTCTTTCTTTGATTCCTAATGGGATGGTTGACTTTGCAGAAAAAGAGAGGTGGAATTTGTTTAAGAGCCATTGAGTGCTAGAATTAAGAAGGACCATATATACCAATCCACGCTGTTGGATGATTCCGGAGTCAAATAACTGTTTTGGTCAGGACAAGGAAAGGGTTTACTTAATTGGAGATGGAATCCAGAAAAATGAAAGTTGTCCGGCTTTGATCCCCAAGGCATTGCTTCAACTTCTTCGTGGAAAGAAACTTTTCTTTATTGGTGATTTATGGGTGATTGATTCTATGGGCAGAAATCGTATGGAGTCTTTTATTTGTCTCCTGTCACAGGTCAGCTCTCTCTAGTCTCTACTTTATAAAATGGAAAAAAAGAAAAAAGAAAAAAGATCGATTAGCTCTGTCATATCATGTAAATTTGTTATATATGATTATTTGAAGCTTATGATTCTTGTTATCATCTATAACTAATTCTTATGCTGAGTAATTTTAGGAACCATAGCATTTTGGAAAATTTACATAGCTTTAACCTCTCTTTAAATTCAGTTAATGGGAAATACCAACGTTGGAGATTTCTTTTGTTTGAGTTCAACAACTGTGGAGGTGATGGTTGTCTTATGTACTGAGTTATACTTGGATTTGTCATTAATGTGTTAATTGTGGGAAAAGTAATTCTGGTCTTTTATGTCATTCTATATCGACTAGGTTGATTCCTGACTCCCCTTATAAATTTAAATCCATCATTTTCTATGCGTAAGGTTGATTATTGAAAAATTCTTTCTTGAACTGGAGTCAGATTTAAATTACTGCACAGATGTGTGGAAGGTAATTCATGTCAAGGTGAACATGTCAAATTATTGGAAGCATACTTTAGCCAAAGAATTCCACCTGAATCCTACTATTAGACCTTAGTATAGAATGATGTGTGATTGCAAGTTCTCTAAGTAGTTAGTATTTCCATTTCTTGACCTAATTAAGAAAAAAATATTGAAAATGTTCTCTGCCACCAGTTCCACTGAATCTGAAAGCTATTTAGAAAATGAACGGAAAAAAAAAAAAAAAAATTCATTCTGTTTCTATAGAACTTCAATTTCCATTTTAGATATGTTCGGAATGATTTTAAAAGTGCTTAGAAAACACATTTTTAACACTTAAAATACTTTTGTAAGCACTTAGAATGTCATTTCAAATGAGCCTTAGTATGTGGTTCATGTAGAAGCATCTTGAAGTTGAAGAATTTGTTCTTAATATCTAAATGGAGGTTCTAGGTGGATAGAAAATAATTCATATGCTATCTAACCCAACTAAAAAAATCATCAATACAGAACAAAACAGAGATTGTGGGTGAATTAGGAAGATGATGGAATTTGAAATTTTTAAACAGTGGCTTATTTCTTCAGAATTCATCGGAGGGAAAAGTTATCAAGCAAATAAAATTCGAACTTGTGTGGGTTCATATACATGAATTATCTGGAATTAGAATCCCAAACTAAGCAACATATGGATGAAACTTTGAAATTTTTTGAGTTCAATAACTGTAACTGTTGGCTGGCCGGAAATCGTATCATCAATCATTAGAATGATAATTGATATTTACTAAGATTGATAATTGATATTTAGTTTAGATTGACTTGAAAATTTAAAATTATGTTTTACTACATTTTTTAGCTAAAAGGGTATCACTGATAGTCATATGGCACATAATTGAAATTCATGAACGTGAACTTTTATTTTGATATTATGTTAAATTTCCACTTGATAATATTTTAAGTTGATAAATTATGCCATTATGATATAACTTATATTTTAATACATTTGTTACAGTTGCTTTGTGAACTATATGAAATTTTAGGTTTTAGCGAAATGTAGGGCGAAATTCTAACGGAAGTTAGAAGAAATATGCAAGGTTTTGTATTGTGATCTCACCAACATGTTAAATGAAATTTTGGCAATGGATTTTGATGCTCATTTCAGCTCAGAAAATCATATTAAAGGTAGAAAGTTTTGAGTTTTGTCAACTCTTTTGTGTGTGTGTGTTCTGTTTTCTCTTTTTATTTTTTCCCCCGAGTTTATAATCTTTATATTTCATGCTGTATAAAGTGGTATCTTTAATTCTTTTTTCTCATTTTAGTGCCTTTAAACTTATACCTTAACTTTCATGTTTCATTTCACAATTGAATTTGTAGGTACTTTCCAATGAATTTGAAGAATACCAACATAAAGAAAGGAGTAATGGTTAAATTTTGGGTAGTAATGTATTCGTTGTACGAGATTGAATTATAAATTTTATCATTAGCTCATACTTTGTGTCGTTGTGTTAAGCTCACTTGGGCATATTAAAAATTTACATAATATCAATACAAAAGGGATAAAATATATTTGAGTTAGATTTTAAGATGTACATGTTTTAACATTCTTTTTACCTATTTCAATTAAACAAGGGATCTTATAATATCCCGATAAACTACCCATTCGAATTTGGTTATTAATGATTTGTGACTAGGGGTGTTCATGGGTTGGATTGTATTGGGCTGAAAGACTTTTTAGATTAGATCCAATTGTTCTGGTTGTAAATTTTTTAATCCAAATAACCTTATTAAAAAATCAATCCAACCCAATCCAATCATGAAATATTTAGGTTGAGTTGGGTTGGATTAATTGGGTTATTTATTTAAAATTTTGTTCTAAAATGAAACAAAATATAAATATGTAAAAATCTAATTTAATTATTTTTATATATTGAATTAAGATTAATAACTTAATTTCAATTTTATAATGAAAATTTTCTTTCTAAAGTGTAAATAAATTATTTTTAAAAGTTGATGAAGAATAAATTATTAAAAAAATATTGAAATTAAATAAAATTATATATATATATATATATATATATATATATATATTGTGTTATAAGTAATAAAAAAATATATTTTAAAGTTAATAATAAATTCGGATTGGTTCGAGTTGGTTTGAGTTATATTAAGTGAACTCATAAACCAATCCAATCCATAAAATTTTCATTTATTTGAATCTAACCAAAATGAGTTGATAACTCAACTCAAATTACACAGGTTGGATTGGATTGATCGACTTTTTTCGAATCATCGAGTTTTTTTTTAATATTTTTATTCGTGGTCGTTGTTTTGTATGATGGTCTCATTCATTTTATTTGTTGCGTTATTTTGTGTACACATATATGAACATGTAGATAATAAGATTGTGAATGAGTATAATGTTGATATAATTAATATTTTATATTGGGACATGAAGATCCATAATTAAACTGAACTTTTATTAAGGGGGTGCTCCTGAGCTATCTAGGCCATTATTTCTGACCTTAGGAGCTAAATTAGTTTTATGTAGGGACATATGAGATCAGACATGGGTATCTAGAGATGGATTTAAAATGGTCGTAACTATCTTTGTGCATCCCTTTTCACCACTCACATAAAAAAAATTAAAATATTTAAAAAGGGAAAAAGGTAAAATTTGCCACATGACAAATTATAACGGGTTAATTTAGTGGTTTACATAAAGATAGGTGATATCCAATATGTACTTAAGTATTTTTCTTTAAAGTTAGAAGAGAAAAAAAATTACTCATTCACCATTTATGCCTTTAGCTTATATTTCTTTCTCAACACCTTTCTACTCATAATTAAATTATATAAATATATATGTTTTCCTTTTTTTTCCTAACAACAATACAAAGGACTATCCACAAATATGACATAATTTAGATATGTAATACAAAAATATAAGTTAAAAGAATAAGTTTTGATGTAAAGTAATTTAAATATATAGGTTACTATTGTTAGATTATATTATGGTTAATCGTTAAGTAGATTAATTAATAATTCGAATTTATTAATAGCTACCATATAAAGTTAAAACATAATTTAGGGCCTTATGCATTAAAAAAATATGGAAATTGAGTTAGTCAACAGTTTATAATTTTTCTTGAAAAGAATTGGTTTATAATTTGTATTTTTTAAAAGAAAAAAAAAGGACTCAAGCTTACCAAATCAAGTTACCTATTACCAATACTACAAATGAAATTTGATCGAGATAATTTGCAGTTTTGACAAAAATTTGAGAAATTGTAATGGTAGGCAATTTAAGAATAGATTTTAGCAAGCATGTCTACAACTTCTGAAATTTTGCAAATATGGCATTATTTGTAATTATGATATTTCTCTTTTCCTTAATCCGAAATTACCCATATAACCAAGACCAATTCTATTCTTTGTGGTTTCATTAGCTTCCTCTCTTTCATTTTTCTCTTGTTTTCAACAATTGCTATCTAATTTCGATTTCGTCCTTGAAAGATTTATCCCGTTCTGTGTTCGACTTTGTCTTTGAAGATCGGTGTCGCCCTGAAGATCGCTATTTATTTCTTCTTTTCAATTTTTTTTTCCGTTCGAAAGATTGTTTTCATCAAGATCGATTCTGTACTCGCTTCAAAGGTTCTTTGATTCTCTTTGCTTGTATTTTTTCTACTTTTCTTCATATTTTCTGTGTTTTTTCTGTTTTGAAATTGTAATATGAAATCATAAGGGGTTTTCATCATTTTTTTTTTTTTTTTTGGATTTAAGAGTCTGGAAGAGATGGAGATTGTGGAGGAAGAAATTGATTCAAAATAGAAAAAGAAGCCACAAAGAAAGTGAAAATTAATTGATTCCAAATTGCAAATTGATTGATTCAAATTAATTCAATGGTAGAGCAAGAAAGAAGGAAAGTGATTAAGGTTCCAATTCTCAATCTTCTTCTCTGTTTTTTTTTTTTTTCTTTTCAAATTTTAGTCTTAAGAGAATCAAAAGGGAAATTGGAGCTACGGTATTGTACTTTTCATCGAGTAATTGATAAGAATCACTACTTCCAAAACCAATTTGGTGAGTTTTTTTTTTTTTTTTTTTTTTTAATTGAAAGTTTTTTTGTTCAGTTTGGTGGGTTTCTTTGTTTCTTATTTAGGTCATGACAAATCGTTCACATAATTGATATATACATTTATCAAAGTGAAACCAAAGTGTATAGTAAGATGATATAGACAATATCAAATTTTATCAGTAAATTTATTTATTTAATATCAAAGTGCAAAAGTACAAAAGTGCATCATTCACATAATTGATATACCTAAAAGAGAGTATATCAATAAAGCATGCATGTTTCATTTTATAAACATGATATTTCAGGTGTAGACGTACCATATAAAATATAAGACATCAGTGTATTAGATATCAATCAATAAATACTTGAAGTATGACGTGAGTATATTAGCAGTGTATCTGACAACAATCAACATTCAATTAATAAGTTGTTTTGAAGAATTAATAAGTTGTTTTGAAGAAAAGTCTGCGTGTTTCATTTTATAAGTATGATAGTGTAAGTGTATCAACAGTGTATTAGAAAGACGAGAGTGTATCAATAGAATATCTAACAACAACCAACACATTCCATGTATATCAGGTATCAATCAACTTTTAAGTGTATCAATAGTATATCAAAAGTATATAGTATTATTTATCAATCAACTTTGAAGATATTAATACTATATAATAAAACTTAGAAACGAAGGATCAAGTTAAAATTATTAAAAGCAATGAATGAGAAAAGCTTACTCTAATGCTACACTTTCAGTATAATCACAAAGAGTTTAAATATCCAAAAATTTACATGAAAGAGACTAACAAAATATCATGTAAAATATGCTAACCACCTAACAACTTTTATAACAAAGTGCTGAAGAATAGATTAGAGAAAAACTAACAAAAAGACCCCTATTGTTGCTTTAAGTACATTCCCCCACAAACTTGGGTGATTGGATCACACCAAATTTGGATCGAAGTGCACAAAAATGAGTTTCAGACAGCAGCTTCGTCAGACTATCAACAAGTTGATGAAGAGAAGGTACATATCGGATATCGAGCTGTTTATCAAGGACTTTATCACGAACAAAATGAACATCTAACTCGATATACTTACTTCGAGCATGAAAGATAGGATTACCAGCCAAATAGAGAGCACTAACATTATCACACCAAATAATAGGCAATTTAGGAGAGCATAAGCCAATTTCTCGTAACAAGGATTGTAACCAACTGATTTCAGCAGCAATTTGAGCTAAGGATTGGTATTCGGACTTAGTATGGGAACGAGCAATGACACGTTGTTTCTTCAATGACCAAATAACCAGGGCATCACCAGGAAAAACATAATAAGCAAAAATGGATTTGCAATCATCAAGGCTGCATACCCAGTCCACATTTGCGTAAGCTACTAATAATAAGAAATCTGACTTTGGAATATGTAAACCAAAGTGAAAAAGTATCCTCAAGATATTGTAAGACACGCTTAACTGATTTTCGATGAACATAGGTGGGCTTGTGAAGAAATCGACTAAGCTTGTTGACAATATATGATATGTCAGGACATGGATGAGAAAGGTACTAAAGAGCACTAACAACTGTGATACAACATGGGGTTATCCATAGGATCTCCTTCAGAAATAGATAATTGTTTATAAAAATTATGTCAAATATCAAACAACTTCTAAGTTTATCAAAAGCATAACATTACATATTGAACAACTTTAAAAAGTATCAATGATATATCGACAGGATATCAATACATATCAAACAACTTTTAAGAATCTTAATAGTATGTAAAAGCATATCCCGTGTCAATCAATATATTGGCATTTTATCACATGTCAAACAACTTTCAAAGTCTATCATTAGTATGTTAGCCGTGTACCAGATATCAATCAATTTTTAAAGATTTTTCAGACTTTTCAAGTTTGTAATTGGGTTGAGCTGAATATTGTTGCCATTTCTGCAAAATCTGAACCACATGAGACACGAGTTTTTTTTTTTTTTTTTGGTTAATTGTGCAATGGGCCTAGAAATTTCAAATTTATGGGGTTTTACTTTTAATCTTTCAAATAGTTGGTTTCAAAATCTCATATTATATAGTCATCCTCAATAATAATATATAATTTCTTAATTAGGTCCCATCACTTTTATGTTTGGCAATGAGAGAGAGAATTAATGAGAGAAAGAGAAAAAAAAAAATAATCAAACTCATTTGGTCAATATCTCATAATGTCAAATGCCCAAAACACTACCTCAAAGTGGGGATTTTTTTTTCGTTGATTCCTCCAAAGTGGTCCTTTTGGTTACTTTAGTACCTAATAATATATTGCCCACACCCTAAATCCATACACATCACATCACTATGCATGCGAACCCATTACCAAGAGTTCTTTCTTTTATGGCATTGTTTTTCAAATCATCAATGAGAAACAATGAGAGAGAGAAAGATTCTAAAAATAAATTCCACTAGTCCATTTTTTCTTTCATAGAAAAAATTAAGAGCAAACAAAAATTAGGTTTGAATTGGATAATAATTCCTCAAATTTTTTGTTAGAGTCGTTTTCAGAGACGTTTGGGGTGCGAAATTGATTATTATATTCGATGGTTTATAATAATCTATGTTATAATAGTTTGTATTTAAGATGTAGACTATAAGTTATAATAGCACACTTCATCCCGTAGAAGACCCAAATGGTCCTTTTATTTTCAAATGATACCAGGTTTTTTGGGTGAAATCAAAAGTAAAGCCACATGGATCGTTGTCCCTAACAATTATCATGTTTGTGTCCTAACAAATATCTTTGTTTATTTTTATTTTTTTAAAAAAAAACTTTATTCAAAATACTATTTGCTCTTTATTTTAAATCCTTTACTAGCAATTAATACATCTACGAATATGATCTAACATTTGACACTTAACGTACCCTGCGTGATTTCATACACTTATTTATATAGATTTGTGTTTATACTCAGATTTATAGAAATATCCGAAATGATCTTTAAACCAACGTTTATAATTTAAACAAATTATTGTAAAAGTTGAAATAAATTTGAGAGTTGATGGAAAAAAAGTTAAATCATTTTGTTAAAATTTATAATTCCCCCCTAATGAATTGGCACATGGCTCAATTTTCTTTTTCTCACACATATTAATCCATCAAAACTTACTATAGATGGATTTGGTGTACAAGTTTTGAAACATAGAGTGATGGTCTTAAACAATTCACAAAGATTTAGTTTTTAAATTATCATTTGAATTTAATGGGCTCTTTTTTAGTTGTCACCCACTATGCTACTAGTTATTTGAGGTGGAATTAAAAGTGTCCTTTCTTGGTTTCCTTGATGGTTGAAAATTGAGATTTCACAAGGTTTGACTTTTTGTATTGAATGAATAATACATATTGTTGGGCTTTTTTAATTCATAAGGTGAAAGTGATATTTATCAAACATTTATCCAAAATCTTTGTTCTTCTACTCCTAATTACACCATCATCGTGTCCTTAGAAGATTGTAAACGTTGTTAAAAAGTATTCGAGGCCATCTGGAAAACAATCTAATGTACGGAAAATTTATTCTTAGTATTCTCATTCATAATTTGACGTGCATAAGATGATATATTAACTTATTTAAAAGATTCCACATAATTTAAGTGCAATTTTTTGTGACAAAAGTAGTATAAAATTTTTCGTACTACAACATTTTGTAAACTTTTTCTAGATAACATTAGATAATAGTGGCTTTTTGCTTTTTTTTTTCTTTTTCTTTTTCTTTTCCTTTGTCAATATGGGAATAATGTGGATTGAGTCTTTAACATTTAAGAGAAACTAGTTTGATACCCGTGCGTTGCACGTGTTATCTAAAACTTAAAAACATAATTTAATTACAAAAGTTAGATCTAGTTTAGTAATCATTTTGTTTTTTGTTTTGGTCTTTAAAATTAAATCTATATCATTCACATTTTTAGCATGATTTGCATCTTTCTTAAAGTACAAGGGTTGAATTCTTAGCCAAATTCAAAAAACTAAAACAATTTTTTTAAAGCTACTTTTTTTTATTTCTCAAAGTTTGACTTGTTTTTTAAACTATGGGTGAAAAATAGATAACAAATGAAAAAAATTGGAGGCGGAAGTAGTGTTCATATATTTAATTTTCAAAACAAAATGGTTACCAAATGGAGCCTGAATAATACAACTTTAATTTATGAATAAGAGAGTTTGAAAGGAAAAAAAAAATAGGAGCTATATGTGAAGATTAAAAAAACCAAGATTATCCTTCCTAAATTTATTGAATAATTTTATTACACTCTTAATTTTAAACTTCAAATTAAACAATAATATTTTTCTATATTTTATTTATTTTGAATGGAATGATTTGATTATTCTCTTAGTTTTAAACTTTAATTTAAATAGAAATATTATATTTTTTCTATTTCCGTATAAAACAATTTCGTTCAAACAAGATGATTTGATTATGCTCTTAATTTTAACGTTTTTCAAATTTTAATTTAAACCAAAATATCATTATTATTTTTTTATGCATACAGAAACTCTTAAAACTGGTTCTTTTTTGTAGATTTGTAACGATCTTCCTTTTGATTTTAAACTTTATTTTGATTTTACACATTATTTCAAAACTATACAAAGATGAATTGGTGTGTGTTGGGTTTTATGTCTTAAAATTCGCAGTTTGTAAAATGATAAACATTTTCTATAATCAATAAACTTATTATTGGTTTTATAAATTGTATGAAAGTCTAAATCCAATAAACTAAGACCTATGACTATTACATGAGTACTTGAACTTTATGTAAAGACATAAGAGTGAATCAGGTTCGAGTAAATAGTCAAAATGATCTATAGTACATGAATAAGGTTGGGTATCTTATCCTGGTAACACTATTGGATGCAGCCTACTCTGTAGTTGTTACAAAGAGTTGTAAAGTGCTACATATGATGTGATCCTAATTCGTATATGTTATGACATGGGGAGTGGGGGCGTCCTATGCAATGAGTTTGCATAAGATCGGACCGAGAAATAAGTCACTCTTACTTTATAACGTTATTTACTGTATAAGACTGACTATTTCACCTAGATGACCTAGGCAACTCGATCTTAATTTTGAGCTAACTATGAAATCCTATTTATTCGGGATTATCCTTAGATTTGCATAGGTGAGGGTTGGCTCAATAGCGCCGACTCAATAAGACTTCCATTTCAGGGGTAAGACCTAATAGATAACTGAGGACATAGGGTGCAAGATGGAGTTCACGCTTACCCGATTTAAGGATAGGAGAAAGATTGTTCTCTCAAGTACTAAATTCGGGTCTTGAACAATAGGTCCACCCTCTCACTAGGCTGAGAGAGTTTGGTTTAGTGATTGGATCACAAACCAATTGTTCATTAGAGGATCAGTAGGAACTTGAGGAATAAGCTCGAGGGTAAAACAAATATTTGACCCAATCGTTATTACGAACATGTGAAGGGTCGATTTGCTAATTATGGTTAAATCATGTGTTACAGTGAGGGAGTGCAACTATGGGCTTAAGTGGAGTGACCCATTAGTTAACGAATGGAGATTAATTTGGTCTAATGAGAGCCAATCAATCTCGGATCGTTGGAGCCCATGATCTGTAGGTCCGCGAGGTCTCTCTTCTAGCTCGTAATGGACTAGCTCTAGAATAGCGTGATAAGTTAATTTGAAACGTTCAAATTAGAATTAAGGAAATTAGTAATTATATGAGATATAATTTCTTGTTTAATTTGAGAATTAAATGAAATAGGAGAATTTATATTTAAATATGATTTAAATATATAAAGATAGATGTGTGTAAAAATTAATTTAATGTTTCATATTAAATTAATTAAGTTTTAATTTTTTAAAAAAAATTATAAAACTAAAATTTTCAGTTTTAAAATCAAAATTTAATTTTGTGATAAAATTGGAAAATTAGAAAAATAATACACAAATGGAAAAACATGTTTTTCCATTATCCATCTTCTTCATGCTCACACACTTTTCATTTTCTCTTCTTCATTTACACCAAGCATGAGCTTCAACTCATGCAACGTTCTTTCTTGCATGATGGTCTGCAATATATTGAAGAGTTTGGAGTGAATTTCGGGCATGCAATCAAAAGAGAATTTTAGAGAAAATTCGTGTTGACGAAAATATTATTCAACCAGATTTCTACTGTGAGCAATTCTCCTTAATCCCTTGGTTCAAACTTGTTTTGAGTCCCACAACTCAGTCTAGAGCACCAAGAGAATTGTAGGGAAGATCTCGAGGTGGTCTGCAACAAGATTCGGAGAAGATTGCAGTTGGAGATCGAGCTTTGAAGAGGTTCTACAAAGGTATGTCATAAAACTCACTTTTTTCTGCAAGAGCATGCTTTATATTTTGCCAAAATTAATGAATTAGAGTGCTTAAATGATCCTTGTTGCTCCTGTTGTTGCTGATACATTCCTATAGTGTGTACTCACAATAAATTTGAAAAGACAAGAAAAAGAACAAAAATATATAATAAAATAGTAAAAATTATTATAAACCCCTAAACTCATTGGTACGAGTTTACAGAAATAAAAATGTAAAAAGAAAACTAAAAAACATAAAATAATCACTTTCTTCTCTGTCACCTTGATGAGCTTTAAATTGCTTGAACTTTGAGAAATTTCTTCAAAAGCAAGTATTTTCTCCACCTTCTTCAATATGTGAAGATTTGCGAGTATAGAAAAAAAAAACTATAAAGCATATTAAAAAGCTACGTTAAATAATTTTATATGTTTTTACAAAATTGAAAGGTGAAAAAAATGAAAACGAGGATCTCAAAAGAGAGAGATGTGATATCTTCTTATAGAAGCTATAAGAGATACTTGAAACAAGGAAATTAAACTTCAAAGAAGGAAAAGAAACATTGGAAAGATGTTGCTAAAATTTCTTAAAAGAAAAAAAGAAGAAGTAAAGGAGATACACGATAGAAAATGGGGGTTGAAATTAGCTACATATATAGGAAAAATTTAGATCTCAAATCATGATTTGATTTGATTTTTTTTTTATTTAATGTAAGGTAGAGATTATTAATAACATGTGACTTTAAAAAAAAGAAAACCGTGAATAAAAGATTAGAGGATAAAATGTGATTTGTTTTAAATGTGTTTTCATTTTATCTAAGATGAAGTAGATATTGGAGAAAATATGAGTTAAAAGAAATCATGAATAAGATATTTGGAGATAAAATTTAATTATTTTTTAAAAAAATCATATAGATTATTAAGGAAAAAATTATGTCTTTAATGATTTAATCGTGAAATTACGTAAGATATCCATATGATCATAAAGGGGCAAAAGAGGAAATCAAATATTTTTCAAAAAAATCTGTAGAGATTATGATGGATAAAATTCTATGATTTTTTTTAAAAAATAATCTAAACACGAACTAACTTAAGATATCCTTATGATCATCATCAACTAAAAGAAATAAAAGGGAAAATAAAATGTTTCTTTCCCATAATCTATTTTAGATAGTATAGATTACTAATATTTTGGTCAAATGAACTAGAGTAAGGATAACAATGGGTTGGGGCATGGGATGTACTCCCCATCCTGATCTCTATAGAGATATTTCATCCTCATCCCCACCACATTCCCCATTGTGGGGAGTCGATTCTCCATTCGGGGATTCGTCTCCATGGAAAAAGTTTCTATTTTTTTAAAAATTTTATTATTTATTATTTTGTAATTTAAAATCAATTAAAATTTTTTATATTTATATTGAAATGATAGATACCTTATGTAACAGCTAGTTTTATTATTGTTTTATATATTTAAATGACTATTTAAAAAATGTTTGTCTTTTTTATTATAAATTTAATACAAAATTAAAATTATTATATTGTGAAATTAAATTAAAACAAAGAACACTAATAATAGCTTAGAAATTATATTATAGGTATGTATGTATAATATTATTTATAATACTGGGAAATATATTATATATAATAACATTCTAGTTCTTTTAGAATGTTTGTTTTATATTTAATTACTAATCCTAAAAATATTGTCAATTACAACTATTTAATACATTTGTCAAAATAAGTCTAACTCAATTTATTCACTTTCTCAATTCACTTTCTCAGTATTCAAAATTTGAAAATTTAAAGACAATAACGAAGTTCTTTTCCTAGGCTTGGGCTTGATTCTTTGCTTTAAGGTTTTTATATTATACCCTTTCAGGATTAAAACAAAAAACAAAAACAAAAAAAACACAACAAAAAAACAAAACAAAAAAAACAACAACGTAACGATTATAAATATAGTCATTGAAGAAAACCTTTCAAAAACAAGTTATCGAAGAAAAATATGACCACCTTTTCGCACGTACGCTTACATGTTCCAAAGTCATTAAAATAATCAAATATATAACACAAGAGTAATTATACTATCATTTGAAAAAATACTAAAGGTATGATCTTTTTAAATTATAGCAAAACACATGAATATCGTGTGAGTCTAATTTTCTAAAATCCTAAAATACTCTCATGTTTGTTTTAATTGTAGTGTAATTAATTCGACATTTTATTAATGAGCTTGTAATTAATTGCTCAACTATATATCCATCATATTTTCAACGTCAACTAAGACCATCATTTCAAGCGGATAATTTGTCATACTTCTCGTGATTTAATAGTTATTTTGAATTTTCAAATTTTGTACATCAACTAATTTTCAAATCTTGTTTGAAATTTAAAATATCATATTATATCAATTATCTTAACTAAGATTTATTATTTTTATTATACTTTCTATTAATCTTAATCAAGATTCATGAGTTTTAAATTATTTTAAACATTACATCTATTATCCTTTTGTTCCAAACATAAAATATTATACTTTCTATTAATCTTAATCAAGATTCATGAGCTTTCTTCATCCCAATGCTTTCTTGTTATGACTGTTTAACAATTAAGTGTTTTGTTTAATGGTAAGTGGGATGAAAACAACCACTATCACAACTTCCGATTTATTGAAGTTTATGTTGCTTCGAACAAATTTTTTTCAATTCTCATCTTTTTTTTTTATTGATTTTACTTTTTGTTCTCAATCGACGACAAGTCTACTTTGGAGGTTTGACTTAATCGATCAAATCCATTGGTTTATAGATGAAAAACTCGACTTAATCGACAATCAACCAAGAGTTAAGTCGCAAAGTCTTCTTTCTAAAGTGATTCCTATCATGCCATTGTGAAAATATAGGCCAAGCATATGGACGGTGTTGGTATTAACCAATTTGCCTTAGAGGTATTAAACTCACCTTGACTGATTTGATCAAGGAAGGATGTACCATCGTCGAATATTGTTTGTTTCTCTTCTGTTCATGAGATCTCCACGATTGACATCAACACCACATCATAATTGGTTGGTAATTTCAATGAACGGTTTTTAATTGGGATATTCATACCCAATCTAAATCGGTTTCTTTCTTTATGAATGCAATTATTTAAATGAAGTTTTTATCAATCCAGCTCTCAGTTTCTAAACTGATATTTTGGGCCTAGAACAAGAAAAAGTATTGTTACAAAATTTTGGATAAGTTCAAAAGTAATTTAGATAGTTTGGTTAATTGATTTTCAATTGTAGTGTATTTGATTTTAAGTTTAGTGTATTTGTTGGGCTTAATTTGGAGACTAATTACAGTGTATTTATAGGTCACGTAAATATCTCATCGGAAGTATCGCACAAACTTTCAAAATACCTTTTATAACTGAAAATCCTCATTTGAATTATAGCATAACTACTGTTTTCCTTTGCACGTTTCTTTTATCATACATCATTATTTTCTCCTAAAATATCTCCCTTATTTTAAATCATCAAATCATATTTTTATTATTTTTTTTCAAATATCGAAATTAAACCAATTTTTTTCAAATATTATTTTATTTATTTGTTTTGATTTTTTAAAATCTTTTTTCCACTTATTTTATGTTATTGCATTATGATTTTTTAATTAGTTTGAAAAAATTATACAGTCAAATATCAAATTTTTTAATTAGTTTCAAATATTTAGAGCGAGAGTGAAGACAGACCAATCGCATTCAAAGTAGTAGGGTGGAGGAAATTATGGCTGCGATGATAGATTGAGAGACAATGATTTTATTCATGATAGCACCATTGTTAGGAGTTGAGGTCGACAACGGAACATGTGTCGGAGGAGTTGAGAAAGAAGAAGATGGAACTAGAATAATCACTAGTGGCTCCAAAGGAGCAATAAATGAAGTCGGTGGAAAAGGAGTCGAAGTCGAAGCTGATAGTGAAGTATTGATGGAAGGAGAGGGAGCCACGCTCGACGGAGCAAGAGATGAAGATTGAATTCAAGTCAGAGGTGTCGCCACTATTGGTGGAGAAGCTGATTTCGGAGAGGAAAATGGCGGCAACTTGGTTGGAGAAGAGGTCGGTGCGGTGCTCAAAGCATGGCCAACCGATAATTTTTAGATGTTTGTTTTAATTACAGTGTAATTACAAATATATCTTAATAAGTCAATTACAATCTCATTTGTATGGACGAGGGTAGTTTAGACTTTTGTAAATTCGTTTATTTTTTTATTTTTAATTTGTTTGACTATTTTTACAAATAAAATATTGATATATTATTTTTACGAATGAAAAGTTAAAATATGTCATTCTTCTTGTTAGCCCAAAGTCATTTTCAAGAAGCTTCAAAAAAACGTCTCTTATGGTTTATGAGTAGTTACTAATTGCTCCATAACTATAAGCTAACGAATTGACCACCGTCCACCGTGAAGCTCCAACGATCGAGCTGAGAATTTCATGTCGTTAGAAATTGGAGCTCCAAGGGCTAACTATAAAGATATTTGATTCTTAGATGCTTGTTGGATTATATTTCTGATTTTACGATCGTCAAAGTAGGCTTCAGAGTTGAGTGTCATTCAATTTTTCTTTTGAAAGTAGTAGGAGAAAGAAAATGGCAGGAGCGTTAATTGGTGACGTGGCATAGGGTGTTCCATTTAACGAGTTGGCAACCATCTTCAAGAATTTTGGCAGAAGGGCAATCAATTTCGATCCTGTTCTTAAGGAGACTCAATCCAAGGTAAATGATAAAATTCGTCTGGTTAAAGAAATAGATGATCTTAACGTAGCCTTAGGGGGTATTTGGGGCACAAAGTAGGTTATTATAGTATGTGGGTTATAATAAACTGTCTGTTTTTATAATCTGTATTTGGGATGTAGACTATTATAGTCTCGTTTATAATAATCTGTGTTTGGAGTGAAAATTATTACCGTCTCAATTAGAACAATATATAATTTGAATGTAGATTATTTTAGACCGTGTGTAACTTTTTCTACTATCATATTTTATAATACTAATAATGATGCATATTAAATATCATATTTTGAAAATATAATTATGTTCCACCAATTTATACAAAATTAATTTGATTGTAATTTATGCTAAAAATTTACCACCGTTTTTTTTTTTCATTTTGGGAGGTACCTTGGTTAACATGGCCAAAAAGGAAAAAAAAAAGTATGACTTTTAGATGCAATTCACGAGTTTCATATATAAATCTCTCTTTTTTGGAGGTACAAAAACATGTAAGACAAAATAACTAACTCATGATTGCATGATTAAAATATGACTAAGAAGATTTAATACCAAATTTACTACAAACTTAAATACATAATTAAAATAAAGTAATCATTGTTCATTATTGAAAAACAATCCAAAATACGGGTTGATTAAACATTCTCTTCAAGGAGGAAGTTGCAATAGTCCAACTTCAGGATTGTGGGAACGAATAAGAAGCTCTCTGAATCTTGCACATTGGGAATATGATTTGCATAAGCTTCGCTCTCTATCGGTTATGCAATTCAGGAATATCCTAGAGTTGGTTTCTGCACGTAGTTCGACTTCGGCTGCACGCTTCTCTTTCGGCTATTTTGCAATCGCCTTTAATTGGTCATTTGCAAACTCCATTGCATTTTTAACAATCTCTATCGTTTCATATTGATTCTCACTTCACTTCCTCTTACTTCCTCTCGAAGCCTTTCCTCCTTCAGTTCTTCAACCAGTACGTGGTCCATGCATGTCATCTTGTGGCATGTCCATTCCCTGACTAGACATCGTGAGGATGTTCAAATCCTATGATTCATGAATAGGAACATCATCAGTCATATAGTTTGGCACATTAGACCCAACGTCCGCAAAGGTTTCTGATCATCCTCCCGTAGCCCGATCCTTGCCAAAGACGTAGGGAAAATCATTATAGTATGGGAACGACTTGTGTAGAAGCCACTTTGCTACAGGATGACTCTACATGAAGGGTGCAATGGATGTTATGATTATGTTACCCATATTCGTAATTAAATTTAGATAAAATTTTACCTTCACTCAACCATCGAATAACTCTTGCTCTGAAGTGATGCATTAGAATTCCTTATTCCAGTAGAATCCACTACAAGTCAGTCTTCTCATTTTTGCGATCGCTTGGTAAAGTTTTTTAGGGATTTGACTCGACAATCTTTAGTTGGTGATCCTTGGATATTACAGTCGGGTAACTTCTCGACCATCAAACGTTGTAGTTGTGCCAAGTACCAGGTTGAAACGTCTCATTGTCTGATCTCCATCCACTATATGCAACCAACGCCACCAAGCACTCGACCAACTTCATTTCTTCCTCTTTAGTCCAAGTGTGCTTTGGGGCTGTTGAGGAACTAGACATTCTAGTGTATACTGTACACATTTTAATACAATTAAATAATAAACAAAAATATGAAACATAATTAACAGGTAAAGTGAAATACAAAATATAGTAAATATAATGAGAGAGTTATGAATGAAGTCATTTCATAATACAGGACAAAGAAAATAAGCGTTCTAATTGATTAAAGAAGTATAAAGATACTATACGCTACACAACTCCCATTCAGTAAACATCTGTTGCATCAATTCATCCCTCCATTGGGTCCATTCATTTAAACTTTCGATATAATTGATCTCATCCTCCCTCCCTCAGTTGTAGCAAAGCTTGAATCCACCTTATCCAAATCCTCGGTCAGTTTAATGCTAGTTATCTCCCTATTGATAAGATTGTGCAGAAGGCAACACGCAATGATGGTTCGACATTAGATTTACATTGGGTAGTATGATTTTCCTCGCAAGATTTCCCATCTATCCTTCAACAACTTGAACGTTCTCTTGATGACATTCCGTGCAGAAGAATGCTTCATGTTAAAGAATTCTCGTGGAATTGTTGGTGCATTATCTCCTCTACACCACTCTGAAACATGATATCTTTCGCCTCTATATGGAGTCAAAAAACCCTATGCATTTTGGTATCTGACATCACATAAATAATAATACCCTGTTGAACGTCCAATCATTTCAGACCTTATATTAGAAATACAATGAGTGAGAAGATATAGTATGTGTAGTAGTTACCCTTTGGAACCTTCAGTTTGTTAAGTCGTGATATTGCATCTCTGAGAACTCGAGAATCAGCTGTGGATCCTTCCCACCCGAATAAGACGAATACAAAGTCACCATGAGTAAATTTTTTGCAATTTCACCTTTTTGCGTCCTATACCTTAGGCGATCAGTTGCACTGACATTTACCTTAATGTACGTGCATTTAATACACCCAGACAATTTTACGGTGGAACAAAATAAGAAATATTCATGCACATACGTTCACCTAACAAATAAGTCACGTCGAACTTGTAGAATTGTATCAACAGCAGTGGAAGCACAAGGATCATCTAAGCATTCAAATTCACTTATTTTGGCAAAATATAAAGCATGCTTTTGCAGAAAAAGTGAGTTTCAGGACATACCTCTTGTAGAACTTCTTTAAAGCTCCTTCACCAGCTGCAATCTTCTTAAATCTTGTTGTAGACCACCTCAAGATCTTCCCCACTATTCTCTTGGTGCTCTATATTGAGTTGTGGGACTCAAAACAAGCTTGAATCAAGGGTAGAATGAGAAAAACTCACTATAACAACTTTGTTGAAGAACCCTTTCTTTAATCTGAATTTTCTCTAAAATTCTCTATAGATTGCATGCCCGATTTTCACTCCAACCTCTTCATTATATTGCAGATCAACATGCAAAGAGAAAAGTTGCATAAGTTGCAGCTCATGCTTGGAGAAGACAAGGCCAAGATGTTGCTTCATGTGAGCTACTTAAGTGATGGATAATGGAAAAATCCTTTTTCCATTTTGTGTGTTTTGATTTTCAAATTTTCCAATTTTATCTAAAAATCAAAATTTGATTTTATAAAATCTATTTTTATTTTAAAAAGAAAATTTAATTAATTTCATAAATTTCTTATTAAATAAAACTTAATTAATTTAATATCAAATATAAAATTAATTTTAACACATATCCATCTTTATATATTTAAATATAAATTCTCCTACTCCGTTTAATTCAAAAATTAAACATATAATTGTATCTCATATAATTACTAATTCCTTTAATTCTAATTTGAACGTTTCAAATTAATTTATCATGCTATTCTAAAAGTAGTCCATTACGAGCTAGTAGGGGGACCTCGAGATTAAACATATAACGTTTCACGGACCTACAGATCATGGGCTCCAACGATCTGAGATTAATTGACTAAACTCACTAGACCAAATTAATCCCCATTCGTTAACTAATGGGTCATTTCACTAAAGCCCATAGTTGCACTCCCGTAGATATATTATTTCCCCTGTAGATATATTATGTCCACGTAATTTAACCATAATCAGCAAGTCGACCCTTCACAGGTTGTTTGTAATAACGGTTGGGTCAAATATATGTTTTACCCCCGAGATTACGTCTTATTCTTCAAGTCCTTACTGATCCTTTAATGAACAACTGGTTTGTGATCCAATCACTAAACCAAACTCTCTCAGCCAAGTGAGAGGGTGGGACCCCTTGTTCAAGACCTGGATTCAGTACTTGAGAGAACAACCTTTCTTCTATCCCTTAATCGGGTAAGCGTGAACTTCATCTTGCACCTTATGTCCCCAGCTATCTATCTGGTGTTACTCCTGAAATAAGAGTCTTATTAAGTCAACGTTGTTAAGGCAACCTTCAACTATGCAAATCTAAGGGCAAACTCGAATAAACAGGAGTTCATAGTTAGCTCAGGATCAAGATCGAGTTACCTAGGTCATCTAGATGAAATAGTCAGTCTTAAACAGTAAACAACGTTATAAAGTAAGAGGTATTTCTTGGTCCTGATCTTATGCAAACTCATTGCATAGGACGCCCTCACTCCTTATGTCATAACATGTATGAATTAGGATCACATCGTATGTAACACTTTACAACTATTTGTAACAACTACAGAGTAGGCCGCATCCAATGGTATTACCAAAATAAGGTACCCAACCTCATTCATGTACCATAGATCATTTTGACTATTTACTCGAACTCGATCCACTCTTATGTCTCCACATAAAGTTCAAGTACTCATACAATAGTCATGGGTCTTAGTTTATTGAATTTAAACTTTCATACAATTTATGAGATCAATAACAAGTATATTGATAACAGAAAATGTTTATTATTTTACAAACTGCGAGTTTTTAGGATATAAAACCCAACAAAACTAATGTTGGTGTAGTTGAACTGTACCTCAAACCATTTTGATCGATGATTTGTACACGAGTTTGTGGCCGACAAAGATTTTTTTAACATGTCGTGTAATTGTAACACCGCTAATAAAATGGTGTTGAAATGCTTAGAAACAATCTCACCATACCGTATAAATTCTCTTTGAACTATCCAGTTCTCAATGTTGTGGGCTAAAATATGTAAGAACATGACAACCATCTCCTCTACATCTATAGCTTCAGTTCCAACTAATCGGCCAGTTGTCTTAAGTACATGACACAAAATGGCAAAACATCTTCTATCCATTATTATACTTTGACGACGACATAAGTCGGACTCATGAATGAGTCGAAAGTATGCTAATTGTTTAATATGATGTCTACTGTCGTGTGATGTGTTTTCTATCCTCCTATGTTCATTCAGTAATAACTCTTGTGTTAAAAGTAACTAACGTTGTGGAGTTATGAATGTTATTAGTATCGTAACTATTTTTGTTGGGTCCATTATGCACTCAAAAAATTGGATTTGGCCTTGAAATAAAAATTCTAGATCATAAAATAATTACAATACCAATTTTTTATGTTTTTTTTTACATTAATTTAAAAACAAATATACTATCAATTGGCATTGTATTTTTTAAACAAATCCAACAAATTGACTCTTTTTTTTTTTTTCATGTTATTCTAGAAGCGAATTAAATTGTTCTTTTTTATACACTATTGATTAGGACTCTTTTCTTAAAAAACTGTTTTTTTTTAAACTTTTTTCTTTCATATTGTTCTAGAACTATTTTAGGCACAAATTATTTTAATTAATCCAAAATTTCAAACAACTTTAGTACAATGGTTGAATTCTTAATCAAATTCTTAAAATAAAAACAATTTTTTGAAAGCTACTTTTTTTTAATTCTCAAATTTTGCCTTGATTTTTTAAATCATTGTAGATTTTAAATTATACATAAATTTTAATTTCTTGTTGTCCAATTATCTATTGATTTATGGATTTTGGTGGTTTTGATTTGAATTTGAGACTTATTTTAATTAATCCACAATTCTAGGATTTCAAACAACTATTTTGTTAAGTACAACTATTTTAATTAATCCAAATTTTCAAACTTTAGTACAATAGTTGAATTAGTCAAATTCAAAAAATAAAAGTCATTTTTTTAAAGCTACTTTTTTTAGTTCTCAAATTTTACCTTAATTTTTTAAATTATTAGTGAAAGGTAGATAATAAAGAAAGAAATTTAGAAGTGAGAGTGAAACAGTTTTTTTTTTTTTTTTTTAATTATTACAACCAATCATCCAAACATAGCAACAAGTATAAAGTAATGTTATTCATCCAAACGTAAACAAGATTTATAAAACAATCATCCAACTATAAATTCATCCAAACAGTCATATATTACTATTTCCATCATACAAACAACTATAATTAAGAATATATGAATATTCGTCCAAATTATTATGGATTCTTGTTAACGAACCTCACGCAATGCTTGAATATGCTAATAGTTCACCCTGACAAGAGCACACAAAAAGTAATGATTAGCAATAAATATAAGTAAGATAAAGAGAAATATGTAACCTAAACCCCGAAAAGGATTATATAAACCATAATAAAGACAGATAGTTATCACCTTAGCAAGAGAAAGTTGGTAAATAGGGTTTGATCCGGCTAATTCGTAATGAGATCAACCCTAAAACAAGTTACAATAAAGAATATCAGTACTATACTTAAGAAGTTATAACAAGGAGGCACTCACAAGGAGGCACTCGCCAACACCCGTGATAAAAAGTATGTTGGATAAAGAGGGAGAAGACATACCATTTGCATTTATGAAATAGATGGAATGTGTTTGTCCTTATACTTGAAAGCAAGTGAGAGCATAATTATAAAGTGTAAAAAAAATGAATAGAAAAAGGTCTTGCCTCAGAGTTATGAAATTCATTCATTGAAACTTGAATTTCAGATAATATCATGAATAATGAGAAATGAGAAATCAACAATATAGATCAAACAACCAACAATTGATTTTAAATCATAGACAAACAATGGTAAATTATTTCATTCAAGGAAGAATAATTGAAAATTAAAGACAAACAATAGAGACAATAGAAACCAAAAAGATGCAAAGTTCATGGAAACACTGAATAAGAAAATGTTAGAGACAAGATAAATGAGATGTCAATTGCATTAAACAAGTAGGTGAAATGAGTTTGGCCTAAGTTGGAGTGAAATGAGACACATATATAGTTGTGTGAACTATTGGCCCATGAATTTTTTTATGTGAGATGCACATATAAATAAAAGTCAATGATTTTGAAAAAAAAAAAAAAAAAAAAACTACCCAATAAACAGTAACTAATAACCACTATCAATAAGTATACAATAAACCATAAAAAAAAGATATAACAATGATGAATACAATAAACAGTACTTAACAACCACTGTTAATCAATATACGATAAATCATCCTAAAAACAAAGGATATGCTAATGATGAATATAGGAAATAGTACCTAACAACCACTGTCAATCAATATACAATAAACAATAGTCAAATGGAGGCCAAAAGTTACAAAATGGACAAGCAATGGACAAACAGAGACTGAAACGAACAAACAGTTACCAAAATGTACGGAAATGGCCAACTAATGGATAAAAACAGAGGCCAAAAGGGACAAACAATTAATAGATAGTGACCAAAATTGACAAACAATGGACTCTAATTTATAAAATGGACAAATAATTAAACCAAGAATGGACATAACACTATAGACAACACAGTGAAAATACCCTAATCAAAATCCATTCTTCTTCATCGGTCTAATGAAGAACATAACATATAGACAACATATGAAAATAACCTAATCAAAATTATCAATTTTCATCAAATTCATCAAATAACCTAATCAAAATTACCAAAATCCATCAAATACCCTATAGAATCAACAAATAGAGACGGTAGGCAAAATAATGAACATGAAACGAAATTCATAGCATAATTTCGAAGCAAAACGATGAACATGAAACAAAATAATGGACAATAGTGGAGGAACATAGAGCATGATTTACAAAATTTTGAGCTAAAATTGGAAAAAAAAAAAGAAAAAAAAAAAAGGACCTCATCATTGGCGGGGAAAGGAAAAAAAAATATTACCTTCGATCTCCCCCTACCAAGCTCTAGATCTCGTCCTTCACACTCTACCACTCTCCAAACGATAACCTCCACCCCTACCAAGCACAATCGTCCCTCAACCAAACAAATTAGGGCCTATTTTGATAGAGTTAGAAGATCAGATAAAGCATAAGAGAGAATAAAAGGTTTGGAGCTGCGAGAGAGATTGTTTGGAGCGGCAAGGGAAAGAGACACGATCTATAGATCTGTGAAGAGTCTAGAGAAAAACATGCAAGAAAAGAATGTAGGAGTATATCAGCATGTAGCGGAAGCAATAAAGATCAATAAGCATTCTAATTCATTAATTTTGGCTATAAATAAAGCATGCTCATACAATAATAAGAGGGTTTCAAGTCATACCTTTATAGAACCTTTGGAATCTCGAATTCAGCTGCAAATCTTTTCCAAATCTTCTTGTGAACCACCTCAAGGTATTCCTTACTATTCTCTTGGAGCTTTAGATTAAGTTGTGGGACTCAAAATAAGCTTGAATGAATGGAATTTGGAGAAGAAACACATTGCTGCAACTTGAAGAACTCCTTCTTCGACCTCTCAAGTTTTTCAGCAAAGACTCAAGAATTGCATTAGTTTTCATTTCCGATTTCCACTTCAATCTTCTCTATTTATTGTAGGACAATCATGCAATGGCGAAGGCTGCATGAAGAACACCTCATGCTTGGAAATTTGAATCAAGAAGTGGTGGAAAATGAGTGAGCTCCTTTGATGAAGAAAGTGGAATTCTCCCACTTTTCATTTTCCAATCCTTTCCAATTTGTGTTTTACAATTTTAATTTTGTTTTATAAATTGATTTCCAAAATCAATTTAGTTTTCAAAATTAAAAACTTTATTAATTTTACAAAATTAATTTTCTAATAAAAATACTAATAATTAATTAATTAAATAATTTAATTAATTCTAATTAATTTAATATTAAATATTAAATTAATTTTATACAGATTCCACCTTCATGAATCTTTGTTCATGAATTTAATATTTAAATCATATTTTAATATTAATCGATTCTCCAATTCCGCTTAATTTCAAAATTAAATGCGTAATTATATCTCATATAATTACTAATTCCCTTAATTCTATTTGAACGTTTCAAATTAACTTATCTTGCTACTCTAAGGCTAATCTATTTACGAGCTAGTAGGGGATCTCGTGGATCTACAGATCATGGGCTCCAACGATCCAAGATTAATTGACTAAACTCTTTACACCAAATTAACTCTCATTTGTTAACTAATGAGTCAATCTACTAAAGCTCATATTTGCACTCTCTTTACTGTAGATATATTATGTCCACTCGATATAACCATGATTAGTAAGTTAACCCTTCGTAAGTTGTTCGTAATAACGGTTGGGTCAAATGTCTGTTTTACCCCTGAGATTACCTCTTGTTCCTTAAGTCCCACTGATCCTCTAATGTGATCCAATCAACAAACCGAGTCCCTCTCGAGCCAATGAGAGGGTGGAGCCCCTTGTTCAGGACCCGAAGTCAGCACTTAAGGGAACAACTTCTCTACTATCCCTGAAAGCAGGTAGGAGTGAATTCCATTTTGCACCCTATGTCCCCAGCTATCTACCCAGTCTTACCTCTGAAATAGAGATTTATTGAGCCAACCCTCATCTATGCAAATCTAAGAATAATCCCAAATAAACAGGAGTTCGTAGTTAGCTCAGGATTAAGGTCAAGTTACCTAAGTCATCGCTTTGAAACTGACAATAAACAACATTATAAAGTAAGAGTGATTGATTTCGTGGTCCGATCTTGTACTAACCCATTGTATAGGACGCCCCCACTCCTCATGTTATAACATGTACGAATTAGGATCACATCATCTATAGCACTTTACAAGTCTTTATAACAACTATAGAGTAGGCCACATCCAATAGTGTTATCAAAATAAGACATCCAACTTTATTCATATACTATAGATCATTTTGATTATTTACTCGAACCTGATCTACTTTTATGTCTCCACATAAAGTTCAAGTACTCATGTAATAGTCATGGATCCTTTTAGTTTATTGGATTTCTAAAACGAAATAAGCAATTCAAATATTCAATAACTTATTAAATTTTCAGAATAAGTTTTATTGTTTACAAACCACGAGTTTTAGAATATAAAATCCAACAGAGAACCACCATCTACAGATCTGGTTTCGACGACGATGGAGCTGATGGAGATGAAGAAACACGAAACTAGATCTGAAGACGACACTGAAATCAGATCTGAAGCCAGAGAAGTAAAGAAAGAAGGAAGAACGAAACCAGATTTGTGCATACTGTTCGATCGAACAAGAACAGAGATAGAAATGAAAAGAGAAAAGAGAGGGGATGTTACAAATAGTGAACGACGTTGATCATGAGGTTCGAAACAATGTTCCCTAAAGTTATAATCTGAGGATAAATTGGAGCTCCAACTAAAAATAGTTAGAGCCCCAAACACGGAGTGAGCTATTATAGCCAATTCCACCCCACTCCACTCTTAGGCCCAAATAGGCCCTTGGAGTATCCAAAGGAAGAAATGGAGAATTTAAGAAACCAATTAGCATGTTCAAACATAGATATAAGAAATCTCAACATCTAAGACTACATTTGGTAACTATTTATTTTTTGGTTTTTTGTTTTTCAAAATCAAGTCTATAGACACTAGTTCTACCTTCAAATATCTTATTTTATTATATATTTTAGTTTAAAAAAAATCCAAATTTTGAAAATAAAAAAAAATGTAGCTTTTAAAAACCTTTTTTTAAAAAAAAAAAATTGGCTAAAAACTCAACCATTTTACGTAAGAAATATACAAATCATTGTAAGAAATGAAAGGAATTATGTTTAGTTTTCACAAACAAAAAACCAAAAACAAAATGATTACCAAACGGGGTCTAAATAATCAACTAATTTAAAAGTATCTTGAGCTTGGAAAACAATCAATTTCAAATAATACATATAGATACTCACAATTTCCCTATAATATTTTCAATTCTTACACCATTTTTCTCATAAATGAAACACAATTAAGAACTTTAAGTCTGTGTCAAAATCCCACAAAACCCCAAATTAAAGTTTTTCCTTCCAGGTTGAGCAAAATTTTGACTCTTCAATACCAAAAGACATGACAAAAGGAAAAACCTCGAGTAGACTAACTTGAATTGCAAAATGATCAACAAAGTTTATCTCTACAAGTTTGGTAATGAACACGTTTTCTTTCTTTTACTCGTTAGCTTAAAAATTACGACCAATTTTCTCAACCTACCTCTCGTTTTGTGTATTAAAACTCAACATATTAACCACTACTCACCTATTTATGCACGACCTTGTTAGAAGTAGAATATTTAAGTTATAAGATTCTTTACTGGTTCTATTATTTTCATTTATCTCTGTAGTTGAAGAAAAGAGGAATGGAAACAAATGTTTAAGATGCATTGAAGAAAAGAGGAAAACAATATGATAGATAGGGAAGTGTTAAGGCATATATCGAAAGGATGAGAGAAAGAGGAGATGAAGTTGAGATAAACAATTTTCCTCTATACACCAGCAACAATGACATTTTTTAAAATATTTTTTAAGGTTAAGTGTATTAATACAACTTTATAAAGTTTGGGATATTATTGAAATAAGGTACAAGGTTCAACGAAATTTTATACAAAAATAAAAAATATTTTATTTTAATTAATGTTTGAAATTAAGAAGATAATCACATCATCCAAATTAATTAAAAATATATATATATATATATATATATATATATATAAGATTATAACATAAAATGTAATAATACTTTGATTTAAATTAGAGTTTAAAATTAAGAGAATAATCGAATCATCAAATCCAAAATAAATAAAAAAGTAGAAAATATTTTGATTTAATTTAAAGTTTAAAATTAGGAGTTTAATCAAATCATCCAATAATTTTCTTTTGATGGAATAAGAAAAAATATCACTATATATATATATATATATATATATATATATTGATCTAAATCAAAATTTGAATTTAACAAGACAGTCAAATCCTTAGAGGAAAAAAAAAACTAACTAATAGATTATTATCATGAAATAAAAAAAATAATTATTATTATTTTGATTTAATTTAAAGTTTAAAAAGTAAGAGGGTAATCGAATAATCCAATAATTTTTTTTTAAAAAAAAGAAAGAATTATCACGAAATTTTAAAAAAGAATCTTGATTTAAATCAAAGTTTAAAATTAAAAAGATAATCAAATCATAAAAAAGTAGTACAAAATTGAAAGATTAATCAAATAATCCAAATTCAAATATCAAATACATGTTTTTTAAGCAAATGACCACGAATTTTAAAATAATAATAAGGAAAATTATTTTAAATGATAAAGCTGTTGAAAATATTTACAAGTAATAGTAAAATATCACAATTTATTCTAGGAAAATTGCAATATTTGTAAACATATTGGTTCATTTTCCTATATTTGAAAATAGCCATAATAATAATTGTAACGACCCTAGTTTCCTACCACATTCTAGGACAATATTTCATGCATGCATGGGCTTAACCGTACATTTTCTCTTAAATCATCAAATAAAAGAGCCAAATTTTATTTAATAATGCTCAAATGAGCAAAGGTATAAAAACATAATTAAATAATAATAAATAAACTAAAACAAAATAAAATAAAATTTACCAATCGGGGTACCCCTAAACCCTACTTTAAAAATGAAGGAAATTAAGTAGTCAAATAATAAAATTGATGTATTTTGCAGGAAAGTGTAAGACACCTAACTCCTAAACCAAATTTCAAAACATGATACTAGGTGCGGAAGCAGTAAATCGTCCTAATGGCCAAGTCACGGATCTCTCTTGTCATGCACCAGTCTGTCATTACCCTTACCTGAAAAATAGGGAAAGAAAAGGGTGAGTATAAAAATATAGTCAGTAAGCAGCCCACTACTAGGCTCACTTAGTGATCTGTTAGTCTATCCATTAGACCAAAATGCACAAGGTCATCATAGACATAGACATAGGCATAAAGGGCCAACCCGAAGGCACGCTTTCATAAGTAGTGACACAAAGGTCATAGACATAAACACAAGTGGTGATCCCAAAAAAGATACCGTACATAAGCATAAGGTGTGGCCCAAAAGCTCACACATGCAATGTGCATAGCCCAATGGTAACACTAACAGCCACTAAAATCTCATATGAACATAAGCATACAAACAGTCAACAAACAGTCAGTACAATCTCAGACATAAGCATGCAATCAAGGCCATGAATCAACATCAAACTTTAACACCGCTACCCATACATCAACTTCACTCATACATTAAACCTTATCACAGTTTGTTCATACATCAACATCAATACCCTATCCCCAACCTACTCATGCATCAAACCTTATCACAATGTTCAGTCTACTTTTACATCCAACTTTACACAGTACTTGATAACTGGCAGAAATGCCAGTTATTATAAGCCTTTTATTTAGAATTATGAGGGCTAATAGGTAGAAAACGCAGTAATAATACTTGGAATTTGTGAAAAATTAAGTTTTGCGTCGATTAGCACCTAAATCCTCACTGACCTAATATTATGTGTTATTCCGTGCCAAAGTGTTTATATTTGTAGCTATCGCAGGAATCACACGCATGCGTTTGAAGCTAACAATCACAGACAAATGCATGCGATGAAGCCAGTCTACTGCAAAGACGACGCAGACGACAATCACATGCATCTAATGTATGGAAGTTGCGGTAAACACATGCGTCTAACGCATGGAGAAAGCGATGAACAAATAAAGAATGCGGCCACAGATTGACAACCATAATAGAAGATCACAAGATGGGTAGAACGCATTGATAACTTCAGCTGAATTAAGCTCGGACGCATACCTTGGGAGTATCAACAAGATAAGGTGATGTGACAACGCCCATACCGCAACAAAAGCAGCAGTGAGCCATACCTTCATCATTACAGCTATCGGCATCCAAACTCTATAAATAGCCCTTGAGATCTTCATTTTAAGACATCCGAACTTCTGCCTCGGCAGAAGTTTGTGATCACAGATGAAAGCCTGAAAGAGATTTCCAGTGAGAATTCATCATCTCCATAACCCAGACCGAGTGACGATCAGAGCATTCGCTGGAGATAGAGCTCGAGAGAGACATCTCCACCATTCAACCATGGCACCACTGACAGTCTTGACGCAGATTCCTTCATCTCCCTTCTAATCTCTGTATTGTATTATATTTTAGCTTGAGATATTAAATATTTTGTGATCAATGCAAGTCTTAATTCCTTCATTACCGTCTTCTTCATCATCTTCATCTCTGTCATATTTTATCTTCAGTGTTTATTTATCAAAGTCAATCGCATGCTCAATCATGTAACCTAGAGATAAGACGCATGAAGCAACCCACCGAGAGGTGTGCGTTGTGCGAGTATAGTGAGTTAATCCTCTTTGCTTGATAAAAGATTGTAGCAACGCTTGTCTATGGGATGTTGCATTGCTTGTCTATAAATTAAATAGCCGCATCTAACTGCCTGAGAAGGTAAGAGATGGAATGCACTAAGCAAGGTTCGCATTATTCCTAGAGATAGGCACAATCTTGTGCTCAACGCAACCATGTACTATAGAAATATAGTCATGCGGCTGACCACCAAGAGGTGAGATGCATTAGTGCAACAAGTTGGGATTACTGGGGCGATTTAAGATAGTAAACATTACAATGCGTTATTGGTTGTTATGTTTCTACCTATTCTCATTGTAAACCTCCTATTGCTCAATCTGTTTAGCTAGGAGTAGGAGTAGTGTATAAGTCATTTAAACTTTCTTCACTTTATTTTTATTCTTATTCCTCGCCTCAAACGCATCACTTCACAAATAGTATTGAGTGACAAGTCCCCGTGTTCGACCTCGGATTACCCGAGAAACTTCCGTTTGTGTTATACTTGGCGCAAGCGTAAGAAAACTTGTGAAAGGAACACGTGGTCATTGCATGCTAAGATTAACGCATCATCATTCCGATGCATGACCTTAGACACATGGGAGCAAACGCATCAGTTATGTCTAACGCATGATTTCATGTTCAAACCTATCCATCCTTAATAATTAAAATAAACCAAATACTTCCTCAGCATGGAGACATGAAATACATTGTGGACCGCGGAGAGAGACGGTGGCAAGGCCAAACGGTAAGCCATAGAGCCGACCTGCTCCAAAATCTCGAATGGCCCTACAAAACGCGGACTTAGCTTACCCTTCTTCCCCAATCTCAGGACACCCTTCATCGGCGCCACTTTCAGGAACACTTTGTCACCTGCTTCGAACTTCAGATCTTTACACCTAACATCCGCGTAACTTTTCTGTCTACTTTGTGCCGCTAGCATTCTAGCCTGATCTTCTGCATGGCTTCATTCGTCAACTCCACTAACTCAGTTCCCACCAGTTTTCTCTCCCCAATCCCACCCCAAAAAACAAGAGACCTGCAACCTCTGCCATAAAGAGCTTCAAACGGCGACATGCCAATGGTAGCCTGATAGCTATTATTATAAGCAAACTCTGCCATATGTAAGTGGGAACCCCAACCCCCTAAGAATTCCAATGCACAAGCGCACAATATGTCCTCCAATGTCTGATTTAAACATTTTGTTTGCCCATCAGTTTGGGGGTGAAACGCTGTACTGAAGTTTAATCGCGACCCTAAAATGCCTGGAGACTCTTCCAAAAACTGGAGGTGAAACGAGGGTCCCTGTCGAACACAATTGATACTGGCACACCATGCAACCTTACTATCTCCTTCATATATAACTGAGCCCACTTACTCACCGCGTACGAGGGCTTTCCTGGAATAAAATGTGCCACTTTAGTAAATCTGTCTATCACAACCCAAATCATCGAGAAACTCTTCGCTGTCCTGGGCAACCCCGTAATAAAATCCATAGCCACGCTCCCCCATTTCCATTCTGGCATATCCAATGGTTGTAGCAAGCCTGTTATCTTCTGCCTCGGGGCCTTCACCCGCTGACAGACTAAACATCTACTGACATAGTCAGCTATCTCCCTTTTCATATTGAGCCACTAGTAATACCGTTTCACATCTTGGTACATTTTGGTACTACCTGGGTGCATCGAGAATGAAGAGTTATGAGCTTCTGCCAACAGTTCTCCTTTCAGGCCATCATCTACTGGGACGCACAACCGTCCCTGATACAAAAGATCCTTGTCCACTGACATAGAAAATTCACTTGCCTGACCCGACCCTACTTGACAACACTTCTGAACCAGGTCGGGATCACCCTGCTGTGCAACAATAATCCGTTGCCTCAAGGTTAGTTGCATTGTCAACTGGGCTAGCTGCTAAGTGACTTCCCCCACTGCCACCACAATCTCTGCTCGTTTCAAATCTATAAACAACTAAACTTGCTTAGTAATCAAGGCGACCAAATGAGCTACCTTTCGACTGAGGGCATCAACTACTACATTCGCCTTACCTGGGTGGTAGAGGATCTCGCAGTCATAATCCTTTACTAACTCGAGCCACCTGCGCTGCCTCATGTGTTAACTCTTTATGGGTGAAGAAGTATTTCAGACTCTTGTGGTCGGTGAACACTTGGATCTTTTCCCCATATAAGTAATGTCTCCATATCTTCAGGGCAAACACTACCGCTGCCAATTCCAAGTTGTGGGTAGGATAGTTGCGGTCGTGGTTCTTCAATTAGCGGGAGGCATAGGCAACCACCCTACCATGTTGCATAAGCACACAAACAAAACCCTTCTTGGAAGCGTCGCTGTAAATCACGAAGTTCCTGGAACCGTTTGGTACGGTGAGAACCGAGGCTAAAACCAACCTCTATTTGAGGTCCTGAAAACTGTCCTCACATGTTTTGCTCCAAACAAATGAAGCACCATTTCCTGGTTAGCTAGGTCAATGGCGTGGCCATGTTGGAGAAATTCTCTACAAACCTACGATAGTATCCAACCAATCCCAGGAAGCTACGCACCTCACTGACCTTTGTAGGGTAAGGCCAATTGGTAACGGCCTCAAACTTAGCTGGATCAATTGAAACCCCATCCTTCGACACCACGTGCTCAAGGAAGGACACCTTCCATAGCCAGAACTCACACTTAGAAAACTTTGCAAACAGTTTGTTTTCCCTCAGTGTTCCTAAGACCTTCCTAAGATGTTCCTCGTGTTCCGCCTCTGTCTTAGAGTATACCAAGATGTCATCAATAAAAACGATTACAAAGGTGTCTAGGAAGTCCCTGAACTCCCGGTTCATCAAATCCATGAATACCGCTAAAGCATTGGTCAGACTAAAAGACATTGCAATGAACTCGTAATGCCCGTATCTGGATCGGAATGTAGTCTTCAGAATATCACTGTCCCTGATCCTCAGCTGATGGTAACCTGGCTGTAGACCAATCTTGGAAAATATGGTGGCATCTTGTAGCTGGTCAAACAGGTCATCGATTCTAGGAAGCGAGTACTTATTCTTAATGGTTACCTTATTCAACTCCCTATAGTCTATTCATAAACGTAATGACCCATCATTTTTCTTCACAAACAACACTGGTGCACCCTATGGAGAAACACTGGGTCGTATGAACCCTTTATCAAGCAGTTCCTACAATTGAACCTTCAGTTCTTTCAATTCTGCCTGAGCCATTCTGTACAGAGTTTTGGATATAGGAATAGTGTCTGGCTTCAGTTCAATCATAAAATCAATCTCCCTTGGTGGAGGCAATCCTAGAAGTTCTTTCGGAAATACATCGGGATAATCTCTCACAACTGGTTCAGATGTTAGTGCAACCTTGGTTTCCCTTGTGTCAACTACGCTAGCCAAGATACTCCAGACACCTTAGTTAATCAATCTTTTGGCCCTAACCACTGAAATACCTTGGGCAAAACTACTGTCTCGGCCCCTTTGAACTTAAAGTTGGCTTTTCTAGAGGGGTTAAAATTCACCTCCTTATGAGAATAGTCTATACTAACATGGTTGGTAGCCAACCAATCCATGCCCAGAATTACATAGAAATCACGCATGTCTAATACTATAAGAGTCACATCAAGGGTGTTGTTTGCTATTTCTAACTGACATGCTTTTATCTTTTCACTTGCTATCATAATTTCTCCGATGGTGTAGACACTGATAAAACATAACCTAAAGGTTCAAAAACTAACATGGCATGCTTTACGAACAACGAAGAAATGAAATAGTGGGATGAGCCAGAGTCAAACAACATCAAGGCATAGTGCCCCAAGATTGGGAGCGTATCTGTCACCACTGTTCCCGAGTGCTCAACTTCCCGACGAGTGGTGGTATAGATTCGACCCTGCTATTGCTGTTGGTTTGAACTACCCTGATACGAACTCGGAGCTGACCCCCGCACATCTGGAACCACTACTAGGGCATTGGTCTGCCGTATGCCCTATCTGCTTACATTTGAAACAAGTTCCTGTGCCAATCAGACAGCGTCCCCAATGGCGCTTCCCACATGACTTGCACACCGGCTTTTCCCTCTGAACTCCTCTTGAACTCGTAGCTTGTCGTTGGGCATGCCCTACTGACCTACTTGTACTCTAGACCTTCTATAGAGGTCCCAAAGCTTTCTGCTTAACCTTCCTCTTCTGGCCGGGGGCCAGTTCCTCGTCAAGGACTTTAGGAATTCTATCCCTGAAGGACAACCCATACGAGCCGCTGCTCGAAAGGTTGTAGCATAAGTGGGAGACTCTAGGGCCTGCACAATGTCTCGTACCCCATCTCGGAGTCCTTACACAAACCTTTCGACCCTCTTTGCTTCGGTAAACACTAGGTCAACGGCGAAGAAAGACAATTTGTCAAACTTCTCTTCATACACTTCTACTGTCATGGTCCTCTGCTTCAAGTTCATGAACTTGGCCTGCTTATTGTACCTCACATGAACAGAGAAGTACTTCTCGTAAAACCGCTCCTTGAACTGATCCCACGTGGCTTGTCTTCCACCGGCTTATATCATTCTCTCATTCGAGTGCCACCAACGCTTGACGTTGTCGATGAGAACGAAAGCGGCACACTGAAGCTTCTGCTCCTCTGGACACCTCATGTACTGGAAGATCCCTTCAATAGTGGACAATTACAATTCTGCTTTTGTGGGGTCTTTCAGAAACCCGTTAAATGTCAGGGGATCATACTTCTTGAAACCTGGTGGGGGCATAGTCGAAGCTCGAGTCCCGCTTCTTGGTCTAACCCTCTTCCAAGTTGACCTAGAGGGGTCACGAGATGGCGGGTCCTGCACCTCTTGGCTCTGCACCTCGGGTTCTTACAGGTCGGGGTCCCGCTCCCCAACTACTTTCCTACCTCGACTACCCCTTCTTCTAGTTCGTGGTGCCATACCTAGTGACCACACGCAACACTTTAAACTTTAAATTAAATCAAAATAATTTCATACATATATATATTTCCCTAAAGGTTTTAAAACAACATACTGATTCTTGAATTTTATGAAATGGAAATTATGGATGATATGTGTTGGTGGATTGTGTTGTGCATTCAAGTTTCCCAGAGGAATCCAAGTGTAAAGATGAAGTATAGAATAACAATGCAAGTATAGTAAAGAGCCTGGAGCAATTTCTTACTGCCAGGCGTTACACTGTTTCTACCCGTGCTCTAAAGATATTTTTGCTTTCGCGAGAGTCAACCCACTCTCTGCTCTTACGCCCTAAGGTTCTCTCTCGAGCTGCCTTGGTCAATCTCTAGTGTCACCACTTTTCTCTTGCTCCACCGTAAAATGGAAAAGAAAACTATGAACAGAGGTATGAACTTGTAATGGTGATGAGGTAATCGACTGCTTAACCCCTTCTCTGAATAATGCACTTGGTATTTATAGGGCATCAAAGGTGAAATGCGGCTTCTCTCTCCTGGTTGTATAGATGAGATAACTTTAGTTCCTGACTGATGCGCCGGATAATTGTCACCGATAAAGTTGGATGTACTTTGTGACCGTTATCGGTTGTCAACTTAATTTGGATCTGATTGCCGTCAGCTTTCTGTCCCATCAATCTTAATTGTCCTTTCGTCCGGATGCGTCCACCATGTTTGCGAGCACGATCAACGCAAAGTCTTGTGGTGAAGTTGCGCTCGACTATTGTATTCCTATGATCGCATTCTTTGCATTGCGTTAATGCATTATTCTGCATAAAAATATAAAGATCAATTGCTCTAATGCATTGGACGCATGCGACCGCAAATTATAGAATTTATGCTTAATGGATGCAATTTAACATATTTCATCAACGCAATCTAACATTGTTTAAGGATTTAGCACTATAATAACATGCATTTCTGCCCGTTATCACACCCCCAAATTTAAACAATGCTTGTCCTCAAGCATAAGCTAAAGATTCTTTTAGCAAGTTAGCTGCAAAGTTCTTTCCCTAGATTTCTCAATGATACTTCGTTCAAATCCTATATGCCAGAATTTCCTTAAGTCTTATTCAAATCTCTTCCTAAAATACTTCTAACACTTAGGGATTGCAAGCTTTAACTTTCAAAAGGACTTTACTGAATTCCGGAACATATGATTTATTTCGAAAAGAAAATTTTCCATCGAGGTGCTAAATGATTTATCCTTGCACAAAAATTTTCTTCATTGCTATTTTTTTCTCTGACTTTGCGCCAATCCGAGTGTCTTGCCTTCTTTTTGGCTTGCCCCCACGTGTGTCATACAGACATCCAACTACGAGCAATGCACACTTTCTTAGACTAAACTCATACCAACTTGGCAGTGGAGTTGCGGTCATTTATTTATGCGTTTATCCTGCTGACTTACTTTTGTTTTGGCTTGCCCCCACGTGTGTCATGCGGACATCCAACTACGAGTAAGTGCCTTTCACAACTTAACTCTTACCAACATGGGTTTCCCATTGCGTTGACAGTGGAGTTGTTATAATTTTTTTTGTAGCAAGGTCGGAAACAAATACCCCACCCCCAAATTTAAAATACGGCAATGTCCTTATTGCCAAAAGATTAAAATAAGTCTTGGGATGGTCATAGAATGCGTTGTAAAGAAAATTTGAAAGAAAGCTAGCAAACCCCTAACTTCGAGAAATATTTCATGAAGTGACTATCCTAAGATTTACGTTGACTCTAGTATATACGTAAGAGATAGAAGCATATTTTTCATCATTAAAATCATACTTGGCAAAGAATATATGCGGTAAACTACTAAAATTATCTACTTGTGATATGTGTGTGCTAGTCAAAGAGGATGTGGTGATAAAACTTTGAAAAGTAATATGCAATGTGATAGTACAAAATTTGAAGTAAGGATAAGGAAGAGTACACCCCCAAATTTAGCGTTGTCGTCCGCATTGTATTGACGCATCCATCTTGCGGCGATCATTCGTCGTTGGGTTGCAGTGATGGAATAAGATAAGTGCTACCTCGTGTAACATTTCCGCAATCCAACACCTCGATTGTTGTAAGGAAAACAAAGAGAGAGTCAAATTATTTTAAACAAAATAAAAGGCTTTTTTTTTTCTTTTTTTTTTCTTTTTTTAGAAATAGAAGTGACAAATGAACATATAGTAAAGTAAGGATAATTATGAGTAGTGGAGAAAAAAGTTGAAGACTTAAGATTTTCCAAAACTTTGTGTCCCTGATGATGATCATCTGATAACACAGGGACCACCTACTTCCTTCTTCATTCAAGGTTTCTTAATTCCATGGAGTTGACTTGGCGATGCCAGTCTTCTCCATGGTATGCCTTAACTCGCTGCCCATTGACCTTGAATATGTCAGTTTCGTCGTTATTTGATAATTCCACCGCGCCATGCGAAAGTACTTGTCGAATTATGAATAGTCCGGACCAACGAGACTTTAGCTTTTCGGGGAAGAGTCGTAGACGTGAATTGAAAAGCAAGACTTTTTGCCCGACTTAGAGGTTCTTACTGCATATGCGTTGATCATGCCAGTGCTTGGTGCGCTCTTTATAAATTTTCACATTTTTATATGCGTTGTTCCTCCATTCTTCTAGCTTGACCAGTTGCACTTTCCGCGCTTCCCCTGCTTTTTTCAAATCAAAATTCAGTTTCTTGACCGCCTACAATGCTTTATATTCCAGCTCCAAAGGAAAGTGACACGCCTTGTCGAATACCAACGTATAAGGGGACATACCTATAGGTGTTTTAAATGCGGTCCGATATGCCCATAATGCATCATCAAGCTTCATTGCCCAATCCTTACACGAAGGATTGACTATCTTCTCAAGTATCAATTTAATTTCTTGATTGGACACTTCAGCTTGGCCATTTGTTTGCAGATGGTATGCGGTGGCCACTTTGTGGAGGATATTATACTTGCGCAGCAGCTCCTTTATATTGTGGTTGATAAAGTGTGATCCTTCATCACTTATGATGGCATGAGGAGTGCCAAAATGCTTGAAAATATTTTTCTTCAGGAACTGGGAGACTACTGTTGCATCCTTTGTGGCGTATGAAATTGCCTCTACACACTTGGAGACGTAGTTAATGACTAATAGAATATAGTGCTTACGGTTTGAATAAGGGAATGGTCCCATGAAATCAATCCCCCATATGTCAAATAGTTCTAGCTCCAAGATGGCATTCATTGGCATTGCGTTCTTCCATAAAATGTTGCCGGTGCGTTGACACCAATCACATTTCATTGTGTAGTCAGCAACATCCTTAAATAATGAAGGCCAGAAGAATCCACTTTGTAAAACTTTGGTTGTAGTACGTTGTCCTCAAAAGTACCCTCTATATGGCGAATCATGGCATTGTGATAATATGCGTTGTTGAGCAGCATTTGGAACGCATAATCGAATGATTTGGTCTGCACCTCTTTTATATAGATTCGACTCATCCCAATAATAGTGTTTGCATTCATTATTGAGCTTCTTCTGTTGATGGTAGGTGTAATCTTCAAGAAATTGTTCACAAACCAAATAAATAACGATGTCCGCATACCAGGGCAGTTCTTCTATGCGAAACAGCTGCTCGTCCGGGAACACAACACTCACTTCAGATTCATTACGGTCAACCTCAGGATTTTCTAATCTGGACAAGTGATCCGCAACTTGATTCTCTGTTCCCTTCTGATCAATTATCTTAATATCAAATTCTTGAAGGAGGAGAACCCATCTGATCAACCTCGGCTTTGCGTCCTTCTTTATCATCAAATATTTGATTGTCGAGTGATCAGTGTGAATGAGTACCTTGGTTCCCAATAGATATGCCCGAAATTTTTCCAACGCAAAAATCACAGTCAGAAGCTCTTTTTCAGTGGTGGTATAATTAAGTTGAGCAGGATTCAGAGTTTTACTCGCATATGCAATGGGATGCAAAATATTTTTCTTCTTTTGCGTTAATGCAGCTCCCATCCATACCCGCTTGCGTCTACATGAGTTCGAATGGGAGTGCCCAATCCGGCGCAATCAAGACAGGTGTGGTAATCAGCGCATATTTTAAAATTTTGAATGCATTGAGGCAATTGTTGTCAAATTCAAACTTCATGCTTGAGAGGTATGAACTTGTAATGGTGATGAGGTAATCGACTGCTTAACCCCTTCTCTGAATAATGCACTTGGTATTTATAGGGCATCAAAGGTGAAATGCGGCTTCTCTCTCCTGGTTGTATAGATGAGACAACTTTAGTTCTTGACTGATGCGTCGGATAATTGTCACCGATAAAGCTGGATGTACTTTGTGACCGTTATCGGTTGTCAACTTAATTTGGATCTGACTGCCGTCAGCTTTCTGTCCCATCAATCTTAATTGTCCTTTCGTCCGGATGCGTCCACCATGTTGCGGTGAATTTCTTGGGTGAATGTTTGCGAGCACGATCAACGCAAAGTTTTGCGGTGAAGTTGCACTCGACCATTGTATTCCTATGATCGCATTCTTTGCATTGCGTTAATGCATTATTCTGCATAAAAATATAAAGATCAATTGCTCTAATGCATTGGACGCATGCGACCGCAATATTATAGGATTTATGATTAATGGATGCAATTTAACATATTTCATCAATGCAATCCAACATTGTTTAAGGATTTAACACTATGATAACGTGCATTTCTGTCCGTTATCACATACTTGACGATGATGAAAGATCCATTTATGGCCATAAGGAACAAATTAGACTCACAATGTAAGTCAGTCTACAGAACCTAAAACTTAGGCTCTGATACCAACTATAACGACCCTAGTTTCTTATCACATTATAGGACGCTACTTTATGCATGCATAGGCTTAATCGTATATTTTCTTTTAAACCATCAAATAAAAGAGCCAAATTTTATTTAATAATGCTCAAATGAGCAAAGGTATGAAAACGTAATTAAATAATAATAAATAAACTAAAACAAAACAAAATAAAATAAAATAAAATTTACCGTTCGGGGTACCCCTAAACCTTACTTTAAAAATGAAGGAAATAAAATAGTCAAATAATAAAATTGATGTATTTTGCAGGGAAGTGTAAGACGCCTAACTCCTAAACCAGATTTCAAAACATGATACTAGGTGCGAAAGCAGTAAATCGTCCTAATGGCCAAGTCACGGATCTCTCTTGTCATGTGTCAGTCAGTTATTACCCTTACCTGAAAAATAGGGAAAGAAAATGGTGAGTATAAAAATATACTCAGTAAGCAGCCCACTACTGGGCCCACTCAGTGATCTGTTAGTCTATCCATTGGACCAAAATACACAAGGGCATCATAGACATAGACATAGGCATAGACATAAGCGGTGAAGCTGAAGGCACGCTTTCATAAGTAGTGACACAAAGGTCACAGAAATAAACACAAGTGGTGATCCAAAAAAAGACACCGTACATAAGCATAAGGTGTGGCCCGAAGGCTCGCATGTGCATAGCCCAATGATAACACTAACAACCACTAAAATCTCATATGAATATAAGCATACAAACAGTCAACAAATAGTCAGTACAATCTCAGACATAAGCATGCAATCAAGGCCATGAATCAACATCAAATTTTAACACCACTACCTATACATCAACTTTATCATAGTTTACTCATACATCAAACTTTATCACAGTCTATTCATACATCGACATCAGCACCCTATCCCTAGCCTACTCATGCATCAAACCTTATCACAGTGTTTAGTCTACTCTTACATCCAACTTTACACAGTACTCTCATACGCCAACTACATTTACCCATATCAAATTCCATCACAATTTACCCATAAATGACACAAAAATTTTCAGCTGACTTAACAAGATCTTAGGGCAACCGGCAGTAAACCACTTACCTCAGGATAACGAACTGTCCCAAAACGAGACCTTACTTCTCTTGCAAACTTCCTTCACCGTCACACGTTCCTGAAACCAATTGCAAAATCCATAGGCAAACGTTAGCTTAGGCCCAAAAATCCCCAAATGACAATGGGCTGCCAAAAAAAGAACCGAACTTACCCCAACAGACCGATCGGTCGGACTGCCGCGATTCGACTGCTAACAGAACCGACGACAACAGGTGGATAGAGAATGGCGCTTGGAAGAGAATAACCCGACGCGACTGGAACACCCACGATAGAGCAACGACTTGGTTGATGGCGCGGACGATCGCGCTGGAAGACCCATGATCAAGCGGCGGCTTGGTTGACAACAACAAGGAGGCAGATGTGGTCGTTGGAGGTCGAGCTTTGCAGCGGCGCGAACCAAGGCTTCAGCTAGGTGGCGCGCGGTCGACGACGGAGAAGAAGGAAAGCAACGATCGGCGAAGAGGCACGCGGCTAGAGAAGGAAGAAGAAGAAAAAAAGAAAAAAAAATCATTTTTTTCTTTACACGCAGCCCGAGGTCTCCAATCTTACCCTAATTCCTTCTTCCTTTTCCCAAATTAACTAACGATTTTCTTTTCTTTTCCTTCCCTTTTTTTTAAAAACTTTGAGGCGTCACAATAATAATATTTTTGTTCATATCAAACTTCGAAATTAAGAAGGGAATAAAACCATCCTGATTAAAATAAAACAATATTATTTTACTAAGATGGTAGTTATCACAATGTTTTTAAAAGTATAAATGTTTAATTTATATATTTTTATATATTACATTTTATTCTCAATTAAAATAACTATTATTTTTCCTCAATTAACTTCCAACATTTTTATAAATTTATTTTGTGACTTATTTAAAAAATAAATCCCTCGTATTCATAAATCAGCGTTGTAGTTTTAAAATTTTATAATTAAGTTCTAACAAATAAATCCCTCTTAATCATAAATTAGTGTCGTAGTATTAAAATTTTATAATTAAGTTCTCTGCAACCACGTGCAAGCATCAAACTAGTGGTCTTTAAAAAACAATACGGAGATTGTTAGAAATGTAGGGGTGAATTTGTAATTCCGCCTGGTTCAGTGTACAGTATACCAGTGCCGTTGATTTGTGCTCAGAGGCCGGCCCCATACGAACAATCTAGGGCTAGGATCGCGAGTACAGATTATCTCTATTATCGAGCGCGTCGATTTTGCATAGTTTTATCTGTTTTTTGTGTAACAATTTTACCCTCGATCAATCCCAAAAACCGAGTCAAAGACTAGGCCACAATAAAATCGAAACAGAGAGAGCCCAGTTCATAGTTCTCTCTCTCTCTTCAACGGGATTTTCTCTTTCTAAAAATATTTTGCAACTTCCGTAGTGGAACAAGAAGGACGAAACCCAGAATCGTTGAATACAGCTTCTAATTCAATTCTGAAGGTTAGGCTTTCGTTTCATCTACCGTAATTTTCGTGCTCTTAAGTCTGATTTTCTTCTCTCTCTCCCTTTCTTTTTCGGTGGGTGTTCGTCGATATCATCATACGTACATTTATTTTGGTCTGATTTTTGTTTTCTGAATTCCGTGTTGTGGAGTTAGTCTGAATTTAGTTGCTCATAGGCCTCAAATTTCACTTCTGTGATCTGATTGCTGTGTTTTGCGAAGATCAATTATGTGGGCTTTTTGTGCTTTTTTCTTTTCTATTTTAGTTTTGTCCTCCTTGGCTTATTTGGGTGTTTGAGAACTCTAATGGGTCTGGTTTAGTTTTTGGTGATTTGTTCTGTAGCTTTGGTGTGGTATTGGAATTTGAAATTGTTCTTGGTTAGTTCGGGATGTTTATTGGAAATCTATTAGAGAAGCCCGCTGCCATATAATCTTTGGCAGCGGTTGGGAATTTGGTTTTTCATTTATGATTCCTTATTTTAAGATTGTTTTGAAGCTCAAATAAGTTCAGAGGAAGTTTTCCCTCTTGATACCGCATATGTTATTTTGAATCCAACATTAACTTTCTGAAGGTGATTGGGTTTTTCATTTTAATGCTTTAAATGATATTTATAATGATCGGTATACTAGTTGGTGAAGTACATGTTATAGCATATTAAGTGATGAAGAAATAGTTTCCTATTGGACATTTAAGTTTTGGTTTGCTGTGTTATGATGCTGGATGTTTGTATTGCCATAGTACCTTGCCAGTTAATTGTTTGTTTTATGTGTTTTTAGTGAGCTCTGCAATGCACCGAGTGGGTAGTGCAGGGAATACATCCAATTCTTCTCGCCCCCGCAAGGAGAAGAGGTTGACGTATGTCTTGAGTGACGCCAATGATAGTAAGGTAATGTTTTTCCTCTTTTTTTTTTTGGGTTTTTAAATTTTATTACTGTATCAAAATCATATTTCCTTTTTGCATACCGATTGATTTCAGGCCTTTATCATCGTCGTGATAAGAACCACTATTTGAAAATGGGACTAAATGTACATTAATTGGACATCAATTTGTGAAGCTCTCATGAGGATATTTATTGACATGTCATGCTTTTGTATGCATATACAGTACCAAAATTTGAAAAACCTATACATGAAATTTGCCTTCTTGTGGAGCATCAAGCCCTTGTCTATGTCCTTTTCTTATGCTACATGATATATCTAACTTTTGCATTTGACACGAGTTCATAAATTAACTGGAACTTCTTATGCAATCCTTCATGTAAATTTAACAAAGATGGCTTGGAAACTGAGGGAAATGCGATCTTTTTATTCAATGCTTCAATTATTTCCCATGAAGGCTTCTGGTTCTGTAATATGTTTCTTATTTGAGTTTACTATTACATATGAGCTTGTAGTTTACATTTGCATATGAGCTTGTAGTTTACATTTGTTTATTTACTTTTAGTCTGAGAAGGAGCTTATGAGAGAGCTATCATGCCTAGTATCTGATTATGTTCCTCCAGAGATCTCTATTCTTATTCCTTTTCCATATATTTTTATATATATAATAAAGGATAAGGTAATTAAGTTGAGCTATACAGTGTTTTTTAGAGTTCAAGGTGCACTGAAGTGCAATAACTTTCTGTAGCTTAAGTAGGAGGTGCAAAGAAGGGGTGAAGTTCTAGGGCAAGGGCTTCTTTAGAAGAATTTTTGCTTTTAGGGTTAGCAAATTATATAAAGAAGGAAAAAAAATCATAAACGCAAGGTTTCTTATGTTTATGGTTAATCTTAGCATGAAAGGAATCAAATATTTTGTATTCCACTGTATAATCATGAGATACAAAGCCTTCTTATATAGGAGAATAAAAGGAAAGTATCCTATTAAGAATAAAATAAAATCTTTAATTATTTTACAACACATCAACATATGTACAACCAACAGTTAGTTATTTTTCATTTTAAAGAAGCAAAAACCCTAAAGGCAAGTGTTTTTGCATTTACGTTTAGTTAAACTTATTATTATTTTTCTAGTTAATGAAGCTCGGCTTTTCAATTTAGGGCTTCACTGGAAGGCACATGTATGTGTGTGCTTCAAGGCTCTTTGTATAGCACTGGAGTTAACTTTTTCATGGTTCATAATCTACACTTTTCCTTTAGATATGCTATTTGCTTTAGTTTAGATTCTTTTGAGTCTATATTCATCTAAACTAAAATGTAATTGCATTGCACTCCCTTTTTTTTAATTTCTTTTTGAGAAGTGAAATGATGAATGAAATAAAGGAGTAAAACTCCAAACACCTAGAGTTGTATTACAAAAGAGCCTTCCAATTAACAATTAAAGAAGAAAGACTATATTCCGAAAATGGGTGTTGACATTAACACCAATAAATAGCATGAAAGGTAATTAGATCCATAGAACTATAATCCAAATGCATTGCACACTTAGTCTTACAGGTTTTGTATCTTTCAATTTATGTAGCATTCTGCTGGTATAAATTGCTTGGCTGTGCCGAAGTCTTCTATTGATGGCTGTGATTACCTTTTTACTGGGAGCCGTGATGGTACATTGAAAAGATGGTCACTAGCTGAAGATGTAGCCTCCTGCTCCGCCACCTTTGAGTCTCATGTGGATTGGGTATTTCTATTTTACGTTTTCCTTTCTCCCATAGGTTTCTCTGTTCTTAATAATAGTTTATTGTGGACTCATAGTGCTTTGATGCCTTTTTTGGTTTCTATATAGCATCTAAGTCTTTTTTTTTGGGATAAGACTAGGTATTATTTCAGATTGAGAAGGAATTGTTGGTGATACTGGAAATAGTAATTCAAGATAAAAAGTGATAATGAAATAACATAAGAGAAGGTATTGCATCTAAAAGATTAACTTAACAACAGCACTTTTCCTACTTTTCAGGTTAATGATGCGGTCCTTGTAGGCAATAATAGGCTTGTTTCTTGTTCTTCAGATGGCACTGTGAAGGTTTCTTGGTTTCGATATTCTTCATTCTATTTTCCATCTCCTGTCATGCTGTTAATGGTTTGATTGAATTATTTTGATATATTGTTTTGTCCTATGCTAGACGTGGAATTGCTTATCTGATGGAGGTTGCATTAAGACTCTGCGTCAGCATTCTGACTATGTGACTTGTCTTGCTGCAGCAGAAAAAAATGTAATTTCTTTGCCAAACTTGTGTAAACCTTGTGGTATCCCCTGATGAAAAGATTGCTGTATGTGAAAGCCTGTAGTGAGTTTGTTGGATTTTGTCATGTTGTTTGGGACTAGTATTTTATTTTATGTGGGTTGTTTTCTGATCCTATCGTAGTATCATGCATAATAGAGCAATGTTGTTGCATCGGGAGGTCTTGGAGGGGAGGTTTTCATATGGGATTTGGAGGCTGCATATGCTCCAAGTTCGAAGTCAAATGATGCAACTGATGATGAGTGTTCAAATGGTATCATTGCTTCTGGAAATTCACTTCCAGTTACAAGTTTACGCACTATCAGCTCTAGTAACAACATTTCTACACACGCAAATCAGTCTCATGGTTATGTTCCAATTGCTGCAAAAGGCCATAAGGAATCAGTTTATGCGTTAGCAATGAATGACAGCGGGACGCTTCTCGTCTCTGGTGGAACTGAAAAGGCATATTCTGACTCCTGCACACACTTGTTTGGTTGACATATTTAATTATCCCAAGCTTGCAAATTGGACTTTACTGTCAGTTAAAGTTAGCTGTTTCTTCTCACTTCTGCTAGGTTGTTCGTGTTTGGGATCCAAGAACTGGTTCGAAGACTATGAAGTTAAGAGGACATACGGATAATATTAGGGCTCTACTTTTGGACTCAACTGGCAGGTTGGTTATCTGGAGTCTTTCTTTTCTCTTTGGACAATTTTTTTTCCTGGTGTTTTACTAAAACCTAGTTGTCATGACAGTAAGTTCCATTCCTTGAAAGTGGTTCCATAAATTTCTCGGAAGTGTCTATATGTCAAGTCATCACATTATTCATATCTCTATTAGAAAGTGAAGTTCCAAACTGCGCATTGTATCATGGTTCTATTATTTTCGGGTTGTTGTAGGGAGTTGTGTTTAAGAATGTTTTCCAATATAAAAAATCAATGAAAACGTGTTTGGCAGTGTTGTTTTTCTTATGTTTCATCATTCATGGGTGACTTATCTTTCTTTCTTCTTCTTCTTCTTCTTATATATATATATTTATGAAAATAGGTGACTTTTCTTTTTCAGGAAAATGATCATTATTTTTCTTTCTAAATTCACAAGTTCCTATTAAATAGTGGTTTTCAATGCATACGAACTTAAATATTTGCTACTTAACTGATGACTTCTGAAAAAGAGCTTGAGCAAACTGCTGGAAACCACCCCTTTCTCTCTCCTCTTGGAGCTATCTTTTGCAATTGTATCACTCTTGTTGCTTTGTCCATATTATTTTTATTTTTTTGGAATTATAATAGTATTTTCATGGCTGCAGGTTCTGCCTATCAGGATCTTCTGATTCTATGATCAGGTAGATGAATCTTGCCACTTCATTTATTGTAATGTTTATGTAACTCGAATCAATGTTGTGTTTTCCTTCTCTCATAAAATTATTTCAAGCATTTCCCTGGCCCGTCAGGTTGTTCTCTATTTTTTATTTTTTATTTTTTTAAAATTTTTTTTGAGAGGAAGTCTGTCTTTCTGATGTTTCTTATAAGAAAAAAATGAAAATATTTCAAGCATTATAATATGAAGCCGGTAATTCTCTCCTTGCAGACTTTGGGATCTTGGTCAACAACGATGTGTGCATTCCTATGCAGTACATACTGATTCTGTTTGGGCACTAGTAAGCACACCATCATTTAGCCATGTTTATAGTGGTGGTAGAGACCTCTCTGTAAGTCCCCATTCTGTTAGATTTTTCTTTCTTTCCATCTTTCCTCTCATTTTTTTTTTCCCTTCCTCTTCTTCTTTCTTTTTTAAAAATTGATTCTTATGTTTAGTTTTATCTTTATTGACCATTTCTGTTTATGTTCAGTTGTATGTAACAGACTTGTCGACGAGAGAGAGTCTTTTGCTTTGCACAGGGGAATATCCCATTCAACAACTGGCAATACATGATGAGAATATATGGGTTGCAACTACAGATTCTTCTATCCATAGATGGCCAGCTGAAGGGCGTAACCCTCAGAAGGTTTTCGAAAGGGGTGGTTCATTCTTAGCTGGAAATCTATCATTTTCTAGGGCAAGAGCTTCCTTAGAAGGATCTACGCCTGTGAGTAATTCTTTTAGTTATTTTTACCTGATTACATTTATTCAAGGTTTTGCTATCTCATTTTTCCTAATGACTAAGTTGTGTATGTACTCATTTCTTGTTTCGTTGTACTTTGGTATTTGGATATTATTTTTTTTAGACACAACTTGTCTTTTATGGTTGTCAGTTGAACAGCGCTTTTGTAATTTCTCTGGGTTTTGTGGGGTTTTGGCCTTTTTTCCGTCATATCAATGAAATTTTTTGTTTGTTGTAAAGAAAAGGTTACATATGTGTTCTGGTCTTCCACTAACTTTCCACTAAATTCTACGGTTTTTTTGTAGTTCTGGTGTGCGTGCTTGTGTTTAATATTTATAATTTCAATGATAGTTTTTATTATGATTCTTGGACTTGGGAAAAATGAGGTAAATGATTTTCTTAAATTGTTTTATAGGTTCCTGTATATAAAGAACCAACCTTCACCATTTCTGGAGCTCCGGCAATTGTTCAGCATGAAATTTTAAATAATAGGAGGCATATCCTGACAAAGGTAATTGTATTACTTAAATGGCGAACTCTCTACAGGCATATATGCCTTTTTCTCCTCTCTATTCGTATGATGGACGGTACCTGAAATTTGATGTGATTTTCCATTACAGGATGCTGCAGGTTCAGTGAAGCTATGGGAGGTTACCAGGGGCATTGTAATTGAAGATTATGGAAAGGTTGCATTAGTCATTCTTGTCCGTTATGACTTTGCTAAAATTAATTGAATTGCCAATAACACAAATCAATGCTTGATGTGGTCAATGGTCATTGAAAGGGGGGGGGGGGGGGGGGTGGTGTTGGGGTGTGGGGAAGCTTGATGGACACATGGAGGAGTGAAATTCCTCTGTGAAACAAAGTGACATCTAAAATGCTTTAGTCAAATGTTAATTTCGATAACATTGCATTTTTTTTTTTGGTTTTAATTAAACATTTTAGGTCTCATATGAAGAGAAAAAGGAAGAGTTATTCGAGATGGTAAGATTTCTTTTATACATTACTTGTATTATAATTTTACCATTTTTGTTGGATGGACAGTGATACTTTGAATTTGACACGACTCCAGGTGAGCATTCCTGCATGGTTTACTGTGGATACCAGGCTTGGGAGTTTGTCAGTTCATCTGGACACTCCCCAGTGCTTTTCTGCAGAGATGTATTCAGCAGACCTCAATATTACAGGAAAACCGGAGGATGATAAGGTGGCCTTGGAGCTCTCTATTTAATACTTATATAACATTTGTAGTCATAGAACAATATCGTTTCTTGTTAATGAAATTAACAAAGGAAAAAAAAAAGAGAGAGAGCAAACCAAGGACGGGATGTATTAAAGGATCTTTGGAATCGATTAAGTGATAATGTATTTAGTACCCTTCAAGTATCTTGCCTGAGACATTGGATATTATGTAGTTTCATGACTATCTCATCAGTCATCATGTCAAAGGTGCTAAGACATTTGACTATGAATGGTGAGTTAAAAAACTGTTCTCGGTTACTGAAGTTGAATCATGATTGATGGAAGGAGTAATCAATTGATAGCTTGAGCGTTTTTCATCTTCCCATAGGATATTATTCAACTATCTTCAAGTACTGAATTTTTTTATTTTTAATTTTCAGGTTAATCTAGCTCGAGAAACCCTTAAAGGACTCATGGCTCATTGGTTAGCCAAAAGAAAACAAAGATTTGGGTCACAAGCTTCGGCTAATGGAGAAGTTCTTTCTGGGAAGGATATTAGTGCAAGAAGTCTTTCCCATTCAAGGCTTGAAGCAGATAGCAATGCCGAAAATGACTCCATGGTCTATCCTCCATTTGAATTTTCAACAGTTTCTCCCCCTTCAATCATTACGGAAGGTTTGCAAGGTGGTCCCTGGAGAAGGAAGATTACTGAATTGGATGGAACGGAAGATGAGAAAGACTTTCCATGGTGGTGTTTGGACTGCGTTTTGAATAACCGTCTACCTCCAAGAGAAAATACCAAGTACATTTCCAAATTCAATGCTCACCTTCCTACACACTTCTTTCTTTCTTTCTTTCTTTCTTTTTATTATTATTTTATTTTATATAAATAAAAAAACAGATTATAGTGCATACTTACGAAATTTATGCCGCCGCCCAGTCAATCATGAAGAGAAGTTAAAAGAGAAAGCCTTTCGGCGTGCAGGATGAGGAATCCCTAAGACTAAGAGGGAGGCGTATTAAAAAATAAGCTCCCTTGTAGGTCAATAAGAATAATGGGAATATTTTTATAAAAACAGAATAATGGACATATTACATAAAGATTTGTGGTTGCCAATCGTAAAAAAGAAAGATTTATGGTTGCCACTCCAGGTGGATGGCGAATGCTGTACATGAACACACGGCAAAAAATCTTACATTTGAGAAGTTATCTGAGAAGATATTCAAATTTCTCTCTTCCCAAATCTGCCAAAGTTGTGGTCTAACACCTTAATAGTCCCGTGGAGACTTGCCAAACAAAAAGCTTAACCTTCCTAGGGATGTTTACCTTTCACAATGAGGTAAAGGTTGAATCACTTAAGGGAGAAAGGATTAACCAAACAAATAACAAAGAATTTATACGAGAACCTTTTGGATGCACTAGGATTCCAAACACAAACGTCCCTTCTCCTTAGAATACAACAAAACTCCTCAAGCAAAGAAAGGTCCACAATATCTCATGTCTTCCTATCAAACAAAGCATGCTGAAACCCAGTGAAGGCGAAAAGAAGAAATGGGTTGAGACAAAACTACAATCATTGATTGATTGATTCCTCATTTTGTAGGACCTTTGGAGGGGGTTAAAGGCACTCACCGGAACTTGTGGAAGGATATCTATAAAGAGCTCCATTCTTTTGTTCATTTGGTTCATCGTGTGTTGGGGAAAGGGAAGGAAACATACTTTTTGGAAGATCATTGCGTCGGGGAGAGGCTTCTTAACTCTTTGTTTCCTTGTCTTTATCATCTGTCTTCCCTAAAAAAGTCATTTTGTTTTTTACTTCTTAGTGTGTTAGGAGCACCTATTCTTTTTCTTTCGGGTTTGGTTACTTTGTTTCAATAGGAAAGCAACGAATATGACATCTCTTCTTTCTCTGCTTGTGGGTCATTCCTTGCGTGGGAGATGGGATCTGAGGGTTTGGAGTCTCAATTCTTTGGAGAGATCCTCTAGTAAGTCGTTTTTTTCGTAGTCTGGTTGATCCTTCTCTCCAAGGAGCATTGGTCTTTTCGGTAGGAGGATAGGATAAGATCCCTAGGAAAGTAAGGTTCTTTACTTGGCAAGTTTGTTTGGCCATTCTACTATATTCTTTGTTGGAAGGTTTAGGAAGATCCAGACCATATTCTTTGGCATTGTGATTTGCGAGTTCTACTGTATTTTTTTCCCTGGACGCTTGGTTTCTTGCATGCTCGACACAAGAACACTAGTGATATTATTGAGTAGTCCCTCCTCAATCCACCTCGTCGAGAGAAGGGTTGCTTTATATGGCTTGCTAGGATGTGTGCAGCCTTGTGGGTTTTATGGATGACGGAATAGTGGGATGTTTAGAGGGGTGGAAAGAGACCCTAGTGAGGTTTGATCCCTTGTTCTATTTATGTTTAGAGCGATGCTCTATGTTTTCTTTTTCCCTCAAACAAAAGCTGCATTGTGATAAAGATCCATAGGAAAGTAAGGTTCTTTACTTGGCAAGTTTGTTTGGCCATTCTACTATATTCTTTGTTGGAAGGTTTAGGAAGATCCAGATCATATTCTTTGGCATTGTGATTTGCAAGTTCTACTGTATTTTTTTCCCTGGACGCTTGGTTTCTTGCATGCTCGACACAAGAACACTAGTGATATTATTGAGTAGTTCCTCCTCAATCCACCTCGTCGAGAGAAGGGTTGCTTTATACGGCTTGCTAGGATGTGTGCAGCCTTGTGGGTTTTATGGATGACGGAATAGTGGGATGTTTAGAGGGGTGGAAAGAGACCCTAGTGAGGTTTGATCCCTTGTTCTATTTATGTTTAGAGCGATGCTCTATGTTTTCTTTTTCCCTCAAACACAAGCTGCATTGTGATAAGATCCCTAGGAAAGTAAGGTTCTTTACTTGGCAAGTTTGTTTGGCCATTCTACTATATTCTTTGTTGGAAGGTTTAGGAAGATCCAGACCATATTCTTTGGCATTGTGATTTGCGAGTTCTACTGTATTTTTTTCCCTGGACGCTTGGTTTCTTGCATGCTCGACACAAGAACACTAGTGATATTATTGAGTAGTTCCTCCTCAATCCACCTCGTCGAGAGAAGGGTTGCTTTATATGGCTTGCTAGGATGTGTGCAGCCTTGTGGGTTTTATGGATGACGGAATAGTGGGATGTTTAGAGGGGTGGAAAGAGACCCTAGTGAGGTTTGATCCCTTGTTCTATTTATGTTTAGAGCGATGCTCTATGTTTTCTTTTTCCCTCAAACACAAGCTGCATTGTGATAAGATCCCTAGGAAAGTAAGGTTCTTTACTTGGCAAGTTTGTTTGGCCATTCTACTATATTCTTTGTTGGAAGGTTTAGGAAGATCCAGACCATATTCTTTGGCATTGTGATTTGCGAGTTCTACTGTATTTTTTTCCCTGGACGCTTGGTTTCTTGCATGCTCGACACAAGAACACTAGTGATATTATTGAGTAGTTCCTCCTCAATCCACCTCGTCGAGAGAAGGGTTGCTTTATATGGCTTGCTAGGATTTGTGCAGCCTTGTGGGTTTTATGGATGACGGAATAGTGGGATGTTTAGAGGGGTGGAAAGAGACCCTAGTGAGGTTTGATCCCTTGTTCTATTTATGTTTAGAGCGATGCTCTATGTTTTCTTTTTCCCTCAAACACAAGCTGCAGGAGGAAGGAGAAAGGTTCTAATTTTCATGCTTTATTTAAGATTTTATAAAACTTCAAGACTAAGCTTTGGGACACTAAACTTCCATATCGAATTGTGACCATGGGGGTATTCAGCTTTTAGCTTGTTTCTGTCAGCTTTATAAAGGTGAATCTTGTTGGGAAAACCCTTGATATCTAAAGGGAGCACAGTGTTTTGTCCGCAACATCACCTAGCTCTTAAGTATCAATTGTTGCCATCGCTTTCAAATTCTCTATTCATGATTACCTTTCTGAAGCCAAGGTCCTAATTGTTATTCTCTATATTCCAACACCCTACCTCCGTGTCATCTTTCCTCTATGATACAAGGAATAGGTCCGGGAAAGATTCCTCCAAAGAAGAGGATCCCACCAATTTCTCTCTGCAAGATTCAATTCTGCCCCCACCTTTTCCCTTTTTCCCTTTTTTTTTTCTTTTGGGTTAAGTAACAAATTTCATTGTTGAATGAAATTTACAAAAAAAAAAAAGGCCGAAGCCAAACCAAATGGAGTCACAAAAGATCTTTCCAATTGGTTAATAGTGAAGATAGATTCTATGATCTGTAGAAAGATCTGCATTTGCACCAAGTGATGGCATGATATACAATGATTTCAAAAAAACTATCAAAAGAGCTTCCCTTGTTGAATATGCAGTTGTTCCTCTCCTTCCATGTAATCCGTAAAAAGGCATGAATCAAGTGCATCCACATGACTCTTTTCTCTTTAATGAATGGATGGCCATCGAGAGTATATGAGAGGAGACTGATGATGTCATTGGGGAGTGCAGTATGCCATCAAAAGGAGGATAATATCTCCATCCAAAATCTGTTGGCATACTGAGTTGATAAAAAGGTGGCTAGGTGACTCATATCGATGAATTTGAAGAATGCATTGTTTTTGGCTATATCGAACCAAGGTCTTCCTTTAGTGCTACATCTTTCAGTATTTCTTGTATGGCATACGCTGGGTGTGGTTTTCAAGCTTATTAGTAGGGTTAGAGTGATTAAGATGTAAAGAAATATCTATTGTGTTAGTTGAGATAAATCCATCCGATGTTTCCTTGCTGATGTGTTAATTTAAAATACTCCCTGCAGGTGCAGCTTTTATCTACATCCTTGTGAAGGTTCCTCCATTCAGATCCTAACACAAGGAAAACTAAGCGCTCCTCGTATTCTGAGAGTGCATAAGGTCAGTTTTCTAATTAAGTAAATAATTAAATTATTATTATTATTATTATTATTATTACTACTACTACTTTTATGCTACATTGGTGGCTTTGCACGAGTATTTTCTCTTTAGAAGAAACACATTGCATTGCATTTCATTATCATCACATCAGCAAATAATACTCACTCAAATATTTGCGAGCACTTCTCCTTGTGAAAAGTATGTATATTCTAATAGTCTTTCACCCTTTATACTTAAAATCTGAAGTACACTGAGGTAGACCAATAGGGTAATCTAGTTTTATATTCTCTCAAGTCTTTTTCTCTTTCCTCTTTGTCAACAAATCACCCAGAGAAAAATTATTTAAATATCATAAAATAACAACATTTCATTAATTATATGAAATGTTGAGAACAAAAATAGAAGGAAAGACAAACTTCCATCCCGGCAGAAAATTCCAGTAGGGATTGCTAATTGATTTTATAAAAAGAGGTCAAGTTATAGTTATAAAGAGGATTTCTAAGGTTGAACCCCAGATCGACAGTTTCAACGTGTATATTTTTTTGTCGTCTTTTTTAGGTAACTGTAATATCTGGTTGAAAATTACCGAGGGGAGAGGCAGTTTACTATATTATTTGGTTTCTGGAGTTAATTTACTTTTCACTCATCAACTAGTCTGCATGCTATTTGCTTGATTCTATCACATAAACAAATATCAAACAAAGAAAAGAAAAGTGAGGTTCGATAGGAGACCGATGTCAAGAGTTCTAGGGGCGGTGGCATGAGCTTTCCAAGAATACAAAGTTCAACAAGTTGAAGAAGAAGGTGGAAATGGTGAATAGAATTGGGAGGGATGAGGAGACCAGAAGAGATTCTTCTATTTGTAGAGAAAATGAGAGAGAATTGGGAAGAGCGCTGGTGGAAGAACCAAATTTCGGAGTAGCAGAAGAACTAGTAGTAACAGCATTAGATCAAACGGTGTGTCAATATACAGGAAATAGATATGAAAACTGAATAATCAATTTCGAAGGGGGAATTCCAATGGCTAGTGGTATTAAGTCAAACAGCACTTCATAGTTAATCAATTGCTTTGGAGAAATTGGAAGCAGTTACAAGACCCCATCTGATTTAAAGTTGGGAAGAATTTTGGAAATTTCTTCTATGAGGCTTACGGGCGACTCATTTCAATACTACACATGAGAAATTTCTTGCTTTTCTACATGATACTCTGTGAAGGATTGATGCTGTCAATTTGAGTAGTTGCGACACCACCCAGCAGATATTTGAGTTCATCCTTGAGATTCAATTTTTGAGTAGGCTAAACGTTGAAGCTAAGGCTGAGCTTTAGGCCGCAGCCAACCCAATGGGCTAATCTGGAAAATGGACATGGCCTAGTGGATAGGCGTAAGAATGCAACCCTTGAAGATACAAATTCAGTCAACTAAAGAACTTGAACAATAGTAATTATCATATTTGAACCCAATTTGGATTCTATAGGATAGGGGTTGCTATTGCTAGGTCTAGAAAGGTAGCAGGATGTTTTGATGTGATAGGCTGTCTAAGAAGCACAGACACTGATATGGGTATAGGATATGGTGATATGCCAATTTCTAAAAAACTAAGATACGGATACGTTGAAGATACATTATTTTTATTTATTTCTTTATGATAATGTCCAATTAGTTGTTATAATACTTATTTTAAGTTAGATTAAAGTAGATTTAAGAAGAGAGTGAATACATACGAAAAAACAAAAACACATTATTTATTATTATTTTTTTTATGACCATCTTCGGCGAGCCTTTTTTTTTTTTTTTTTGCATGGACGAATAAGCTCATAATTTGGCATCCATTGAAGATAAGTACCATATCCGAACAATGGAGAAACTTTTAGATGAATGGGTCGATGCAACTATTTTTTTTCTGCCATTGACATCAAATTTGCGTACAAAATTGCACACAATAAATTCAATACTAGTTCCTATTAGGATCTTGTAATTGGTACAAATTTTATATCATGTGGTACCAAAAGATTCACAGATTAGATAGATTTTTCGTTGGGTCATCCAGATGGATAATTTATTGGCAGAAAGGGATTTTTATACCCAACCCAACCCTCTTACTATGTTGTGCTTGGAGGTGGGCGTGGCTTGAAAAGTCTTGTTTCCTTCTCCAAAAAAAAAAAAAAAAAAATGTCTGCCAACCCTGTGTAATTTATCACTTATATCAGGACCTAGTCTTTTGCGTTAGTCTGCTACAGGATTACCAACGAGTCGCATCCAGTCACCTGACAATCTACTGTGTAATTTCTAGTGCACTTGATTACTTGTGGCTGAAATTTAGTTTACGTTTGTTGGAGAATTTGAAATATGATAATTGTGTTATAATTTCAGGTTGATTGAATTTGATGTTGAATCCATTTGCCTTTTAATAATGTAGGTTGTAAATTATGTCATAGAGAAGATGGTTCTTGACAAGCCATTGGATAATGCAACTCCAGATGTTCCTTTTGGTCCTGGACTCTCTTCGACAGTTGGAGATGGATCATTTCGGTCTGGTTTAAAGCCTTGGCAAAAGCTTAAGCCTTCTATAGAAATCTTATGCAATAATCAGGTAAATGAAAGTACATTGTCTCGTCCGTGTGGAAGGATAACAATGTAGCCTCTTTGCTAGGCGTTCAGGCACTCAAAAGAGTTGTGGTACTGAGTTGTATTAGACGTTTCTTATTTAACTCAGGTTGAAATATAATTACCGTTTTGTTTCATTTTCCAATTTTTCTAACTTACTTTACACCATTTTTCTAAAAAAGAAAATGCAACTTTTCATTGAAATAATGAAAAGAGACTAATGATCAGATTACAAAGATACCGAAAGCAATGAAAATAAGTCAAACTAAACCATAGACAAACAACGACAAACAAAGAACTATGCTGGAAAATTAAAGCCCTTCCAATTTAAACCTTACTTTACACTATTAAAATACTCTGGTAACTGAATTTGAATCGAAATGGTGTAGGCCACTGAGTTTCTTTCATAATAATCTCATCTGAATTGTTTGGCCGCCAAGTTTCTTTCATAATCATCTGCTTTGTTTATTTTGCATATTCATCCTTTGTTTTTAATCAAAAGAAAATTGTGTCTTTCTGAAGTGCAGAATGAATGAATTTGTGTCTCTGGTTAAAACTAGATAAAATTTTGCTTCTAGTCTAGTCAATCTTACCTTTGTTTCTCACCTTTCTGGATGAATGTGGGTGCTGAAGTTCATTTTTGCTGTTATGTATCTAAGTATCTTCGCATCTTTGGTTTGTATTTTTTTGGTGTTACATTTAGCAGCTCTTCTTACACACGATCTCTGTTTTATTTATATTTATTTATTTATTTTTGGTTACATACAGGTCTTGTCTCCTGATATGAGTTTAGCCACAGTTAGGAATTACATCTGGAAGAAGCCAGAGGATTTGGTTCTCAATTACAGAGTGGTTCAAGGCAGGTGAACGCATGCAATAGGTTAGTATCGCTCTTGTATTGTGCATGGAATTTTCTTCCTCATGAAAGTTCTGAATAGGCAAAAATATTGTTTTGCAATGAAAGTTGGTTTCTCTCTCTCTCTCTAATAAATATTCCTTGTAGTCCGTAATTTTTCAGGTAATTCTCAATTTGAACTATGGCGTTCTAAAAATTTCAATTCTACCCCTGAAAATTATGGGTTTTTCTTTTAGGGAAAAAATATTTAAAATTTATTAACAAAAATCTTATGTCTTGTCAAATTATTGTTTTATTAACGTATTTAATCATGTGGATGTACACAACTTGGAAGAAATGGATTTCGTTGTGGGTTGGATTTTAATAATGGACGAGTTGAATTTAATGTGTAGCTATTCAAGTTGCATGTTGACGTGTTTAAATATGTTAGTGAAGCAATAATTTAATGACGTTAATTTTATCAAAATTTTTATGAAGAGGATTTAATTTTGATAAATAATTTTATTGTGAGTTTTGTGGTCGCTTATGGTAAAAAAGAAAAGAAAAGAAAAGAAAAGAAAAGAAAAGAAAATGGGAATGTTTTCAAATAGTTTGCAAGTATGAAAACCATAAACAAGAAATAAGATACAAGAATTTTCTTTTGAAAAAAACAGAAGATTGACATGCACATTATCAAACGGGTCCTCGAAAGATTGGAGGGGAAAAAAAAAATTCTACAATGCATCACCGTGGCTAAGCTTCTTGACCTTTTTTTTGGTCCTGTTAACGTTTATGTAGATGATTCTTTTGTGAGGAAACTGGGAATGCTGCTTCATTTTGGGGTGCTTGATATGAATGAAAGCGTTTAATCCAGGCATTGCAAATCTGAACATCATCAACCCATTTCTCAATTCCGCATTGTTTCTCGAACCTGCCGAGAATTTTCTGGTCATCATTTGGAAGGTGAAACCGCAGGCGCTATAGATTTTTCGATCTTCATCTTTTGCCTGCAAGGTGTAAGTTTTTACAAAATACTGCAGTAGAGAGGAGCCTTGGGTTGGGTTATTATGACATGGAGATATTTTTTTGATTTTGGAGGAGAAATCAGCAATATGGAAAATTTGGTGGGAGGGACTAAGTTTAGAGTAATGATGTGGAAAGCTGTGTAGATTTGAATGGTGGCTTACATACTTTAGTCTTAGAAAACCAAGTTGTGAAGGTTATTTTTGTTTTTATTTATTTATTCATAAATAAAAGGAGGTCTCTCTTTGCGCTCTTCTGCTGGAACGAAGCTCTTTTATTTTCAGTTGAAAATTTTGCCCTAGTTCTGCTGTTTTTCTCCTGCATTAACTTATTGGATTATGTATCTTGAATGCCATTGTTCCTCTAGTTCTTATTTTGGCTACATGGATTTTAGTGATTGTACCTATTTAACCTATAATATTGATTTAATACGTATCTGAATTTTGAGATATGAACTCTTAAACCAAAATGATAAGTTTCTTTATTACAGTAAACAAATCTCTGAACAATGTAGATGATGGTCAAATTAACGTGGCATGGAGTGGGTGCCATTTATTTATCATAGGCATTTACTATAAGTTCCTCCGTAATTCAATGGTATGAATCCCCACCAAATGCCTCCATTTATAGGTAATTTGACAAGTAAAAGATGAGTTGATTTGGACTAGTTGTAAGACAAATGGCCAACATGTACAGAGACACATAGAGACATGAAGGATGAACATCTATTTTATTGTAATATTTATATAATATTCCCTTTCAGATGTCCATTATATATATGAAATATTTACTAGGAAAAATCTCAATGAAAGCAAAAGAGTACATATTTCATATAATTTATACTTCCAAAAAATACAATATATTTGCTCCCCCTATGAAAACATTTGAGATCTTTGAGTCATCGCATTTCAATGTTGTGCACCAATTTCTCCAAGGTTGCGGTAGGTAATGACTTCGTAAATAAGTATGCTAGATTATTCTTCGAACAAATTTGTTGTATAGTGACATCACCATTTTCTTCAAGATCACGAGTGTAGAAAAACTTTGATGAAATATGTTTGTTCTATCTCCTTTAATATATCCTCATTTGATTTGAGTTATATGTGTTGTGTTGTCTTCATATAACATCGTTGGAAGATTTTTACTAGAAGACAAACCACATGTTCCACGAATGTGCTGGTTATTGATCTTAGTCATACACATTCTCGACTTGCCTCGTGAATTGCAAGAATTTCAACATGATTTGAGGAAGTAGCTATTATGGTCTGTATCACTAATCGTCATGATATAGTACTCCCTCCACATGTGAATAGATAACCTGTTGGAGATCTAGCTTTGTGTGGATCAGATAAATATTTAGAATATGCATAACCAACTAGAACAAAATTTGATTTGTTTGGATAAAACAAACTTATATCGATTGTTCCTCGGCAATTACGTAGTATATTCTTAATTGTTCCAATGTTCTTTTGTTGGAGAAGAACTGTATCTTGCTAATAAATTTACTAAAAATGCAATATCTGACCTTGTATTATTAGCAAGATACATAAGTGCACCAATTGCACTAAGATATGATATTTTAGAACTAAGAAGTTCTTCATTATTATCTCGTGGTCGAAATATATCTTTCTTCACATCTAGTGAACGAACTTCCATTGGAATGTTCAATAGATGTGCTTTGTCAATATAAAATCTTTTAACAACATTTCTTATATAAGTTGACTGATGAATAAATATTACATATGTTAAATGCTCAATTTGCAAGTTAAGGATTTTTTTTTTTTTTGAGATTTTTCTTCTCAAACTTTTTTCTTAAGATATTCTATTGCCATTGAAAGCTATTTTAAGAGTTCCAATTATATTTAAATCATCAACATATATAGTTATAATAGCAAATCTTGACTATGATTTATTTATAAAAACACATGGACATATTGAATTATTTTGATATCCTTCTTTAAAAAAATATCCACTCAGGCAATTGTACCGCATTCATCCTAATTGTTTCAATCCATATAATGATCTCTGTAACTTTATTGAATACAGTTCTCGGGAATCTGACTTATATGTTTCAGGTACCTTAAATCCTTATCGGATTCTCATATAAATATCATTATCAAGAGATCCATATAAATATGTTGTGACGATATCTACAAGATGCATGTCTAGATTTTCATACACAGTCAGACCAATTAAACATCTTAATGCAATTGCATCTACCACTAGAGAATATGTCTCCTTATAATCAATAGCAGGTCTTTGTGAGAAACCTTGTGCAACTAGTTTTGCTTTATATCTTATGACCACATTATTTTCATTTCATTTTCTCATAAATACCCATTTGTATCCTACAAGTTTGTCACCTTCTAGTTTTCGAACTACTGGTCCAAAAATCCAATGTTCAAAGTGAGTTTAATTCTGCCTCGATTGCTGCTTTCCACCGAAGCTAATATTTTCTATATCAACATTTCTTCAACAGATTTTAGTTTAGGATCCTCATTTATAGATATAATATAAAGAGCAAAATTATATGCAAAAATAGTGTCAATAACTACATTAGTTCAGTTCCATTTTTTCCCTATCATGACATAGTTTATTGAAATCTCATTATTATCTTTAGATATTTCGCTTTCCTCACCAGCCATGTCAAGGATTCTTCATGGGTATTTTCATCCTCAACCAAGTTTTATTGACTATTAATTATTTTTCTTTTTCGAGGATTTTCATCTTTGTAACACATTGGTTTACCACGCTTCTAGCGTGTTCCAGACTCATTAGTGACAATTTGCTGTGTTGGGATATCAAATTTTGATAGAACATTTGCGGTTGGTATATGTAATTTAGTTACTTTCTTTACATCTATAAATGTATCTAGTAGCCGATTTTCTATATTTTGAAAATGAATTATTTTCTGAACTTCAAGTTCACATTGATCTGTACGAGGATCTAAATGAGACAATAACAATGCAGTATATGTAATTTCTTTTTCCAACTTCATAATTCTTCCCTCTATTGTTGGAAAATTTGTCTCATTAAAATGAAAAGCAAATCGTGCAGTAAATAAGTCACCCCATCAGGGCTCAAGATATTTGATAATTGATGGGGAATCGTATCCAACATATATTTCTAACCTCCTTTGAGGACCCATTTTAGCATGTTTTGGTGAAGCAATTGGAATATATATACTGCATATCCAAAAATTCTCAGATGGAAAATAGTTGGCTCATGGCCATAAGCTAATTGTAATGGAGAGTACTTATGATAAACTACTGGCTAATGTGTACAAGTGACGTTCTATGTAAAATAGCATGTCTTCATATAGATGTAGAAAGCTTAGCTCTCATAAGCAATGATCTAACAATTAACTGCAAACGATTTATAAATGATTATGCTAAACTATTTTGTGTATGAATATGAGCTACAAAATGTTCAACACTTATCCTAATTGACATACAATAATGATCAAAAGATTGGGATATAAATTCACCAGCATTATCAAGACGAATGCTCTTTGTTGTATAATTAAGAAATTGTTCTTTTAACTTAATTATTTGAGCAAGTAATCTTGCAAATGCAAGATTTAGACTTGATAATAAGCACACGTGTGACCATTTGCTGGATACATCTAATAATACCATAAAATATTTAAATGGTCCACTTAATGGGTTCATAATTCCACCTATATAACCATGAATTCGTTCTAAAAATGTAGGGGATTCAACTCCCACTTTGGTTAGTGATGGTCTAATTATTGATTTGCCTTGAGAACAAACATCACATGATAATTCATTAGATTGAAGAATCTTTTGGCTCTTCAATGGTTGTTCATTTGAATTCTCAATAATTCTTCTCATCATTATAGACTATGGATGACCTAATTTGTCGTGTCAAATTGTAAATATGTCTGGATTCATCAACTTCAGGTTCATTATTGCATATGTTTCAATTACTCGTATATGATTATAATATAATCCAGAAGATAAAGCAGGACAACTTTTTCAATGAACGTTTTTCATATGAGACAGTAAATATGATATAAAGATACTCCATATTATTCTTTCTATCAGTCCCAATATGATAATCATTGTAGCATATATCTTTAAAACTTAGCAATTTTCTCTTTGATTGACTAGAAAACAATGATTAGTAGTTGTAAATTTTATTCCTCTAGGCAAAATAATATTTATTTTCCAAATCTTCAATCAGGTTTGTAGAACCTGATATTGTATTTACGTTTGCTTCCAACATTGTCAATTTAGAGAAGTAATTTTTACTTGTAAATATTGTGTGTAGTTGCATTGTCTGCCAGACATGGATATTTTTTGCTCTTTTTTTAATCACCCAATATATGAAAATGATCCATGTTTCTTCATTAAAAGAAAATAATTATAATAAGAAAAAAAACACTTGGAATATACAAAAGTTAACATTAACAAAGAAAAAACATGAAAATAGAAGAAAAAAAAAAAAAAAAAAAAAAAAAAAAAAAAAAAAAAACACTTGTTATGCCATCAATTGTGCCAATTTTCTCTTTAGGAGATTTGAAAAAATGTGCTACATTCAAATCTGTTATAGGATGGGTCGAATATATCATTATCCTGGTATGCAAAATTACCTTTCACATTTTTTCCTTTTTTCTTCAGGGGGCTTGATAGAGATCCACTGAGGGGATGTTTGATGGGTGGGTTGGTGTTGGGTTGGGTGGGCTTAAAAAGCCTACACTGTGTTTGGTGGACACTCAAATTAAAATGTTAGGTTTTAAGCCCACCATTTTACCTCCTCAATTTCTCTCCTCGTTTCACTCCCGATTTGCAGTGTTTTAATTACTCTGCCCCTCTCTCTCTTTCCGTCATGCGTTTTCATTAATCACCTCTCTCTCTTCTCATCTTCAACCTTCTTTCGCCGTTCGGTTTGTTTTCTTCATCTGGTCTCTTCATTCTCCCTCCAGCTGGAATGTGTCATATTCATCTCTTTGTTTATCTTTTTTGGTTTGTTTGTATGTCTATTTTTTTATTTTTTTTTTTTGTTTCTTTGTATGTCTATTCCTCTCAGACTTCTTTGGTTTCTTCTTAGATCGGGTATATCGAACGCTTTTCTTGTAGATCTAACGATATTTCGGCAGATCTAACCATTTTCTTGGTCGATTTAACCATTTTTTAGTATACATGAACGATTTTATAGTAGATCTAGTTTTTTTTTTTAAATGTAAATTTGTTTTCGATTACTTTATTTGACGCTGAAGATTTGTACATTGTCCTCTTGATTTCCTCATGCCATATTCTTCTTTGCATGTTTGATTTTTCAATTCCAAACTGTTCTGATTTAGCTTGCATGTTTGTAACTACTTAGGGTTTACTCCTATAATTTGTTCTTCACCTCTTACAATCAGTATCCACTTTTGTTTCCACTATCTCGAATGGGTTATATTTTTTTTTATCCATTTATATTGTATTAAATACGTCTCTATTCTCCCTTCCTCTTTTGATATCTGTTATGTTTCTTAACTGTCTTCCATACTTTTTTTTTTAATCCAGATTTTCTCTTGCCGCTTTAATATTAAAGCGTCCTTCCCTCGTTGTTTTTCTTATGTTTTTCCATCGAAATTGGACGACGAGTGAATTCCTGGTAGGGGATGTTGGCTGTGTTATTGGAGCTTGGTGAGGGGTCAATCCACCCCAATAACTGGTTTGTTTTCTATTTTTTTTCCTTGAAGACCAATGATGATTTGTTCCAAAAATCTGCAGTCTTATATTTGAGTATGATTTATGTTTTAATTTTATTTCCTTTCGATTTTTAGATTTAAAAAAAAAGGCATGCATCTCTGTTTTTCCTTATTTTTTGAATGTTTTTTTTTAAAAAAAAATTCCTTTCAATATGTTCTTTCTTATCTTTTAAGTATGATTTCTATTTTAATTTTATTTCATTTCAATCAGTTTTTTGTTCTAACTCTGGTGAATGGATTTTTTTTTCTTCATTCCATAGATTTTGTTTTCAGTATTCAAATAAATTTATTTTTTGTATATTTAAATTTGAGTTCAATTTAGAAGTATTGAAACTATTTATTTTCTTTGCTTGAAGTTGGATTTGTTCCAATGAAATAGTTTCTTAAAATCTTGAGACTTTCTAATCTGTATTATTATGTCCTTTAATGTGTGAGATATTATGTTGTATTTATGTCCATTTTAGTTCAACCATCGAATTAATATTGACCTGACCATTACGTAATATATTTGTTTTTTAGTTAACTGTCTTTAATATGAGTTTACTGTAATTACTGTTTGAATTTATTGAGGTTAGGTGCACTTAAGTGTACCTAACTTTCCTCGCCAACCATGCTTATTGTAGTACTTGATATCCCTCAACAACCCGAAATGCTATGGTTTGTTGACTTTCTAGTATGCGCCCTCCTCTACTTATATCCCAATCTCTCATCATATTTTTTTGAGACTTCTCCACAGACTCCTTTGATAAAGTATGTTGGTACGTCCCTGGTCCTTCCTTTTTATTTCAACTTTCTCTTAAATCCGTTTAACATTCTCATATGTGTTGTTTGACTGTTGCAATATACTTTGTTTCCTCCTTTCACCTCTAATTGCAACTTATTCCATCCAAATAAGATATGCCTCATTCTTTCCTTATAATCAAAGTAAGATCTATCGGTAATATGTTTTTCTTTTTGTTCGGCCCTAAACCGATTATTCTGAACTCCTAGTTGTGGACTGTCCCGACCTTCGTTCACTCTGAACATAAACAAATGTATAATCTCCTATATTTGTTTATTTGTTTTTGAGTTGACTGTATTTAATATGGGTTTACTGTAATTATATTTGAATTTATTGAGATAAGTGTACCTAACTTTCCTCACCAACCATCCTTATTGTATCATCTACTTATATCCCAATCTATCCTCATATTTTTGGAGACTTCTCCACTGGCTCCTTTAGTAAAGTATTTTGGTACATCTTTGATCCTTCCTTTTTATTTTAACTTTCTTTTAAATCTGTTTAACATTCTCGTATGTGCTGTCTGGCTGTTGCAATATACTTTGTTTCCTTCTTCCACCTCTAACTTCAACTTATTCCATCCATATAATGTATGCCTCCTTCTTTCCTTATAATCATATTAAGATCTGTCATATTCTTTCTTTTTTTCTTTTTTTTTTTTTGTTAGGCCCTGACCCAATTATTCTGAACCCCTAGTTGTGGACTGTCTCGACCTTCGTTCACTCTGAACATAAACAAATGTATGATCTCGTATATTTTATTTCTACTTCAATCGCATTAATATACACTATGGTCTAACTACACTTCTTTTTCTTCTGTATAAGGCCAAACTAATCGAATATACTTTTCGTAACTAGTTTGAGGTTCGTAAATTTTACGTTTGGAATGATTTTCATTATTGTCTATTCTTTGTTGTACTTGTTGGGGACTGTTTAGTTGTAATGTATTATGGTTACGTATTTGTGACTTGTATGTTCAACATTTTCCCACATTTTCTCCCATGTGAGAATATTGGATTTTTCTCCTATGTTTCTTCAAGGAGACTATTATAACAAAAAGTTATTAGGAAAAATATTATTTTGTATTGTTAAATTCTGCACTGTATCAATTTAAATCCTAAATTATCAACTGAATCAGTTTAAATCCTAAGTTCTCTCAAAAGTATATATGTTTGTTTTGCATAAACATAGTGTCAAACTTATAATTTTGTTAATTAAATCCCTACATTTTCACAAACGAATCAATTCGAACTTACTTTGAAAATTGTTCTTGCTTCAATTCTAATTGTCCATTTTACTAATCTTGAAATAATTATATGTTTTGCATGATATTTTAAAAATAAATCTAAGGGGTATTAATTAATACACTTATGAAAAGTTCAAAGTTTCAGTTGATACAATTATTATTTTATGGTTTAAATTTATACAATACAAATATTAAAATGTATAAACTGAAAATTTTCCCAAGTTATTTATTATTAACCCACTGTATTTAGTTTAAAAACATGCTAACAAAAGAAGAATAATAATTAAATTTAGGATAAATTGATTTTTAATTTGATGTTTTTACTGATACCATACTCAAAGTTAATAGGTTTCTATTGATGTTTTTATTTATCATTTTTAAGTTTTAAATAAAATTTTAAAACTACACATATGAAATAATTCAAACAATATTGATTGAAACTTTGAAGACATAGTAATAAAATGAAAAAGGTCTTAAAATAAACTTTGAAAATTAACTACACGCATGAAAGTATTCAACCAAATTTCTTATTTTTTGGGTGTGAGATAACAAGGACTTTCCTAGAAATAATTTTAGGTACTTTGGTATTTTTTATACATTTTTTGTCCACTATATAACTTCTTAAAAAATTTTAACCATTAAATATTGACTAAAACCAAATTGTCCAAATTGTTTTACAATATGAAAGTAGTGGTTTATTTTAATGTACATATATTAAATTTTAAGTTGATATTTATCACGTTAATTACACAAGTTGTTGTAGGTAAGGTTAAGTAAGTCCAGAAACTATCGTTACAAACCAACTTTAAATTATGCTTAAATTGTAGACTATTATAATAAATTTTAGACGATCCAAAAAATTGTAGACTATAATATTAAATTTTATACAAATCCAAATATGTCAAGTATTGTAATACTTATGTGAACTTTTGTCACTATTACATAGAGACATTCTATCACTTTAGTTTTTTATAGGTAGTAAAGGGTTGTATGAAGGGGCTCTTATATCATAACCAGATCCTTATACCATAACTTATGCATCCTAACTCCCCAAAAAACATTCATTTCAACGTTCATTACTTGTATTGACTACTCATGTTCTGAAAATATAGGTAGATGGGAAAAACAAAAATTCTATGTCGTTTTCATTGGTCGTGATCCAGGGATCTACCTATCCTGGCACGAATGTCATGGATAAGTGAGTGAGTACAAGGGGGCATTATACAAGTCGTATGAAGCATTCGATCAAGCAAAGCACATGTATAGGTCTTACAGTACAACGCACATTAGACAAGTTAGTAACCAGCGTGTAGGACAATTTGGTACAATTATTGCAACTGTAATACACTTCTTTTTTGGGATGATCGTAATGTATACTTGGCTCGGGATAGTCGGATATGAGTGATGTACTCGGTTGTCACGACCTGTCATTTTGTAACTAAACCCAAGTTCAGTGATTCTAAGTGTAGTTCATTCTTTCAGGATCTACAATCTTCTTCCATTACCTTTGTGAAATGGAGACTGTTCAGGAGCTGTTTAAAATCATAGCAAGCATTACTGAGTCTTAAAAACAATTATTTTTAACTTTGGCAATGTTGCTTAACAATAAGAGAATGATAGAACAACAACCAATGAAGTTAGACACTGCATTCCACAATTGACGTTCTTCTGCCTCATTTATGAAAGTGACTTGGCGTGTCGTGAGAGTACTCGATCGATAGAAGGACGTTTATGATTTTGTGCAACATGATTAGAATGACAAGATGCTTGGAGCCAGGTAGATGTATTGGTATTGAAGAGATGGTGGCAATGTTCCTGTACATTCTTGCATATGATGTGAAGAATAGAGTAGTATGCACACATTTTTCAAGATCTGGCGAGACGGTTTCAAAATATTTCAATGCAATTCTTAAAGCAGTAATACAACTAAACACATTATTGTTGATGATGGAACTCTTAAACAAAAGAACCATTGAGCGGAAGTAGATCGTTCTAAACTCATTGTGAAAGAACAATGCATTTACAATTAAACAAGAATAGTTATGCATCATTGAGTAAATTACAACATGCTTTTAAGTTAAAAACAAAAGGAATCGAGTGACATACCTTTGAAGAACTATTCTTCGAGTATTCCCTTGATCAACACCAGTCCAACGTCCAAGCAAGCTCGATGAAGTGCACGAACACAACGAACAACCAATGAATAACACGAACTGTTAGATACTCGAACGCAATCGAATAATACTTGATCCTCGACCCTCGAACAATAAACTCGACACTACCAAGAGGCTACCTTGGTATTCTTAGTGTGAAAATCCAAGAGGTGTGGGCTCTGTAGAGATTTGGTAGAGGGAAGGAGGAACTATGCGATCGAGTAAGTGGAAGAATGAAAAAGTCTATCGTATAGACTTGGTACTTGATCGTTGGGTAACGAGGAACTATCGTCTAGAAAACTCGATGCCTCGATGCTTGATCGTTCAATCTCTCAAAGACTATCGTATAGCTATTTTCTTCACCCGATTGAAATGAGTGGCATTCTTTTTTTTATATATAAAAAATGAAAACGTTTTTCATTTTTATCCATAAGTTATCAAAACTGATTAAAAAACTTCCCACTCTAAACGGTTAAAGGAGAAAAATTAACCATCAATAATTATCTCACAACTGTTTTATAAATAAATATAATAACTAATTTATCATATTATATTTATAATCTATAGTTTAATATCACATCATATGTGATATTTAAACCATAGTTCTCTTTCTCCTTTATTGCATTTAATATAAATCATATTTATATTGATTTCTCCAATCAATGTATCTAATACATCAAATCAATTATATCACATATAATTGAATTAATTGAACTATATCACATGTAATCAAATTCCCTCTTGTTAATTTGAACACTTCAAACTAGCCCAAAAACTTATTCCCAACATGAATTCATTGAGCTACCAAGGGGACTTTATGGACCTCTAGCTTGAAGCTCCAACGGTATGTGATAACTGACTAAACTCTTTAATCACGATATCCACCATTCGTTAACTGTTGGACATTCCACTAAATACCAACAGATGCACTCTTTGCACTACGGATATATTTATGTGTCCATCGGATATAACCAATCAATAGTATGATGATCCTTCACAAATCGCTCGTAAGTACAATTGAGCCAATTTACTATTTTTCCCCTGTAGTTGCATCTAACTCCTTAAGTACCACTGATTCCTCTAGTGAACAATACATCATAGCCCCACTATGAGCGAACACTTAAGGTCATGAGAAGGTGTGGCACCACATTGTTCAAGCCCCAGAATCAGCCCTTAAGGGAGCAATTTATCTACTTATCCTTGCTTCGGAGAAGGAATGAATTTCGTCTTGTGTAGCTGAGTTCCCAGCTCCCCAATCAGATGAATCCCCAAAGTGGTAGGTTTGAGTCAACGATCCGGCCACTCGCACCCATGCAAATCAAAGGACTGCCCTAATAGGCAAGAGTTCCCAACTCACTTAGGATTAAGGTCATGTTACCTATGGTCATCTTAGTGAAATGAAAGTCTCTGTCATAAACGATGTTATATAACGAGACTAAACATTTCGTGGTCTGGTATTATACAAACTCCTTTGTATAGGATACCCTCGCTGACATGTCTCCAGATGAATGATCAAGATAAGATCATTTGTAGCACTTTACAACACTTGTAACATCTACATAGTGGGTCGTATCTGTAGTGTCACTAGGATAAGGTTTCCCTCCTTTATCCATATACTACAGACCATTTAAGTTATCACCTAAGGCACAATTTACTTGTATGTCTCCACATACATGTTTAAGTTACAACGATAACCATGGATCTTAGTTTATTGGTTTGTGGTTAATGCAACTAAAATATCTCATATTTCATAGATTGATGTGAATAAAATATCTCATATTACAAATCACAAATCGTTTGTTCATACAGATGTTTACAAACTACAGGACCCTACGAGATTTAGGGCATCAACCCCAACAGTTGAAAACCCCTCAAACCAGTTACAAGTGCATGTACCGATGGACGATGGAAATAGTTTAAGGTAGAAAAAAAAAAGTTCCAGTACCATTCTATTAATGCATCCGAAATTAATTGCGCTGACATCTTCTTGAATTATCATGATTAAATAATTTCAGCAACATTGCCTGGGTGCATTGGATGACACGTATGTGAAAGTAAATGACAGTGTTGTAGATCGACCATGATATAGAACGATGAAGGGAGAAATCTCCACAAATGTTCTTGCGGTATGTGGCCAGAACGAAAAATTCATCTTCGTTATGCCAGGTTGGGAAGGCTCGATTGCCGACTCTAGGGTCCTGAGGGATGCAGTTGTGCAGCCACATGGATTGAGGGTTCCAAAGGGTATAAAAATCACTCATGTACATGAGCAACCTTCAGTTATTCCATTAATAGACATGTATTACAATCACAAAAATGTTACAGGGTACTACTACTTGTGCGATGTTGGCTACCCTAATGTTGAAGGATTTTTGGCTTTGTATTGAGGGGAACGCTACCATTTCTCAGACTGGTGTGCCACGGGCAACACACTGACAACACCAAGAGAATTTTTTAACATGAATTATTCGTCGGCAAGAAATTGTTATCAAGCGAGCATTCAGATTGTTGAAGGGTCAATAGGTAATGCTTAGGGGAAAATCCTTTTACCCGGGTCCAATGTTGAACGATAACCGTGTGTTGCCTAATTCACAACTTAATCACAAGGGAGATGGAGATCGATGCTTCACTTGATGATTCGCTGGACAAGAATTCTGCTTCTGTTGTTACGAAGGGAGAAAATATTGAATTTATAGAGACCTCAAACGAATAGACCCTATTTAGAGATGATTTGACTGCCAAAATATTTTCCAATGGAAAAGATCATGATTATGTTTCTATCTTATCTACTTGTTGAACAATATTCCCATGCTTCATTTATGTCATGAACATTTTTAATTTGATTATTTGACTTCATGGTCTTCGTTTTTTTATTTTTTAACATGTCGCATGAAGCTATTTAATTTTCAAAAGTCTTTACGACGTATACATGCATGAATTAGAATGGCAGGCGATGGAAAAAGATCGAAACACACAGGGATAAAAGTCAAGGATGCTAGGTTGGTGAATATGAAGGAACTTTTTTGATAGAGAACCTATGAGCAGAAACAGATCGTCTAAATTTCATTTCGATTGAACGTAACATTTACATTCAAGAGAACAAATTATGCATCATAAACATAAATTACAACATGTTTTCTAAATAATAAACAAGAGTTTAAAGATTATACCTTTGAAGAACCGTTCTTCAAGTTAATCCCTTGATCTAACTCGTTCACGAACGCGTCGAACAAGTCACGAACACTCTAACGAACAAGCAACAAACAACAACAAGAAACTCGAACAAAAAAAGGGCACTACCACTTAGTGACCTTGGTATTCTCGGTGTGAGAATCTAGGAGTGGTGGGCTCTGGCTAATTTTGGTTAGAGGAGAGTTTGGAGTTGGAGGAGGAAGACGATCGAGGAAGACAAAAGCTATTGTGTAGGCGATCAAGTCTATCACATAGACTTTCTTACTCGATCGTATAGTCTCTCAAGGAAATCGTGTAGAAGATTTTTTCTTACTCGATCGTGAAAGCTTGTCTCTTTCAGTTGTCTTTGGAAAAATAAAATAAAATTTCATTTATTCCAATTTTTAACATAAACCAAATAACTTCCCACTAAGGATTAGAGAAAAAAAGGGTTTAATTATCAAATAATAATAAATTATAAATAAATATGATAACCAACTCATCATATTATATTATAACCTATAATTTTGATATTGCATCATATACAATATATAAACCATAGTTCTTTTTCTTTATTTTATGGAATTTAATATAAATCATATTTATATTAAATTTAACAACTATGAATCTTATTAATAGAAAATATATTTGAATCATATTCAAATATTTATTCCTCCAAACAAACAATAATGTATCAAACACATTATGTCAATTATATCATATATTATAATTTAATTGGAGGAAATAAATATTTGAATGGGATTCAAATATACTTTCTACGAATGAGATTAATAGTTGTTAAATTTAATATGAATATGATTTATATTAAATGTCATAAAATAGGGAAAAGAACCTATAGTTACATACAATATAAACTATACTTTATGTGTTATATTTGATATAACATATAGTTTAATATAAATATAATATGATAAGTTAGTTATCATATTTATTTATATTATTTTATTATTTTAAATAATAAATTCCTATTTTCTCTCTTACCACCTTAGTGGGTGGTTATTGGGTTTTGTGGCAAAAAGGAATAAAAGAAAAGAAGTTTTCTTATTCTTCACTACACGACACAAGAGACTATACGATTGGAGACTTTATTATACGATAGAGTTTTCACATAAATGTTCTGTGTTTTTTTTGATCTTCTTCCTCCTCCAAACTCAAACAAATCCCCCAAACCAAAATAGTCAGAGTCCACCACTCCTAGGTTCTCACCCTGAGAATACCAAAGGTTCACTGTTGTAGTGTCTTCTTTTGGTTCAAGTTCTGGAAGAGGGTCTTCAAGTTTAGTTGTTGAGTTCGAGGCTCATAACTGTTTGAAGGAATTACATGAAGAAAGGTTCTTCAAAGGTGATATCTTTGAACCCTTTTTTCTTGTAAAAAGCATGCTATAATTTATTTATGAATGCATATCTTATATGTTTACTGTAAATTTAGTTTCAATAAAAATGGAATTTGGACGATCCGCTTCCGCTAAAGGATCTCTATAAAACGAGTTCCTTCAACATGCAAGTGGGATATCCTATGCAATGAGTTTGCATAAGATTGGACCGCAAAATAATAGCCACTAGATGTAACACTGTTGACTAGTTAGGTTTCTATTTCAATAGGATGACCTAGGCAACTTAGTCTTAATCCTGAGTGTATTATGAACTCCTATTCACGAGGGATTGTCCTTTTATTTGTATGGGTGAGAATAGTCGGTTTGCAGACTCAACAAGCCTACCATTTTAGAGACAAGACCGAGAAGGGAGTTGGGAACATAATAATACAAGATGGATTTCACTCCTTCCCGACTTTAGGGTAAGTAAATGAGTGTTCCTTTAAGTGGTGTCTACGGGACTTGAACAAAAGACTATTCATTAGATGAGCACTGGTACTTAAGGATACATAGATAACTTATGAGTAAAACAGTAATTTGACTCAACTGGTGTTAAGAACACTCGTGATGTACTAACTTGTTGTTATTGGTTTATATCCGTGGATGCAGAAATATAATTATAGTGAGAAGAGTGCAACTATGGGTCTTTAGTAGAGTGTACCCAAAGTTAAGGAATATTGATTAATTTGGTTAATGAGTTTAGCCAATTAATCTCATATCATTAGATCTTCTGATTTGTAGGTCCATTTGATCCCCTTCCTAACTCATAAAAGGAATTGAGGTAACTATGTCTTGAATTGAGTTTGAAATGTTCAAATTCACTTTATACATTATAACATAAATTTTATATTTTCTTTAAACTTTATAATATAAAGTTAATTTTGGATATAATTCAAAATTAATTTATGGGAGAATTAAATATTTGAAGAGTTCAAATATTAATTTAATGTGAATTGGATTCATATTAAACCTATAGGTTAAAATTAAAGTGTATTTGATGCATATTAAAACCATAGGTTATGAGAGAAATACAATTGAATATGATTCAGATAGAGGTTAAATTATTAAAACTATAGGTTATGTGAGAAATGTTTCATTTAAATATGATTTAAATGAAATCATTAATTAAATAAGATTTAATTAATTAATTTATTTAATCAAATTAATTAAAAAGATAACTCCCATGTAGGGAAGTTATCTGAAATGTAAGTGATCCCACGTCCCTCTCTCTCTGTTGATCAAAAGCAAAGTGCTTTGTTATTATAGAGGAGACACAACACATAGAAGTGTTCTATGATTATTTTTTCTCTCAATTTCCCATTCTCCAATCTCAATCTTTTTCTGGTTCCCATAAACCACACCTCAAATATTAGAGAATAGGGAAGTCACTATTGTGGTGGTGTTGATTTCGATCAAAGAGAGATTTGGCCATTTCATCTCAGTCGTCAACGTAAGTAAGGTTTCCTATCCCTTTTCTCTATATTCTTTAATTGCATGCTTAACTTAAGGTAATTTTTCAATAGGCAATTTCTTTGTTGCTCTCCGTATAATATTTTGAAATCCCAACGTATGGGTATTTCAAAAATCCCAAATTAATAACGAGTTTGGTTATGTGATTTCCGCTGTGTTAGGGTCTTCATCCCTTCGATCTATACTCTGCCTCCATTTAGTCTTTGTGTTTCGATCTAATTTATTATGTTATTTTGAAAGTAAGTTGTTGTATGTTTGATTTTAATTTTATTTTCACTTAGCTTCATTCTAATCTAATTATACACTAAAAGAAAAAGAGGCTCTCTCGACGCCTAAAACCACTGTCGGAAGATCTATCGTTGGGAGAAGGTCTCGTCCGACTATATAAGAGTAACATCGGGAGTTAACAATAACTCTCGATGCCATATATTTGTCGTCAGGAGATATTTTCGATCACCTGACTGGTAGACAATATGCGTCGGGAGATAGCAATAATTTCTGACGACTGGACAATAGGTGTCAGGAGTTAGCCGAACTCTCGACAAGTTAAATAATTCATTGGAAGTTTGTTAGAAACTCCCGACGGATCTTCCGATGGCTCACGATAGCTGTTGGGAGATGAATTATAAAATCCCCAGATCGAAGAAGGTAGATTAGATCTGCCTTCTTCTTCAAAACCCTAGGTTCATCGGCTATACGAGAAAAATAGAGCAACACATCGTTCGTTCGCTGCCTCGTCGTTCGTCCGCCCTTCATATTCCACTGTCGTTTTTCTTTCGTCGCCATTCTTTCACAGTTGTTCACAGGTCTATCGTCCATTCATCTGGCCGATCTTCGTTCCGTCGTCCATTCGTCCATCGCCCTACTGACACCTTTCTTCGTCTTCGCCGGTCAATTCGTTCCTTGTCCATTCGTCGTCTTCCATCGGTAATGTATTCTTGTTTTTTTTAAACAAATTGATATCTTAATTAAAATAATGTTTTCTAATAACAGTGGAAAGTTTACTCCATATGATAAAAATTAATTATTCCCATAGTATTATTTACATGGAAAATTTAGGAATTCTCATCAGTTTTATTTTTTAAAATTATGTTTTTCATTTTCTCTTTGTCTTCTTCAAGTTATTATATTTTGTACGAATTAGAGACTTTTTATTGTATCTATTATAAGATCACCATGGCACAGAAGATTTAAATATTGGACTTTTTTTAAAAAAATAATATTATACACTTTAGCCAATTGAACTATATTTGCTTTAGCTTTTACTATCATGATTTAACAAAATCGAAAGATCAACCATAGTTTTTTTTAAAAAAAAAGAAAAAAAAAAGAAAAAAGAAAACCTTATATCTAATTCAAAATATTACTTAAACAAAAAAAAATAAAGAATTAAAGTAAAAGTACGTGTTTCTTTTCATCATTTGATTCTCCATAACAATACATAGAGTCAAAAGTAATAAATATATTGAAATCTTTTTATTTCTTTCAATTATGCTTGTAAGATTTGAATTGTCAAACACTTGCATTTAAAGCACTTTGCTTGTCAGAGTCACTAATATTAATGTGAGAATTCCTAATTTTTTTTATAGATGGAAGTAACATTCACGAGCTTAAATTTCAAAATCAAATAGCCATTAATATATACTTTTTTAAACAAAATCCTTTGTGCTAATTGTATCCTCCACCAATTTCAATTGTTTTCGATGCATGGCAGATGTGATGATATGAACTTTCGACATTTTAGTTAATACAGGTTATTGTTTTGGATTACAAGTTGGTAAGAAAAGGTTTGTTTTTAAGGACGAATAAAGAATAGATGAAACTAAGGAATAAGTAATCAGTGGAGTATAGAGAAGAAATTTCCCAGATTTTAGATGTGGCGAAGTTTCATATTAATGATTCCAGACGAATAAGATGTCCATGCAAGAATTGTATGAATTCAATGTGGAAAAAATTAGATGTTGTGGAATGACATTTATTAACATATGGAATATCTCCCTCATACTGTGAATGAGTATATCATGGAGAATCAGTTAACTTATCTAGAGGTTTTGAAAACAATGCAACTTATTCAATACACAATGTTGAAGTAAATAGTATAGAGGATAATGTTGTTGAAGAAAATGAGATATAAACGATCTACAAGTTCCAATTTAAAACGAAGATGCAAAGAGGATGAAATGTTCTCTAATGGTCAAGAAAGAGATGCCACGCACTTATTCGAGGATTTAATGACCGAAGCACGTAATGAACAATATCCTGGTTGTTCGCAATTTTCGTCCTTGAACTTTTTAGTGAAGTTGATACATATCAAAGTTCTCAATGGATGGAGTAACAAATCGTTTGATATGTTGCTAGAATTGTTAAAAGCAGCATTTCCAGTCGGCACCACTATACCTACTTCCTTTTATGAAGCTAAGCGAAAATTGCGTAATTTAGGCCTAGGTTATGAGTCTATTCATGCGTGCAAATATGATTGTATATTGTACTGGAAATAATTTGTAGATTTACAACAATACCTCGTTTGTGGTGAGTTTTGGTACAAAGTAATGATGGCAAGGGTAAAAAAATATCACATAAGGTATTATGTCATTTTTCTTTGATACTGATATTAAAGTGATTGTTTGCATCAAAAGAAGACGCTTCCGATATGAGATGGTATAAAAATAAGTGAGTTGAAACGGAGGATGTGTTACGACATCCAACTGATGCAGAGGGGTGGAAACATTTTGATCATGAATCTCCTCATTTCGTTTCAGATCCCCGAATGTTGGTTTGGGATTAGCTTCAGATGGGTTCGATTCGTTTGGAAATATAAGTACTTCGTATAGTATATGGCCTGGTGATAATCCCTTATAATTTGCCCCATTGGAAATGCATAAAGTAAACAAACTTCTTCGTGTCTTTGCTCATACCTGGTCCAAAATCTCCTGGAAAGAAAATTGATGTTTACTTACAACAGTTGATTGAAGATTTGAAAGAATTATGAACTATTGGTGTTTGAATTTATGATTCTGTTATTGGTGAATTTTTTTAACTGTATGCGACCTTACTGTGGACTATTAATGACAAAGAATTATGAACTATTAGTGTTTGAATTTATGATTCTGTTATTGGTGAATTTTTTCAACTGTATGCAACCTTACTGTGGACTATTAATGACTACCCTGCATACAGTGACTTATCTGGGTGGAGTGCAAAAGGTTATCAAGCATGTTCCATATGCAAAGAAGATAATTTTTCCTTTGGGATAAGAGGGAAAATATCATTTATGGAACATCGACGTTATCTTCCAGAGAATCATAGTTGGCGTCGAAGTAGGCAACACAATGGAAAAGTTGAACATACACCTCCTCCAATCATAATGAAGGGGAAGAGATCTTACGACGAATAAATATGTTGAACTTACCCGTGCTTAGCAAACATCCATCAAAGTAAGATAAAAAAAAAAAAAAAAAAAACGAGTACTAAACTGAACTAAAAAAATATTTTTTTTCCAACTTCCATATTGGTCCAAACTATGTTGTTATTGAAGGTGTTGGAGATGCTATGTTCCAGACATTGTTTTCATGTTCTTTCTTTTATGTATTTGTGAAGACATATTTCTTAATGTTGTTTTCGTGTTCTTTATTTTATGTATTTGTGAATAAATATTTTTTTTATAAACTATCTTGTAACTGTAAGAGTGTATCAACATGCAGCAGAAGCAACAAGGATCAATAAGCATTCAAATTCACTAATTTTGGCAGAAACTAAAGCATGCTCATCTAATATAAGAGGGTTTGTAGTCATACCTTTGTAGAACTCTTCAAGATCTTGATCAACGACAGTTGTCTTCTCCAAAACACATTATGAACTACCTTAAGATCTTTCCCACTATCCTCTTCGAGCTTTAGAACGAGTTGTGGGACTCAAGAATAGCTTGAAGCAATGGAAACAAGGGAGAAGCTCACTGTACCACGTTGTTTGAAGAACTTTTCTTCAACCTAAAATTTTCTCTAAAATTTCTTTTGAATGCATGTCTCAAATTCACTCCAATCTTCTTTATTTATTGCAGGTGAACATGCAAAGAAGAACACTACATGAGTTACAGCTCATGCTTGGAGTAGATGTGAAGAAGGAAAGTGGTGTTCATGTGAGCTAGTAGAAGATGGTAATGGAAAAATCTGTTTTTCCATTTTGTGCATGTTTCCAATTTTATATTTTTATCAAAACCGATTCAAAATCAATTCTGATTTTAAAACTGAAAATTTTATTAATTTTATCAAATTAATTTCTAAATAATTATAATTAATTTAATATCAAATATTAAATTAATTTTTACACAAATCCATCTTCATATATATTTAAATATAAATTCTCCTATTTCGTTTAATTCTAATTTGAACGTTTCAAATTAACTTATCAGGCTACTCTAAAGCTTATCCATTTACGAGTTAGTAGGGGGACCTCATGGATCTACAGATCATGGGCTCTAACGATCCGAGATTAATCGGCTAAACTCATTAGACCGAATTAATCCCTATTCGTTAATTAATGGGTCACTCCACTATAACCCATAGTTGAATTCCCCCTGCTATAGATATATTATGTCTACTTTATATAACCATAACCAATAAGGTGATCCTTCACAAGTTTTTTGTAATCACAACCGGGTCAAGATAACCATTTTACCCATGTGAATACATCTTGTTCCTTAAGTTCCCACTGACCCTCTAATGAACAATTTTGATTCATAACACCTATGAATCAAATCCTTTCTCTATCGTGAGAAGGCGGGGCCCCGACTGTTCAAAACTTAGAATTAGTACTTAAGAGAACAACCTATCTACTAACCCTAAATCGGGTAGGAGTGAATTTCATCTTGCAGGGCTTGTCCCTAGCTATTCATCCAGTCTTATCCCAAAATGGGAGACTTATTGAGCAATGTTGTTGGACTACTCTCATCATTTGCAGATCAAAGGATAATCCCAAACAAACAGGAGTTTATAGCTAGCTCAGGATTAAGATCGAGTTAACCTAGGTTATTTAATAAATTAAATAGTCAGTTTTAACAGTAAGCGGTCGTTATAAAGAAAAGTGACTATTTTTGTGGTCCAGTCTATATGCAAACTCATTGCATAGGATGCCCCACTCACATGTCTCAACATGAACGATCTGTGGATCACATCGTTTGTAGCACTTTACAACTTTTTGTAACAACTACAGAGTGGACCGCATCCAATAGTATTACCAGAATGAGATACCCAATTTCATCCATATACTTATTAGACCATTTAGGCTATATATTGTTAACTTGATCCTGTTTATGTCACTACATAAAGTTACAATATTCAGACTATAGCCATGGATATGTTTATTGTATTTTCATAATAGAATGCAAAAACAACAACTTATTATTATTAATAAATAGAATATTTAACACAAACTGCGAGTTCTAGGACATTCCCAAATTAAGAAAAAATACAAATTAAAAATTAAATTTTTTTAAAAGAATGACTATCTCAGCCGTCGGGAGTTCAAATTTCAATTTAAGAAAAATTACAAATTACTGAAATTAAACTCCCCACGATGGAAATATAAGCATTGGGAGTGCACAAACTCCCAACGCGTTTGTCCAAACTCCCGATGCCATATATTAGGCATCGAGAGTTGCGTCCAACTCTCAACGGTTGGTTTTGGGCATCGGGAATTCTACTCCTAATGGACTTCTTCCAGCCCAACTCCCAACGACTGATACATCGTCGGGAGTGGATCTCCTTGAAGGATCTCTGTGAAGGGTGCGCAGCGGAAGCGGATAGAGAAAAAGAACAGATCATGCATTTAATTAAACAAAATATACAACATGCTTGAGAAACTAAAAAGAGAAAAAGGGAATAAAAGACTTACCCTTGAAGAACAAAATCTTCACGTTTCCTCTTCACTGTGAAAATCACAAGCATAAAAAAAGGGTACTACCACAAAAGCAACCTCGGTATTTTCTGGATGAGAATCCAGGAGGAGCGGACTCTGATTATTTTGGTAAGGGAAGGGATTGAGAGAAGAGAAGAGAGGAAGAGCCTGAAATCTTAGAACACCTTGTGAGATTTTCTATTCTTTATTTTCTTCACCACACAGAGAAGAAGAAAGTGTGTAACTATCCCACATGGAGAGAAAGAGAGGGGAGGGATTAACAACTCCCTCCCAAATAACATTAATTCAAAAATTAAATTAAATTAAATTTATTTATTTAATAAATTATTTAATATATATGATAACTATCTTATTATATAATATATATTAAACTATATGTTATATCAAATATAACATATAACCTATAGTTTTAATATTATGTCATATACAATATAACTTATAGTTTCCTTTCTCTCACAATGATTTTTAATATAAATCGCATTTATATTAATTTTAACCGTATGAATCAAATTCATATAATAATATTTGAATCATATTCAAATATTTATTTCTTCTCACAAATACTTAATATTATAATGTATTAAATACATTATAGTAATTATATCATATATAATTAAATTAAATTAATTATATCACATAAAACTAATTCCCTCAATTAATTTGAACAATTCAAATTAATCCAAAAACTGATTCTCATTAAATCCCGTTGAGCTACCAAGGGGAACGCATGGACATGTAGTTTGAAGCTTTAATGGTATGTGAATAATTAATTAAACTCTTTAATTTAAATTATTCATTATCTGTTAATTGACGGGCACTCCACTAAAGACCGCCAGCTGCATTCTTCGCACTACATATATATTTCTATGTCCATTGGATATAACCAATCAACAATACGATAACCCTTCACAAATTGCTCGTAAGTGCAGCTAGGCCAAAATTACCGTTTTGCCTCTGTAGTTACATTTAATTCATTAAGTACCACTAATCCCTCTAATGAACAATCATAGTCCTGTGATAGAACCTCTCTCGAGCCAGGAGAGGGTGTGGCGCCACATTGTTCAAGTCTCAAAATCAGCCCTTAAGGGAGCAATTTATCTATTTACCCCAACTTGAGGAAGGAGTGAATTCCTTCTTGTGTAGTTGTGTTCCCAACTCCCCAATCAGACGAATTCCAAAAATGGTAGGCTTGTTGAGTCGGGGATCTAGACACTCTCATCCATACAAATCAAAGGACCGCCTTCATAGACAGGGGTTCACAACTCACTCAAGATTTAGATCATGTTACCTATGGTCATCCTGGTGAAATGTAAGTCTTTATTATGAATGTCGTTATATAATGAGACTACACAATTCGTGGTTCAGTCTTATACAAACTCCTTTGTATAAAATATCCCTGCTCATATGTCTTCACATGAATGATCAGGATCAGATCATTTGTAGCACTTTACAACAATTATAACATCTACAAAACGGGCTATACTCGTATTGGCATCAAGATAAGATATTCAGCCTTATCCATCTACTACAGACCATTTAGGTTATCACTTAAACATGATCTACCATATGTCTCTACATACATGTTTAATCTACATACATGTTTAAGCTACAAGATGATCTTGGATGTTAGTTTATTGGTTTGTAGCTAATGCAACCAATTTTGAAATAAAACATTAAATATTGTATTACATAAATACAATGTATGTATATTACAATTACAAATTATAGAACCCTACGAGATTTAGGGCATCGACCCCAACACTCTTGATGTATTTTCGACCATTTTCCCGTGATGTTAAGCATCAGGAAAGATATGATTTCTTGTAGTGATAGTTTGTTATCTTACTTGTAGGGTCCAAACTAATTGCAAAATTCCTCAATGATTAGTTGAGGTTCATTTGGAGTCTACTTTTTATGGTCCAAATTTTGTTTATTTTTTGGAGAACAATTTGTGTTGTATTGAGTGTTACTAATCTTTATACATTTTTTTCACATGTTCATAAACATTTTTATGGACATTATTATTTTATTTGTAAGTGGCAAATTAGACTTAATCATAAAAACTAACCATAAAAATGTTTGAACAAGAAAATATTTGCAAAAACCAAGTTTGCACAAAAAAAAAATCATTTCTTTGTATTAATATAAAATGTAAAAACTCAAATGTTTGCACAAAAAAGGAAAAAAAAAACATTAACCATAAAGTTGAAATTCGTATTTCACACAAATGGGCAAAAAAAAGATAAAAGTAAGTTTTGTTTTTGTTTTTTTGTTTAATTAACATTACGATTGAGTTAAAATTAATCTAGGGTTAAACATTGAGTGTTAGAGATTAGAGAAAATGTTCATTTTATTAGAATATGACATGTCTTTGGAGATGTCAATAGAATTGTTACGCAATTGAGTGTAAAAATTGTGTGGTGAAAATATGTCACATTTTTCAAGAAGGAAAAACAAAAAGTTGTTCCATTTTTAAGCTTCTTCGATATTCATGATTGAAGGCTAACTGGTTGTGAAAAGTTTTCATTGATTTGAAATATGTTTGGTGTTTAGGAATGGAAAAAAATATATGTTATGTAATTGAGTGTTCAAAATTTGTGTTTAGTATATGTTTACTTTGTTAGAATTTGTTCTTCATGACTGAATGCTAAATAGTTGTGAAAAGTTTTCATTTGTTTGATATATGTTTGATATTTAGGTTTGGAAAAAAAAATATATGTTATGTAATTGAGTGTTCAAAAATTGAATTTGAAATTTGTGTTTATTATATGCTTACTTTGTTGGAATTTGTTTTTAAGAATGGAAAAAATAAGCATTTTTAGTGTTAAAAATTGTAGGAAAATATGTGTAGTTGGAAACTAAAAAATAGCAAAAAGAAAAAAAAAATCTAAGACAAAATCATTTCGTTTAGAAAAAATGTACTGGGTACCTCAACTCAACTTAATGACTCTGTACTCCAAACACGTACTTAATCTAACTTTCCAAATAATAATTAACAATTCAACTCAACTCTGTGCGTCAGACGCCTCCTAAATGATTTGATATGTTTGAACCATTTCTAAACTACTATGTATGGATAAATAATTTTAGTCTAATTAAAAGGTTTAAGAATTTTTTTTATCTAGAGTTAACCATTTAAAGGAGAAAATGAGGATTGGTAATAGAAGATCAACTATTTAATCGATTTTTTTTTTTCATTTAAAAAATTAATTTCATTGATTTCTTCAAAAAAAAAAAAAAGTAAACAAAGAATAATTTCTCGTAAAAACCTAATCCTCACGAATTTCGCGTAAGGAATTCATGCTTCAGTTCATATAAAAATTAAATGGGGAATTTTGCGAGCATTGTCCCTGTTTCATGGACATCTCTATGCGTTGCGAGTTCACTAGGTAAAGTTGCCAACTACTGTGAGAGGTTTAACGAACTCTACAAGTGAAGTCCTATCATTTGTGGTTTGTCAGATTAAGACGTTAATCATGAATCTATTTGGTTTTGGTTGTTGAAGCATAAGTGGAGTTTCACGAGTGGGTAATTTAGCCTTATCAATGAGCCATATTTGGATCGGTCAACTCAAACCCTACTCAAACTAGATCCAAACTTTGATCTAATGAGTCTAATCCAAAGGTTTAGATGTAGGTTTGATCGTGGAAAGTTGGACCAGCTCTATTGAAGCTCGAACAATCCTTAAAACTTTAAGTTTAGACCTAAGCTAAACTTGATGCATAAATGATAAGAAGGTGAGGTGGATTGCTAGCGATTCAAATTTTTTTTTCTTTCATCTTGAAACATAGAGATTTAAATTAGTTTTCATTGATCAGAAGTAACAATCGGTAGAGACTAAAATAGTACCAAACTAAAACCACATTTTAACTGAGTACACAAAATCACCATTCAATATTCCTTTTTAAGTTTTTAATTTTTCTTTCGCTTTTCTTAATACGTTTGGAAAAATCAAATTGATTTGACAACCATTAGTTACATTAATCAAACCACTTCTTTTCAACCTAGGGTGTCCCCACTTCTTTCGACAATTTCTACTAATTTAAAGCTACATTTCGATGCCGACTTTTTAATTGATTCAAACTAAAAACCATAGAGTTGTCTTTTCAATTTGGGGTATATCATAGAGAAAATGCTATACATACATATATATATATATATATATATACTCTTATTTTTTTTTAGTAAAAGACAAACAACTAAACAACATCACAACCAAACTCTTCCGAACTCTAAATCAAATAAGAAGGGAGAGAACAACATCAGGAAAACATTTTTTCAAATCATAGAAATATTCTTGAAAAGTATATATTCATCTTTTTTCAAGTAAAATACAAACAATTAAATAGCACCACAGCCAGACTCTCTCAAACTCCAAATTAAATAAGGAGGGAGAGAACAACATCAAGAAAAACATTTTTTCAAATCATAGTAATATTATTGAAAATAAACTAAAGTTACAATGGAATGAATAGATTTGTTCATCTCTCGAGGATAGTGACTAAAATTGGCATGTAAAAAATTGTCATGTAATTATACTTCCATCGTTGGTCCTAATATAGATGTACATTATCTCAAAATTGGTATTTAATAATTCATTTTCTTCTATAAGCTTTCTTGGTAAAGGCAACCAAAAAAAAAAAAAGAGAGAGAGGAAATTTAAATGTTTAGGCAATTGCCAAAAGACGAGGTGTGAACTTTTCCAAGTTCTGTTAGAATTTGGCAACTTGCTTTATCTTCAGTTTTTTTTTTTTTTTTTTTTTTTAATTCCTTCTATTCCCTTCTGGGTAAGCAAATGTGGAAAATGTGGCCACTAGATTTTTAATCAATTAAAACATACTCTAAAAAGAAATATAAAAGATATTGTTTATATCTATTTTAGAAATTCTCTTTTAACTACTTTCTTTTTTTTTACCATTATAGTGTTATTATTAAAAAAAAATACATATATACTTTATATTAACATGGTTTTGTAGGGAAGATATAATATAAAAGATAATTTATGTGGGTCAGGTTTGTTGAACAAATATATCATAATAATAGTATAATAATGACACTTATTAATCAGGTTACTAATCGAGAGCTTGAGATAAGATCATAACATAATCGATCGATATCAAAAGTCATCATGTGGGTCACAACATAATAAAAACTTGAAGCTTCTTGATCAGATAATTTGAACGAGACTATGTAACATGAGCACAATTCAACTAGCATAAAAACTTACACTATTAATTTCGAAATTAGATATTCAATTCTCCACCTCACATATCGTAAAAAAAAAACAAATAATTTGAATGAGACTAGAAATAACTAAATGAGTTAATAATAAGATATGAGAACGAATTCACCCAACTCAAGTGAATCATTGGCCAACTGATACTAAAGTTAAGAAGTATGTAATATATGATATTATCGACGGTTGTGATCTACGCCCCAACCAAACGATGACGGAGAAGAAATAAAATATGTTTTTTACTTTATCAAAATCATATTAAATTCAACACTTAGATCATCAAAAGTGGTTGACGGTCATAAAGTATCGGAAGTGGTTGGCCGTCATTATATCGATATATATATATTTTTTTAAAAAAATATTTTTTTTCTAAAATCTAATTTTTATTTAATTTATAGATTTCAAAATGTTACACATTTAATTATTAAATTTTTAGTTTGATTTCAATTTAGTCTTTAAATTTTAAAATGCTACAACTTTATCACTAACATTTGAGTTTTGCTTTAATTTAGACCATATGTTTCAAGATTTATACTTTTAACTCGATTTTTGACTAAATACCCACTTCTATTTTTAGAATTAATTTAGGTTAATAAATTAAATCGCGTTAAAAGAATTATAATAATTAAGTTTCACAAGTTTATCACTTTTAAAATTAAATGTAAAATTTCACTTTATAATTATTTGTTGCTAATCAATAAAAATAATCAAATGAATATTTAATGAAAAATTGAGATTAAAAATGTAAAGTTTTGAAATTTAGGGACTAAATTGAAACAAAATTTAAATCTCAAAGGTAAAATTATAACATTTGAAAAGTTAGAGACTATATTGAAATGAAATTTAAAATTATGGATTAAATGTGTAATATTTTAAAAACCAAATAAAAACTATAGAAAAATTTAATGATTAAAAAAATATTATTTCCTTTTTGTTAGCACTTTATGATGGTACAAGTAACCTTTTCATTACGCTCTCCCTTGCTACGTGTTGGGTTGCAATGTATCCCATCAGACAGTACAACCTTCAACCAAAATTATGCAACACAAGCTTTCTCATTTTTTTTTTTTTTTAAATAAGAACTTTTTCATTTTTACTTCCTCAACTCAATATCTAAAATGTTGGTATCTGTAAATTCAAATATAATTTAGTAGATAAGATACTAATTACAATTTAAAAAGTTGATAATTGGATCTTTCATTTAAAAAATAGATTTAAAAATTTTACCATGTGATTATCACATGTAATTTTTTTTTTATCGATGCTAAATATTTTTAAGAATATCACATCATAAATGTTTTGAAAACTTAAATTTCAAGTTCAGATCTCGTTTGGTAACATTTTATTTTTTGTTCTTAGTTTTTAAAAATTAAGCATATTTTGTCATTATTTCTTACAATGATTTTTTGTTAAGTATAATGGTTGAATTCTTAGTCAAATTTCAAAAATAAAAAAAGTTTTAAATAGCTATATTTTTTAATTTTCAAAATGTTGGCTTGGTTTTTTAACGTGTAGGTAAAAAGTAGATAACAATGGAGGAAATTTAAAGATCAAAATAGTGTCTATAGGCTTAATTTTAAAAACCCAAAAACGAAATGATTACCAAATGGGTAAGGTTGGCAACAGGGCAGGGATAGGACGAGGATTCCCTATCAGGGCAGGGACCCATTCCCCGTTTTCCCTTTTGTTTCTTCATGGGAACCTTTTTTCTTTTTAATTTTTTTCCTAAAATTATCTGTGGTTTGGTCTTGGACACTTTAGTTGGGCTTAGATTGGGCTAAATGAAATTAAAATACCTAATTTATATATTTAGAAAAATATATTAAAAATCTAATTAGAGTCGGGTCGGGGTCGGGGGCCCTAAAGAATTGAGGATTCCTAATCCCGATCGGGGGTGGGGTCATGGGACCGAGAAATTTTGCTAACCCTACAAATGAGCCTAATTTCTCAACTTTTAGATTTGTATCTATTTGGTCTAAGAATATTTCAAAGATTTTCAATTTTGTATCTAATAGATATTTGATTTTAAATAATTGTTTAGTATGATAAATTTTATTTGTTATAGATTAATTTTTAAATATCTAGGGAAATAACTCTATTTAAAACAAATCAATATAGTATACCTTTTTTAAAAAATTGATGCATTTAACTCATGAAAAATAGAAATAGATAAATATATAAAATAATTTTTTTTTTTGTAAAGTATAAAATTGAAAACTAAACATTAATTAAAAATCCTCCGTAATTTAAGGAAATCTAAAAGTGTTTTCTTTAATGATTTTAAATATGTTTTACCAAACGTAAAAAAGCCTATTTTTCATAGAGAGATATAAATTATGTACATAAATATCTTTCAATTGTCTAATTTTAGCCTATATACTTTCAATAAATATTAAATTTAGTCACTCAAAGTCAATTATTAAATAATATAATAATTTTCATGCCAGAAAATATAATATATGAAAATATAATTTAGAGAAAAATGCTAATACAAAACAAAAAAGATTTTCTTAGAAAAATAGACAATAAATTAGCAATGACTACATTTAAGTGAACAAAAAAACCAAAATGATATTTAATATTTTTTTTCTTCAGAACAATCTTTTCCATATTTTGTTTGAAAGCAACCTGGCAATTAGATACTAACTAATCTCAGTAGTTTTGCTTTCTTTCTCAAAAGCCTCGAATAAGACGTTTGTGATGCAGTTTATGAGTGGCTGTGAAATGCAGAGTGAGCAAAACAAGAGCTCATGGCTTGCTGGTCCAGCAGCTGATTATCCATTTCTTTCTCTTTCTCTTTCTCTTGGAGGACCCACATGAGCCCACAATTCTTCATAATTTCAAGCTCGGTGGCCAATGCCCCACGGTAATTTCTACTTTATTCGCACTTTTCAGTTCACTTTTTCCGATGTATTGTTTATCTATTCTCTGAATTCCTACCATCACGCGTATGGTTCTCATTGCTTAATTATGAATGTGACAGTGAGACATTGATCCTTTTTACTTTCCCTGCGTTTGTTTGATTCGGGAAAGTTCGTTAATACGTGTTCCAAAAGAATTTTGAAAATTTCGGATTAGCTATACGTAATAGCTGTGAAGGGCTGCTTTAAGTTAACCCTTTTTGTTGCTGAATCACTCGTGATTCATATGGTTCTCAGCTCAACGCAGAACGTGTTGGTTGGTTTGTTTTTAGCTCGAGAGTTCAAGGGGATTCTCTTTCTCTCTCTTTGGAAACTGAATGTTCGCTTTATTTAAGTTGTTCTGGGAAGTGGGAAAAGTGGGAAGGGTCGAAGCTTGTAGTTCTCTTGCTTTTGTGAAGCTGAAGAAAGGGTCTGGCTTAGCTCATTGCTTGTGTAAGCTATGGCATCTTGTTTAGGAGTTGGGGTGTCATTGTTTGGAGTTTCAGTTCAACGGAGTAGGAATTCATGGGGAGTGCGAGTTAGAAGCGAAGGTGGAGCTTCAGCTGATTCAGTTTCAGCTGTGGTGAATGGAGCTTCTGTGGTTGGGGAGAAGGAGGGAAGTTGGTCTTCAATAGATAAGGGCAATGGTTGGTTAAAGTCTAAATCTTCAGAGAAAAAGATTAAGTTGAGGGATGATGTTCCACAGAAGTTGGAGCCATTTTGGGATGATGGGTATGGGACTGTGACTGTGAAAGATTACTTTGCTGCCGCTAAGGATTTTACTCAGCATCCTGATGGCGGTCCACCTCGCTGGTTTTGCCCTGTTGCATCTGGATCTCCATTAAAGGGTTCTCCAATTCTTTTGTTTTTACCTGGTAATTATTTTGCACCAGTTGACAAGTTCAAAACTGCAGAAATGGGTGTTTTGGGTTTTTGTATTTGAAAAACTAATTCCAATATTTGAAATATGGAATGGCTAAGTATAGAAAATAGGGGAACTGGGAAATGGTATGTCGTCATTTGTGGATATAAATAAAAAATTATGGCTCTGTATTTGTATATGTACAAAAGAAAGGAACTGTTATTAACAGAACTTTAGAGAACTAGAGCTCTTAGTACATCATTTGGAAGAATCATAGTAAATAGTTCTTGTCCTCTACAAAAACATCCAAACAGTTTTCTAAACGTCTGGTCAAGAGAGAAATCAACGAACATGGTTCTAATTTTGTTTTTTTGGTCAATTTTTGATAGTATGCTTACTCTTTGAACACGTGTTTTAATCTTTTCCAACTTTCAATGAATTTTTGTGATTTGAAAGTGTGATGTTTTTATCTAATTCGGGTTTGGTATTGGTTTTGTACTCTGTAGGAATGGATGGCACTGGATGTGGCCTTATCATGCATCATAAAGCTCTTGGGAAGTAAGCCATTCACGTCCGATACTGTTGAATTGACACTCCTTGAAATTTGTAACTGCCTCTTTGGTGGAGTGGTAAAAGAAGGCAGCACAAAGAGAAAATTTCAATGCACTTTGAATCCAAGATACATTAGATATTTAACCTTGATCATGCTAGTATGAATAACTGGAATCATTGCGCTTTGTGTAGCCAATAAAGAGAAATTTTCTCTTTAATTTCTTGCCATTGGCAACTTAGTTGTTTGTGCTTTTGCCTCTTCTCCTTTTCTCTCTCTCTCTCTCTCTGCACATGCACATGGCCTTGTGTATAAACCGCACTAAATTTGGATTAATGTTCTGTCATTTTATATTTGATTTAGGAATTAGAATAATAAATATGTTTGAATTGGTGACATTTCTTTCACCTGTAAGTAAAACCAGCGTTCATTAAGGTATTGATCTTCTGATGCAGGGCTTTTGAAGTTCGGTGCCTACATATTCCTGTTCAAGATCGAACGCCATTTGAAGGTTTAAACTTTTTCTTAATGGCTAGAATATTTTCATGGATACAGTTTTATTACTACTTCCCGAGTCAACTTTTCCCCTGTTAAATTGAAACAACTTTGATGGTAGAGCTGTGTAACCGATATATTGTTCATTTGTGATCCTGGTTTCTGGTTTGGGAGAAATTTGGCAATATGCCTCACTTTGGTGGACAAATGATGCATGAAAACAATATTCATCCTTTCCCCATGAAATTGGGAGGGCAATTTCTGCGTAGCTATGAACCTGAATATGATTATCGGCCAGAAAATAATGATATCAAGTAAACATTTATATTGGGTGTACAACATTGACATAATTAAGAAAACAACATTGACATAATTAAGAAAATGAACCCTTTCCCTAAGAAATTGAGTGGGAAATTTTGGCCTTGCTAAGAACCTGACTATGATTATTGGCCAGAAATTAATGATATCAAGTCAGCGTTGATATTTGGTTTACATTGACATATTTAAGAATTAACTGAAGATAGGTATGTTGGACTTATGGATCTAACTTCCTGTAGTTTTTAGGTAATTCATATAGATTTGTGACTGCACATAAAACTTTAACTTGGTAAGGTCTACATTGTTGTTATTGTTCATTTATACTGCTGATGAAACAGACTTGTGTTATCTGAAGGACTTGTGAAGCTCGTTGAAGAAACTATCAGGTCAGAGCATGCTTGTTCCCCAAACAAACCAATTTATTTAGTTGGGGACTCATTTGGAGGGTGCTTAGCACTTGCAGTGGCTTCACGTAATCCTAAAATGGACCTTGTTTTGATTTTAGCAAATCCAGGTGGGTTCCATATTTGCAGTTTAACTTCAACTTCATGTAATCACATGACACGGTTAGGTCTTGCGCTTCAGAAAGTTTGACAGTTTTTTGGCCTTCCATTAGCTACTTCTTTTGGCTGGTCTCAATTGCAACCCCTGTTTCCGTTGTTAGGAGCTATGCCTGATGTACTACATGAAACAGTTCCTTATGTTCTTAGCTTTGTTATGGGTAAGTAGATTGCTATTAATTGTCTTTGTTTTTTCTTTAGGTATATAAGATATATTATTGGGAATTTAGCAGCACTCCTTTTGTCTTTCATACTATTTTTTACAATTATTATTATTGTTTTTTTTTAAAATTTATTTATGGCGTTGCACCTCTTATACTATTGCTGAAGATCAGATTTCATGATTACTGTGTTCTGGGATGATGATGAAATATTACCCGTAAGAAATAGTAAAAGTGGAGGTCTGATGCCTTATATATTGGCACTTTCTGTTTAAAGGATGTGGCTCTAATCTACCTTAGAGAATCACCAAGGAAAAGACCTCCTTCTGGCATTCATTGATCTCACCAAGTATTGAGATCAATACTAATAGAATGGTGGAGACATGCTGTGTCACAATCGCACTTTTAGAAGCTTCACTTAGCGATTGTGCAATACTTATTTCTACTCACAAACAAGTCAGCCAATTCGAATACGGAACGCCGGTGGCACACTGGGTGCCTCTTGCAACCTCTACCTCTGTTTTAGAGAAAACGAGTTTAGAGAAAAAGGTTTTCGCAAACGTTTGAATGTGCGAATAGAAAAGAGAAAGATTGTAGTAGGCTAGAAAGCAATAAGCAACAACAACAACTTTATAACATACCACACCGGGTATGGGGAAGTGATGATTAGTCTTATCCCCATATAGTGCATTTTGAACAAAAAGCCAACTGGCACCCTTGCATATGCAAAAGGGCGAGTGATCACTTACAACAAAAAGTACAAGGAAAGCAAACTAACTCAACTAATGAAATACATAACATGAAAGCATGATAAAAAAGGGGTTGGATTGGGCATGCGACCATGGGCAACAGGCCTTGGACAAGCATGGCCGTGACATTCTCCCCCACTTAATTGGTTGACATCCCCGTCAACCGACTTTGCTCGAACTCAGTAATCGTTGGAGCAACATTCTTCAGGTATTTTGCGCACTTCCAGCTGATTTCTTCGTCAGGGAGGTCTTTCCATTTCACCAAGAATCCTGTCAGTTCTCGCCTTGATCTTCCAATACAACGTATATGTTTGTCTAGAATTCGCGCGACTTCCTTCTCAGTTGAATTCTTCATCGTGACAGGTGGACACATCAACATGTTACGTTGCTCGTCATCGGGGTCGGGGTGATAGGGGTTTAGTATACTCACGTGGATGACAGGATGGATCTTCATTTATGAGGATAACTGAACCCTATACGAGGTTTTTCCGACTTTCTCAATCACCTCAACTGATCCTTCATATTTTCATACGAGGTGTTGGTCTCTCTGGCCCTGGAAACGGAATTGTTCTGGTCGCAACTTGATCAGAACTTTGTCCCCAGCTTGGAACTCGAGGGGCATGCGCTTCCTATCAGCCCATTTCTTCATTCTCCTTGACGCTTTCTCTAGGTAGGCGCGTGCTATCTCGAAGGTTTGACTCCATTCTTTGGTGAAGTTATACGCCTGAGGGCTTTTGCCTACATAGGGGTGGTCCACCAGGTGTGGCATGAATGGCTGTCTACCACATAGTATCTCAAAGGCCGTCTTTCCGGTTGAGGAGTTTTGCTGACTGTTAAAGTTGAACTGAGCAACATCTAACAACTGAACCCAGTTCTTTTGTCTAGTGTTGATAAAGTGACGCAGATATTCTTCAAGCATGCTGTTAAAGCGTTCAGTCTGGCCGTATATTTGAGGATGATAACTAGAAGAAATATTCAATGTAGATCCCAATATCTTGAACAATTCCGTCCAAAAGGTTTCGGTGAATCTCCCGTCGTGATCACTAACGATGCTCGCAGGAACACCCCATAATTTCACGATGTGTTTGAAGAACAATTGGACAGTCATCACAACCGTACACATTTTCAGCGTTGGGATAAATGTGACATATTTTGAGAATCAGTCGACGATAACAAGGATCGATTCAAACTCTCCAACTTTGGGTAAGTGGGTGATGAAGTCGAGTGACACACTCTCCCACGGTCTAGAGGGCACAGGTAAGGGCTCTAGCAGACCTGCTAATTTTGCCCTTTCGACTTTATCTTGCTGGCAGACAAGACAAGTCTTGGTAAATTGCATGACGTCGTCTTGAAGGCTCGGCCAATAGTAACCTTGTTTTAATAGCGCATAAGTTCTCTGCCAACCATTGTGTCCTGCCCATGGCATGTCGTAGCACTCTTTCATTAGTGATCTTTGTAGCTCCCCAGATCAGGGAACGTTAAGGCGATTACCCTTGGTGTAGAGTAAGTCGTCTTCAACCCAAAACTGGCGTGTCTTCCCTTCTTTGGCTAACTGCATAATGGCTTGAGCCGACGTGTCATTTGCCAAGTGTGCCTTGACAGTTTCGCGTATTGTTCCACTCAACGTACTTGCTTTCAGATGCGTAAACATGCACAGGGCCGCATGCTTGCTCTTCCGGCTAAGGGCATCGACCGCTTGGTTGCATTTCCCCGGTCTATGCTTAAACTAGAAATCGAATCTGCCAAACATTCTTGCTATCATGCCTGCTTTGACGATACAATTTTGGCTGGTTGAAAAAGTGGCAGATGGAACTGTTGTTTGTCTTGACCACAAACTTGGCCCCTAAGAGATATTGTCTCCAAGCCCTCAGGCAATGAACTAATGCCAACATCTCTTTTTCGGAGGTCATATACCTCCGTTCTGCATCATTTAGTTTTCTACTCTCATACGCGATGGGGTGTCTGTCTTGAAGGAGAACATCATCCAACGCAAAGTTTGAAGCATCTGTCTCAACTTCGAAAGGTTTGGACATGTCGGCAATTCCGAGGACCGGTCCTTCAATCATCACTTTCTTCTTGCCCTCAAAGGCGGCTTGACATTCAGGAGTCCAACTCCAACGATTATCCTTCCTCAACAACTCAGTCAATAGTCCTGCCCTTCTGGAGAATCCTTCTACGAACCGCCTATAGTAATTGGCTAGTCCGAGGAAGGATCGTAATTCTGTCACGGATGTCGGCACCTTCCAATCTCGGATAGCAGATACCTTATCCTTTTCCATGCCTATTCGACCACATTCAATCACGTGGCCAAGGAAATTTATGCGCTCTAGGGCAAAGGAGCACTTCTCTCTTTTTATGTATAGTTGGTTCCTCAACTTTTTGAAGACTAGTTGGAGATGGCACCAATGATCTTCCATTGAGACACTATAAACCACGATATCGTCCAGATATACTACGATAAATTTGTCGAGGTATTCATGAAACACCTGATTCATCAGAGTACAGAAAGTTGCCGAGGCGTTGGTGAGGCCAAAGGGCATCATAAGAAATTCAAAGGCCCCATATCTCGTGATGAAAAAGACAGAGTAGAGATAGAAAGTGGCACACACAAAGTTTACGTGGAAAAACCCTAATAAGGGAGAAAAAACCACGGGATAAAGGATTCTTATTAGAAACTGATACAAAGTATATACAGAGACTACCAGCTTAAATAGATAGAAAAAAAAAAAAAAAGGGAAACCCTAGGGTACAGGGAAAAAGACAAATTTTCCCCTAGAGTAAAAAACCCTAATTTCGACACTCCCCCTCAAGTTGGGGCATAGATGTCAATAAGACCCAACTTGCTAATACAAGAGTCAAACAACTGTCTGGGCAGTCCCTTTGTTAAGATGTCTGTAATTTGTTGGCTGGAAGGAATATAGGGGACATAAACGTTGCCATTGTCAAGTCTCTCCTTGATGAAATGCCGATCAATCTCCACATGCTTTGTTTTGTCATGCTGAACTGGGTTATTTGCTATGCTTATTATGGCTTTGTTATCACAATAGAGTTTCATCGGACTGGTGTGACCTTGATCAAGATCACTTAAAACCTTTTCTAGCCAAATTTTTTCATATATCCCCAGACTCATGGCCCTGTACTCAGCTTCGATATTACTTCTGGCAACTACCCTTTGTTTCTTACTCCTCCATGTGACAAGGTTACCCCATACGAAGGTACAATATCCTGATGTCGACTTTTTATCTACCACAGAACCTGCCCAATCTGCATCTGTGTATGCCTTGATGCACCATCTATCAGTTTTTTTGAACATCAAGCCTTTCCCTAGAGACGTTTTTAGATACCTCAGGATGCGCTTCACCGCCCTCATATGTTCTTCGTAAGGAGACTGCATAAACTGACTCACCACACTAACTGCATATGAAATGTTTGGTCTAGTATGAGAGAGATAGATTAGCTTTCCAACAAGCCGCTGATATCTCTCTTTATTAACTGGTACACCTTCACTCATATTACTTAGCTTAGCATTCACTTCTATAGGGGTGTCAACTGGTTTGCAACTTGTCATATCTGTCTCCTTAAGCAAGTCCAGAGTATATTTCCATTGGGAAACTGCTACAAAAACATTATTTTTTCTCTTATTAATCTTAGGAGGAAATGGTTTCTTAAATAAAAGAAATACCCAATTACAAATAAGGAAAGAATAAAATAATTACAAATAAGGAAAGAATAAAATACAATAAGTACAGTATAAAATTTCATAATAAAGGAAATAATCAACACTCCCCCTCAAGCTGGTTTGAAGATATCATTCGTAGCCAGCTTGTCAATCAACTTGTTGAATTGTCACTTTGAAGAACTTTAGTTAACACATCTATGATTTGCTCTGCTGTCTGGAGAAGGGAATGCATATTATTCTTGCATCAATCTTTTCCTTTATGAAGTGTTTATCAACTTCAATATGTTTAGTCCTATCATGAAGAACTGGATTGTGGGCAATGGAAATTGCTGACTTGTTATCACAATAGATGCGTATGGGTATTGTCTGAGAGAAATTCAATTCTTCCAATAGTCTTCTTATCTATATGCCCTCAATGGGCTAATACCCTAAATTCTGCTTTAGCACTACTTCTTGCAATCACACTTTGTTTTTTACTTCGCCAAGTAACCAGATTTCCTCCAACAAAAGAGCAATACCCTGAAGTAGATCTTCTATCAGTCGTGCTTCCTGTCCAATCAGCATCAATGTAAACCTCAATGTTTAGGTGGTCATGCTTCGTGAATAACATACCTTTTCCTAGAATACCTTTCAAATATCTCAAAATTCTATAAGCTGCTTCGAAGTGAATTGACCCGGGAACATGCATGAACTGACTTGCTACATTAACTGCAAAAGCAATGTCAGGACGTGTGTGAGAGAGGTATATGAGTCTCCCTACAAGCCTCTGGTACTTTTCCTTTTCTTTTACTTTTTTTTCAGTAGCAGCAACCAATTTTAAATTTTGCTCAATAGGAGTTTCTGCCATCTTGCAACCAAGTAAACCTGTCTCATTCAATAGGTCAAGAATATACTTCCTCTGGTTGACAAGAATGCCATTTTTAGATCTGGCAAACTCCATTCCTAGGAAATACTTTAAGGTTCCCAGGTCCTTGATTTGAAAATCATTAGCAAGGTTTTTCTTCAAGATATTCAGTCTTGTCTCATCATTACTTGTAAGAATGATATCATCAACATACACTATCAAAATGACCAACTTACCACTTCAGTATGTTTATAGAACATAGTATGATCAGCTTGACTTTGACTGAATCTACAACTTGTGACTGCCTTTCCAAACCGTTCAAACCATGCTCTGGGAGATTGTTTAAGCCCATATAATGATTTCTTTAACTTGTACACTTTGTTAATCCCGAGATCCACCTCAAAACCAGGTGGCAAGTCCATAAAAACCTCTTCTTCAAGATCCCATTGAGAAAGACATTCTTCACATCAAGTTGATAAAGAGGCCAATCAAAATTAACTGCCACAGACAACATGATTCTAATAGAATTAATTTTAGCTACTGAAGCAAATGTTTCTTGATAATCAATGCCATAGGTCTAAGTGAACCCCTTGGCAACCAATCTGGCCTTGTACCTTTCAATACTACCATCAGTTTTACATTTTACAATGAACACCCATTTGCATCCCACCGTCTTCATATCTTTTGGTAGTTCGACTATGTCCCATGTGCAATTTTGTTTCAGTGCATTGAACTCTTCCATCACTACTAATTTCCAATTCAAATCATTTAGGGCTTCCTGTATATTCCTTGGAACAAATATGTTGGTTATTTTGGATGTGAAGGCTTTATGACAGTCGGACAATCTATGATAAGATGGTATATTTGGTGCATTTACGAGTACCTTTCCTATAGGCAATTGGAATATCAAGATCAGAGACATCAGGTAAAGGATTAGAAGTAGATGAAGAACTAGGAGAAATAGGAGTAGTGTCTAATACCTGGATCTTCAGGATCATTCATTAGAGTATTTGATTGGTCTTGTGATAAGTCAATTGTATGACCTCGGACTCTTTGAGTCAAGTTTCTTCTAGTATAAACCTGAAGTTCAGGATTTCGACTTGTAGAGTCATTTTGTAGTTTTCTCCCCCTGAAGAACTCTCCATACTTGGTATTGAAGGACTAGAGCTCATAATTGCAGGACCACTGATGTTTGGGAGAGATAAAGTATCCCAAAAATTATCTTCAAGGTTAGATATCTCCCCCTGAAGAAAATTTGGGACAAAAAAGGTTGATTTTCCAAAAAAGACAACCATACTCTCAAAATACTTGTGGGTCAAAGGATCAAAACATTTGTAAGCTTTCTTATGAGAAACATAGCCTACAAAAATGCATTTAATGGCTTGAGGATCAAGCTTAGTTCGAGAAAGAGGAGAAGTATGGACATAAGCATTACACCTAAACAATTTAATTGGTAAATCAGAAGACAACCAATTATTAGGAAAAAACTCATTAAGTGATTAAGAAGAGTTTTAAAATTCAAAACCTTAGACGACATTCCATTGATCAGATGTGCAACTGTAAGAATGACATCACCCCACAAATATTTTAGAACATTCAAGAGAACATAAGGGCACGAGCAACTTCAAGTAAGTGTCTATTCTTTCGCTCAGCAATGCCATTCTGCTGAGGCGTGTCACGATACGTAGCTTGATGAAAAATGCCCTTTTCTTGCAAAAAATTGGTTAATTGTTCATTGAAATATTCAGTGCCGTTATTAGAGTGAAGAATTCGAATTTTAGTTTGAAATTGAGTCTTTATCATATTGTAAAACCAAACAAAAACCTCTTTTATCTCTGACTTTTTTTGTTAACAAATAAAGCCAAGTTAAACGAGTGTGGTCATCTATAAAGGTAACATATCAACGCTTACCACTATGAGTTAAGACTTTAGACGGACCCCAAACATCAGTATGAATTAAGAAAAAAGGTGATGAAGCCTTGTACGGTTTAGGCAAATAGGTGTATCGATGATGTTTGGCAAAAATGCAACTTTCACATTGAAAAACTGAACAATCAAATCCTTTAAATAAATCGGGAAACATATACTTTAAATAAAAGAAATTTGGATGCCCTAATCTACGATGCCAAAGCATGATAGTTTCTTTAACAGAAGGAGAACAAACACTACTCAAGCCTTGAACTTTTTTATGACTAGCAGAAACTTCATCAAAGTAATAGAGACCATCAATCATCCTAGCACGTCCAATCGTCCCCCCGATTCCTGATCTTGAAAGATACAACGAGTTTCACAAAAGATAACACGACAATTAGCATCCTTAGAGAGTTTACTAACAGACAACAAGTTACAAGCTAATTTTGGAACATGAAGGATAAAATGTAATATAAGTTTTATAGTAAAAGAAATAGTTCCTTTTCCTGCAATAGAGGTGAAGCTGCCATCGGCAATGCGAATTTTTTCATGGCAATACACATGAGAATATGATTCAAATAAACAAGAGGAACTAGTCATATGATCAGAAGCTCCAGAGTCTATAATCCATGGAGATGAATTAAGGCAAGAGAGAACTTGAGGACAAATACCTGATTGTGCCAAGGAAACACTAGGATTACCAGATGATGAATTGGTCTGTAGCAGCTTCAGAATTTGATCAATTTACTCTTCATTAAATAGGTTGGAGTCAACAACATTAGCATTAGAGGCATGTTGCTTAGAACTTTTCCAATTCGCAGGTTTTCCATGAAGTTTCCAACAAGTTTCACGTGTATGTCGAGGTTTATTGCAATGGTCGCACCAGACACGAGGCTTTTCATGTGGCTTATTGGATTGATTAGAAGCCTTCATTGCAGTATTTTCAGTCACCAACACAGAGCATTCAACTTAGTCAATAGGTTTTTTGTAAATCATAACATTCCTGCGGCTTTCTTCCCAACAACTAGGAAAATTATAGCTGACGGGCAGCGACAACCATTCGGCAGCGGAAACGGTGGTTAGCGACGCAGACATGGTCGGACGACAGACTGCGAAATCGCGACGACAGAAGGCTGGGTTTTTTTCTAGGGTTTCAAAAAGAAAATTAAAATAGGGTTTTTTTTTTGGGTTTTTAGGGTTTCAAAAAATTTGTTTCTTTGATACCATGCTACAAAAAAATATTTTTTCTCTTATTAATCTTAGGAGAAAATGGTTTCTTAAATAGAAGAAATACCCAATTACAAATAAGGAAAGAATAAAATACAACAAATATAATACAATAAGTATAATATAAAATTTCACAATGAATTATAGAGCAAATATAATTAAAAAAAATTTGTTTCTCTGATACCATGCTACAAAAACATTATTTTTTCTTTTATTAATTTTAGGAGGAAAAGGTTTCTTAAATAAAAGAAATACCCAATTACAAATAAGGAAAGAATAAAATAATTACAAATAAGGAAAGAATAAAATAATTACAAATAAGGAAAGAATAAAATACAACAAATATAGTACAATAAGTACAATATAAAATTTCACAATAAAGGAAAATAATCAACAGAAATTGAAATCTCTTCTTTCGATCGAGCCACCTCCATTCCAAGGAAGTACCTCAGTTTTCCAAGGTCCTTGATTTCAAATTCCTCAGCCATTTTCGTCTTTAAGCGGTCAATCTTTGAAGCATCATCACCTGAAATAACAATATCATCTACATACACAATCAAAACGGCAATCTTCTCGGATACTGACCTCTTTGTGAAGAGAGTGTGATCTGAGTGTCCCTGACTATACCCTTGTGACTTTACAAAGGTAGTGAATCTACCAAACCAGGCTCTCGGGGACTGTTTTAACCTATACAAGGACTTCTTTAGTCTACATACTCAGTGGTTAAATTGTTTCTCGAATCCTGGGGGAGGACTCATGTAGACTTCTTCCTCCAACTCTCCGTTAAGAAAAGCATTCTTCACATCAAACTGGTGCAGGGGCCGGTCTTTGTTAACTGCAACTGAGAGCAGAACCCATACTGTAATCAATTTTGCTACTGGTGAACCCCGAAGGTCTGAGTAAAGCCTCTGGCAACTAATCTGGCCTTGTATCTATCAATCGTTCCATCGGGCCTATACTTCACTGTGAACTAAACACCAATTTACATCCAACTACTTTGTGTCCATTTGGAAAAGTAACTTGGTCCGACGTATGATTTTTCTCAAGCGCCCCCATTTCTTCCATGATTGTGGCTTTCCATTTTGGAATCTCCATTGTTGTGTGTATACTGTTCGGTATTACAGCTGTGTCTAGGCTCGTCTTGAGGGCCTTGAACCCAGGAGACAAGTTGCCATAAGACAAGTAGCTTTGTAGTGGATATTTCGTACACGATCTGATACCTTTCCTCAGGGCAATCGGGAGGTCAAGAGATGCATCACGGTCTTTATTCTCCTTGGGCTTCATACTGCACTCAACCTTCTGCTCATAGGTCTCATGCTCTGTCATTTCTTTTCCACTCTCAACGGTGTTCTCTGTTGGAATAGGTGACATTTCTTTTCCACTTTCAACAATGTTCTCTGCTAGAACAAGTGTCTCACAATCATCACTCCTTGCTTCAGTCACATTGTTCCTGGTGCAATCATACTTGTTGTCATTGTCTTCCCTGTCTTTGCTCTCATCATTTTCAACACAGGCATCAGTTTTATTAAAAATATTACCATCATCAGGGATAGAAGTATTAGTACTTGGAACTGACACTCGTTCTGACTCATGGACTGGAGCCGGAGAAATAACAGACGACGCTATTTCCTTTCTGAGATTCTTCCTATAGTATGTGATCCATGGGACTTGTTTGGTAGGCAGGATGGATTCGTTGGTACTTATGTCAAGAATGGGTTCAGGTAAGATGGATAGACTTGGACCCCAATTGGTTTCTTCACTAGTATTCTCCCCCTGAAGGGAACCCTTGGGAAAGAAGGGATGATCTTCGAAGAACGTCACATCCATTTAGACAAAGTATTTTCGGGAAGAAGGATGATAACACTTGTACCCACATTGATGAAGAGGGTACCCCACAAAGACACATTTCTGGGCACGAGGAGTAAACTTGGTTCGGTTAGGACCATGGACGAACACAACACACTCAAACACCCGAAGGGGAACATCAGAAATAAGTCGGTTATCAGGGTAGGACTCTTTGAAGTAATCTAGGGGGGTTTGGAATTTTAGAACCTGGGGCGACATTCGATTTACTAGATGAGCTGCTATCAGAACAACATCCCCCATAAATAGGACGGAAGAGAAGTTGACAACATAAGAGATCGAGCAACTTCAATAAGGTGACGGTTTTTCCGTTCGGCCACTCCATTTTGTTGGGGAGTGTACGCACAAGAACTCTGATGGACGATTCCTTTTGAGATTAAGAACTCCCTAAAGGAATTATTAAAGTATTCCCGACCATTGTCACTATGAAGGATAGCGATTTTTGCATTGAACTGGGTTTCTACAGAACAACAGAACTATTGGAAGACCAATGTAACTTCGGATTTGTCTGTCAGAAGAAAAACCCAAGTTAACCTAGTATGATCGTCAATGAAGGTTACAAACCACCGCTTGTCAGTGGGGGTAGTAACAGGTGACGGACGCCAAACATCGCTATGGAAGAGGGTAAATAGTTTGGAAGGCTTATAAGGCTGAGGTTTTAATGATGCATGAGGCTGTTTGGCTTGGACACACACATCACAATTTAATTTAGAAATATTAACAATATGAAAAAGATGAAGAAACAGATAATTCATATAATGGAAACTAGGGTGCCCAAGGCGATAGTGTCATAACATATATGTTGAAATATGTTAAATTAGCCCTAAGGGCATTTTTGTCTTTTTACTATATTTGCTAAATTAGGGTTTCACATTATTCTATTTATATCTAGGGTTGGGTCTATTGTAAAGTGATATAAAAATAATAAGTTCTTTTCTATCGTGGTTTTTCTTCCCTGAATTAGGGTTTTCCACGTAAACTCCTTGTGTTGTCTTCTTTCCCTATTTCAATATGGTATCAGAGCAAGGTGATGAAACCCTAGCCCCGGTAGAAGAAACTCAGTCGTCAAACTTAATAGGTGAAGGTACGCTGAATAATGAGGTTGTGATTCAAGCAGCGGTTGACCGATATCTCCGAACCATCATCCCAGGTGGTGGAATTGCTCCAGCTGGCTCGCCGATTAGCTTCCAGTCTCAGCCGTTCCAACTGAACACCATCGATCGGATTCTTCCAGCTGAACAGCAGGTGGTGGTGGAAGGTCACGCCTTCCAGCCGACGCACGCAATCGGGTCACAACCAATCGGATCCTCAGCGTCGCTCACAACCGTCTCAGCCTCAAACGTTCTCCAGCCGGCGCACGCGATCGGTCTACAGCTGGTAGGTATCTCGGCGTCGCACAGAATCGCGTCTTCACCAGACGATCATGGGTGTGTTCCAGCTGCCGGGTCAGGTCAGATCGGCGCGATTTCTTCCCATGGGCGTGTTCCAGCTGCCGGGTTGGGTCAGATCGGTGCGATTTCTTCCGCTGCACAGCAGATCGCCGAGCCGTTCATCCGTTACCCACCATCACAGCAGTCTGGGAGCAGCGCCGGTCATGGGTTGCCGAACTTTGCCGCTGGTGGACTTCCGGCAGGAGCTTCTTCACAGCATCATGGTGGACAGCCTCTTCCTCAAGTATATCCGGTTCAGCCCCAGTTTCGAATGGGTGAATCCATTGAAGAAAATCCCATGGTATTTAGACAGAAAAATTCCAGATCTGAATCTCATGGGGAACTCCAACAACAATTAGCTAGTCTTCAGCAACAGATGGTCGCCCTGGGAGCCCGATTGAATGGCCATGATTCTTCCCCGATGTATTCAGAAAATCCGGTATCAATGTTTCCTACTCCAACTTCTAATCTTTTATCTGGAACAATTGGAAATTCTGCAGGAATGATCACGGGAGAGAAGTTGAATGGGCAAAATTACTTCTCTTGGTCCCAAACCATTAAAATGGTTCTTGAGGGACGCCATAAGTTTGGATATTTAACTGGAGAGATACCACGACCGAATCCTGGGGATCCCCAAGAGCGTGTCTGGAAGGCAGAGGATTCTTTGCTCCGCTCAATGTTAATTAGTAGTATGGAACCACAAATCGGGAAACCCTTACTCTATTCAGCTACTGCCCGGGATATTTGGGATGCAGTCCGAAGGTTATATTCAAGGCGTCAGAACGCATCCCGCCTATATACTCTACGTAAACAGGTTTACGAATGCAAACAGGGGAGCATGGATGTAACATCATACTTCAGCAAGATGTCGTTGTTATGGCAAGAAATGGATCTATGTCGGGAGATCATCTGGACCTGCCCACAAGATGGAATTCAATACTCCAAGATAGAAGAGGTTGAGCGTGTGTATGATTTTCTTGCCGGGCTACACCCCAAATTTGATACAGTTCGCAGTAGAATACTAGGGCAGAAACCAATTCCGTCTCTCATGGAGGTATGTTCAGAAGTTAGATTGGAAGAAGATAGATCAAGTGCAATGAATGGGCCAAGTGTTATCACTATAGAGTCAGCTGCCTTCAGGGTGAAGTCCACTGGAGCTGATGGTGACAAGCAGAATAGTAAAACACCCCCAGTTTGTGAGCATTGTAAAAAACAGTAGCATACGAAGGATCAGTGCTGGAAATTGCATGGTCGCCCTCCAAATGGTAAACGTTGCCCTCCGAATGACAAGTCGAAATTTGGGTGTGCTCTAGTGGGTGAATCAGTTGAGGGGACTACACGACCTCAAACACAGCTTCCAGTGACTAATCCTGGGGATTCAGGTACCGTAGGAATCAGAACAGTTGCTCAATCAGGTAATCCTCAATCCTTGAGTTTCCTTGCTGAGGGGAATGAGTTATGGATTCTAGATTCAGGAGCAACCGATCACTTGACTGGCTCATCCGACCGATTTCTCTCATACTATCCAAGTGCTGGAAATGAGAGGATTCGAATTGCGGATGGGTCCTTCGCTCCTGTTGCTGGAAAAGGCAGACTGTCACCATTTCATGGATTAACTCTGCAAAATGTCTTACATGTGCCCAAAATTTCTTACAATTTATTATCAATAAGCAAAATAACAAAAGATTTGAACTGTAGAGTTGTCTTCTCACCAGATACTGCTTTGTTTCAGGACTTGAGCTCGGGGAGGACGATTGGCACTGCCCGATATGACAGAGGCCTATATTTCCTTTCTACAGATGCTTCCTCCAGAAGCTTGTTTAGGACTAGCCTTTTATCTTCGTTTGCTATATCTGAAACAGATTATTTATTGTGGCATTTTCGTCTTGGACATCCTAGTTTTCAATATATGCGGTATTTGTTTCCTCATTTATTCCATAATGTGAATGTTTCTTCATTATCTTGTGATGTCTGTATACGTGCTAAACAACATCGCGTGTCATTTGTTTCTCAGCCCTATAAGCCTACCCAGCCTTTCCACCTGGTTCACAGTGATGTTTGGGGTCCCTCGAACATCAATACCCTGTCTGGTAAACGGTGGTTTGTAACTTTCATTGATGATCATACCCGATTTACATGGGTATATCTCCTTGCTGATAAGTTCGAGGTTTTATCTACCTTCAAACAGTTCTATACCACTGTATTAACACAGTTTAACACAAAGATTGCCATTCTCCGAAGTGACAATGGTCGTGAGTTTGTCAACCACACCTTCCAGGAATTCCTAGTGTCAAAAGGGATCATCCATCAAAACTCGTGTGCATATACTCCACAACAAAATGGGGTAGCTGAACGAAAAAATCGCCATCTTATTGAAGTGGCTCGTTCCTTGATAATTCCAGCATCTCTTCCTTCGTACCTGTAGGGAGATGCGATTCTTACCGCAACTCATCTAATTAATAGAATGCCTTCCCGAGTCCTAAAGTTTCAAACCCCTCTTGAGTGCTTCAAAGAGTCCTATCAGTCTACCCGTCTTATTCCTGAGGTTCCTCTTCGTGTGTTTGGGTGTATAGCCTTTGTTCATACTCATGGTCCACATCGGACTAAGTTTGCTCCACGAGCTAAAACATGTGTGTTTGTCGGGTATCCTCTTCATCAGCGAGGCTATAAATGCTTCCATCCATCTTCCAGAAAATATTTTGTTACTATGGATGTCACGTTCCTTGAAGACAAACCGTTCTTTCCCGTTAGTCATCTTCAGGGGGAGACCACGAATGAAGAGACTAACAATTCCACGTATTCCATACCCATTAGCCTCAACCTTGAGCCTAGTCCGGATATTCCTGAACTTGAACTTCGTCCCAATATTCAGCTTAGTCCCAATATTCCTGGACCTAGTCTACCTAGTCTTGAACCTAATTCGGCTCCTGTTGTTCCCGTGTCAGTTCTTCCTACTAAACAAGTGCCCTGGATAACGTATTATAGGAGGAATCTCAGAAAGGAAATTCAGGAAACCTCTGGTGTTCCATCGGAAAGTGTCCAAGCGTCAGAACCAGCACAAGTTCAAGATCCTGTTGTCTCAAAGGAGAGTCTTGAAGAAAAGTCTGGGAACATAGAAAGTGACGAAATGAGCTCAGAGAAGGTTGAAATGTCAGGAAGGGATGAGATGCTTAAAAATCCTCAAGAGGATGCAGAATTGTCTCAAAAGTCCGATACTGAAGAGAGACAGACGAAAACTGACAACTATGATAACACCCTGGATATGCCAATTGCTTTGAGAAAGGGAACCAGGTCATGTACAAAATACCCTTTGCATAGCTTTCTGACCTATAGTAACTTATCTCCTGTTTTTAAGGCTTTTACTACTCAACTAGATGCTCTAACAATACCTACCAGTGTACATGCGGCCATGGAAGTTCCCGAATGGAAAGCAGCAGTAATGGAGGAAATGAGAGCTCTTGAGGCAAATAAGACTTGGGAGTTAGTAGCTCTCCCTAGAGGTCACAAAACAGTTGGTTGCAAATGGGTGTTCACAGTGAAGTATAAGTCTGACGGAACACTTGAGAGATATAAAGCCAGGTTAGTTGCTAAAGGATTCACTCAGACGTATGGACTTGATTATTCAGAAACTTTTTCCCCAGTGGCTAAGTTAAACACGATTCGTGTTCTTCTGTCTGTCGCCGTGAATAAAGATTGGCCCCTACATCAACTAGATGTAAAGAACGCATTCCTAAATGGTGAGTTGGTAGAGGAAGTTTATATGAGTCCACCTCCAGGTTTTGAAGCTAAGTTTGGGAATCATGTTTGCAAACTCAGGAAGTCTTTATATGGGTTGAAGCAGTCTCCTAGGGCGTGGTTTGACAGATTCACCGTGTTTGTTAAGTCCCAAGGGTTTGTTTAGGGACATTCTGATCATACCTTGTTTACCAAAAAATCACCCTTAGGAAAGATTGCTGTGTTGGTAGTGTATGTTGATGACATCATCCTATCAGGGGATGATACGGCAGAAATTGCTAAGCTAAAACAAAGGATGGCGAGTGAATTTGAAATCAAGGATCTTGGTAGTTTAAGGTATTTTCTAGGGATGGAAGTGGCAAGATCGAAAGCAGGAATATCTGTTTCTCAGCGGAAGTACACGATGGACTTGTTAAAAGAAACAGGAATGACCGAATGCAAACCTATTGACACCCCTATTGAGGTCAATAGCAAACTGAAAAATGTTTTGGAAGGAGTTCCTGTGAATAAGGAGAGGTATCAACGCCTAGTAGGAAAACTGATTTACTTGTCTCATACTAGACCCGACATCTCCTATGCTGTGAGTGTAGTAAGTCAGTTCATGCAGAGTCCATATGAGGAGCACATGGAAGCTGTGACTCGAATTTTGAGATATTTAAAGTCCACCCCTGGGAAGGGCTTGGTATTCAGGAAACATGACACATGAAGCATCGAGGCATATACTGACTCAGATTGGGCCGGATCTGTGACTGATAGAAGGTCAACCTCAGGGTACTGTACCTTTGTATGGGGAAACTTGGTAACTTGGCGGAGTAAAAAACAGGGTGTAGTTGCCAGAAGTAGTGCTGAGGCAGAGTATAGAGCTATGAATCTGGGAGTGTGTGAAGAAATCTGGTTGCAGAAAGTTTTATTTGATCTTCACGAGAGTAGTCTTGGGCCTATGAAGCTGTATTGTGATAATAAGGCTGCCATCAGTATTGCAAACAATCCCGTACAACATGATAGAACCAAACATGTTGAAATTGATAGGCACTTTATTAAAGAAAAGTTAGACCGCGGATCTATTTGTATTCCCTATGTACTTTCAGTCCAACAGATCGCCGATGTCTTTACGAAAGGGTTATCAAGACAGACGTTTGAAGCTTGTATTAGCAAGTTGGGCCTTGCTGATATCTATGCCCCAACTTGAGGGGGAGTGTTGAAATATGTTAAATTAGCCCTAAGGGCATTTTTGTCTTTTTACTATATTTGCTAAATTAGGGTTTCACATTATTCTATTTATATCTAGGGTTGGGTCTATTGTAAATTGATATAAAAATAATAAGTTCTTTTCTATCGTGGTTTTTCTTCCCTGAATTAGGGTTTTCCACGTAAACTCCTTGTGTTGTCTTCTTTCCCTATTTCAATAATATATTCAGTTTTAGAAACAGAAAAATGTGATGGAAGTAAACTAGTCCTATCACATATCCTAGATGAGACTTCTTCAGTGAGGAAATAGAGTCCCCTATCATGCTGGGCAATGCCAATCGTCATCCCCGAGTTCAGTTCCTGAAAAACAACAGCATCGAGTGAGAAGATAACACGACATCTCAAATCCCTTGTAATTTTACTAACAGATAAAAGGTTGTAAGAGACTTTAGGCACATGCAACACATCTTGAAGAACTAAGCCCTCAAAAGGTGACAACCCTCATTTTCTGGCCACAGGGGCAAAGGACCCATCAGCAATTCTGATCCTCTCATTCCCAGCACTTGGTTGATAAGAAAGGAACTGGTCGGAAGAGCCAGTCAAGTGGCCTGTAGCCCCTGAATCTAAAATCCATGGTTTACTACCAGTTATGCTAACAAGGCTAAAGGAGTGAAGAGTACCTGATTGAGCGATTGCACTTACTCCCATTGTACCATAAGTGTTCTGATTGTTTTCCTGAATCTGAGGTTGCGGACCTCCAGTTACTGATTCACCTACCAGTGCCCAACTCGACTGTCGTTTTTTACTATTCGGCGGACGGCCATGCAACTTCCAACACTGATCTTTCGTGTGCCAGGGCTTCTTGCAATGTTCACACATTGGAGTCGGCTTGCTGTTCTATTTATCATGGACAGGGCCTGAGGTTTTGAAAGCAACAGAGTCTGTCGGCGTCACCAATGTATTATTTATTGCCCTAGATCTGCCTTCCTCGAGACGTACTTCAGAGCAAACTTCCATTAAGGATGGTATTGAACGGGTTCCCAGTATACGACTTCGTACTGCATCAAACTTAAAGGTCAATCCAGCAAGGAAGTCATATACACGGTCGGTTTCCTCAGATTGATAATGCAAGACTCCTCCACATGGACAATTCCAAACAATCTCACGACACAAATCCATCTCTTGCCAGAGAAGTGATAGTTCATTGAAGTATATTGTAACATCCGTTGCCCCTTGCTTACACTCATGGACTTGCTTACGTAAGGTATATAATCGAGAAGCGTTCTATCTTTTGGAGTAAAGCTTTTGGAATGCCTCCTAAATGTCTCGAGCAGTGGCTGCATATAGTAAGGGTTTCCTAATCTGAGGTTCCATACTCCCTACCAAAATAGACCGAAGTAGAGTCTTCTCCATTTCAAATTCGTTCTTGGGGGTCGCCTGGTCTTGGCTTTGGTATCTCACCTGTTAGATACCCGAATTTATGACCTTCAAGGGCCATTTTAATGTATTGGAACCAAGAAAAATAATTATCACCATTTAATTTTTCTCCTACAATAAAGCTAGAAGAGTTTCCTATTGCTCTAGAGAATAAATTTGAAGAGAAGGCAGGGAAAGAAGTTACCGAATTTCCAGGGTAAATCGGTTGATTCGGGTTTAGATCTGGCTGGGCATTGGATGTCGATCCTAGTGCTTCCCCGATGGCGGCTATCTGCTACTGGAACATCTAATTCTGCTGCTTAATCTAGAGTTGCAACTGAGTAAACTGGTCTTGAATTATACTCCCTTGATCCCGATGATGGGACGATGATTCTCTACCTCCAAACCCACCAATGATCGGCGATGACTGTCCCAAACGACTATTCTCATCCGGCTGGAGCAGGGGATCCCGATTGATGAAGTGGCAACCATTGGTTGGATCCATTCCCGGCTGATTCGGTTGATGAAACAGGCTGCGGCTTGGACTAGCTCCAGCGCTATTGACGGCGGCGTCAATCAGAGATCCTCGATTTGGCAGCGGCTGAGAGGAACCTGATGGATTCGCGCCGACTGGTTGCATCGGCTGGAACTGGACGGAAAACGCTGCTGGACTGGACCGCACGGGAGGGATGGTGCCGGTTTGGAGCTGCGCGACCTGTAAGGCGTCGACTGGCTGAGGCTGTATCGGATTTGAACTTTCTGGCGCGGAAGGAAGCGGATGGACTTGCCGCAAAGCGCTGCAAAGCACCGCTCGTCTTGAATTGGCTGATCGGTTAGTCGGGTCTGGTCGGCTGATCATCACGTTGAAGGTGGGGAAGAACAGATTGAAAATATCGATCAATTGCATTTTGGATAAGAATGGCTATATCTGTGCCATTGGTTTCACCTACTGGTAATTGGGATTCTCCTATTGGGTTTTCCTCAATGGTGGCCAGGGTTTTGTCTCCATGCTCTGGTACCATGATGAAAAAGACAGAGTAGAGATAGAAAGTAGCACACAAAAAGTTTACGTGGAAAACCCTAATAAGGGAGAAAAAACCACGAGATAAAGGATTCTTATTAGAAACTGATACAAAGTATACACAGAGACTACCGGCTTAAATAGAAAAAAAGGGAAACCCTAGGTTACAGGAAAAAAGACAAATTTGCCCCTAGAGTAAAAAAAACCCTAATTTCAACACCTCGTAATGCAGGTCGTCTTTGGTTCGTCCCCTTCGGCAATTCGAACCTGTAGTACCCCGATCATAGGTCTAATTTCGAGAAATATTTGGTACCGTGAAGCCAGTCAAATAAGTCTGTGATGATGGGTAGGGGTACTTGTTACAAACAATGAGCTTGTTTAAAGCTCAATAGTCGATGTATAGCCGAAGGCTTCCGTCCTTTTGAAACAACACTGGGGCTCCATAGGGGGATTTTGTTGGTCTAATAAACCCTACATCCAACAACTTGTCTAATTGCTTTCGGAGTTCGGCCAACTCTGGTGGAGCCATATGATATGCGTTCTTAGCAGGCGGCTTCGTCCTTGGTAGCAGTTCGATTTCATGGTCGATCCCCGTCCATGGAGGCAAGGATTTGGGCAAACTATCCAACATGACATCACGATACTTTTCCAAGACACACAGGATGTCTCGAGGGACTTTCTTTTCCACAGTCTCGACTGACTCAATCGGAATGGCCATGAACGTGGGTTCATTGTAGGCAAGGCCCCTTTTCGGTTGGAGGGCTAAAATCATTCTTATCCCGTTTGGTTGTTTGATGTTGGCTTGAACTACGGCGGGCATAGATCCAGTAATTACTAGGCACTTGGCGACGGGCATCGGTATACTTTTGTGTTCGAGTAAGAATTCCATCCCCAACACTACATCAAAATCGTCCATCTTAACAATTACGAAGTCAACAAGGCCTTTCCAATCCCCTAACTTCACTGACGTTCTTTTCGTTATCCCCGTAATAGGCAGGGCTGTAGAGTTTACGGCTTTCATTTTCCCAACGTCCCTTTCCCAGGTTAAGTTCAGACGACGGGCCTCTGTTTCAGTCATGAAGTTGTGGGTTGCCCCAGAGTCGACCATGGTACTCTTAGTCGATCTCTGGTTGACCCAAGCATCCACATAGATGAGTCCTCTCTCCAACGGTTCCTTTGTCTCTCCCATCTTCTTCTGGAGCACGGATAAGAATTTCAATGCTCCCATCCTGGGATTGTCATTCTCTTCGGCCGGCTCAGTTTTGGGTTCGACTTTTTCGGCCTTATCTTCCGAGCTTGGGGCTAATGTGGCTTGAAAGGCATTAAAGGCAGTTCGATTTGGGTATTCACCCGCTATGTGTGGTCCTCTACATATGTAGCAGGACAGTGGACGGTTGTAGTTGTTATACTGCTGTGGCGGCCCTCGCCAATTGTTCCCTGACGTCTTTCGGAAGGGCTTGCGATCCCACCGGTGTTCTTGTCTCCTCCCTCAAGTCTGGGAGACTTGAACGACTGTTTCTATTTCCTCCATTTGAGGAAGTTGGCTGCTTTCTCACGTCTTGAGAGTCTGTATTGAGGTCATATAACCGTTCCGTTGCCGCATAGGCAGAAGGGAGATCTTGCACCCTTTGTTCATATAGTTTCATTTTTGCCCACGGTTTCAACCCTTCGACAAAACAGAAACTGACTTTCTTGGTCATGTCACGTATGTCTAACATAAGTCCAACAAATTGCTTCACATAATCTCGGACGTTGCCCATATGTTTTAATTCTCGAAGTTTCTGTCGGGCCAAAATCTCAACGTTCTCAGGAAAGAATTGCGAACGAAGTTCTTGTTTCAATTTAGCCCAGGTATCTATCATACACCGCCCTTCTTGCATGTCCATAAATCGTGATCTCCACCACAATTTTGCATCTTCAGCCAGATGCATGGTTGTTAGCGTGACTCTTGATTCCTTTGTCACAGTGTTCGTCGCCTTGAAGTATTGCTCAAGGTCGAAGATAAAATTCTTTAAGGCCTTCACATTCTGCACCCCGCAAAAGGGTTTTGGTTTTAGGATTATCCTGTTCACTTGGAATGCTCCCCCAGGTGGGGCTTGGTTCCCTACAGCTTGGATAGTGAGATTCACCCTCGCATTCACATCCGCAATCTCGGCTCTGACGACGTCAAGGGCCAATAGAAAATTTATTGACAGATTTGTTACAATTTGAATTATTGCTTTCTGGGAGCCGTCCAACTCTTCGACGCGCTCCTCTATGTGGGCAATAGAGCCCGTTGAGCTATCCCTACGCTCAAAACTGCCGGATCGTGCAGCTTTTGTCTCTAGGGTATCCACCCTCATCATTAATTCTTTGACAGGTAACCTGTCTTGGCAGTTAACTATTGCATCGATTCCGTCGGCTTTGTCGGCAACTTTTTGCAATTGAGTTTCCAAGAAACAAACACTATCAGGGACTTCCCTCAGGTAGAGCATTTGCTCCTCCATCTCTAACAGTCTGTCCGCTTGGGACTTGTTCAAGTTTGTTGTCGCTGACATGATTACTGATTCTTCCCTCTATGAGCCGACTTGGCTTTGATACCAATTGTCACAATCGCACTTTCAGAAGCTTCACTTAGCAATTGTGCGACACTTGTTTCCGCTCACAAACAAGTCAGCTAATTCGAATACGGAACACCGATGGCACACCGGGTGCCTCTTGCAACCTCTACTCTCGTTTTAGAGAAAACGGTTTTGGAAAACGGGTTTAGAGAAAAAGGTTTTCGCAAACGTTTGAATGTGTGAATAGAGAAGAGAAAGATTGTAGTAGGTTAGAAAGCAATAAGCAACAACAACGATCTTATAGCATATCACACAGGGTATGGGGAAGTGATGGTTAGTCTTATCTCCATATAGTGCGTTCTGAACAAAAAGCCAACTGGCACCCTTATAGCATACCACACCGGATATGGGGAAGTGATGGTTAGTCTTATCCTCATATAGTGCATTCTGAATAAAAATGCCAACTGGAACCCTTGGATATGAAAAAGGGCGAGCGGTCACTAACAACAAAAAGTACAAGAAAAGAAAACTAACTTAACTAATGAAATACATAACATGAAAGCATGATAAAAAGGGCTGGATTGAGCATGCGGTCATGAGCAACAGGCCCTGGACAAGTATGACCGTGACACAGTGCCTGTCCCTGAGATATGCTTCACGTAACTTCACATATGCTTCACAGAAAGGAATGGCAAGGGTTAAATTTGAAGGATTTAAGGTTTTGAGGCTACTCTTTATCTTTCACCATGAATCAAAACGTACTAATGAAGAGTGTTGAAGATGTTGAAACCGATGTCCTAATTTACTCTGTTAAATTGTCAATGTATTATTGAAAAGGTTAATAATAAAGAACTCTTCTTCTTCTTGAGAACCTAGAGGGCAGGGGAAGAGTGAATCCTCTCCCTAAAGAGCCCTTCAATCTTGAAGAATCAAAGGAGCATAATTACAAAAAATAAAAAATAATAATAATAAAAAATAAAAAATAAAAAACAGAACAGAACAGGAAAGAAAAAAAAAAAATAAACCCTCTTTCTATAGCACCACCATGAAGCAAAGACCTGTACACTACTACAAGAACTATTGAAATTTTTTGTTTTATTTTCAGATATAACCTACAAAACGTTTCTGCACTTTACATGATATGTTTGTTGAGAAAATTTGGCAGACCTTTTTCTTGTGTATTTTTGTTTCAATGAGAATTACGCTTTGAGTGGTTTGGTGCAGCGTAAGGATTCCTGGATTCTCTTTTAGATATAACTTTATTATTATTTCTTAAACAATACTTGGATTTGTAGCTATGATTAAAATGTAAAACCATGTTTATTTCTACTGCCACACCAGGTGAACCATTGAAAATGGCAACGGTCGATGTTGAAAGCAAGCTTCCTCCAATGCAGCAATTTGAAAAAGTATCACAAAACTTGACTGCCTTACTACCATATCTTTCGGTAAGGAGGATGTTATGGCTTTTCTTTCGTGGAATCTGATTATTGCATTTTAAATAATACTTTACAAAGTACACCTTGAGGGACTGTTTTTTTAAAAGACAATAATAAATAAACAAATTATGTACCCCTTACCATCATGGATGAGCTATCCATCTCATTTTTCTTTTCACTCTCAAAACACGCACAACTTCCTTCCTAGTTTGCTGTTGCTTACCTTCCTTTTCTATCACTATACATTGTTAAATATCTATGTTAATTAGATCATATTTCAGAAACAGAGAAGTTGTTTACAGTTATGGCTGACACATTTTGAGAAAAAAATTAAGATTTTTGAGATGGGTTCTTTGGTTGTAATTAAGAATATGAATAAAACTGTATTTTTAAGTATTAGTCTCTTTTCATTTTTAAACGAAAAGTTCTGTTTCCTTTTTCTAAAATAAAGAATGTGAATAAAACATCAACATACCATAATCAATTTAAGTTGTTGAATCAAGTAGTATTCAATATGATATTAAAACAAGAAGTTTTGTGTTTGAACCAGTCCTTTTCTCTCCAATCAAATCAAGTCACTTGTTGAGTGTTTTGCTGATCTCTAACTCCACAAGTGTGGATGACATATGATGTGAAATCAAAATATATTTTATTTATTGAGATGAAAATGCAAAATATATGAATTTTAATTTGATGCCGTAGATATGTATACCCAAAAAAATAAAAAATCTACATGCTTCCCATAACCTTACTCGTAGTAACCCAACCTAGAACAACTTTCCATTAAAAAAATTGGACCCAATAAATATCTTACGACATAATTGGTAGATTCATAAACTTACACATCATTTTTCTCTTAATATTTTGTAATTGTAAGGACTTGAAAGGAGAAAACAAATCAATATGTTAGGATTCCTCCTAACAAGAACAATACTAAAAAATATAGAACAAACTCAATAACCATTCAATTACAAAAATATAGAAAAATATATTGAAAAATACTATAATCTTGTAAGCAAAATGAACAAAAATACCTAATAGAATAGTGTCAAACCAGCACTTTCAAGAGGGCTAGAAATCCTCTCCCAAATTCCTAAACTAGGAAATCCCACTAAATTCTTCACACCTTTCTCCAACCCTTCCCCCTCTATTTATAGTAAAATACCTAACCAACTTACTAATTATTTACTAATATGTCCTAACTAATAACCCTCCTAATATTCTACTAATTACCCCAACAAATTCCTAACTAGGGGTCTTACACAATACAAGGTGAAATTATTTTTTTATTTTTTTAAAATTAAGACATACCGAATTTTGGGTCTAAATTATATATTTAGCCTTGTTAATATTAATAAAGTGTAAGTTTATTATAACTTCAAGCAATGCTTGTAGTAGGGGGTTGTCTATGAACTCCCCTACTCATTGTAATGAGCTAAGGCAATGAGGTTTACTTGTAGTACTCTAAATTAACTTATCATATCTTTTGCCCTAGACATTGTAATTTTCTTACATGATCAATTTAATTGAGTTGAAAATTCTTCTCATCCATTCTATTTTCAGGATCTGGCTAGCATTATACCAAAGGATACCCTTCTTTGGAAGCTGAAGCTGCTCAAATCAGCTGCTGCTTATGCTAATTCTCGTCTCCATGCTGTTAATGCCGAAGTACTTGTGCTTGCTAGGTTCTTACCCAGAACTGAGTGTGTGTGTGCATGGGTGTGAGTGGTATTTGTTCTTTTGGATGAATAACCAAAGTACTAAACTTTCATGGAGAAAAAAGAAAAGGAACAATTGCAAGAGCATGCAGAAATAAAGCCCTCAAAAAATGGGCAAACTATGAAATGGGCCTCCGATCAAGTAAAACAAGATCTAAAGGATAATTACAAAAAGGTTCACCACCAAAGCCTACAAAGAAACATAGAACCTTACAAAGGAACAAACATCACTCAAAGTTCTCTCAATCCCTATGATGTCGTTCATCTTTCTCCAAAGCTCCACAAAACAGAACACAACCTGGCTCACCACATAAACCTTTCCTTCTCGCCTTGGAGAGGATGAAACAGAATACAAATATAGATGAGTTTGAGTGGTGTGTTAAATACAGCACTACTATTATCTCAAATTGTTGCATCACATTTTTTAGTTTCGTTCCCACAACATTCATTAGATCAGTTAAATGGCATGCTGTGGGACAGTGGATTAGATGGTTGTCAGGATTATAGGAAGGGGCAAATTAATCATTAAATAATGTGTTTATTAGGAAAGTGTTGAGGATCCCTCGTTAAAAAAGTTGAGGGATCTCACAATCTTTATAAGATTGGTGGGCTACTTCTTTCATTACCAATTGGTTTTGAGATGAACCCATGTTATATAATATGGTACTAGAACCCATGAAGCCCAAATGGGCATTCGTTCCAAAAATAAAAATTTGGATTCGATTCAAGGATGATGAACCCAAAAAGATACAATTTTGAGGGACATGTTGAGGATCCTACATTAGAAAAATCAAGGAATATCATCATCTTTATAAAATAGATGGGTTACTTTTCTCATTTATAATTGGTTTTAAGATGGAATCCATGTTATCTTGTAGAAAGGTTGGTTAAAAGTAGAGAGAAACAATAATTTGGGAAGTTTTTGTTGGAAAGAATAGCACTCTCAGAAAGCTATTGCTCGTGTATTTTTCTTAGATCTTGTAATACAGTTTCAGCCCCAGTTTTATAACTTTGCGATCTCAATCTGGGTTCCTACTGGTGATCTATCACGAACCACTTCATGCCAAAATACTTCTGCTTGAGTTCTGCCTTATTTTAAATTGTCAAATCGTCATACTCAATATTAGGAATTTGTTTGATTCATAATCGGTCCAACATTCTTATAATTAATTACAATTTGTGATGCCTTCAGTGGCAAGGATAACATGGTTCCAAGTGGAGATGAAGCCCAACGACTTCGGAAATCATTGCAAAATTGTACAGTTCGGTATTTCAAGGAAAATGGGCACACCTTATTATTGGTACGTGAAACTATGGTAGACAATATTATGATGCTTTGCTGGTAGAAACATAGTCTGGTTTAAAGGAAAAATCCTCATTCATGCTAGGAAATTATCAAAAGTGCATTATATTCTCCCATTTTTAAGAATAAAAATATGGGCCTTTTGTATCTATAGATATCCTTGGATATTTCAGTCAATCAATAAAATTGTTTCTTATCCCAAAGAGAGAAAAAATTATGCTGTTTGGCTGGAATTCAGTGTTTCAATTTTGGGTTTCTTTTCCAAGGACTCAAAGTCCAACACTCTTCAACTTCTCATTGGGCTTTCCTTTCCACCAAAAGCTCAATTACTTTGGTCTAGTGCCGTGAATGTTTAATTTTTGAAATTTGTTCGATTAGAATCATGTATCTTCGAGAATGCTCAGAAATCATGGTTTGAGTGGGCCAAGCTAAAAGCTTCACGGCGGTGCTCTCTTTCTATTATTTTTTCTGCTTCTTCCTTGTATGATGCTTATGTTGTTAATTTTTTTGCAAATTTTTCCATTTTGAATATTTACTTTTCAGCATTAGTCTCTTTTCCAAACTCCAAGGAAAATATTCTCTCTCTCTAATAATAGAAAAACAGAAAATTTATTTGTTTATGATAATGCAAATATTCCTGTACCTCATTCAAATTAACTAAAATGTTTTTGCTTCTGATTAAAGAAACGCTGTTAAGAGAGCTGCACCATGCTTGTAACACTCTTTTCTTTCTCTGTCTCAAGTAAAAGTCATATGACTTGTCAGCCTGGTATCATGTAACAGGAAGATGGCATTGGTTTAATGACAGTCATTAAAAGCACTTACAAGTATCGCCGGTCAAGAAAGCATGATGCTGTTACGGATTATCTTCCACCCAGTTTAGCAGAGTACAATTATGCTTTTACTCAAGTGACTGGGTAATTTTTACATCAATTAGCGCTTATTTTCCTTCCTCTCTTGGTAGTTGCCTTAGGCTTAAATTGTGTACTTGAACATTGATCAAATTCTCCATGTAATGTAATATATATGTTAAATCACGAAAACCAACACCAAGCAGCTCAAAACTTAAGCTTATCTCTTAAGGTAAATTTAATCTTTTGATCAATAATTTTAACAATTTCCCACACTTGTGTACTCGAACGTTTGTGGAAGCCAATTAGTGGAAATCAATATTAATTGGAAAGGAAGTAAAATTATTGAAGTTTGAATACAATATTTCCTACTCTTATAACTTCTTAGTTTTGGTAGAAAAAATATTATGATATATTCAAATAAGTACGACCTAAGTTTTGTTATATAGGAGAAAGACTCGTTACAACATGAGGAAAAAAAAATAAAGACAATAAAGACCAAATATTGGCAACTAATATTTATAAATATTAGAAGCTCCAACAATGTATTTGTTCAACTTGGTGAGATCAAGTTACAGTTTTCGGAATATTATATATTTATCGTTTATATCTTTTCTTATTTTTGTGTTCATTTCTTTAATGAAAAAACCTAATTTTTCATTAAAAAAAAATAAAGATTAACCTTTTAGATTGAAAATAATGTACTTGAAGCACACTGGTCATAGTACAATTAGCTAGGTTACTGTGATAGGTTCCATCTGTATCTTGGATTTGTCACACCATGCATGAATCAACCCGTTTAACTTTCTCCTCAGTCTTACGTCTGTAGGCAGAAAGTTAGAAAACTACTAAAAGCTATTATGTATGTGGCAGACTATTTCATTTTCTCACTGGTTCTACAATGTTCTCAACTTTGGGAGATGGAACTATAGTGAAAGGTCTTTCTGGAGTTCCTAATGAAGGTCCCGTGTTGCTAGTAGGTTATCACAATTTATTAGGATTGGAGCTAACTCCTTTAGTTGAAGGATTCTTGAGAGAGAAGAGTATTGTGGTTCGTGGAATAGCACATCCAGAGTTGTTCTTGGGAAAACTCGAGTCTGAATCTCCTGAATTTTCTATGATTGACTGGGTGAAAGTATTTGGTGCAGTACCTGTCACTGCTAACAATCTATACAAATTGTTATCAGAAAAAGCACACGTTCTCCTCTATCCTGGGGGTGCTCGCGAGGCTCTTCACTATAAGGTACTTCAAATACCTATGTTCCATCACCACAGAAAAAAGTTGCAGTTTAATAGACATCAACAACTGATGGTTGAGATTAAGGTTTCCCATGTTCATTCATTTTTTCCTCTGCAAACTTACAGGGTGAAGAGTATAAGCTGTTCTGGCCAAATCAACAGGAATTTGTGAGAATGGCTGCTCGTTTTGGGGCTACAATTGTACCATTTGGTGCTGTTGGAGAAGACGACATAGCACAAGTAAGTTTGATTCCCTATCCTTTGATTTTATGGTGTTTGCTTACCATTTTGGTAGCTCAAGCATATGAAGTTTTGATAGGAGTAGGACTGTTGGAAAAAACCTTCCACTTATAGCACAGGAAATGAGCAGAAAATAACAGAGAAATTTAAAAAAAAAAATAAAAAGCAATAAATTTAAGAACACAAGGATTTACGTGGAAAACTCCCCAATCGGAGAAAAACCATGAACCAGAAAAAATCTACTATGTGAAAAATTACTACAATCACACAGAGATCTCTCCCCAACCCCAATTACAAAATCACTCTCTTTAAAACTCTTGTCTGCTCACACCCTTTTTCTTTTTTCCACTCTCAAAGTAGAAAATGCAAGAGGGAATTTAATTAATATACAACTTAAAGTGTTTTTTTTTTTTTTTTTTTTTTGCTAATTGGGATATTTGAAAACAAAGGACATGAGTTCCATTTATAGGGTTGGAGCCCACCCGTTCCTTCAAAAACTACCGATTTGGGATTCCACATCTTGCCAAACCCAACATAGGACCCCAATCTTGAGACGAGGAGTAAGAAAACAACACTGAAATTGTATTACAATATAGAAAAAGAACTTATAATTCTCAATCACTTTGAGAGGGTTGGCCACTTGAACTCTCCCAAAATAACTGCATCCCAAATTCCATCTGCTTTCACCCCACTCCCACATGCCTGCTCTATATATTTACTTTTTACTAACCAACTCCTTTTAACTAATGTCTCATGACAAAAAATGCCCCTTATTATCCTAATAATAATTCATATTTTCCTACCAGACTTCTTTTTTAATTCAATAATTTGTGGGGTTGGAGATTTAAATATTTGATCTTTTGGTCAAAAATATAATGCCAACCATTTGAGCTTTAGCTATGCTCAAGTTGGCGTCCTTGCAAAATTTTTCAATAAGTTTCCCTAGATCTGTAAGTTAAGTTAGAAAACTGGATCTAACAAGCCATCAAGCCCTATAACTTGAGTTTGTAAAACAATCAACCAAATGTCGTAATGCTATGCTAGCCCAACCCCCTCATCTCAAACAAGGAGCCAAATGGGCCCCGAGAGTTTGGGGCTGAAAACCCAGGGACACCTTTCAGAGATATCCATATTTTTCTTGTTTGATCCTTATCGGTAGAAGAGCAATGCAGTGGTATTGAGTCATCTTTGGTGTCCAGATGGGGATCACGGTCTTCTCTGTCATACAAAAATGAAGGAAGAATTTGAAGTTTCATGGGAATTTAAGAGGGAATGCAATTTTCTGATTTAGCAAATGAGTATGTTGAAAACGTGAAACTTTCAGTTTCTCATTGAAAAATTAATTCATAAATAAATCGTGAAACTTGTTTAATTAGACAAAATTGGTGCAACCTTGTCTATATAACTTCATGCTTGAAAAGAAATTGTGTTATCACTTCCTTTATGGTTATTATTATCATCTTCATCTTATGCCTATTTCCAGCTGACCTTAGATTATAATGACCTGATGAAAATTCCTGTAGTTAGTGACTACATCAGAGAGGCAAATCAGAATTCTGCTAGAGTGAGGTAACTCTTCTTCATCCACATGGTGTATGATTTACCTATATTATTTATATAAATTTATGCTTTGTCACCTCTACGGGTCTGTTCTCCCCCTCTATTTGTATATTTCAGTCTATCAATAATTTTCCCCCTTTAAAAAGAGTGTTTAAAAAAAAAAACTTTTCTTTATGGCTTATTCTATTTCTTATTTTCCTTTTTGAAAAAACGGGCATTACAAATGTAAATTGAAGTTCATTTTTCTTTCTGGGTTTTGAATATACCCTGAATTTCAGGGATGTGGATAGTGGAGAGGTCGGTAATCAGAATCTTTTTCCTCCTTTGCTCTTGCCCAAGATACCCGGCCGTTTTTACTACCTGTTTGGTAAGCCAATAGTAACAAAAGGGAGGGAGGAAATCCTGAAGGACAAGAATAGTGCAAACCAATTGTATAATCAGGTTAAATCTGAAGTTGAACATAGTTTAGCTTACTTGATTAAGAAGCGGAAGGAGGATCCATATCGAAACTTTGTCGACAGAACGGTGTATAAAGCCATTTATTCCTCTCAACATGAAGTTCCTGCATTTGACCCATGAGAAATGATTCTTTAAGGTGATGCTTAGTCTCTTATTAGTAACAACTTACCGTCTTTTCCTTTCTGTAAGTTTGGACACTCCAAGTTCCATGAGAGGATACATAATGCTATGGCATTGGAATATAAGAGAAGTCAGATTGTAATCACAACCAAAAATTACAACCATTTTATAGTGGTTGTTATGCCTATGTTTGTATTTTGATGTTGCAGTTGGATACAACCATTCTTTCCAAAGATTGAAGAACTTTTGGAGGTTTGCTTTCAAATATTTCCATCCCAATATGTCAAGTCGTAATCTAGAAGAAAGACTTCAATGGGTATGAACTATGAGCTTGAATCTGGTTTTGTTCTCCCATTTCAGCTTGAAGAAGATGCCTGTACTATAAACAATTAGGAATTCAAAGAATGTCCAAACTCTGATTAAGCCACACAAAAAAAGGTTACCTTGTAAATTTTTAGCTTATTTTGGTCACCCATTTTTTCTGATAGATACATAGCTATTGGAAGCTTTCCTATTTTCTGAATTTGAATATTAAAACTTGGATAAGTTCAATAAAGAAATTGTTATTAGCCTTGTGATATCAAAAACTCCTAAAAGTTGCTTAATGTCAGGTGCTGAGTGTCTCGTTTGTGAATTATTTCCATACCCTTTAGAAACGTTAACTCCACCTTGATTTGTTCTGTGTCAAATTCTGCATTGCTTTACATATTTATTCTCGACCTTTTTACAATATTGGTAGAAATTTAATCATAAGTTGTTGAATCTCTTTTACAACTCAGCATTTATAAAAATTTGTCATAACCTGTTGCTAATTATTCCATTTAGGATTTTTTTTTAATCGGAATGCTTCTGTTTCTTCGGTTTAACTTTTGTATGATTTGCATTGTACTCTTGTTGATTTTAGTATCTTGTGTTTTTTAGTATTAGACTCTTTTCATTATATCAATGAACATTATTGTTTCCTTTTCAACTAAAGGAAAAAAACTCGGTAAGTTTTCTTTATCCCTTCTTGCACTTCCTATTATCAGATCAAAGAATCTATGACTAAGCAAGTCGATTTTATTCTCTGCTTAGTGTCAATAATCAGCAGAGACCTAGATTAGCAGAATGTGATTCTCTATCCTTTTTCTTAGTGTGTGTGGAAGTGATTTCACAGATGATTTTCATGGATAGTTGGCAGAGTATTTTTCCATGAAAAGGGTCTATATACAAGGAACACAATGACTAGAGATTATTTTCGTAGTTCGAATTGGTTTATTCTTGCTTCCATTTTTTAGTTCAACAACATATGAGGATTGGGAATTTGAACCTCCAACCTCTCGGTCGAAGGTATACGCCTAAACTAGTTGAACTTTGCTCAGGTTGGTTTAAAGTATTGGTATGATTAAATTTATTGTAACTTATTAGCTTTAGCTTTTGATTTCAATAATGATTTGACATAATATCCCAAAGGGAGGTCTTGTGTTTGAACCGATGTAACAAAATTCTCTTAAATTAATATTGATTCTCATTTGTTAGGTCTTCTACAAATTTCCAAGCCCACTAGTGAACCGAGTGTTAAACTGGTGATATAATTCAATTTCCGCTTCCGATAATCTATTAGTTTAAACTTTTAGACTCATTGGTGATTTAATATATTAAGAATGCCAAATGTATGGTAAGTTTTAGACAATAGATATTTTGTATTTTTACAGCAATATGATATTGTATACGTTAGATTTTAAGTCAATAAAGTTCTACAGTTGAACTCTACCTAAAAGGCCCTTCAACCAATAAATTTGATGTCTTTACTTTTGAAGGATCTTTTAACTTCTAAACAGTATGAGACCATTTATCATCCCAACAAGTACAAAATAGGATCTCCAATAATTAAATTGAACATGTATTTGCCCAAGCCTCCGGGAGAACGTTAACTAAATGGTTGACTTTGTTGAAATTCACATCAATGAACTAAAAAACTTGAGCTAATAGGTTACAGTAATTTTTTTTGTTCAATAAGATGTGGGAATAGGAATTCAAACCTCTAACTTCTAGATGATGATATAATGACTTTCTCAAGTTGACAAATATAATAAATTTAATCCTTAATTATCAATACTTTAACACTCTTCTTTGAACCATTAGTGGCTTGCTAAAATTGTTGGTTTAACTTCTTGGCTAAAGTAAAATTAGATTCCTTTCATATCCTTTGTCAATCCAAGAATTTAACCTGGAATTACAAGGCTGCACTAAAGGAAACCTTGAGCTTTAAATATGCTAAAAGTCTAGCTAGATTGGATTGGCCAGTTTGAAGTGCCTATATAAACCATTTAGAAGTAGAGAGAAAAGCCACAAGGTCTCTAAGGCATAAAGAGTGAGCATATCACACACTCATTTAGGCTATGGTCGATTTTTTATATGATTTTTTTGTTCATCCAGACAACAAGAAGATTGAATCACATCCCAAAGAAAATAGCAAAACAAGTCATATCTATGATCCCAAATCCAAGCCTGCTCGTGTCGATACCAAAGGAAGATGAGAACCTACCGCCATTCTTCTCGAAATGGGGTATGTTATAAAAAATGGAAAAGTACTTTACTCAAGTTCAAGAGATGACTTCCAACATGACCATGCCAAGAAGTATGAAGCAATGAAGTATTCTGGATTTCATCATGATCATATAGGGAATTTTAATCCAATCCCTGCTCTTAACTACCCTGTGGAATTGAAGAAACTCATAGCCGAATCTGAAAAGGAAGCAAGGCAGCCAAAATATGAAATGAGCTTAAGTGAACAAATGAATGATATTGATAAGGCTATAGAGTACTTAAATGAAGCTGTAAAACTATTGACAACTTTAGATCATCCTAAGAAAGATAGTTGGACAAAAACTATTGACAACAAAGAAACAGCACGAAGATCCGAAAACTTTTGTATACCGTCCCTGATGCCAAGTGCCAATACATCGAACATCTATTGGAAAGAGGCTGCTGGGAAGTATAAAGGTGCATTAGTGTGAAACCAAGTGAAAGAGGAAAGTTCTTTGTCATGGATGTAGTGATAATATGCTAGGTTTCCAAATATAGTTACTGTTCCAGTGGTGATTCCTTGTTTTTGTTTTCTGTGTGTGAAATGAGTCTGTACTCTTTGTAATTTATACTATTTTATAAAATAAAGGAAAAGTTATCAGAGCTAGAAAAATTGGAGATTGGAAGAAGGGGGGAATTAAAACTATTGAAGGAGTTTGAAGAAATGAAAATAGAGAAGTAGGGAGATGATGATGAAGTTGTAAATGAATAATTCCTATCTTTATACCAAAGGTAATGACATTTTAATTATTTTTTCAAGGTTAAGGGTACTAGATGCAATTTTTAAAAATCTACGAGGTGCTATTGAAACGAGGTACAAAGTTTATGAATATAGATAACTATTTTTATTTATAAGAAAAAACTTGGGTGCACCTGGAAAGTACTCATCCTCCATGCACATCAGACTGCATCTAATAAAATATTGTCACATGACAATTTGATTTTTTCAAAAATTATCTTTAATTTTTTCTTTATTTATGTGATAAAGAGGAGGAGAGTATGGTGGTTATGGTTGCACCCAATCATTGTTTTTATTCATAGATATACCAATAGTAAAAGCATTTTGAACTCTTGTCTAAAGTTTAAGGCTATCATTTTGAATTCTTGTATAACATTTGAAAGTATTGGTTATCAATTTTCATACAATCTCTTAATGCCCACTAGGATTGTACATCTGTCGACGTCAGTTTTAGTCGGTGGTGATTGATTTTTGAGAGGTAGAATGCACCGAGTCGGTTGATCGGTTTTGGTTATCTAGCAAAGTAAACAAAAATAAAAATATTAAGGCAAAAAAGGAGAAGAGAAGTAGAAGAGAATAAGAAAATGCAAAGAAACATAGACAAAATGGAGAAGAAAAGAAGAAAGAAAGAAGAATGCGGATCAAAGAGGGCCCTCGATTAGTTAAATTTTTGTATGTATATATCATGCGGTTCACATGTTACACTGTCTTTGGTTCAGTGATAAACCTGTTGAAGGGCTAAAGCTGTGCCCCCCAGCGCCTGCCGTGTCCCATACTCGATCCTTCGTCAACGTGCTTTTTTTTTAATTAAAAAAAAATATTTTCGTTTTTAAGCTTCTCTCATTATCATTTTTTTTTCTAATTTTCCTTTCTAAGCTTTTCTCTCAACATCATTTTTTTTATTTTCCTTTTTAAGCTTCTCTCAATACCATTTTAAAAATGTTTCCCTTTTAAGCTTTTCTCTCAATATCATTTTTTTTTATTTTCTTTTTGAAGTTTCTCTCAATATCATTCTTTTTTCCTTTTTAAGTTTTCTCAATATCATTTTTCTATTTTCCTTTTTAAGTTTTTCTTTCAATATCAATTTTTTTTTTATTTTCCTTTTTAAATTTTCTCTCAATATCATTTCTTTATTTTCATTTTTAACAGTCGAAGGATAAATTTTGGATCAATCACAAATTGTCACGTCATTTCATAAATTGATGATGAAAATACAAATTATCAAATTTTGGATCAATTAAAAGTTGACATGTGTCCCAAGTTGAAATTGAAGAGATAAATTGATAGATTTCGATGATGCCACTTGTTTTCATCACGGGTATTGGATTAGATGAAATTAATTTGGTCCAATTTGATATTATAATTTGGGCTAAGATCCAATTGAGCCCAAAAATAGGCTTAATTTCGCCCAAATACCAAATTAGGCCCAAATCCAATTAAATGGGTCCAAGGGCCAGGTCCATGGACCAGCCAAGCCCAAGCTCACCAAGCCCACCTGAGAATTTTATAAAAAGAGTGATTCTCTTTATTTGTGGGGTCAACAATTCACGCACCAAAGAGCCTAGAGAGAATGCTCTACAATTAGAAGACTCATTGACTCTTGAAGACAGGACCACTCATTGAAGCTCAAGTTCTGAAGATCTAAAGACTCTTCCAAGACTTAAACTTTAAGAACATCACATGTTGTGCTTCCCAAAAGTCAAGCATACGCATCCAACTGAGAGAGAATCAGAGGATCAAGTATTATAGATCGAACCACATTCGTATCAAATCAACATCAACTCAAGTTCAACTCCACGAAACAAGTTTCTTTGAAAACCTCGTGCAAACAAATTGACACGCCTAGTGGGACCTCTCTACCTATCATCTGTCTCTTGGTATCCAAATCAATGAATCAACAAATAGCACCAAAAAAGTTGCATCCAAAGCAACTATTACAAGCGTCTCCTATACGGGACCTGTCATCCAAAGTCACTCAAAGAGGATCCTGCACGAGCAAGAACAAGGCTCTGTCATTGCGGAGAAAATCTGGGAACGGCTGATGAAATTTCCTAAAGGCGGGATCGTCATTAGAGAAAATCCTTTGTTCGACAACTCTACTCCTATTTCTAATTGATCAAAGAAAGAATCACACTTTGATGTAGTGTATGTCATGATGACTGGCGTAACGACTGAGTCGACCATGACAGAGATGGAGAAGGAGATCAATCTATTAATGAAAGTTTTTAAGTAGCGAGAGTATGAAATTGTTGCCTTAAGAGATCAAATACAGGCTCGAGAAACTGCTGAGACGAGTCAAACTTCAATTGCCAAGGCCAGTGACAAAGGAAAGATTGTTTTGCAGGAAAGTCAGCTGCAACAAACCACCTCTGTTGCCTCCCTATCAATTCAACAGCTGCAGGATATAATTACAAACTCCATAAGGGCTCAGTACAAAGGATCATCACAATCTTCTTTTATGCACTCTAAGTCGTACACCAAGAGAATCAACAACCTAAGAATGCTAGTTGGGTACCAACCTCCAAAGTTCCAATAGTTTGATGGAAAAAGTACTTTGAAACAATATGTTGCTCACTTCATTTAAGCATGCAAAAATGCAGAAACCATAGGAGACCAGCCAGTTAAGCAGTTCGTTTGTACCTTGGAAGGAAATGTTTTCGATTGGTATACTGATCTAGAGCTGGAAGTGATTGATAGTTGAAAACAGTTGGAAAGGGAACTCCTTAACTGATTTTATAGCATTAGACATATCATTAACATGAGGAAGCTGACAAGCACCAAGCAGTGGAAGGGAGAGCTGGTCATCGACTACGTAAACTAATGGAGAGCTCTGAGCTTAGATTGCAAAGATAGACTCACTGAATTATCCGCAGTGGAGATGTGCACCTAAGGCATGCACTGGGAGCTTCTCTACATCCTACAATGGATAAAACTGTTTGTACGAACACTTGTGATGTATAATATATAATATTTACTTCACTTCTTGACTTTGCACATTGGATATTTTTATTTACTTTACCACAAACCAAGAAACTAAAATCTCTATTTGTCTTTATGTAACTTAAGTATATATGTGGTGACATACAAGTGAATCATGTCTTAAGTGATAACCAAAATGGTCTGTAGTATATGGATATAGGAGGGAAATCTTGTCCTAGTAACGTTGCGAATGTGGCTCGCTTTGTGGAATAGTTACAAGTGTTGTGACTTGTCACAGGTGGTTTGATCCTGATCATTCGTGTAGGAGACATGCGAGCGTGGGCGTTCTATACAAAGAGTTTGTATAAGACCTGACCACGAAGTGTTAACGTCTCGTTATATAACACCGTCCATGACAGAGACTTCACTTCACTAGGATGATCATAGGTAACATGACCTCAATCCGGAGTGAGTTGGGAACTCCTGACATTGAAGGTGGTCTTTTGATGTGCATGGGTGCGAGTGGCCAATTCGCCAACTCAAACCTACCACTTTAGAGATTCGTCTGATTTAGGAGTTGGGAACTCAACTACAAAAGATGGAATTCACTCTTTCTTCGAAGCAGAATAAGTAGATAGATAGCTTCCTTAAGAGCAGATCCCAGGGCTTGAACAATATGACACCACACACCTTCTCTCGGCTCGAGAGGTGTTCACACATAGTAGAACTATGTTGTATTGTTCATTAGAGGGATCAGTGGTACTTAATGAATGAGATGTAACTATAGGGGAAAAATGGTAAATTGGCCCAGTTGTACTTTGAGCGTCTATGAAGGGTTATTGTACTCATGATTGGTTATATCCGATGGACACAAAAATATATCTGTGGTAAGAAGAGTTCAACTGTCGGTCTTTAATGGAATGTCTGGTAGTTAACGGATGGTGGATCTCGTGGCTAAAAAGTTTAGTCAGCTATTCACATACCGTTGGAGCTTCGAGCCATAGGTCCATAAGGTCCCTTTGGTAGCTTAGATACAAGTTGAGAATCAGTTTTTGGGTCAGTTTGAAATGTTCAAATTGACAAGAAGGAGTTCGATTATAATGATATAATTGAACTGGTTAATTATATATGATTTGATTGACTAAATGTATGAGATGCATTAATTTGGAGGAAATTTGATATAAATATGATTTATATCAAGTAGGGAGAAAACACTATGGTTGATATATGATATCAAAATATAGATTATGAATATAATATGATTATATTTATTATTTTACTAATTGGACAATTATGAGATAATTGCTCGACATTTTCTCTATATTCATGCATTAGTGGGAAGTTCAATTCAGTTTTCGTAACTGAAGAATAAAATGAAAATGGTTTTCATTTTGCAAGAGATACGTATAATTGTTCACGGTGTGATAGGCATTCTATCGCTTAGTGATGGAGAGCATATACGATAAGCTCATGTTTGCTAAACGACCGAACACTCGTGCCCGCGCTTTTCTAAACGATCGTTTATCATTCTTTAAACGATCGCTTAGTGCCCGAGCCTTTCTAAACGATCGTATAGACGATCGCCTTGTTTTTCCTACACGATCGTGTATCTCGCTCGAACAATCAAGCACCCCGACTATGCGATAGTTGTTCCCCTCTCCCATTTGCTTGATCTTTGTACACGATAGCCTTTCCTCCTCATCTCTACCAAATCCGAAAAAAACTCATACTTTGGATTCTCACTCCGAGAATACTGAGGGCTCCGAGTGGTGGTGTCATCATCTCCTGCTGTTTGTGCGAAGCTGTTCGTGGTAGACGACTAGGGTGTTGCTGAACGATTGCTTGATGTTCGAGCGAGAGTGCAAGGATTCCGTTCGTGTGAGAGCGAGTATTGTTCTGAAGAAAGTCTTCAACTGGTAAGTCATCGTTCTCTTGTTATTTATCCTTTAAGCATGCCAGTGATTTAGTGTTGTTAATGCATATCTGTATGTGTGAATGTATATGTGGAAATTCTGTCACAATGAATTGGAAAGATCTGCTTCCGCTCAGAGGTACTCTTGTATAAGAGTTCCTTCAGAAAGGATAAGAAAGAAATCAAAGGCACTAAAAAGATTTTGAATAGTGCCATAACATAATTTATGGTCGTCAATACAACCCCACTAAATTTTTCCTCCAAAGGAAGAGAAACAAGATTTAAAAGAAAGCATAATTACGGCAAGAAGCGTTGCCCAACTCTTAAAGAAAGATAGGAGAAGGTTTATCCATTCCCTAACTCTAATGTTGCAGACATGCTGGAACAACTGCTAGAGAAGCAACTTATTCAGCTGCTGAAATGAAAATGACCAGAACAAGCAGGAATAATAGACAATGCTAATTACTGTAAGTATCATCTGGTCATTAGTCGCCAATTGAAAAGTGCTTCGTGCTAAATGAGTTGATTCTAAAGTTAGCTCGTGAAAAGAAGATTAAGCTGGATATTGATAAAGTAACTCCAGTAAATCATACCGTAGTGGCAATGATTTCAATTTTTTCACCACAACACCATTTTATGATCAAAAGGAAGGTTTGATCTAGTTTGGGGCTTTCAAGCCAATAGCTGTTTGGTTTCAACAGAATATTGTGATGAAAGATTTCCAAGAGAAAAAAGAACCAATCGAATAGGAGGATGAAGGGTGGATAGTTGTGACTCATCGAAAAAGAAGACAACCAAATTTTACCTAAAAAGAGTCGCAGTCCTATCGAAGTTATAGAAGAGGGATCAAAACTAAAAAAAAAGATAGGGAAAAAGATGGTATGGAAGTCTAAGCCTATTAAGAAAGAAGACAAGGACTTCCCTTAACTTCAAAGACTAGTAACTTCGGTAGAATTCTTCCCAAGAAACTTCCTCGATAATCATCCTGAAGAAGTATTGCAAATTATTGCATGTGATGCTGTCAGCATACCAGAAGTTGGCAACAGTCATATAATTGTTGAAGAAGTTGATGATTCAAAAGAAATCGAGCAATAAGTTTCTATCTTCGATCCTATCAAGCCTTCAACTACTTGATCTTCACTCTTCTAAAGATTCATTATTGCCATGATAGAAGAAGAAAATCAATGTCCAACATCTATTTCCACTCGAACTTTAACCTTCAAAAGGCTAAGTACATCCACGTCAAAGAAAGACTGATCTTCAACATCTGCTTTTAATTGTCTCAAGATGACAAGCGATCAACATAAAAGAAAGATGAAAACCTTGAAGGCAAGACCATTTCATGAGGAAAACAACGACGAGAAGATTCGTAGTCGTATCTTTTCACACATGAAAAGGAAGTTATTTGTTGATATAAATACAGAAGGTTTCTTGATGGTAAAGCCAAAACCCATCATATTGACGAATCCTACAAATGAAGAGGATGATCAAAGCCAAGATGAAATAAGAGTTTTTGAAGTTTAAATGTAGAAGCTCCTTACAGTAAGAGTATAAATTGCATGGTACTTCTGGCCCGCATGAGCTTAAAAGGTGAACGCCTCCCCCCCTAAAAAAAATATATTCTTATGAACTACGTTATGACTTGATCCCTATTCATTATAAAGGGTATGTAGACAACTTGAAGGAAACTTTAAGTTTCGTCTAAACAAACAAAAAGTATGCGAACTACGCTATGACTTGATCCCTTTCTTCAAGGGTATGTAGGCAACTTAAATAAGTTCAATCTATCAAATACTTAAAAAAAAAAAAAAAAAAAAAAAAGTGGCATAATCACCCTACGCGTGGCACTACAAAAATTGATTTTATTCATCTCTATTGAAAGCAACACAACAAATTGAAAATGTTTATCCCTACTGAGGACAATACAACAAATTTGTTATTAGTGTGGTTGGCAAATAGTATTTCCTTTTATGTTGGATTCTTTATCTCTATCTTTAGTAAGATCTTTTCCTAATCGATGGTGACCTGCTGGAAGATTTTTTCCTTCTTTATTGCAGCTGGTTGTAGACTGCCGACCGTTCGAATGGGTGATATTTATTTGGCTTTTGGGGGTTTTTAGATTAGTCGTCTAAATCCTCTTGATTTAGAGCATTCTTGTTAAAAAAGTTTGGTGAAGAAAATATGGGTTTGTATATAAATTATCTTCATGAAATTAATCAGACGATCTCAAAAGCAGATCCTGAAAAAGCAGACATTGGTAGAGTTGTTAAGGATATCAGGTGAGTGGTTATTTATGTGAAGGTGAAGAGAAGGTGAGATTTTTGCTGTAGCAACAGTTTTAGTTTAAGGAGCCTTATTCTGTAGACTCATTGAAGAGCATATTGACGTTAGGGAGAGTCTAACTAGCTCACTAGTAATTCAGTTATGTGTAAGCTAACTTTATGTAATTTTAGTTGATGTGCATGTTGTAGAACTGCATTACATACTAGTGAATTTCTTTTCACCTAGGCACAAAGCTTTCTAGACATAGATGTGATTTCACCGAGCTGGGTTAACAAATTTATTTGTTTTCTATCTTTCTCTTATCTCTTTCAGTTGTCATTATTTCTGTTTGTGACATCTTTCTTGACTTGCGACACCATTGTGATTCGTCCTTCTTTATTTCAAATTGAAGATGATCATCCCTAATAAAGATGTGATATAACAAATTGAAGATGCATGTCATCTGCGTGATTCTATATAGGTTGGATGCATACAATAAGGTCCTCGCTAGAAAATTAACCAATATTTCTACTCAGTTAAATAAAGAAGTAGTGTTAAGTGTTACTTACTTCAAGTTCGAGGCACCACTCGTCTACAGTTTGACCCTTCATATTCAACTATAGATGTTCTTCAAAATCAAGTTCGAAGGTTTTGCCGATGCTTCTTTAAATTCTATTTCAGAGGCTTTATCGATGCTTCTTCAAATTCAGGTTCAAAGGATTTGTCAATGCTTCATCAAAATTTAAGCTCAGAGGCTTCACTGTTACTTCTTCGACTTCAAGTTTAAGGTGTCACATTGTCTTTAATATTGGGGCTTTGCTCATTTGTAGTGGCATTTATCTTCAGAGTCTAGTGTGGCTCACTTCACTTCACTTGTTCAAGATTGGAGTCTTCAAAGATGCATCTTCAAAATCAAGTGTGAAAGTTTTGTCGATGCTTCTTCAAATTCAAATGCGGAGGATTCGTTGATGCTTCATCAAGCTTAAGTTTAGAGGATTCATCGATGCTCCATCTTCATGCTCAAGTTTGGAGGCTTTGCAATGCCATTTCATGCTTAAGTTGTAAAGTCAAGCTTAATGCCGAAGAGGAAAGTCAAATCCGATGCGGAGGGTGGAAAACCAAGTTCGATGCAACTGGCAAAAAGACAAGTTTTATGTAACTTTGCTTCATTTGAAAGAACATGTTTGATCTGCCTGGCTCCACTGTATATATGAGATCAACTTCGATCTGTTTGACTATGCCTCATAGGAGATCAAGTCGGTTTGCCTAGCTTCGCCTTATATGTGAGATCAATTTCGACCCCCCTAGCTTCGCCTCATATGAAAGATCAAGTCTGACCCTCATGGCTTCGCCCAATATGCGAGATCAAGTTTGGTTAGCCTGGCTCCGCCTTATCTACAAGATCGCATCTGGTCTGTCTGGCTTCACCTCATATCAAAGATCAAGTCTGATCCTCATGGCTTCGCCCTATGTGTGAGATCAAGTCCGGTCAACCTGGCTCCACCTCATCTGCAAAATCGCATCTGGTCTACCTGGCTTCGCCTTATATGAAAGATCAAGTCGAGTCCTCATGAGTCCGCCCAATACATGAGATCAAGTTCGAGTTATCTGCCTCTGCCTTATATGCGAGATCAAGTCTGGTCTACCTAGCTCTACCTCATATGCGAGATCAAATCCAGTAGCCTGGCTCCGCCTCATCTGCAAGATCGTGTTTGGTCTGCTTGGCTATGCCTCATATGCGAGATCAAGTCTGGTCTTCCTGGCTTTGCCTCATATACGAGATCAAGCCCGATTCTTCTAGCTTTGCCTCGAGATCAAGTTTTGTCTTCTTAGCTTTGCCTCATATGCGAGATCGAGTCTGGTCTGATTGGCTCCACCCCATATGTATGATCAAGTCTAATCTGTAAGGTGTTGACTCATCCACGAGATTAAGTCTTGTCTGCCTAACTCTGCCTCAACTGCACAATCAAGTCTGGTTTGTTTCGCGTCGCTTCATCTGCATGATCAAGTCCAATCTACCTGGCCCTTCGTCAGGTCTACCAAGTTTTGCCTTATATGCAAGATCAGGTTCAGTTTGCTTTGCTTTATCATGTCTGAAAGATCAAAGCCAACAAAACATTGGGATCAAAGTCGGTAGAACTCTGAGATTGAAGTCGACAAAATTCTCAAGTCAAGGACTCAAGCCAAATTCGACGAAATTCTCAAGTTGTGAACTAAGATCGAAGTCAATGGAACAATAAGATCAAAGTCGGTAGTGTTGGGATCTATGCCCCAAAGCCTCGTAGTTATATGTTTCTTGAATCAATGGGTTATTAGGTCTATATACAATGTTCGATTAAACTAAGATCCAAGATTATTCGATGTAACTTAAACATGTATGTGGAAACATACAGGTGGATCATGTTTAAGTATAATCTAAATCGTCTGTAGTATATGGATAAGGTCGGGTGCCTTATCTTAGTAACACTACTGATACGACCTGTTTTGTAAATGTTACAATTGTTGTAAAGTGTTACAAATGACCTGAACCTGATCATTCATATAGAGATATGTGAGCGAGGGTATCCTATACAAAGAGTTTGTATAAGGTTGGACCATGAAATGTTAAGTCTCTCCCTATAATGTTGTTGCTATAAGAGACTTACATTTCACCAGGATAACCATAGGTGACTTCATCTTAGACTTGAGTGAGTTGAGGGCGGTCCTTTGATTTGTATGGGTGAGAGTGGTCAAATTTTTCGACTCTATATGCCTACCATTTTGGGAATTCGTCTGATTGTGGAGTTGGGAAAACAACTTAACAAGAAGGAATTTACTTCTTCCCCAATGTTAGGGTAAGATGATAAATTGCTCCCTTAAGGGCTGATTATGGGGCTTGAACAATGAGGTGCCTCACTCTCTCCTAGTCCGAGAAGGGTCCAATCATAACTGAACTATGATTAGTTGTTCATTAGAGGAATCAATGGTATTTAAGGAATTAGATGTAAATATAAGGGTAAAACGGTAATTCCGACCCAATTATACTTATAAGCAATTTGTGAAAGGTCAATGCGTATTGATTGGTTATATCCAATGGACAGAGATATATATCTGAAGTGAGTTGTATCCATAGTGTCACTAGGATAAGGTAACCAACCTTATCCATATACTATAGACCCTTTAGATTGTATCTTCAATACTAATCCCCGCATGTCTCCACATACAGTTCAAGATTCATACAATAGTCTAGGATGTTAGTTTATTGGATTATGATTATTTAAGCAAGATAAATATAAGATAAGCAATAATTATTTATTGTAATAAACATTGATAACACTTTATTAATTATCAGTCAAATGTTACATTTACTATCTACGAGTTTTAAGGCATAAACCCCAACAAACTCCCACTTGAACTAAAATGCTAGTCAGTGGAATGTATATACAATAAAACTTAGTCTTAATCCTTATTGCATTATGAACTTCTGCTCACAAGGGATTGTCCTTTGATTTGTATAGGTGAGAGTAGCCAGATGGATTTAACTACTTTCTGACTTTAGGGTAAGTAGATGAGTGTTTCCTTAAGTGGTGTCTCTGATATTGGGGTTGATGTCCTAAATCTCATAGGATCCTATAGTTTGTAAACCTTGTATGAACAAACTTGTATGTGATTAATAATATATGATATTTTTATTTACTTTGTCTATGAAATATGTGATATTTTAGTTGCATTAACCACAAACCAATAAACTAACATCCAAGGTTATCGTTGTAACTTAAACATGTATGTGGAGACATACAAGTGGATCATGTTTAAGTGATAACCTAAAAGGTCTATAGTATATGGATAAGACTGGGTACCTTATCCTGGTAACACTACGAGTATGACCCGCTTTGTAGATGTTACAAATGTTCTAAAGTGCTACAAATGACTGATCATGATCATTCATGTATTAGACAAGCGAGCAGGGATATTCAATACAAAGGAGTTTGTATAAGATCGGACCATGAAATGCTTACTCACATTATATAACATTGTTCATAATAGAGACTTTAATTTCACTAGGATGACCATAGGTAACATGACCTTAATCCTAAGTGAGTTGTGAACTCCTGTCTATAAGGGCGGTTCTTTGATTTGTATGGGTGAAAATGGCCAGATCGCTGACTCAACAAGCCTACCATTTTGGGGATTCGTCTGATTGAGAGCTGGAAACTCAACTACACAAGATGAAATTCACTCCTTCCCCGAATTAGGAGTAAGTAAATAAATTTCTCCCTTAAGGGCTAATTCCGGGTCTTGAACAATGTGGCGCCACACCTTTTCTTGGCCCGAGAGGGGTTTAGTCAAAGTGGGACTATGATCTATTGTTCATTAGAGGAATCAAGAAGTTAGAGGTAACTACAGGGGAAAACGGTAATTTAGTCCATCTATACTTACGAGCAATTTGTGAAGGGTCATCGTACTGTTGATCGGCTATATCCAATGGACACAAAAATATATCTGTAGTGTGAATAGTGCAGCTGTCAGCCTTTAGTAGAGTGCCCGACAGTTAACAGATGGTGGATAATGTAATTAAAGTGTTTAATTAATTATTCACGTACCGTTGGAGCTTCAAGATATAGGTTCATAAGGTCCCCTTGGTAGCTTAAAAGGATTTAGTTGAGAATCAGTTTTTGGGTTAATTTGAATTGTTCAAATTAATAAGAGATAATTTAATTGTATATGATATAATTAAAATGATTCAATTATGTTTGATATAATTGACATAATGTATTTGATACATTATAGTGTAATTGCAGGAACAAATATTTGAATGTGATTCAAATATATTTTCTATGAATGAGATTTATAGTTGCTAAATTTAATATAAATATAATTTATATTAAATGTCATAAAGTAGAGAAAAAACTATAGTTTATATTGTATATGATGCAATATTAAAATTATAGGTTATAAATATAATATGATAAGTTGGTTATCATATTTATTTATATTATTTATTATTTTGGATAATTAATCTATTTTTTTTCTTTAACCACCTTAGTGGGTGGTTAAGTGATTTTTTGTGGCAAATGGAATAAATAAAATAGGATTTTATTTCTCCATAACTAATCTACACGATTTTTACAGATCTATACGTTCGATTAAGAGAATATACGATAGGCTCTATTGTTACACGATTGAAGATTTTGCTATACGACAGTTCTTCTTTAATCGTCTTACTCCTCCAAACTCACAAACTCCCTTCTAACCAAAATAGTCAGAGCCCACCACTCATGGGTTCTCACCTTTAAAATACCGAGGATACCAAGTGGTGGTGTCTTCACACTTTTGGTTCGTGTTTTGTTGTTGTTCGAGGAGTTCGTGACTGTTCGAGTAGTTCGTGATAGTTCAAGGGATTTACGTAAAGAAATGTTCTTTAAGGGTAATCTCTGAACTCTATTTCTTGTTCAAAACCATGCTGTAATTTTTTTTCTTAAAATGCATAATCTGTTTGTATTTACTATAAATTTATGTTTTCAATCAAAATGGAATTTGGACAATCCGCTTCCACTTATGGATCTTGTAAATCAAGTTCCTTCATCCGAGACTTGAACAAAGGGTCATACCCTCTCATTGGCCTGAGATGAGTGTCTGTTTAATTGTTGGACCATAAACAAGTTGTTCATTAGAAGAGCACTAGCACTTAAGGATACAGAAGTAACCCAGGGGTAAAATGGTAACTTGACCCAGCTTGTATTACGAACACTTGTGAAGGACTAACTTGCTATCATTGGTCTATATCCGTGGACAGAGAAATATATTTGCTGTGTACTCACAGTTAACGAATATTGATTAATTTGACTAATGAGTTTAGCCAATTAATCTCATATTGTTAGAGCTTCTAATCTGTAGGTCCATGAGGTCCCTTTCCTAACTCGTAAAGGGAATTAAGATAACTATGTCTTGAATTGAGTTTGAAATCTTCAAATTCACTTAGGGAAATAATATAATGTATAATGATACATTATAATATAAAGTTTATATTTTAATTAAATTTTATAATATAAATTTAATTTTGGATAAATATTCGAAGGAGTTCAAATATTAATTTAATATGAATTGAATTTATATTAAAACTATAGGTTAAAAATTAATGTGTATTTGACGCACATTAAAACTATAGGTTATGAGAGAAATACAGTTGAATATGATTCAAATGTATGCTAAATTGAATATTGGATATTTAATTTGCTAGTTATTTAATTGGAGAATCAAATGATTATTTAATTTTATTTAATTCAATTAATTAGATTTAATTAAATTAATTGAATTAAAACTATAGGTTACATGAGATATGTTTCATCATTAATTAAATAAGATCTAATTAAATATTATTAAATTAATTAATTTAAATTAAATTAAATTATTTAATTTTAATTTAAAGTTAACTCCCACGTAGGGAGTTAATAGAAATGTGGGATGACTCCCACGTTTTCACTCTCTCTCTCCTTTGATAATACACTTGCAAATCAGATGCAGGAACTGAATTGATGGATATGAAAAACACATAAAGGTTCGAAATTTTCTCTCTAGAAACAAATTTCTCCCCTTCCCTTCCCATAATTCAATTGGTTCCCACAAACCACATCTTAAGAATTCTCCTTGGTACCTTTTCAAGAGGATAGGGAGTTAATCTTTGTGGTGGTGTTGTTCGTGAAATCAATTGAAGAATTTATTTTTGGTTTGGTTATACAAAGGTACCTTTTCCTTGTAGTTTTAATTTCTATGCATGCTTAACCTAGGGCAATGTTACAGTAGGTTAAATTTGGTTTATTTTTGTCTCTATAATTTTTTCTAGAATTACCCAGTGTATGGGTATTTCAGAAACCCAAATTAAAAACAATTTAAGTTTTATGAATTCTGCTGCAATTAGGACTTTTACCCCTACAATTGTTATTAGAGCCATCTCGTTATATTAATTTATGTTTCTAAAATTTGCACTGGATTTTTTGTGGGATTAAATTGCATTATGAATGTTAATTTTGTGAATGAATGTTTATGGTAATTTTATGATCGATTTCATGTTTTGATTTGATAAAAAATTGTAAAGGCCCATGCATTTTTTGGGCATTTATCATGAAATACTTTGTACTCTGTAAGTTTGCATCTAAAATTAGGATTGTGTTAGATGAAGATTGAGACCATCTTTGGCCAAAACAAAGAACGGTCGAAGTTTCTACCCAGAAACGCAATCTGGAGTCGCAACATTGCAACACTACTCACGACGTTGCAACGCTACAACAATACAACGCTAGGGTTGCGTTGCACGCGGTTCAGTGACAATCCAAGGTGGTTTGGTTCGGTTCGGCCGGTTTAAGGTGGTTTGGTCTGGTTTGGCATTGGGTTGGCTTGGTTCGTGATTTTGGGGTCTAGTTCGGGTCGGTTCAAGTTGGTCTGGTCCGATTTTGGAGTAACAGAAGCTTATTCTATGATAAAATTAGCATAATTATTGTAATTTTATGCTTTATTTTATCCTAGGGGCCAAAATTACCAGTTCTTTTGCTATTTAAATGTTTTATGGATGTCATTTAGATAAATCCCACCATAGGTTAAGCATGATCATGTAGTTTAATATGTTATAAGTGTTATAATGTATGGTTTTTATTGCATGATGTGGATATGATTTCATGAGTTATTTAATGTATTATGATATGTTAAATATATGAAATTGGAAAAGCATGACATTACTTAATGTATTATGATGTATTATGATGTATTATGATATGTTATTTAATGTGTTATAATGCATGACATTACTTAGGTAAATATAAAGAGTTATATTTATTAATGTCTTGTATATGCTTGGTAGATGTTCATGAATTGTTTAATATAAGTGTTATATTAATAAAATTGAAAATCAATTTGCATTGAGCATGACACATCCATAGATTAATATAATTATTATGTTAAAGTCATGAAATGCATGTAATATGGTTTTCTTGTTAATTAGAATTTGATTGTTACTCAAGTAAACCATATAAAGTGTGTTTATAGGGCTAATAATTAATTTTGTAATAGTTATAAAATTGATACTTAGTAACCGTCAACCTATAATAAAGAGTTGCATGCAAACATAGGATCTTAGGGAATTGGATTTAATTTTAAAATGTTTAAAATTAATCTAGACCTTATATCACATTAATTCTAATAAGACTAGAATTTCGTCCTATTTTTTAATAGATTTAAAATTTGACTAATAGGACAAACAGGACTTTAGGTTATAAGGGAACTCTACCAGTAAAGTTATGTCTAGATTGGGGTTTCTTAAGATGACGGTTTATTGCACGCCTCCTACCTGGGAACTGACCTGGAATTTGAGTTGAATTAACCTTAATCCTGTTAGCATGCAATATCACTAGGTTAATTAAATGGTTTAATTCACCTAGAACAATAAATTAAAGACCTCAGAATTATAATAGGTATAGATTTAAATAGATTCATTAGCCAGAATTTAAATAAGTACAATAAAATCCGAAAATAGTAGAATACTTTAGTGGGAGAAAAATGGTATATAAGATATATCAATTTTTAGCTCTCACGTCCTTAAAAGTTCATACCATGAGATCCATATCGGATTTTATGTCCTAAAGCTCATGGTTTGTAAACATTAAACTTATTTTGAAAAAATCAATAAGTTGTTATTGAATATATGAATTGATTATTTCGTTTTAGAAATAAATCCAATAAACTAAAAGATCCATGATTATTATACGAGTACTTGAACTTTATATGGAGACATAAAAGTGGATCAGGTTCGAGTAAATAGTCAAATGGTCTATAGTATATAAATAAGGTTGGATGCCTTATTTTGGTAACACTATTGGATGTGGCCCACTATGTAGTTGTTACAAAGAGTTATAAAGTGCTACAAACGAAGTGATACTAATTCATACATGTCATGACATGAGGAGTGGGGGAGTTCTGTGCAATGAGTTTGTTCAAGACCGAACCACGAAATAAGTCACTCTTACTTTATAACATTGTTTACTGTATAAGACTGACTATTTCAAAGCGATGACCTGGGTAACTTGACCTTAATTCTGAGCTAACTATGAAATCTTGTTTATTCGAGATTATCCTTAGATTTGCATAGGTGAGGGTTGGGTTAACAGCACCGGCTCAATAAGCCTCCCATTTCAATGGTAAGACCAGGTAGATAGTTAGGGACATAGGGTACAAGAAGAAAGTCGCTCTTACTCGCTTTCAGAGATAGTAGAGAGGTTGTTCCCTTAAGTACTCACTCTGGATCTTGAACAAGGGGCCCCACCCTCTCATTGGCCCGAGAAGGACTCTGTTTGATGATCGGATCACAAACCAATTGTTCATTAGAGGATTCGTGGGACTTATGGAACAAGAGGTAATCTCGGGGGCAAAATAGCCTTTTGACCCAACCGCTATTAAGAACAACCTGTGAAGGGTTAACTTACTAATCATGGTTATATCGAGTGGACACACTATATATGCAGTGAGGGAAGTGCAACTCTGGGCTTTAGTGGAGTGATTTAGTACTAAACGAATGAGGGTTAATTCGGTGTAAAGAGTTTAGCCAACTAATCTCGGATCGTTGGAGCCCCTGATTTGTAGGTCCACGAGGTCCCCCTACTAGCTCACAAATGGATTAGCCTTAGAGTAGCATGATAAGTTAATTTGAAACATTCAAATTAGAATTAAGGGAATAAGTAAGTATATGTGATATAATTACACGTTTAATTTTAGAATTAAACAAAATTGGAGACTCAATTAATGTTTTTAAATATTAAATTCATGAATAGGGTTTCATGATGGTGGAATTGGTGTTAAATTATTTAATTAAGTATTAATTATCAATTTTATTAGAAAAATAATTTTGAATTAATTTTTGTAAAATTAAATATAATTTCAAGTTATAATTACTGTATTAAAAGTTGCAATTAAAATTAATTTTAAAAAAAATCAAATTAAAAGAAAAAGAAAATAAATGGAAATTGGAAAAACCCATAAAAATGGAATTTTTCCACTTACTACTTAACCACCATACTCACTGTCCACTTTCCAAATTTAGTCGATCTTCCAAGCATGAGCTACAATTCATGCAGAATTTGTGTTAGCATAATTGTTATGTAATAAATAGTGAAGAGGCTGAATGGAAATGGTGATGCAATCTGTTGCTGAAGTTCTGAAAATCTAGGTGTTGAATAAGAGTTCTTCAATTGCTGAAAATCAGAAAGCCTCCTCCAAATTCCCTTCGATTCAAGCTTATTTTGAGTCACACAACTCAATCTAGGACTCCAAGAGGATAGTAGAGAAGACTTTGTGGTGATCCATAACAAGATTTGAAGAAGATTTGTAGCTGCAATCGTGATTCAAGAAGTTCTTCAAATGTTTGTAATCCTCTTTTTAGTTTACGAGCATGCTTTATTCAAAATCAAAATTAATGAAATAGAATATTTAATGATCCGTTTTTCTTCCATTGCATGTTTTATAACTCTAACAATTGGTATCATAGCATCATTTAAGCATTCAATTTGATTTAATTTTGGCATGGGTGTTTATTCATGAGATATATGAAAATGGTGCACTGATATTTTTTTTTTTTTTAAGTTTTGGCATTAAAATTCTCTTCAATTATGACGTAATTCTTGTAATTGGTTCTTGATTGATGATCCTTAATGTGTGATTAAGTGTCTATAATTCGATTGGAATCATTAGAGTTAAAATTAGGATGTAATTGAAGAAAGAAGCGAAGAAGTTCGAGCTACTGTCTAGACATCATTGCAACGCAGCCCTTGGGCGTTACAACGCTGCTCATGTTGCTGCCCAGATTTTGAAGAACGCTCGCAACGGTGCAACGCTGGGGTGAGAGCATTGCAATGCTGCTCACCCTAGCCCAACGTGCACGCTTCAACCCAAACCGGCAGTCCAGCTGAAACGGTATGGCCGGTTCGAGTCAAGAAGGTCTAGTCTAACCTGATTCAGCCTGGTTCAGCCACTTTCGAAGGTTTGGATTCGAGCGGTTCGGGTCCGATTTGGGACGGTTCAAACGATCCAGAAGCATGCTGAGGCCAATTCTTGCAGAATTTTATAATAGTTAGGCCTTTGTTTGCTTGAAAATGCCAAAACTAAACCTGTATCGGTATATGTTTAATTAGTTATGCATGTGATGTATGTTATAGTTAAATAAATCCTATATGTGCATAATGAAGGAACTCTTAAACAAATGAACCATTGAGTGGAAGTAGATTGTTCCAAACCCCATCATAAAAGAAACAAAACATTTACAATCAAACAACAACAGTTATGCATTAACGAGTAAATTATAGCATGCTTTTAAGTTTACAAAAGGATCGAGTAAGACAAACCTTTGAAGAACTTTTCTTCTAGTATATCCTCGATCAATTAGCCAAGCATTCAAGCAAACTCGATCAAGCGCATGAACGCAACGAACAAACCCTACAAACTCAAACTGGAATACCCTCGAACACAATCGAGTAACACTTGATCATCGATCCTCGAACAACAAATGTGACATTACCAAGAGGCTACCTTGGTATTATCAGTGTGAAAATCTAGGAGGTGTGGGCTCTATATGAATTTGGTAAAGAGAATGAGTAACTATACGATCGAGTAAGTGGGAGAATGAGAAAGTTTATCATATAGACTGGGTACTCGATCGTTGAGTAATGAGGAGCTATCATCTAGCAAACTCGATGCTTGATCGTTTTCTCTCTCAAAGCTATCGTATAGCTTTTTATCTTTACGCGATTGGAATGCGTTGGATTCTGAAAAAAATGAAAACCATTTGCATTTTATCCATTAGTTATCACAACTGAATAAGACTTCCCATTTATGCGGTTATTAGGAGATAAAACCAAAAACCAATTATCTTATAATTGATTTAATTATAAATAAATATAATAACTAATTTATCATATTATATTTATAACCTATAGGTTTAATATCACATCATATGCAATATATAAATTATAGTTCTTTTTTTATTTTATGACATTTAATATAAATCATATTTATATTAATTTCTCCAATCAATTAATGTATCAAATACATCAAATCAATTATATCACATATACAATTGAACCAATTTAATTATATCATATATAATCAAATTCCTTCTTGTTAATTTGAACACTTTAAAGTAACCCAAAAACTGATTCTCAACATGAATTTATTGAGCTACCAAGAGGACCTTGTGGACCTATAGCTTGAAGCTCCAACGGTACGTGAATAACTGAGTAAACTCTTTAATCACGATATCCACCATTCGTTAACTGCGGGCATTCCACTAAAGACCGACAGCTGCACTCGTCATACTACAGATATATTTCTGTGACTATTGGATATAACCAATCAACAGTACGATGACCCTTCACAAATCGCTCATAAGTACAGCTGGGTCAATTTACCATTTTGCCCCTATAGTTACATCTAACTTTTTAAGTATCACTGATTCCTCTAATGAACAATACATCATAGTCCTACTATGAGTAAATAGTTATGGGGCCAAGAGAAGGTGTGGCACCACATTGTTCAAGCCCTGGAATCAGCTCTTAAGGGAGTAATTTATCTACTAACATCCCTTGAGGGAGCAATTTATCTACTAACAGCCCTTAAGGGAGTAATTTATCTACTTACCCCTGCTTCGGGAAAAGAGTGAATTTCGTCTTGTGTAGTTGAGTTCTCAACTCCCCAATTAGACGAATCCCTAAAGTGGTAGGTTTGAGTCGGCAATCTGGCCTCTCGCACCCATACAAATCAAATGACCACCCTCATAGGCAGGAGTTCACAACTCACTCAGGATTAAGGTCATGTTACCTATAGTCATCCTAGTGAAATGAAAGTCTCTGTCATGAACAGTGTTATACAAACTTCTTTGTATAGGATACCACTGCTCGCATGTCTCCACATGAATGACCAGGATCAAATCATTTGTAGCACTTTACAAGACTTGTAGCATCTACAAAGTAGGTCGTATCCGTAGTGTCACCAGGATAAGGTTTCCCTCCTTTATCCATATACCACAGACTATTTAGGTTATCACTTAAGGCACGATCCACTTGTATGTCTCCATATACATGCTTAAGTTACAACGATAACCAGGGATCTTAGTTTATTGGTTTGTGGTTAATGCAACTAAAATATCTCATATTTCATAAATTGAAGTGAATAAAATATCTCATATTATTACATCACAAATGTTTGGTCATACATATGTTTACAAACTACAGGACCCTATGAGATTTAGGGCATCAACCCGAACACATAAAGTATGCCATGTAGATTTAAAATTTCACCATAGGAAGCATGTTACATGCATTGAAATTATGTTATAAAATGTTATAATATATAGTATGCATTTTTAGGGTTTCTTTGATTTAATATAAATGTTCTATTAAATATTGAATGCCTTTGATGTATGTTGTGGATGATTAGCATGTCTAAAATTTTGTAAGTTGTTATAAAATTAGGTTAGACATTTAAAATCTATAACAAAGATAAGTTGCATGTTCACATAGGTTAATCACTTGTTTTAATAGTTAAATAGGTCGTTAAACTTGTAAAATTAGGGTTACAAACTCAACAGAAATATCATCTTGTCTAAGGTTGAGGGTATTTAAGTTTACGGTCGATAGAACACCTCCTACCTGGGGATTATTACCGAATAATTGAGCGTTGTTAACCAGTTTTATGAGCAATACGTGAGCAGTGTGAGGTTTTAAAATTGGTTTATCACCTAGACATCATAGGTTAAATCCAAATATAAACGTTATACTTGGATAAAAACCTAGACTTAGGTTGTTTTATTAGTCAGAACAAACCTGAGTAAAGTTATACCCAGGTAAATGTTAGGACACTTTGTGGGAGTTTAATAGCATATATAATATGTTATTAGAACACTTCAATGGGAATTTAGAATACTTCAGTGAGAGATTAATAACATATACGATATATCATTTTTAGCTCTTACGTCCCTAAAAGTTCACAATCTCGATCCATGTCTCGCTTCTTGTCACCCCGGGAGTGACCTCCATTTGGAAAGTTAGTGCATAAATCTAAATTATGGTGAATAGGGGAAGTTATTCATGGCAAAATCAAAAGTGATATTTTGATTTTCATTCTCACGTCCTAAGAATTTCACACTGTGAGATTTATGCGACACTTCGTGTCACCCTTGGAGTGACATCCATTCGGAAAGTGTTTGCATAAGTCAATATCAAGGTGAATGAAGGGAAATTGTTCAATGTAAAATCAAATATACGATATATTGATTTTAATTCTCACACGTCCCTAGAAAATTCACACCGTGATATTCATATGACGCTTCGTGTCACCTTGGGAGTGACTTCCATTCGGAAAGTATTTTGTATGAGTCAATATCAAAGTGAATGGGGGAAGTAGTTCATAATAAGTGGATGAAGGATATGTGTCAATGTATCCCGCAGTCTCTTCCATTTATTTGGACCGTGAGATCCTATGTTGCGCCTGCTTGTCGTCTTTAAGTCGGCCTCACTAGTCATTTTTCAATGGCTAACCCCTCAGAGGGTTGTAACATAGGATTCAGAACAACTCAAACTCCAGAAATGGATAAGATTTCTTAGATCGTTTTCAACTTTGACTTTCCAATTTGGTAGCATCGTTGGGCCCGACTTATGAGGTCTGAAAAACGGAGGGTTACACTTACAGAATTACTAAAATGTTAATAATTTATGATAAAAAAATGATAACTAAATAAATATCAGAGTATGAGTTATTCTGGGGATAGTATTTAGTCAAGAATGTCTTGCTATAGTATCGTTGCAAACAAATAATCTTGGGTACATTATTACTTTGCTAAAACTTGATTGGGTTTAAAAAGAAATTCACTAATAAAATTTGTTTATATTTTCATAATGACGAGTTCTTTAGTACAATTTTTGGCATCCGATAAACTTAATGGGGATAATTACGCCACGTGGAAAACAAACCTAAATACGATATTGGTGATAGATGTCCTATGGTTCGTTTTAACATAAGAGTGTCCTCCCGTTCCTGGCTTAAATGCAAACCGAAATGTACATGATGTATACGAAAGATAGATCAAGGCTAACGAGAAATCCCGTGCCCATATTCTTGCCAGTATAATTGATTTATTGGCCAAGAAACATGAGAGCATGAGGACTATCAGGCAGATCATGGAGTCTCTGTATGGGATGTTTGGACAACTGTCCTTCTCCCTAAGGCATGATGCTATCAAATACATTTACAACTATCATATGAAACAAGGGGTCTCTGTTAGAGAACATGTTTAGGACATGATTGTTCATTTCAACGTGCTAGAAATAAATGGTGTTGTCATTGATGAGAAGCGTCAAGTTGGTTTTATTCTTGAATCTCTTTCAAAGAGTTTCTTATAGTTCTACATGAACGCGCTCATGAATAAAATAGAATATAACTTGACTATACTTCTCAACATACTAAAGGCTTACCAGACCATGATGAGTGCTAAAGGACTGGAACTAGAAGTAAATGTTACTATTGCTAAGAAAAGAGGATCTTCCTCTAAGAAGCCTGACATTGCTTCTTGTTCACAGTATAAAAGTATTCCAGTAAAGAAAAATAAAGGGAAAGGAAAAAAGAAACCTACTGGTAGAAAAGACAAGGCAAATACTGTAGGTAAAGGAAAATGTTTCCACTATAGTGAAGAAGAGCACTGGAAGAGAAACTGCCCACAATATCTTGCAGAGAAAAGAGTAGAGAAAACAAAACAAGGAAATTAGTTGCTAAGGATTGCTTGTTGTGAGATAGAACTCCAAATTGTGAATATAAGAGCATATCTCAAAGTGACTAGTGGAAGATAATGCAATTGCTGCCAGAAAAAATCTTGTTTACTTTTCTTGCTTTTGTTATGAAAGTTGTCTTTTTATAAAGAACATATTGTATAAACGTTTTTGTTACAAATAAAATGTTCATTAGCAAAGGTCTTATTTGTTCCACTACAAAGTAACTTCTGTTAGAATCAACCTAGTTCAAACCTATTTTCAAATATTTAGATATTTAAAAACGGCAAGCAAATAATGAAGGGAAATAGTTATTTAACCTAAATAATAAGTTCAGAACACTTGAAAGGTTCAAAGTGTATAAAACTTATTAGGTAAAATAAAAAATACTTCGATTCGATCAAAGTAAGGAATATAAAAAGATTGAGATTTCTAAGGCTATTCTGATAGAACATGAAATCAAACGAAAACTTTCTACACCTAGTTGTCTTAATTTTTTTGAACAATGTTCCATAAAAGCAAATAGATATCAATAAAGAGTTATTGATCAAAATTGACACAGTAAACAAAAGTTGTTTTAGACAGGTCAAGAACATCTTACTCAAAAAGTTGAGAGTATCTCAATGTAGTGGGAGGAATGTATGACTTTCTAGCCATTATTGAGAAACAAGAGTTATGAAAAAAAGATGCATTCCCTATATAGTTTAATAAGAAGTCCTTGTATACTAACGTGTTTACAGCAATTCTGTCAGCTAAAGTGCTTGAGAATCTCCTAGTAAAACTAGGATTACAAGGTATAATCTAGGGCAAGTGGGAGAAAAACCCATAAGTATATGATACCTAAAGGCTAGCCATGGGTATGTGATACCTTAGTTTATTGGATTTCTCCGTAAAAACTCAAAAACTCAATATTATATATTCATATATATATATTACCACTAGAGTTTTAGTCCAAGTGGGAGTTTGTTGGGTTTTGTATCCTAAAACTCGTGATTTGTAAACATTAAACTTATTCTAAAAATTCAATAAGTTGTTATTCAATATATGAATTGCTTATTTCGTTTTAGAAATAAATCCAATAAACTAAAAAATTCATGACTATTACATGAGTACTTTAACTTTATGTGGAGACATAAAAGTGGATTAGGTTCGAGTAAGTAGTCAAAATGGTCTATAGTATACGAATAAGGTTGGGTGTCTTATTCTGGTAACACTATTGGTGAAACGAAGTGATCCTGATTCGTACATATCATGACATGAAGAGCGAGGGCGTCTTGTGCAATGAGTTTGCATAAGATCAAACCACGAAATAAGTCACTCTTACTTTGTAATGTTGTTTACTATTTAAGACTGACTGTTTCAAAGCGATGACCTAGGTAACTTAACCTTAATCCTGAGCTAACTATGAACTCCTGTTTATTCGGGATTATCCTTAGATTTGCATAGTTGTGGGTTAGCTCAATAGCGCCAGCTCAATATGCCTCCAATTTCAAGGGTAAGATCAGGTAGATAGCTGGGGACATAGGGTGCAAGATGGAATTCACTCCTACCCGCTTTCCGGATAGTAGATAGGTTATTCCCTTAAGTACTAACTCTGAGTCTTAAAAAGGGGCCACCCTCTTTAATTGGCCCGAGAGGGACTCGGTTTGATGATCGAATCACAAACCAATTGTTCATTAGAGGATCAATAGGACTTAAGAAACAAGAGGTAATCTCAGGGGTAAGACATCCTTTTGACCCAACCGTTATTACAAATAACCTGTGAATGGTTAACTTACAAATCATGGTTATATCGAGTGGACTCAATATATCTTCAGTGAGAGGAGTGCAACTCTGGGCTTTAGTGGAGAGACCCAGTAGTCAAAAAATTGGGGTTAATTCAGTGTAAAGTGTTTAGCCAATTAATCTCAGATCGTTGGAGTCCATGATATGTATGTCCATGAGGTCCCCTTACTAACTCGCAAATGGATTAGTCTTAGAGTAGCGTCTTAAGTTAATTTGAAACGTTCAAATCAGAATTAAGGGAATCAATAATTATATGTGATAACATTATATGTTTAATTTTAAAAATGAACAAAATTAGAGAATCAATTAATATTTAAATATGAACTAAATATTAAATTCATAAAGAGGGTTTCATGATGGTGGAATTGGTATTAAATTAATTTAATATTTGATATTAAATTAATTGAATTAATTAAATTGTTTAATTAAGTATTAATTGTTAATTTTATTAGAAAAATTAATTTTGAATTAATTTTTGTATAATTAAATATAATTTTAAGTTTTAATTATTGAATTAAAAGCTGAAATTAAAATTAATTCGAAAATAAGTTTCAAATTAAAAGAAAAAGAAAATAAACGAAATGTGGAAAAACCCATAAAATGGGATTTTTCCACTTACTATTTAACCACCTTACTCACTTTCCACTTTCCAAATTCAGTCAATCTTCCAAGCATGAGCTGCAATTCATGCAACAGTAGCGTTAGCATGATTTTCATGCAATAAATAGTGAAGAGGCTGAGTGGAAATGGTGATGCAATCTGTTGCTGAAGCTCTGAAAATCTGATTGTTGAAGAAGAGTTCTTCAATTGCTAAAAACTATAAAGCTTTTTCCGAATTCCCTTCAATTCAAGCTTATTTTGAATCCCACAACTCAATCTAAGGCTCCAAGAGGATAGTAGAGAAGTCCTTGTGGTGATCCATAACAAGATTTGGAGAAGATTTGCAGCTAGAATCGTGATTCAAGAAGTTCTTCAAAAGTTAGTAATGAAACCCTCTTTTTAGTTTATGAGCATGCTTTACTCAAAGCAAAAATTAATGAATTAGAATGTTTAATGATCTGTTTTTCTTAAGTTGCATGTTTTCTAACTCTTAACAATCCATTCTCAGCTCCACGTCATCCTAGGTATGGCCACCCTTCGAAAAGTGTTTGCATGGGTTAATACCAAGGTGAATAGGAAACGTATTCAAAGTAAGTAGGAGAAGGACACATGTAAACGTATCCTACGGTTCCTCCATTAGGTTGCACTGTGAGATTTCTATGGTCTACTTGCGTGTCGTCTTGGAGCAACTGTCCCTTCGGAGAGCTTGATCATAGGATTTGAAACAACACAAACTCCAGTATTGGATAGGGTTACTTAGGTTAATCTTCAGGTGTTATCTTTCCTTACATAGTTTGTTGAAGCGTACCTCTAGGAATCAAAAATAGGAAGATCACACTTACAGGATGAACTAAGCTAGTTAATGAATCCTTGACCGAAAAATGGTAGCTATGGACTATAGGAATAAAAGTTATTCTGGTATTAGTAATTAATTGCGATTGTCTCAAATCAGAGGAAAGGTAGCTAATCACCCTTCGGTGGTTGTTTCTCTAAATCTCTGAAGTATCATAATTTAATTAGGGTTTTGTGATTGCCTATTTTTGCTGAATTGATCGGATACCTGTTTTTTTTGTATTTTGAGTTAAGACAAATATAATTAATACAGTCAATTGTTTGTTATTTGTTTCAGCATGTCTTCAACAATAATTTATTTGTTTAAGAACCAAAAACTATTCAAAGAAAATTTTGCGCATGGAAATCTAACTTGAATACAATTTTAGTTATAGATGATCTACGGTTCGTCTTAACGGAGGAAATTTTTCCAATCCCCACTTGTAATACATCCTAAACAATAAGGGATACTTATGACCACTAGACGAAGGCCAATGACAAGACCCAAGTCTATGTCTTGGCAAGTCTGTCTGATGTTAATGAATCCTTAACTGAGCGTTGCAACGCTGCTCATGTTGCTGCTCGGATGTTGCTTTATGTCCTAAAACTCATGGTTTGTAAACATTAAACTTATTCTAAAAATTCAATAAAGTTGTTATTGAATATATGAATTGCTTATTTCGCTTTTTAGAAATAAATCCAACAAACTAAAATATCTGTGACTATTACATGAATACTTGAACTTTATGTAGAGACATTAAAGTTGATCAAGTTTGAGTAAATAGTCAAAATGATCTTTAGTATATGAATAAGGTTAGGTGCCTTATTCTGGTAACACTATTAGATGCGGCCCACTCTGTAATTGTTACAAAGAGTTGTAAAGTGCTACAAACGAAATGATCCTGATTCGTACATGTCATGACATGAAGAGTGGAGGCATCCTGTGCAATGAGTTTGCGCAAGATTGGACCACGAAATAATTCACTCTTATTTTATAACGTTGTTTACTATTTCAAAGCGATGAACTAGGTAACCTGACCTTAATCCTGAACTAACTATGAACTTCTATTTATTCGAGATTATCATTAGATTTTCGTAGGTGAAGGTTGGCTCAACAGCGCCGGCTCAATAAACCTCACATTTCAGGGGTAAGACCGGTAGATAGCTAGAGACATAGGGTGCAAGATGGAATTCACTCCTACCCACTTTTAGGGATAGTAGAGAGATTGTTTCCTTAAGTGTTGACTTCGGGTCTTGAACAAGGGGCCCCACCCTCTCATTGGCCCAAGAGGGACTCTGTTTGATGATCAAATCACAAACCAATTGTTTATTAGAAGATCAGTGGGTCTTAAGAAACAAGAGGTAATCTCGGGGGTAAACCACCCTTTTGACCTAGCCGTTATTATGAATAACCTGTGAAGGTCAACTTACTAGTGACCCAGTAGTTAACGAATGGAGGTTAATTCGATGTAAAAAGTTCAGCCGATCAATCTCGAATCATTGGAGCCCATGATCTATAGGTCCACGATGTCCTCTTACTAGCTCACAAATGGATTAGCCCTAGAGTAGCTTGATAAGTGGATTTGAAACATTCAAATTAGAATTAAGGGAATTAGAAACTATATGTGATATAATTACGCATTTAATTTTAAAATTAAACGAAATTGGAGAACCGATTAATATGTAAATATGATTTAAATATTAAATTCATGAATAGAGATTCATGATAGTGAAATTGGTGATAAATTAATTTAATATTTGATATTGAAGTAATTAAAATTAATTAAAAAATTTATTTATTTATTTATTATTAGTTTTATTAGATAAATTAATTATTGAATTAATTTTGTAAAATTAATAATAAAATATTCATTTTGAAAAGAAAATTGATTTTGGAAATTGATTTTGAAAATAAAAATTGAATTAAAAAGAAAATAAAATTGAAAAAAATCCAAAAAGTTGGATTTTTCCATTAATTTTTCAAGAAACTTACTCACAATCCACTTCACAATTCTCAACCAAATTCAAGCAGGAGCTGTCTCTTGTTTAGGTTGAGTGGTTGCATGAATGTCTTGCATAAAACACACAAAATTCTACTGGAATTGACCATGTAATAAGTTGAATTTGCTAAAGGTTAGTGGTTGAAGATGAGTCTTCAACAGTGAGCAAACCAATGACCCCCTCTTTTTATTCCCTAATTCAAGCTTGTTTTGAGTCCCACAACTCAGTCTAAGGCATCAAGAGGATAATAGAGAAAGCCTTGAGGTGGTTCACAAGCTTAATTCAAAAGGAATTACAACTGGAAATCGAGATTCAAGTGTTTCTTCAAAGGTATGACTTAAAACCCTCTTGTTAGTTTATGGAGCATGCTTAATTCAAAGCTAAAATTAATGAATTAGAATACTTAATGATCTGTTTTTCTTCTGCTGTATGTTTTCTAACTCTAACAATTGGTATCAGAGCATTATTTAAGCATTCAATTTTGTTTAATTTTGGCTTGGTGGGTGTTTTTTTTTTTTCATGAGATATATGAAAATGGTGAACTAATATGTTTTTTAAGTTTTGGCATTAAATTTCTCTTTGATTTCTTTGTTAAATTTGTAATTGGCTCTTGATTGATGAGCTTATATGTTTGCTCAAGAGTCTGTATTTTATTTGGAGTCATTAGAGTTGAAATTAAGATGTAATTGAAGAAAGAAGTAAAGAAGGTTGAGCTGCTGCAAATTCCAATGGAGCTATTGTCCAAGCAGTGTTGCAATGCTACCCTCGAGCATTACAACACTGCTCACCCAAGCCCAGCATGCACACTTCAACCCAAACCAGTGGTCTAGTTGAATCGGTTCGGTCAGTTCGGGTCAAGATGGTCTAATTTGACCTAATTCAGCCTGGTTCAGCCACTTTTGAAGGTTTGGAGGTCCGGTTCAAGCGGTTCGAGTATGGTTTGGGGCGGTTCGAGCAGTCCAGAAGCGATTTGGAGCCAGTTCTTGCTAAATTTTGTAATAATTAGGTCTTTTTTGCTTAAAAATGCCAAAACTAAAACCATATCCGTATGTGATGTATGTTATAATTAAATAAATCTTGTATGTGCATAAAGTATGTCATGTAGATTTAAAATCCTACCATAGGAAACATGTTACATGCATTGAAAGTACATTATAAAGTGTTATAATATATAGTATGTATGTTTAAGGTTTCTTTTATTTAATATAAGTGTTATATTAAATATTGAATGCCTTTGATGTATGTTGTAGATGTTTAACATGTCTAAAATTTCGTAAGTTGTTATAAAATTGGGTTAGATATTTAAAATCCATAACAAAGAATAGTTGCATGCTCACGTAGGTTAATCACTTTTTTTAATAGTTAAAACAGGTCAACATCTTTTAAAACTAGGGGTACAAACTCAATCGATATATAATCTTATTTAAGGCTGGGGTATTTAAGTTGACGGTCTACGGAACACCTCCTACCTGGGGATTATGGCCGAATAATTTAACGTTGTTAACCAGTTTTATGAGAAATACGTGAGCGATGGGAGGTTTTAGAACTGGCTTATCACCTAGACATTGTAGGTTAAATCCAAATATAAACGTTATACTCGAATAAAAATCTAGACTTAGGTTGTTTAATTAGCCGGAACAAGCCTGAGAAAATGTATACCCAGTTTATCGTTAGAACCCTTCAGTGAGAATTTAATAACATATACGATATGTTACTAGAACACTTCACTGAAAATAAAAATAGTGCATATGATATGTTAGAACACTTCAGTGGGAGATTAATAAACATATATGATATGATTATTTTTAGCTCTCGCGATCTAAGAGTTTACGATTGAAATTCATGTTTCTCTTCGTGTCATCCTAGAGTGACCTCCATTCGGAAAGTGTTTACATGAATCAATATTTTGGTGAATAGAGGAATTTGTTCACCATAAAATCAAATGTGTTGTTTTGATTTTAATTTTCATGTCCCAAGATGTTCCCACCATGAGGTTCATGCGACATTTCGTGTCACTCTGGGAGTGACCTCCATTCGGAAAGTGTTTGCGTGAATCAATATCAAGGTGAATGAGGGGAAGATGTTCAATGGAAAATCAAATATATGATATATTGATTTCAATTCTCAGGTCCCTAGAAAATTCACACCGTGAGATCCGTGCAACACTTCGTGCCACCCTGGGAGTGACCTCCCTTCGAAAAGTGTTTGTCACGAGGTTAAGATCAAAGTGAATGAGGGAAGTAGTTCATAGTAAGTGGGTGAAGGATATGTGTCAACGTATCCTGCAGTCTCTTTCGTTTGTTGTTGAGATTCTTATGTTGCGCCTGTTTGTCGTCTTTAGTCGGCTTCACAAGTCGTTTTTACAACGGTTATCCCTTCGGAGGGTTTTAACATAAGATTCAAAACAACTTAAACTCCAGAAATGGATAGGATTTCTAAAGTCGTTTTCTACTTTGACTTTCCAATTCAGGAGCATCGTTGGGATCGACTTCTGAGGTTTGGAAACGAAGAGTTACACTTACAGAATTACTAAAGTGTTAGTAATTTTTGACAAAAAACGATAGCTAAATGACTATCAGAATATGAGTTATTCTAGGGATAGTATTTAGTCAATAATGTCTTGCTATAGTATCGTTGTAAAAATAATCATAGGTACATTATTACTTTACTAAAACTTGATTAAGTTTATAAAGCAATTCACTAATAAAATTTGTTTATATTTTTAGAATGACGAATTCTTTAGTACAATTATTGGCATCTGATAAACTTATTGGGGATAATTGTTCCACTTGGAAAAAAAACCTTAATACTATACTGGTAATAGATGATCTACGATTCATTTTAACATAGGGATGTCTTCCTATTGTTGGTTCAAATGCAAACCAAAATGTTTGGGACACATACAAAAGATGGATCAGGGCTACGAGAAAGCCCGTGCCTATAGTCTTGCCAGCATATCTGATGTTGAGGCAAAGAAACATGAAAGTATGGGTAATGCCAAAGAGATTATGGAATCTCTCCGTGGGATGTTTGGACAACGTCCTTCTCCTTAAGGCATGATGCTATCAAATATGATTACAACTGTCATGTGAAAGAAGGGGTCTCTGTTAGAGAATATGTTTTGGACATGATGGTCCAGTTCAATGTAGCAGAAGTAAACAGGGTTATTGTTGCTGAGAAAAGTCAAGTTTGTTTTATTCTCAAATCTCTTCTGAAGAGTTTCTTGCAGTTATGCACGAATGCGCTCATGAATAAAATAGAATATAACTTGACTACACTTTTCAACGAGCTACAGGCTTACCATACCATGATGAGAGCTAAGGGAATGGAACCGAAAGTAAATGTTAATACCACTAAGAAAAGAGGGGCGTCCTCTAAAAAGCCTGATATTGCTTCTTCTTCACAGAGTAAGAGTATTCCAGTCAAGAAGAACAAGGGAAAGGGAAGAATAAACCTACTAGTAGAAGAGTAAGGCTAATGTTGCAGATAAAGGAAAATGTTTCCACTGCAATGAAGAAGGGCACTGGAAGAGAAACTGCCCTCAATACCTTGCAAAGAAAAGAGCAAAGAAAGAAAAATAGGGAAACTAGTTCCTGAAGATTACTTGTTGTACTTAAGTTAACCAGTGGAAGATGTTGTTGTTGGAAGATAATTATGTATTTGCATTTTACAATGTTATCTTTTGTAAAGAACATATGTATAAACTTTTGTTATAAATGAAAAGTTCAATTAGCAAAAGTTATATTTGTTCTATTCTCAAGCAACTTCTGTTAAGACCAACCTAGTTAAAAGCCATTTGCAGATATTTAGATATTTAAAATGGCTAGAAATCAATAAAGGGAAGTAGTTATTTAACCTAAGTGATAAGTAAAAAACACTTGAAAATTTCAAAGTGTACAAAACTTATTAGGTAAAATAAAATCGAAATACTTCGATTGGATCAAAGTATAGAAAGTTTGAGATTTCTAGGACTATTTGATAGAACATGAAATCCAATGAAAACTTTCTACACCTAGTTGCCTTAATTGTTTTTTGAACATCATTTCAATTTCAAGGTATTTTTTAAGATCCATATGAGATATGGAGAACTCATAAAAGTTGTTTATGATATGTAAAAGTTGTTTACATAGTTCAGAAATCTGAAAAGATTGATATAAGTGTTAATATCGAACCCTCAAGTGTTGGAATTTTGTTTGAAAGGCATGCCTATCGGTAGACAAGCCAAAAGAATAATTTTTTCATATAAACGAAAATTAAGTGTTTGTGTTGACAAATACCAAATTTTCTGGAAAAATATATGAGATCACCATGTATTATTTGTTTTTATAAAAGTTTGCATATATCAATAAAGAGTTATTAATTAAAACTGACATTGTAAACAAAAAGTTGTTCAAACAGGTTAGATACATCTTACTCAAAGAGTTGAGAGTACCTTGATGTAGTGGGAGGAATGTATGACTTCCAATCCATTATTGAGAAACAAGAGTTGTGAAAAATATATGAGATCACCATGTATTATTTGTTTTTATAAAAGCTTGCATATATCAATAAAGAGTTATTAATTAAAACTGACATTGTAAACAAAAAGTTGTTCAAACAGGTTAGATACATCTTACTCAAAGAGTTGAGAGTACCTTGATGTAGTGGGAGGAATGTATGACTTCCAATCCATTATTGAGAAACAAGAGTTGTGAAAATAAGATGCATTCCCCATATAAATTAATAAGATGTCTATTACATACTAACATGTTTACAGCGATTCTCTCGGCTAAAGTGTTTGAGAATCTCCTAGTAAGACTAGGACTACCAGGTATATAACCTAGGGCAAGTGGGAGAAAAAACCAGGTATGTGATACCGAAAGGTAAACCATGGGTATGTGATGCCCTAGTTTATTGTATTTCTCCGTAAAAACTCAAAAACTTGGTATTATATATACATATATGTTTGTTACCACTGGAGTTTTAGTTAAAGTGGGAGTTTTTTGGGTTTTATGTCCTAAAACTAGTGGTTTGTAAACATTAAACTTATTCTTAAAATTAAATAAAGTTGTTATTGAATATATGAATTTCTTATTTCGTTTTTAGAAATAAATCCAATAAACTAAATGATTTATGATTGTTACATAAATACTTGAACTTTATGTAGAGACATAAAAGTGGATCAAGTTCGAGTAAATAGTCAAAATGATCTATAGTATATAAATAAGGTTGGGTGCCTTATTCTAGTAACACTATTGGATGTGACCCACTCTGTAGTTGTTACAAGGAGTTGTAAAGTGCTACAAATAAAATGATCCTAATTCGTACATGTCATGACATGAGGAGTAGGGGCATCTTGTGCAATGAGTTTATTCAAGATCGGAGCACGAAATAAGTCACTCTTATTTTATAGTATGGTTTATTGTTTAAGACTGACTATTTTAAAGCGATGACCTAGGTAACTTGACCTTAATCCTAAGCTAACTATGAACTCTTGTTTATTCAACATTATCCTCAGTGTCGGCTTAATAAACCTCCCATTTCAGTGGTAAAATCGGGTAGATAGCTGGGGACATAGAGCGCAAGATAGAATTCACTCCTACCAGCTTTTGAGGATAGTAGAGAGGTTGTTCCCTTAAGTTCAGACTTCGAGTCTTGAACAAAGGGCCCTACCCTGTCATTAGCCCGAGAGGGACTCAGTTTTATGATCAGATCGCAAACCAATTGTTCATTAGAGGATTAGTGGGACTTAAGGAACAAGAGGTAATCTCGGAGGTAAAACAACCTTTTGACCAAACCGTTATTATGAAATACCTGTGAAGGATTAACTTACTAATCATGGTTATATCGAGTGGACACAATATATCTACAGTGAGGGGAGTGCAAATTTGGGCTTTAGTGGAGTGACCCAACAGTTAACCAATAGGGGTTCGGTATAAAGAGTTTCACCAATGAATCTCGGATCGTTGGAGCCGATAATTTGTAGGCCACGAGGTCTCCCTACTAGCTCACAAATAGATTAAACTTAGAGTAGCGTGATAAGTGGATTTGAAACGTTGAAATAGAATTAAGGGAATTAGTAATTATTTGTGATACAATTACGCGTTTAATTTTGAAATTTTAAACGAAATTGGAAAATCCATTAATATTTAAATATGATTTAAATATTAAATTCATGAATAGAGATTCATGGTAGTAGGATTGATGATAAATTAATTTAATATTTGATATTAAATTAATTAAATTATTTGATTAATTATTTATTATTAATTTTATTAGATAAATTAATTATTGAATTAATTTTGTAAAATTAATAATAAAATATTCATTTTTTAAAAGAAAATTGATTTTGAAAATCAAAATTGAATTAAAAAGAAAAGAAAATTGGAAAATTGAAAAAATCCAAAAGGTTGGATTTTTCTACTAATTTTCCAAGAAGCATACTCACAATCCACTTCACAATTCTCAGCCTAATTCAAGCAGGAGTTGTCTCTTGTTTAGGTTGAGTGGTTTCATGAATGTCTTGCATAAAACACACAAAATTCTGCTAGAATTGACCGAGCAAATTTGTTGAATTTGTTGAAGTCTAGAGGTTGAAGATGAGTCTTCAACAGTGAGCAAACCAGTGACCTCCTCTCTTTGATTCCCTAATTCAAGCTTGTTTTGAGTCTCGCAACTCAATCTAAGGCACCAAGAGGATAGTAGAGCAGACTTTGAGATGGTTCACAAGCTTAATTGAAAAGCAATTGCAGCTGGAAATCGAGACTCAAGTGTTTCTTCAAAGGTATGACTTGAAACACTCTTGTTAGTTTATGGAGCACGTTTAATTCAAAGTTAAAATTAATGAATTAGAATGCTTAATGATCCGTTTTTCTTCCACTGCCACAAGGTCATGATTACTGCATGTCAGATTATGGACTTCCTCTAGGAGATGTTTGGAAAACTGCCCTCTTAGATTTGACACAAGGCCCTCAAGTACATTTATAACATATACATGAAGAAAGGCTAATCAGTTAGAGAACATGTTATCGATCTGATGGTCCACTTCAATGTCATCGAGATGAACAATGTGGTCATCGACGAGCAGAGTCGGGTATCCTTTATTTTCGAATCTCTTCCAAAGAGTTTCCTCCAATTCTGTAGCAATGTAGTTCTGAAAAAAAAAATAGAGTGCACCATTACTACCCTCCTGGATGAGTTACAGACTTATCAGTCTCTGATGAAATGTAAGGGATCGATAGAATGATAGGAAATTTTTTCCCATTCTAAGAAATTCCACAAGGGTTCATCCTTTGGAACTAAGTATGTTTCCTCAGCTTCTGGTTCTAAGAAGATCTAGAAAAATAAAGGAGGGAAGGGAAAGACTCCCACTGTTGGGAAAGGCAAGGTCATGGCCAAGGCCAAGGTGGCCGAAAAGGGCAACTGCTTCAACTGCAATGTGAATGGTCACTGGAAACGCAATTACCCCAAATACCTCGTCGAGAAGAAGAAAGAGAAGGAAGGTAAATATGATTTACTGGTTCTAGAAACTTGTTTAGTGAAAAATAACCATAATGCCCGGATACTTGATTCGTGAGCCACTAATCATATTTTTTCTTCTTTATAGGGAATTAGTTCCTTCCAGCAGCTCAAAAAGGGTGAAATGATGCTCAAGGTGAAGAAACTCTAAATCAGAGTACCTACGAGCGGAAACGGATCTTTCCAATTCATTGTGATAAAATTACCACATATATATTCAAACATACTAATATGCATTCATAATGCTAAAGAGATCAAGAGATCATACCAGTTGAAGATTTCTTCTTTACAGCGAGTTTAAAACTCCCTCTTGTCAATTTGAACATTTCAAACTGACCCAAAAAAACTAATTCTCAACTTGTATCCTAGCTACCAAAGGGACCTTATGAACCTATGGTTCGAAGCTCTAACGGTACGTGAATAGCTGAATAAACTCTTTAGTCACAATATCCACCATCCGTTAACTGCCAGGCATTCCACAAAAGACCAACAATTCAACTCTTCTTGCCATAGATATATTTCTATGTCCATCGAATATAACCAATCATCAGTATGATCACCCTTCACAAATGCTCGTAATTACAGCAGACCAATTTACCGTTTTGCCTCTGTAATTACATTTTCCTTCTTAAGTACCACTGATCCCTCTAATGAACAATACAACATAGTCCTATTATGTGTGAACACCTCTCGGGCTATGAGAATGTGTGTGGCGCCACATCGTTCAAGCCCCGGGATCAGCCCTTAAGAGAGCAATCTATCTACTTACCTCTGATTTGGGGAAGGAGTGAACTCCATCTTGTGAAGCTGAGTTCCCAACTCCCAAATCAGAAGAATCCCCAAAATGGTAGGTTTTAGTCGGCGCTCTGGCCACTCGCACCCATGCAAATCAAAGGACTCTCTCAATGGCAGGAGTTCCTAACTCACTCAGGATTGAGGTCATGTTACCTATGGTCATCCTAGTGAAGTTAAGTCTCAGTCATGAACGGAGTTATATAACAAGACATTAACACTTCGAAGTCAAGTCTTATACAAACTCTTTGTATAAAACGTCCCCACTCGCATGTCCACTACACGAATGATCAGGGTCAGACCATCTGTGACAAGTCATAACATTTGTAACATTTTCACAAAGCGGATCGCGTCTGTAGTGTTACCAGGATAAGGTTTCCCTCATATATCCATATACTACAGACTATTTTGGTTGTCACTTAAGACATGATCCACTTGTATGTCATTACATACATACTTAAGTTACATAAAGACAACTAGAGATATTAAGTTTATTGGTTTGTGGTAAAATAAAAAAAATATCTAAATGTGCAAAGTCAAGAAATGAAGTAAATATCATATATATTATATATCACAAGTGTTCGTACAAAGTAGTTTACAAACTATAGGACACGAGACTTAAGGGCACAAACCCCAACACAAGGTTGGAACCAGAAACGACATTTCAGCTCATGTCGTGGAAGCTGGTAAGTTATTTTTCAGGAATAGATACTTAATTTTGGACCATTTGTATATAGTTCCCAAAATTAAAAGAAACCTTGTATTTGTTTTTTGTTTAACTAACAATCATATTCCGTTTCTTTTTCATTTAATGAAGCGTTCATTATGAAAAATAGTGTGATATTTGTTCAACTAAACTAGAAAATAACTTATATATGTTAAGACCAACTGAATTAATAGCGTTTTTAAATCATGAGATGTTTAAAACTGCAAATACTCAAACTAAAAGGCAAAGAATTTCTCTGAGTAACAATAATACGTATCTATGGCATTTGAGATTAGGTCACATAAATCTCGATAGGATCGAGAGACTGGTAAAAATGGACTTCTAACCAAGTTAGAATATGATTCATTACCTCCATGTGAATTTTGTTTTGAACAACAAATGACTAAAAGACCTTTTAGTGGAAAATGTTATAGAGCCAAAGAGCCCTTAGAGCTCATATATTCATATCTTTGTTGTCCAATGAATGTAAAGGCTCAAGAAGGGTACGAATACTTCATCTCTTTCATAGATGATTATTCAAAGTATGGTTACTTATACCTTATAGAGCATAAGTCCGAAGCCCTTGAAAAGTTCAAGGAGTAGAAGGCTGAAGTTGAAAATTTGTTAGGTAAAACGATTAAAATACTTCGATCAGATTAGGATTGAGAGTACATGGATTTAGCATTCCAAAACTATATGATAGAACATGGAATCCAATCTCAACTTTCAACACCTGGTACACCACAAAAAAAATGGGGTATCAAAAAGGAGAAATATAACCTTGTTAGACATGATTCATTTTATGATGAGCTATTCTCAATTGCCTAGCTCATTTTAGGGGTATGCAGTAGAGACTGCAGTTCACATCTTGAATAATGTTACCTCGAAAAGTGATTTTGAAACACCTTTCAAGTTGTGGAGGGGGCATAAACCTAGTTTACATTACTTCAGAGTCTAGGGTTGTCTTGTACACGTGCTAGTGACAAATCCTGAGAAGGTTGAACCTCATTAAAGATTATGCCATTTTTTTGGTTAACTGAAGGAAACGAGAGGTGGTCTATTCTACGACCCTCAAGAAAACAATGTATTTGTATCGACAAACACCACATTCTTAGAAGAAGACCACATGAGAGATCATAAACCATGGAACAAGTTAATATTGAATGAATATACTAAAGAATCAACAAGGGTCGTTGATGCACCTGGTCCTTAATCAAGAGTTAATAAAGAAGCCAACACTTTGGTCAATCTCATCCTTCTCAATGTTGAAAATGCCTCGAGCAGTGGAAGGGTTATATCACAACCTGACCATTACTTGGGTTTAACTGAAACTCAGGTTGTCATCCCGAATGATGGCATTGATGATCCATTGTCCTATAAACAAGCAATGAATGACGTAAATAAGGACCAATGGGTCAAAGTCATGAACCTTGAAATGGAGTCTATATACTTCAATTCAGTATGAGAACTTGCAAATCTACCTGAAAGGGTTAAATCCATAGGGTGTAAATGAATCTATAAAAGAAAGAGAGATGTAGTAGGGAAGGTACAGACCTTCAAAGCTAGACATGTAGCAAAGGGTTATACCCAGAGGAAAGAGGTTGACTATGAGGAAACTTTTCCCCTATCGCTATGCTTAAGTATATAAGAATTCTCTTATCCACAACCACATATTATGACTATAAGATATGGAAAATGGAGTGAAGACTACTTTTTTGAATGGCAATCTTGAAGAGAAAATCTTTATGTCTCAGCCCGAATGGTTCGTATCCCAAAGTCAGGAGCAAAAAGTTTGCAAGTTGAATCGGTCCATTTATGGGTTGAAGCAAGCATCCAGATCTTGGAACATTAGATTTTATATTATGATCAAATCTTTTGGTTTTGATCAAAACGTTGATGAACCTTGTGTTTACAAGAAAATCATCAATGGTAAAGTAGCTTTCTTGGTACTTTATGTTGATGATATCCTACTCATTGGGAATAATATGGGGTACCTTACTGATATTAAAATATGGTTGGCAACCCAATTACAAATGAAATATTTAGAAGAAGTGTTGTATGTGAAGGAACTCTTAATTAAAGTACCTACGAGTGGAAGCGAATCTTTTCAATTCATTGTGACAGAATTACCACATATACATTCAATCATACTAACATGCATTCATAATGCTAAAGAGATCAAGAAATCATACAAGTTGAAGATTTCTTCTTCACAGAGAGTCTAAAACCCAACCGCCTACCTCGAACAATCACCACTCGAACAAAAGGAAACAGAGATTACACCACCACTCAGAGCCCTCAGTATTCTTGGAGTGAGAATCCAAAGTGTGAGCTTTGTTCGGATTTGGTAAAGGGAAATTGGAAGAGAGACCGTACACAACGATCAAGCAAGTGGGAGATGATGTCTTCTATCGCTTAAACAAGATGCTTGATCGTTTTGGTGAAGTATACGATCGTGTAGGAAAAAGTAAGCGATAATCTAAACAATCGTGTAGAAAAAAGGGTGAGTGATCGTCTAAATGATCGTGCAGGAAAAACTAAGCGATCGTCTATACGATCGTTTAGTAAATATGGGGAGCTAAACGATCGTTTAGTTAATAGCGCGTGAAGGTGTAATCGGTAAGCGATCATTTAACAATATCCTATATGTAGGTGATTGTGTAGGCACTATCGTATAGGCACTGATTTTCTAAGCGATGACATTCTCTTTAACACAATGTTCGCACATCACATGCTTAACACACCGTCAACTATTTATGCATCTCAAAATGATCTTTCAATACACTTATCCGTTATTAGAACAGAAGAGACGTCGTCCCATTTCATTTATAACCGTCCAATGAATGTGATCTCATCATATTCATAACATATAAATTAATATCATATATTAATTATAATATTTTCCTCTACTAGATATAAATCATATTTATATCCAATTTCCTCCAAATTAATGTGTCTCATACGTAAAGTTAAATATATCGTATTTAATTAACTCGTTCAATTATATCATATATAATCAAACTCCCTCTTGTCAATTTGAACATTTCAAACTGACCCAAAAACTGACTATCAACTTGTATCCAAGCTACCAAAGGGACCTTATAAACCTATGACTCGAAGCTCTAACGGTACGTGAATAGCTGACTAAACTCTTTAGTCACGATATCCACCATCCGTTAACTGCTAGGCATTCCACTAAAGACCGACAGTTAAACTCTTCTTGCCATAGATATATTTCTATGTCCATTGGATATAACCAATCATCAGTATGATGACCCTTCACAGATGCTCGTAATTACAACAGACCAATTTACCATTTTGCCCCTGTAATTACATCTTCCTCCTTATGTACCACTAATCTCTTTAATGAACAATACAACATAGTCCTATTATGTGTGAACACCTCTCGGGCCATGAGAAGGTGTGTGGCCTCACATCGTTCAAGCCCCGGGATCAACCCTTAAGAGAGCAATCTATCTACTTACCTCTACTTTGGGAAAGAAGTGAACTCCATCTTGTGAAGCTGAGTTCCCAATTCCCAAATCAGACGAATCCCCAAAATGGTAGGTTTGAGTCGGCACTCTTCGCACCCATGCAAATCAAAGGACCGCCCTCAATGGCAAGAGTTCCCAACTCACTCAGGATTGAGGTTATGTTACCTATGGTCATTCTAGTGAGTGAAGTCTCAATCATGAACGAAGTTATATGACAAGATATTAACACTTCAAGGTCAGGTCTTATACAAAATCTTTATATAAGACACCCCCGCTCGCATGTCCATTACATGAATGATCAGGGTCAAACCATTTGTGACAAGTTACAACATTTGTAACATTTTCACAAAGCGGGTCGCGTCTGTAGTGTTACTAGGATAAGGTTTCCCTCCTATATCCATATACTATAGACTATCTTGGTTGTCAGTTAAGACATGATCCACTTGTATGTCACTACATACATGCTTAAGTTACATAGAGACAACCAGGGATATTAAGTTTATTAGTTTGTGGTAAAATTAAAAAAAAACATCTAAATTTGCAAAGTCAAGAAGTGAAGTAAATATCATATATATCATACATCACAAGTGCCCGTACAAAGTTATTTACGAACTACAAGGCACGAGACTTTAGGGCACAAACCCCAACAGTATGTACTTAGTGTTGAGGTCGATGTCCTAAATCTCGTAGGGTTTTATTGTTTGTAATTGTAATGTACAAACATCTGATTTATTTAATAAAATATATGATGTTTTATTTCAATTTTAGTTGCATTAACCACAAACCAATAAACTAAGATCCAAGATTATCTTGTAGCTTAAACATATATGTGAAGATATACGAGTGGATCATGTTTAAGTGATAACCTAAATGGTCTGTAGTAGATGGATAAGGTTGGATACCTTATCTAAGTGACACTACAATTATGGTCCGTTTTGTAGATATTACAATTGTTGTAAAGTGCTACAAATGATCTGGTCCTGATCATTCATGTGGAGACATGTGAGTGAGATATTCTATACAAATAAGTTTGTATAAGACAAAACCACGAAATGTTTAATCTCATTATATAACGCCATTCATAATATAGACACAACCTCAATTCTGAGTGTTTTGGGAACTCCTGCTTTTGAGGATGGTCTTTTGATTAGCATGGGTGAGAATGGCTAGATTGCAACCTCAACATGCCTACCTTGTCGGAGACTTGTCTGATTTAGGAGCTGAAAACTCGGTTACACAAGAGGAATTCACTCCTTCCCCGAAGCAGGGGTAAGTAGATAGATTGCTTCTCTAAGGGCTGATTCTAGGGCTTGAACATAGTGGCCACAGCTTCTCTTTGGAAGAAAAGACTCGGTCATAGTAGAACTATGACTTATGTTCATTAGAGAGATCAGTGGTACTTAAGAAGTTAGATGTAACTACAAGGGCATAACGGTTATTGGTCGAGCTATACTTACGAGCTATCTGTGAAGGGTTGTCGCACTGTTGATTGGTTAAGATGGACACATAATATATCTGTGATAAGGAGAGTTCAGCTGTCGGTCTTTAGTAGAGTGTCTGGCAGTTAACAGATGGTGGATCCCGTGACTAAAGAGTTTAGTCAGTTATTCACATATCGTTGGAGCTTCGAGCTACAGGTCCATAAGGTCTCCTTGGTAGTTCAATGGATTCAAGTTGAGGATCAGTTCTTGGTGTTGATTTGAAATGTTCAAATTGACAAGAGGTAATTCGATTATATATGATATAATCAATATGGTGTATGGGATACATCTAAAGGAGGATTAATGTAAATGAGATTTACATTAAGTTTCATGAAATAGAAAAAGAGTTATAGTTTGTATGTTTCATGAGATGAAATATTAAAACTATAGGTTATAAATATAGTATGGTAAGTTGGTTATCATATATATTTATAATAATATTAATTATTGGATAATTATCTATTTTTCTCTAATAACCAATTGAGTGGGAGGTTATTGGTGGTTTCATGGTAACCGTCGATAAAAGGAAAAATGTTTTCCTAATTTTAGTAAATGTTGATTTTAAGATTTCCATTCTCGGAAAGTTCTCACGAAAAGGTTGTTAAGTAAATCAGATTTACTAAACGATAGCTTGGAAAGACTAGACGATCGTGAAATATTTCTACACGATAGAAACTTAACTGGCTGATGAGCTAAACGATCACATAGTTTTAGCTAGACGATCGCATAGCTTTTCTTAAACGATTGGACATCGTCTATACGATAGACACTTTCATCTCCCACTTGTTCAATTGTTTACACGATTGTCCTCCTCTAGTCTCATCCTCTAATCAAGTCTACACAAAGCCCACACTTTGGATTCTCACACCGAGAATACCAAGGTAACCTTTTCTTGGTATCATACTCAACTCGACACTAGTCAAGATCCTATGAAGGCCGTTCGTGGTGTTCGGAGTGTTCATGACCTTGGTGATCGCTTTGTTCGAGTTCGTTGTGATTGTGCAGTGTAGCGGACATGTTGTACGAACATTCGTGTGTTGTTGTGTTGTTGTGATCGAGGGATCTTGAAGATGAGTCTTCAAAGGTTTGTTTGTTCTTCCCTTAACATGTAGAAAAGCATGTTGTAATTTCGATTTTGCACATAACCAGTTGTGTCCATTTGTGACTGCAATTGTTGTTGTTCATATACGATTGCAATTTGGAACGATCCTTCCGCTGCTCATGGAAATCCTCATGACCAATTTTCTTCAATTGGTATCCGAGCCATGTTGTTCTGATATTCGAAATTTCACTTCTGTTTTGAACTTCTTTTACAGTCGTGGTGGGTTTCCTTCAATTGGTATTAGAGCCTACCATTTTGAGGATTCGTCTGATTGAGGAGCTGGGAACACAGCTACACCAGAAGGAATTTACTCATTCCCCAACGTCGGGGTATGTAGATACATTGCTTCTTTAATGGCTGATTTGTGGGCTTGAATAATGTGGCACCACACCTTCTCCTGGCCTGAGAGGGTTTGGTCATAGTTGGACTATGATTTATTGTTCATTAGAGGGATTGGTGGTACTTAAGGAGTTAGATATAACTATAGGGGTAAAACAATAATTTTGGCCCAACTGTACTTATGAACAATTTGTGAAGGGTCATCGTATTGTTGACTGATTATATCAAATGGACACAAAAATATATCTACAGTGCGAATAGTGCAGTTGTCGGTCTTTAGTGGTGTGTCCGATAGTTAAAGAAGTTTAATTGATTATTCATGTATCGTTCGAACTTCAAGCTACAAAAACATGAGGTCCCCTCTCAACGAGAATAAATGACAATCAGTTTTACTTAGGGAATTAATTATATATGATATAATTAATTTAATTAATCATATATGATATAATTACTATAATGTATTTGATACATATAATATATAGTATTTTATAGAAGAATAAATATTTGAATATGATTCAAATATTAATTATATGAATTCGATTCATATAGTTAAATCTAATTTAAATGTAATTTATATTAAAAGTCATTAGTAAGAAAGAATTAAAACTATAGGTTATATTGTATTTGATACAATATAGAAATTATAGGTTATTCATTATATTTGATATAACATATAGTTTAATATATATTATATGATAAGGTAGTTATCATATAAATATATATTAAATGTTTTATTAAATAAATTAATTTAATTTAATTTAATTTATTAACTTATTAGAAAACTAATTTTGGGAGGGAGTTGTAACTCCCTCCCCTCTTTTTGCTCTCTCAGACGTGTGAGTAGGATAGTGGGTTCTCATCTTCTGTCGTGTGTGAAAACATAAAAATATATACAGAAAAAATTCTCTCTACAGATAAGCTCTATGAGATCCATTCTTCTCCTCCCCTCTCAATAAAAAAAATTATCTCCTCTCAATCAAAATAGCTAGAGCCCACAAACTTCTGGGTTTTCATCCTAGGTAGCCATCGTGGCGGTGTCTGTATTGTTCAAGGAATCCATTAAAGAACGATCTTCAAAGGTAAGGGTTCTCAAACCCATTTATTCTTCTGTTTTATATTTATGAGCATGTTGTAATTTCTGAAATAAATGCATGATTTTTTGTATGTTTTTAATAAAATTTGAGTTCTGCGAAAATTGGGAAATTGGGACAATCCGCTTCCGCTCAAGGACCTTTAACCGGGTTCCTTCACTTGGGATCTAAATTAATAGAAATCGCAAGAACAAAACAGTGGCTTTGTCTTAAGCAATTTATATCGATAAAATGTTGACTAAATATTTGATGCAAAACCCTAAAAAGGGTTTATTACCTTTCAGCCACGGGATTCACTTGTCTAAGGAACGGTGTCCTAAGACAACTCAAGAAGTTAAAGATATGAGATGTATTCCCTATGCCTCAATTGTGGGTAGCTCTGTGTATGTCATGCTCTACACTAGGCTAGACATTTGTTATGCATTGGGAATAGCCAATAGGTACCAGTCCAATCCAGGATTAGACCACTGGACTACGGTTAAGAATATCCTCAAGAATCTTGGAGAACGAGGGACTACAAGTTGGCGTATGGGTCTAAGGATTTGATCTTTATGGGATACACCAACTCTAACTTCCAAACTAACAAGGATTCTAGGAAATCCACCTCAACATCAGTGTTTACCTTGAACAAGGGAGCTGTAGTATGGCTTAGCATCAAGCAAGGATGTATTGCAAACTCCACTATGAAGGCTGAATATGAGCTACTTGTGAAGTAGTAAAGGAAGCAATTTGGCTCAAGAAGTTTCTAAGTGATTTGGAAGTGGTTCCAAACATGGACTTGCCTATCACCTTATATTATGACATCAGTGGGGGCAATAACCAACTCTAAAGAGCCTCGCAGCCACAAACAAGGAAAACATATTGAGAGGAAATATCACCTGATATAGAAGATTGTGCAATGAGGAGATATGATCGTCACAAGGTTCGCTTCGGAGTACAACATTGTTGATTCTTTTACAAAGGATTTCTCGGCTAAAGTGTTCGAGAGTCATCTAGAGAATCTAGGTCTGCGAGAAGTGTACATTGTATAATCTAGGGAAAATGGGAGATGTGTATTGGGTATATAGATGCCCTAGTTTATTGTATTTATTTACCACTCCCGTTTTTTCATATAGTGATATTATGTAAATCCCGCTGAATAGAGCTTTAGTTCAAGTGGGAGTTTATTGGATTTTATGCCCTAAAGCTCGTAGATAGTTAATGTAAATAATTGATCATCATCAATAAAAAGTTATAGATGTTATTTCAATAAGTGTTATTGATTGTGTTGTATTTTATTTTGTCTTAATAACCACAAATCCAATCAACTAACATCCTAGGTTGTCTTATGAGTCTTGAACGATATGTGGAGCCATAAATGGATCAATGTTCAAAATACAACCTAAAGGGTCTACAATATATGGATAAAGTTGGGTACTTTATCTTGGTGACATTATGGATACAATTCACTTTGTATTTGATACAAACGCAATGATCCCATGCGTTCATGTAGGTGATATGCGAGTGGAGGTATCTTATGTAATGAGTTTGCAAGAGACCAAACTGCAAAATGGTGACCACTAGATGTAATACCGTTGACTACTTAGGTTTCTATTTCAATAGGATGACCTGGGCAACTTAGTCTTAATCCTGAGTGTATTATGAACTCTTTCTCATGAGGTATTGTCCTTTGTTTTGTATGGGTAAGAGTGATAAGTTCACTGACTCAATAAGCCTGTCATTTTAGGGATAAGATTGAGCAGGGAATTGAAAACATAATAACACAAGATGGATCTCACTCATTCTTGACTTTAGAGTAAATAGATGAGTGTTCCCTTAAGTGGTGTCTCCAGGACTTGAACAAAAGATCCTACCTTCTCATTAGCCCGAGAGGGGTTTATGTTTAATGGTTGGACCATAAACAAGTTGTTCATTAGAGAAGCACTGACACTTAAGGATACAGAGGTAACTCAAGGGTAAAATGGTAATTTGATCCAACTGGTATTAGGACACTCGTGATGGTAATATGACCCAACTGGTATTATGGATACTCGTGAAGGACTAACTTGTTGTCATTGGTCTATATCCGTGGACACAAAAATATATCTACAGTGAGAATAGTGCATTGGTGGGTGATAACTTGTAGAAATACAAGTTATTTTACCTCTTTTATCTAAAACAATTAGGGAAAATCTTGGAATATGTGACAACTTGGTAAGAAATTCATGAGATTAATTATATCATGCGATTACATGCGTACAAAATTCCACAATCCACGAAAGATATAAAATTGTACTTTTTGGGTGCAGGAAATCTATTTATGCGATCACAAGGTATCACCACAAAGGAATTTCTAATGCCAACATTGGAACCGCATAGTTGAAAAATAGCTTCGGCGATAAAAGGTGACATGAGCATGGGTGGTGAAGGTCAAATCAAAGACAAGTTGGTAGCTGACAAGACAACTTCATGGCAGAGCCAATGAACTTTTGACACACTTCAGGGTATGGAAATTAATGCACCCTGTTAGTATAATCATTAGTGAGAGAGGAAGAAGTACCCCTTAACGCCTATGAATACTCAAGGAGTTTCCATGCAAAGAAGATAGCGGAGACTCTGGAGGAAACTCTATACAATTTCTCAATTCATAAACACTTCCCTTCGAGCCTTCATGAAATCTTGAGTGAAAGCCCAAGATTTCTTCCAAAAAATAAAGAGGAGACTCCACCTTCAGCACAATCTTATGGAATAATTCTCTACAGAGCCGGAAGGAGTAAGAAATTGCATCCCACGACTTGATATTCTATCTCTATCTCTTTTCTTCTACTATCGTTGTTATTTATATTGTGTAAAACGTTGAAAAACTTATTTTATCAATATGAATGCATCTATAGTATTTTGTTTATCCATCTCTCCATCTTTTACCATGAACAACTAATTTTCTCATGGATTGAAAAACATTGCAACTAAGATGAACTAAGTAAAGTTTAATCCTGCATTCAACTTGTTTTATGTATGCTTTATAAACTATTTGAATAAGTCAAAAGATTGTTCTAAATAGAATGAATCTATGTTTGAAAAAGCAAAGGATTTACATCGCATAAAATAAGAAGAGATTATCTTTAAAAATAAAGAAACATCTTTTCCATCAAATACTCATCGCACTCATCTTAGAAATAAGATATGGTGGCTAAATACACGGAGAAGTGTTGGTTATGATTTTTGAGTGGTTTGCTTGAACACATGATTTATGCAGTTACTTAGGAATTGTTAGTGAATATTTTTTAATACCCTATCTTTATTCATTTGAAATCCATATCTCTCCACATAAGTTGTTTTACTTACGATTGTGATTCCCATCGCATCCACCACTGTTTATTTTAGCAATAAAATAGGAACAAACTCATTGCATATTTAACAAACAATTTACGTCAAGATCGAAACAATCATCGTCAACGCATCAATAGAACACAATCCCTGAGTTCAATCCTGGACTCATCAGGATTCTAGTTGGATTTATACTTGGGTCTAACTAGGTAAAACAATGTGTTTATAAGATATTACATAACACTTAATCCATTGCATAGACAGAATGCACCAAGTTTTTGGAACCGTTGCCAGGGATTGCAGTAACTAAGTTGCATTAAGATTATTTTTTCTAATTTTCACAGGTCTTGGTTTTTGGCATCTTGTACCCTAATCTATGAAAAAGGTACAAACGTTTTATGAGCAAGGGATCAACATTTGAGCTAGTATACGACCTAGAGATCGAGAGGACTTTTCATAAAAGAAAAAGAGAAAATAAGAAAATGAGATAAAGGAACAAGGCTCAGAAGTGGCAGATCAACAAAACAATCCAGAAGAGCTAAATGCAGTAATCAATGATAATGCGGATGCTCTTGCCAACCCCATTCTTCTAGCCAATGATCGCAATAGACCCATCAAGGACTATGCTTCCCCAAACCTATATGATTTTTCACCTGGAATTATGCGTCCAACACTAGATGGTTTCAGGTTTGAAATGAAACCTGTCATACTTTAGATGATTCAAACAGCTAGACAATTTGGAGGGAGACAAAGTGAAGAACCTCATACTCACTTCAGAAGTTTCATCGAAATTTGCAACACATTCTATTTCCCAACATTACTCTTGAAGAAGTTAGACTCGCCCTATTTCCATTTTCACTATGTGACGATGCCAGGAAGTGGACTTATTCACTTGAACCTAGTGAAATCAAATCATGAGAACAAGTTGTGAAAAAAATTATGAAGAAATATTTCCCACCTACAGAAAATACAAAAAGGAGAAGGGCAATCACAAATTTTCAACAAAAAGAGAATGAAACATTAAGCGATGCATGGGCGAGGTCCAAAAGGCTAGTAAGAGATTGTCTGCATAATGGACTCCCTGATTGTTTACAAATGGAGTTTTTTATTATGGTATGAATTCAACATCTAAAACTTCTGTAAACGCTGCTGCAGCAAGTGGTTTATTGGATAAAACTTATATTGAAGCCAAAAACATCCTTAATCGCATTTTAAAGATCCACGAGGACTGGAAGGAGAGTGAATATGGCTTAAAATCGAACGAGAAAGGAAGAAATGGACAAAGTAACGATGTCATTGCATCACTATAGACGCAAGTGAATGCGATGACCTGTTTATTGTAAGCGATGACAATGACAAAAACTAACGTCAGAAATGGGCAAGTGAATGCGGTTATGTAGATGGCTAACGAGAATTACATTCTCTGTGAAGAAGCTCACTCATTCGAGGTATGCCCACATAACTCACAATCTGTCTGCTTTGTCAAAAATAACCTGTTTTCAAATACCTACAACCCTGGTTAGCAAAACCACCCAAATTTCTCTTGGGGTGGAAATCACCAAGCACATGCCAGGCATCTTAGTGCCCCTAGAGAATGACCACCTGGGTTCCATCAAGGACATAATGGACACCAACAGGCATCAAGCTCATCGTAACAATCTGTAACTTTACCTTTAGAAAATCTCTTAAAAGAATACATATAGAACAATGAGGCAGTTTGAAAAGTCTAGAGACATCCATTCGAAATCTTGAACTTCAAATGAGGCAGATCACTGGAAAATTGAAAACAGATCACAAGGATCACTACCAAGCAACACTGATGTTCCTCGCAATGCGGGAAGTTCAGGCAAAGAACAATATCACGTAGTGACATTAAGAAGTAGTCGCATAATGAAGGAAGATCATAAGAAAAAGTCAACCAAGCTTACTAATGAAGCATAGAGACAATCTTTTGATGAATAGATTGACAAGCAATAAATGCAGGAAACACAAATACCATCGCATGAAAATCAAGAAGATCGTAGAGACTCATCTGTGATAGCTTCTACTTCGAAGGCGTCAAATGAGGTGCAACTCCCTCCATACCACAAAGATTGAGGAGGAAGAATGATGAAAACCAATTTCAATGCTTCCTTGGAGTGTTAAAACAGTTGCATATTAACATTCCACTTATCGAAGTGTTGAAGCAAATGCCATCTTATGCCAAATTCTAAAAGATGGCATTGCAAAGAAAAGAAAGATGGGAGATTACGAGACTATCGCACTAACACAAAAATGTAGCACCATTATACAAGAAAGTATTCCACCAAAATGTGTGATCCAGGGAGTTTCACTATTCTCTGTTCCATTGGAGGAGTTTACATAGGGAAAACCCTATGCGACCTTGGAGCTAGCATTAATCTCATGCCATTATCAATCTATAAGCAACTGGGAATGAGAGAACTTGTACCCACGATGGTTACTTTGCATCTGGAAGACCGTTCTTTGGTACTTCTAAAGGAAAAATTAGAAGATGTGCTCGTAAAGGTGGATAAATTCATCTTGCCAGTTGAAGACCCTTTTTATCCACAAAAAGAACCTAAATTGGTGTGCACAAATGTGAAAGCACCATGTAGGTTAATGGCCACAAGATGAAGTTCAATATTCTTAAGGTGATGGAATTTCCTGATGAGATTAATGCATGCCAAATAGTTGAAGTGGAAGAGGATTTGCCTTGTAGGCTAGAATTTGAAATTAATGAAGCGATGAAATTGAAGGTGAGGTGAACGCCATATTTGATTCCTGTTATGCGATAAAAGAGATGCAAAGGAATTTTGAACCTTTGGGTTTAGAAAATCGAGAAGATAAAATCAAGTCTTCTAATTGCCAATTTTAGAGTTGAAAGCGCTCCTTTCTCACCTGAAATATGTGTTCCTTAGTGAGAACGATACTTTACCTGTAATTATTTCAGCAACACTCTTAGAAAAGAAAAGGAAGATGCTCTCTTGAAAGTTTTGAAGAAATACATTAAGGCGATTGGGTGGACCCTAGCAGATATCAGGAGAATTAGCCCATCCTATTGCATGCACAAAATTAGACTCGAGGATGGAAATGGAAGCTCTATTGAACACTAGTGCAGGCTCAATCTTGCGATGAAGGAAGTTGTCAAGAAAGAAATCGTTAAATGGTTGGGTGCGAGTTTATTTTTCTTATTTTAGACAGCACATGGGTCAGTCCTGTGCAATGCGTCCCGAAAAAAGGTGGAATGATTGTAGTTCCCAACCAAATAACGAACTCATTATGATGTGTATGGTTAGAGGTTGGAGAATATATAAAGAATATAAATGAAAGAATGGAAGAAAGGATGATAAAAGATTAATAACAATATATAAAAATGAAAAGATTTTAGATAAAACCGAATATCGTAACAAATTTATTAAAGAAATAGAAAAATAGTTATATAAAAACAATTATGATAAGAAAAGATATATACAAAGAGATGTTTGGGAAAATACACTAAGGATTATTCGTTAAAATGAAAAAATATTGGTTTTTATTTAATCAATTAAGCTAAATTCAATTCAATCTTCAACAATTACACTCTATGTATAAATGTTAATGATTCAATCTTCAATAATTACACTACGTGTATACATACCCTTTTGAGAGAAAACCAAGAATATGAAAAAGATAAATCATATGCTCCCCAACCGATTTGCTAAAATTCTTAATAAATTTTGATTTTGCTAAATATCCAAACAAAACCTAAAGACGCAATTCCTCTTTTTTTTTTTTCTTTTATTTATCTTTTACCTTTTCAATCTCATTTTTAAGCTAATTGAATATTCTAATATTTTGTTTCTTAAAAAAAATACTATATTTTAATTTATTTCATTTTAAATAAATTAATAATTAAGTATTAATTATTGTTATATTACACCTTTAGTCCCTAACGTTCGGTTCAACCTTTTTGGTTTTTTTTAATTTTATTATTAATAAAAAAATCCGAGTTTTACATGGTCAAGTTTCTAACATACTTGGTCCTTTACTCCAATTTTTTTTTCCTAATTATATTCTAACTCAAATGTTGGACGTGGCTTCTTTTTTGTAACGGTTTATGTTTGGGGATATCTCATCTCCTCCCTTATTTTGTATTCTTCTCTCTTTGGTTAATGAAATGAAAATTTGTTTCTTATCAGAAGAAAAAAATCAACATATGACTGAAAATATGACATGACAATTCGAATATAGAACTTTACCATATATACAGATAAATTAGAGACAATCTTTCTTGTTAGAATTAGATGCAAAATTTAAACACCACAATATACTCAAAAGATTAGGATGATTTTCTTTTTTTCTTTTTTCTTTCTTTCTTTCTTTCTTTTTTTTTTTTTTTTTTTTTTTTTTTTTTTTTTTTTTTGCATTTCCTAATAACAGATCAAAGAATCTATGACTAAGCAAGTCAAATTTATTCTATGCTTAGTGCAAGTGTCCATAATCAGAAGAGACCTAGAGAATTTGATTCTTCATCATTTTTGTTAGTGGGGTGGAATTGATCCTCAAAATGGATAGTTGCCATAGTAGTTTTTCCATGAAAAATATCTATAAACTATAAAAAATAATTTGAGTTTGAGATTCATTTCTATGTTATTTTGGTAGAAATGATCTGTAAAAACTGATTTTACTATCTACAATGGAAAAAATTATTTTTGTAGTTCGTCTAAATTTATTTGGCCTTTCATTTTTTAGTCTTATAATATTTGAAGATAAAAAAATTGAACCTTTAACCTCTTCGTTAAAAATATATTCTTAAACTTATTGAATTTCTAACCTCTTCGTTGAAAGTATATTCTTAAACTGATTGAGTTTTGCTCAAGTTAGTTTGAAGTATTGATATGATTTACTTTATTTTTAACTACGCTTATTGCATATAGCTTTTGAGTTCATTAATGATTGAATATAATATCAGAACGGGACTCTTGCGTATGAACCCATGTAACAAAATTCTCTCCAATTAATATCAATTCTTACTTGTTAGCTCTTCTACAAATTTTTAAGTCCATTAGTGAGTATAATGTTAAAGTATTGATATAATTAAATTTACAATAATCCATCGACTAAAACTTTTGATTTCATTAGTGTTTTAACATATCAAGAGTGCTAAATGTATGTTTAGTTTTAGGACAATAGATATTTTGTATTTTCACGGTAATGAGCTTTGATATACCTTAGGTTTTGAGTCAATAATGCCTTACTTTTGGACTCTTCCTAAAAGGCTCTTCTACCAATAATGTCTTTATTTTTAAGGATGCTTTTAACTTCTAAACAGTGTGAGAATATATTTATCATCCCATCAAGCACATAAATGGTTGGTTTATGTTAGATTTCACACCATTGGACTCAAAAATTTAAGATAATAAGTTGCAACATTTTTTTCTTTCAATTTACTAACACGTGGGAGTAAAAATTCGAACTTCTAACTTCTTGGTTGATGATATGATGACTTAACCAATTGAACTAAACTCAAGTTGGTAGGTATAATAAATTTAATCTTGGTAGGTACAATAAATTTAATCTTTAATCATACTTTTTAACACTATTTAAAACAATTAGTTGCTTGCTATACTTGTTGGTTTAACTTCTTGGCTAAAGTAAAACTAGATTCCTTTCTTATCCTTGGTCAATTCAAGAATTTAACATGGAATTTCAAGGCTGCAGTAAAGGAAACATGAGCTTTAAGACTCAAAATCTACCAAGATTGAATTGGCCTATTTTAAGTGCCTATATAAACCATTTAGAAGTAGAGAGAAAAACCACAAAATCTCTAAGGCATAAAGAGTGAACATATTACACACTCATTTAGGTTATGGCCGATTTTCGATACGGTTTCTTTGTTCGTCCAGACAACAAGAAGATTGAATCAAATCCTGAAGAAAAGAGCAAAACAAGCCATATCTCTAATCCTAGATCCAAGCCAGCTCATGTTGATGCCGAAGGAAGGCGACTACCTACTATTGCTTTGCCCGGAACGAGGTATGTTACGGAGAGCGATAAATATGCTAAAGAAGTTTACTCAAGTTCAAGGGATAACTTCCAACATAACCATACTCTTTACCAACCTATAGAATTCAATAAACTCGTAGCCAAAGCCCAAAAAGAAGCAAAGCAACCAAAACATGAAATAAGCTTAAGTGGGCCAATGAATGATATTGAGAAGGCTATGGGATACTTGAAAGAAGCTGTAAATCTTCACTCTAACAAAAGTAATGCTTGTTCTGCATCAGATCATCATAAGAAAGATAGTTGCCCAAAAACTATTGACAGCAAAGAAGCAGCACGACGATATGGGAAGTTTGGGATACCGACCCCAGTGTTAGGTCCCAATATAGCAACCATTAACTGCAAAGAGGCTGCTAGAAAGTATAAAGGGACTACAGTGTGAAACTAAGTGAAAGGAGATTTATTTTATCATAAATGTTGTGATAATATACTAAGTTTGCAAATATAGTTACTATCTCAAGAGTGCTTTCTGGTTTTTGTTTACCGTGTAAAGAGTCTTAATCTTTGTAATTTACATCATTTCATAAAATAAAGGAAAAGTTTGCAGAACCAGCAAAATTGGAGATTAAAAGATGGGAATTAAGAAGGAAGAAAAATCACTACTACTAAGGCCCCGTAAAAAGTTTATTGAATTTTAGTACAACAAAAGAATTAAGCTTAATTTTGGTCCCGGCGGGGCTCGAACCCGCGACCTTCGGCTCATAAGACCAATGAGCTAACCAACTGAGCTACGGGACCTTTACGTTAAAGCTTATCATAAATTAAATCTAATTGTTATAGGAATTTAGGGTAATTTTTTTCATGAAATTTTGTATTGCTTAAACTTTTTCTTTCTTTCTTTCTTTTTTTTTTTTTCCTTTTCCTAACTCACTCAAATTAGCATTTCGTTGGTAAATATTTATAGAAATTAAAATTATCAACATAGGTATAACTTAAATGATAAGTAAACATTTTTTTTCTTTTCAAGCTACCATCTAGACATGAAACTTCAACTATATTCCTTTTGCAAACAAGATCATAGAATTTAAACTCATTTTTCATTTTTCAAATCATTAATTTTAAATTATTTCTCAGACTTTCTTGATTTCAAATGAGGATAGTTTTTCAATTCTACCACAAAAAAATTTATTTTAAAAAAATGAAAAACTATTGGTTAACAATTTTCATATAGTCTCCTAATGTCCTCAATCCTGTTAGACATGAGATAACATCTAAAAATCACGCGTCATTGGAAACAATTGTAAAAGTTTGGTAACAACATAAGTATGGCACAAAACACGCATGGACACTTGGAACATGACCATGACATTTGTGTCTTAACCAAACCTCATCATGTTCAAGCATTTGTTTGAACCTACGTGGGTCAAGGGGGATTCCATAGTTTTTCTCATATGTTTTTTTTATCTAGTATATTCCGAAAATTCTATGAAATAACAGAGTCTCATTCTCCCATTCTTTAACAAAACTTCTCTATAAATAAAAGAAAAAAATGTTAAGGCAATATAAAAGAGACTTAATATATAATACATTTTACAATATTAATACCAATTTGAGTGTCGATTGTGTAGTTTAGCACCATGCACGATTCTTTTTATTTATCTTGAGAGTTTGATTTTCATTCTTTAAATTTACCGTTCATCCACATTTTGGTATTGACATAACTAAAAAAAATGAATGCTTAGTGGAGTCCTCAATTAAAGGCAAAGAAAAAAAAACTAGCAAGATGAAATATGATATGTTTTAATGAAGGATTTTTAGGGTGTAAAATCTATAACTACCTCTATCACATACATTTTCTATAACAATTCATCTTGTTTTAGACTATAACCATTCCCATAAGTCTTTAATTCCATGACATAGTATTCGATGTCAATAATATTATTTTATAACAATGAAAATATATATTTTTTTAAAATATAATTATAAAAATAATAATTGCACTAAAACAATAAAAAACTATAATTCTCTCAAAAATAAAAATTGTAACCCTAATATTTCTATTCGACGTGAATATAGTTTGATTGATAAATGCATCACTTTTTTTCAATATTAAAGTTTCACATATCCGACATTTGACGAATTAGAAAAATATATACATCATTTGAAGGTAAGTTCAAAAAATAAGTTAAAAAGTTTGAATCTTCTACACTACTTTTTTCTCTCGCAATTATAACTCTAACTAAGGATGACTTGAAAAATTTAATCAACCTAATTCATCTGATTTGGATTGGATTATCAACTTATTTGGGTTAAGTTGGGTTGGATTTAGTTGGGTTCAAATAAATAAAAATTGTATGAGTTGAGTTGGTTCATGGATTCACCTAAAATAAACTGGACCAATCCGAATTTATTATTAATCTTAAAAATTATGTTTTTTTTATTTATGATACAATTATATATTCATATATTTTGTTTAATTTTATTTAATTTCATGAATTTGTTGATAATTTATTATACATAAAAATAATTAAATAATATTTTTACTTATTTTTAGAATAAAAATTTAAATAAATAACTCGACTAATCCGAATCAACCTAATTCATATATTTGGATTGAATTGAATTCGTTATTTAATAAAGATTATTTAGATGGAAGAAACTTATACCAAACAATTAAATTCAAACAAACAAAATACCTCAATCCAATCCACGAAGAGCCAAAACTCCAATTAATCAAATCATATACCCACGAGATGTCAAAGTTGAGTCTCTTCTTATTATCGAACTTAAAAAACCTGACTTCACATATTTGCCACGAATGGACGTCAACAGCCCTAATCTTTTTTTAAATACCTAAAGTACCCCTGGCGACAAGCTTCAGCCAGTAAAACCCTCTCAGCCGCTCTAAAACACCGCTATATAAATTTGTATATAACGTTTCTCCCAAACCCTTATTGTTATTAAACCCTAGTTCTCGCTCCCCTCCTCTCTGCCTCTCTCTTTCTCCACCCTCGCCCAACGCAAAACTCTGTGAAGGTAATGCAAATCTCTCTCTCTCTCTCTCTCTTTCTGTGTATTCTCATGGCCTCTAACTTTTGAGCTTCGTTAATGGGTAAGTTTGATTCCTAGCCATAACCGTGAAGTTTGGTGGGTTGCTTCTAGAGTGGCCATCGGAACTGCTGCAGTTATGTAGTCTCAAAATAGGATAATGATCTCTTTCACTGGTTAATCTAATGTGACTATAGGAATTGGATTTAGAAAAAGTATGTTTTGATTGCCCAGGTGATGCTGGAATTATATCCGTGTCTGTTTTAATGTGGAAGGAACTGTGGATTTATCTTTGGTATGGGTTTTGGCGTCTTAAGCGAAGAGTTTGACTAACGTTCAATGGGAATGGTTTTGCATTTCTCAGGTGTCTAGGGGAGGTCGTCAATATGCTTGTGCTGTTCGAGACCTCGGCGGGCTTTGCCCTGTTTAAAGTTTTGGATGAAGGGAAGCTTTCCAAAGTTGAGGTATGTGATGTATGAAGATCACTGTTTGTGGGTTTGTTTTACTTGAATCGAAGGTGGATGTGTAAAAAATAGCTACTCTTTGTGGTTTACTGATGGCTTTCAATCTGATGATTGCCTGATTTTCGTAATAAGCGTGAGTTGAGCTGAGAATCCACTGTCCACTTGGTTAAAGATCATAAATGAATGCATATACTCATTGTATTTGTCATGTGTATTTGGATCATAATTTTCAAATTACTTCGCATGTAGGATTTGTGGAAGGATTTTTCCAATGCAGAATCTGCTAGACAGGTAATCTCTCGTTCTCTATTTCCATGTTACAAGTGTTCTTGGACATGGGGTTCTTTAACATGAAAATTTGTACACTTAACTGTTCATATTTTTTCTTGCTGTACCTTATTCTCTGTTTCAAGGATCTAAACATTTTATAATACAGGTGGTGAAGCTGAAGGCTTTTTCAAAGTTTGAGAACATGTCAGAAGCCTTGGAAGCAACCACATTATTGATTGACAGCAAACCGAGCAAAGGTTTGCGGAAGTTTTTGCGAGCCAACTGTGATGGGGAAACCTTGGGTGTTGCTGATTCTAAACTTGGAAATATAATCAAAGAGAAGCTGGTATGCTGCTGTGCTTATTCTACAAATATTTTTTTACTGGTTCCTCTTGAAAGTTATTTAATCATATTGAGTATCATGTGCTTTTTTTTTTCATGCAGCAAATAGATTGTGTGCACAACAATTCTGTTATGGAGTTGATAAGAGGTTTAAGACATCAATTGAACGAACTCATAGCTGGCCTAGCTGTTCAAGATTTGGCACCAATGAGCTTGGGATTGTCTCATAGTTTGTCTAGGTATAAACTGAAGTTCAGTGCCGACAAGGTTTGTTCTTTTTCAGATTTGTGATTGATGGCTGCTGGCTTTTTATTGATGTCCATTGTTGATATTGTTAATGCATATTTTACAAAATGCCGCAATTCATGTTTGATCCTATTATCAGGTGGATACAATGATCATACAAGCTATTGGATTGCTTGATGATCTTGACAAGGAGTTGAATACTTATGCAATGCGGGTTAGGGAGTGGTATGGTTGGCATTTTCCAGAGCTTGCTAAAATTATTCAGGATAACATACAATATGCCAAGACAGTGAAATTAATGGGCAACCGTGACAATGCGGCCAAGCTCGATTTCTCTGAGGTATGTACATATATTGTCTCTGTTCAAGTTTGATGTCATCTGTATCTTGTTGCATATCCTTGGTTAATGTCTAGTCTACCTTTCTTCAAACTCAAACAAGTCTTGAACATCATCTATATCTTGTACTTTTTCATTTCTAAATGTTAATTTTTTTTTGTGTGTGTATTTCATTATAGATACTGCCAGAGGAGGTTGAGAGTGAGCTGAAGGAGGCATCTATGATATCAATGGGAACTGAAGTTAGTGAACTTGACTTGATAAATATTAGAGAACTCTGTGACCAGGTCCTTTCTCTTTCTGAATACAGAGCCCAACTGTACGACTATCTAAAAAGTAGAATGAACACCATTGCTCCTAATTTGACTGCACTTGTTGGAGAGCTCGTTGGTGCCCGCCTAATTGCTCATGGTGGCAGTTTACTTAACCTTGCCAAGCAGCCTGGAAGCACAGTGCAAATTCTTGGAGCTGAGAAGGCTCTGTTCAGAGCTCTGAAAACAAAGCATGCAACTCCCAAATATGGTCTTATCTACCATGCATCCCTAATTGGTCAGGCAGCTCCAAAGCTCAAAGGAAAAATTTCTCGGTCTCTTGCTGCTAAAACTGCATTGGCAATTAGGTGTGATGCTTTGGGTGATGGCCAAGATAACTCCATGGGACTTGAAAACCGTGCCAAGGTATTTTTCCTCGGTATCTTCTTCACTTGCGTCTTTTTAGCTCTATTTTGAACACTATCTGAATCATGATGTTTACTCAGCTGGAAGCAAGGTTAAGGAGTCTTGAGGGTAGAGAGTTGGGACGTGTTGCTGGGTCAACTAAAGGCAAACCCAAAATCGAGGCCTATGACAAGGACCGAAAGAAGAGCATTGGGGGCTTGATAACTGCTGCCAAGGTCTGATTGCCATCTCAAAATCTGTACTCTGCCCATTTGTTCGTATAGATGACTGACTTTTTTTTTTGGTTTTATGTAGACATATAATCCTGCAGCCGATTCACTCCTTGGAAAACTTGAGAAGGCTAACGAGGAGGAAGCAGAGGCTCCAGTAACTGGTGAAGAGAAGAAAGAAAAGAAGAAAGAAAAGAAGAAAAAGAAGAGGGTAGAAGAAGAGGAAACGGTTATGGAGGAAGATTCAAAACCAGAAGTTGAAATTGTTGGAAAAGACGAGAAGAAGAAGAAAAAGAAGAAACGAACAGAAGAGGCTGAAGAAATACAAGATGGTGGTGATGAAAAGGAACAGAAGAAGAAAAAGAAGAGAAAGCATGCAGAAGAGGTAGAAGAGGAAGCCGAACAACCAAGCAAGAAGAAAGAAAAGAAGAAGAAAAAGAAAAGTGAAGATTGAGTTATGGAAGGAACCATTTTTGTTAGCATAGGCTTGTAAAATTTGGTTGTTGGTGATGCTTTATATCCCTGCACTTTTCAAGTTTAAGATATAACTCTAATGTAATCTCCAATTTCTTACAGATTCTGATTTTCATGGAGAAAACTTCCTTCTAGTTGAAGAGCTTCTTGCATTAGTCAACTCTTCCACAAGGGAATATGGTATTTGTGATTGAAATGTTCAGCTATAATGCAGTGTGTTCTCTTGAATTTTTGGTTGATGGGAAAGTAGGCTTTTCTTTTTTCTTTTTCTTTTTTTTTTTTGGGGGGGGGGGGGGGGGGGGGGGGGGGGGCGCTTCTGCACTATTGAAATATTAACCTTTCTCACCCAAGATTATTATTTTCATAAATTTGTCTCATCCTTTTTGGGTTGAAGAATTGAAAGGAAAGGGCAAGGCATGGTCTCATCCAGCTAATATTAATTTCTATTTTATTGTTTTATTCAGAACTATATATTATTAATACTATCATTACATTGTTGGTGTTAAATTTGTTATTTATTTTGTCGATTAGAAGACTAGTTCATGATTTCAAAATCTTGGACTTGTTACATAATTTAATGTCCTTTGGTCGGTTTGGTTTTTGGAATAAATAAATGGCAATGACAAACTTCTATGATTGAGGGACGAGAAATTAAAATGGAATATTTCGATTATTTGTAAAAAGAAAATTAAGAATAAAAATCTCCAGAGCTTTGAGAGACTTGAAAAAAATATAAAATCAAGGCGAAATTAGAATATTGTTTCACATTCTCAGGAAAGAAAAATATATATTTCACATTCTTGACTGTAAACAAAAAGAAAACAAAATAGTGTGATGTTAAGGTATAATTAAAGTCATATTTTGACATTCTCATTTTACCTTTTTGCTCTTTATTTTTTTTCTTATATATATTTTTATTTTTGTATCGAGATATTCAAATCTTAACAATATTTATCTTACAAAAAATGTATATTATTATAGAGAAAATGACATATAAAATAATATATAATATTAAATTGTATTAATTTAAAAGAAAATTCAAATTGAGAAAAACAAACATGTTATAATATTATATTAAGTGGATTTTTAAAAATAGAAAAATAAGAAAAAATATTTACACGAATAGCAAAATTTAATCATAGTTGTAATAGACATTTTTATCAATGTCTATCACAAATATAAGTCTATCATCGTCTATCATTGATAACTGATACAAGTCTATCCCTATAGACGCTGATAGAAGTCTATCAATGATAAAAACGAATAAAAGTTTATCATTGATAGAGATTGATAGAAGTCTATCAGTGATAAAAAGTATATCATTGATACTATCAGTGATAGGAACTAATAAGAGTCTATCATTGATAGAGATTGATAGAAGTCTATCAATGTCTATTAGTATTTTTTTTATTATCTATGTAAATAGTTTGACATTTTTACTATTTGTGAAAATTTCTATTATGTTGAATTAATTACAGACTAATAAATAGTATGAAAGAAATTCTTGGAACATCATATAAACATCAAAACATTCTCAATTTTTTTTAAAAAAATATTCCTACAAAATATACTCGATTATTTAAAGAAGTTGAACATTTGTAATTATGGACATCTAAGATTTCGGTTATCTACATTCCAAAAAAAAACAAACAACCCCTAAGTTTAGTCCTTTAATTTAATGTCTAATAAAATTCTAAGTTCTAAAAATTTGTAGTAGTTTTTTAAATTAAAAAAAAAAAAAAAAAAGAATAGACACAAAACCAATCATTTAGGTTCTATTTGGCAACCATTTCCTTTTTTGATTTTTGGTTTTGAAAAATTAAGCTTATTTTCTCCCTTGTTATAATGATTTGCAATTTTCTTAAGTACAATGGTTGAATTCATAGTCAAATTCCAAAAACAAAAACAATTTTTTAAAACCTACTCTTTTAGTTTTCAAAATTTGGCTTAGTTTTTTTAAATTATTGGTAAAAAGTAAATAACAAATGAAGAAATTTAGAGGTAAAAATAGTGTCTATTGGCTAAATTTTTAAAATAAAAAATTCAAAAAATGAAATAATTATAAATAGGGTCTTAGAAATTAAATTTGTAACTTAACTGAAAATATATTTTAAATTAGGAAAAAAAATTGTATGGTTAGGTCCCATCCATAAAGAATAAGTTAAGGTATATACCATCTACGAGATTAGTGGTGTTAATTGAATGTTTCATTTTTATTCTTGCATTTGCTGAACTTAGAAAGTGTAATAAGAAAAGAAAATAAAAATAATTTATTGTAAAATTGGGTAGCACAACAGAATACGATGGAAAAAATATAATATAATAATAATATATAATATAAATATATATAGATATAAAATAAATATCTTAAATAAAATAAAGAAATAAATAAAATAAGAAAATCGTGATTTTTTCTCTAAATTTTTCTCCAAAAATTTGAATTTCTCGCCAATTTTCACCAATCCTACGAAATGCATAAATGACAATTATTTATAAAAGAAGAAAGTAGGAGGTGGAATTAGTTGGACGCTAAGGATGTATACTCATAAGACATATGAACTACAAGTTCAAAGACACATGAAGGAATAGGAGAATGTCATTTGTTCTTTTAGGATACCAAATTTTAGCACTGACGAGCATTTATTATTATTATATTATTTATAATATAGTTATATTTATGGATCCATGCCTTAAGAAACTACATTATTTATTTTTTTATTTTTTTTAAAAAAATATGTAGGTGAAGAAATTGAACCTCATACCTTATTATCAATAGTATAAAAGTTTTAGGATAAATTGCAAAAACCATTCTTGAAATATGTTGATAGTTGCAATTAAACCCTCAAACTTTCAATTGTAAAAATTGAGTCTCCAAACTTCTATAAATGTTAAAATTAGACCCTCAAATTTACAATAATTTATAAAATTGAACCCATAAATGATAAAATTTGAATATTCAAACTTATACAAATGTTATAATTTATATAATTGTGTAAGTTTGAAGGTCCAATGTGACCCAATTTTAACACTCCTAAGTTTGATGGCTCAATTTTTAAAATTAAAAATTTAAGGGTATAATTGTAACCATCACTATATTTTAGAGGTGGTTTTTGTAATTTATCCAAAGTCTCATGTCAATATTTTTGTTCAATTTTAGTTAATATACTTGGATGAGATTATATATATATTAGAAATGGGTTAAATAACAAATAATTTTGTATGTTTCTAAAACTTGAAAGGTTAATGAATGAATAATGCTAATGCTGGTGTAGTTTAGTTGGCATTTGAGTCCATTAGTAACTACAACATCTGTGCTTTAAATCCCCAAAAGTCCAAGTGTACTAAAAAAAATCCTAATGAATAATTTAAAATTTATCAAAAGTAGAAAACTAAATTGAAGTTTGCATTTTGCGCATTCACCAACGACCTCATATTTCACCACCGGAGAGAAGAAGAAGAAGAAGAAGAAGAAGAAGAGATACAGAGAGGCGGTTGGCTTTGACTCATTGAGAGCTTGAGGAAGATCTATTTCTACTGCTCATTCACTTTCATGAGCTTCTTCTCAGTCTATTTTTGTAGATGTGACTTTCAGAAGGAAAAAGACTGAAATATTCCGGACCCAATTCGTTACAGCTCGAGAAAGGTCTTTCACCACCTCTGTCCCACAAGCTAACTGAGTAAAATTGTTGTTGTGGATTTCGATTTGACCACAGACAGCTTTCTCTCTCTGAAAAAGGTTACCGGGCTTTCTTTTTCCTGGTGGAGTTACTGATTTTTGTGTTCCTTGACAGCTTTTTGCTTGTTTAAATGACAATCAATTGAAATTTTCTGGGTTTGTAGAGATCAACTTTAAAAGGGGTTTGTTTGTTTGCCATGGAGAAGAGAAATGGGGCTTAATTTTGAGAAATGGGATGTATAATTAGCCGAGAGATTGTTTCCAGAAACTTAGCAGAGTCCAAGGATAAGAAGGAGAATAGTTCTGAATGTGGTGATGATTTGGAAAGAAAAGAAGCTGGTGTGGCTGTTGTTGATGCTGCTGCTCAGGAGGAAGGGCATGGCCATGGGGCTCAGCCCTTGACGAAAGAGCAGAGAAGAAAGTTGAAACCTAACCCCAGGCTGAGTAATTTGCCAAAGCAATCTCAGGGGGAGCAGGTGGCTGCTGGATGGCCTTCTTGGCTCACAGCAGTTTGTGGGGAGGCACTCAGTGGTTGGATTCCGAGGAAGGCTGATACATTTGAGAAGATTGATAAGGTGTGTCGTCTCTCTTTGAGAATCATTTGACTATCTAATTGTTTTTTCATAAGACTATGGTGCATTAATTGTCTTTCTTTTGAGTTATGTAAATTGATGTTCAGTCTGTCATTTCTTGCTGCTATAAGTCACCATGCGGCTGTTATAATAATGATTGGGAGGTGATTTTCCATATCATCCGAGATGGAAACTGAAGGGGCTGAGCAAAAAAATTTTCCCACAACTTTTATATATATAATCTTTTAATTTTGAAAATTTAGGGTTAAATTAGAGAGAGAATTTCCTGATATTAATTTTTAAAATATAAGACAAACTAAGGAGGACAGTGGCCCTTCACCTTCCTTCTGCCCTTCTGCCCCCTAGTAATAATGTAAGAGACTACACTTATTCTATGGAGCTAGTCTACCCTCTCTCTGATGAAAAATCATTTACATATTCTTATGCACAGATTGGACAAGGAACATACAGTAATGTGTACAAAGCAAAAGATATACTGACTGGTAAAGTCGTTGCACTGAAGAAGGTTCGTTTTGACAATTTAGAGCCGGAAAGTGTTAGATTTATGGCCAGAGAGATTCTCATCTTGCGACGCCTAAATCATCCTAATGTTGTAAAGTTAGAGGGTTTGGTTACATCAAGGATGTCATGTAGTTTGTACCTTGTGTTTGAGTACATGGAGCATGATTTAGCTGGACTTGCTGCAAATCCATCCATCAAATTTACAGAGGCTCAGGTTGGTTCATGTTTTACATTTAATTTTCAATTGTGATCTGAATTGTGATCTTTTTTTCATATGAGAGTATTTCACATTGTAGGTTAAGTGTTTCATGCAACAACTTTTATCAGGACTCGAGCATTGTCACAGTCACAGGGTTCTTCATCGCGATATTAAGGGTTCAAATCTTCTTATTGATGGTGAAGGATTGCTTAAGATTGCTGACTTTGGGTTAGCTACTTTCTTTGATCCAAAACACAAGCACCCATTAACTAATCGTGTTGTGACCTTATGGTATCGATCCCCCGAGCTTCTACTTGGTGCAACTCACTATGGTGTAGGCATCGATCTTTGGAGTGCAGGTTGTATTTTGGCAGAGTTATTATCTGGGAGGGCCATAATGCCTGGCCGTACAGAGGTAATTATCTGGTTCCTCACACTCTACAATATTTTTCTTTTCAAAGTCAGCCTCTCAACTAGGTCCGGTTGGTTTTATTATGTTTAGCTATGGGCAGGTTTGCAATAGAGTGCAAGATCTTGATCATGGGTGGTGCAGTGTTTTTTATTTTTGTTCAAGAGGAAATTGTACATTGTACTATGAAACTCAAGTTTTTCCATTTAAAAAAAATATTGAACCTTGGCGATCTAAGTAATATGATCATCTCTTTATATATATATATATATATATATATCTATTTATCTATCTATCTATATTATAATATTTATATCTGGATGGCTGGAGAGAGTGGATAGAATCTAAAAAGCACACACTTTAGTTTAGTGTGTCCATGTCCAACACGTGTCGCACGCTTTAGCACCTTGACACTTGTTGGACATGTGTTGAACACTTGTTAGTGTAAAAGATTTGTTAGACAATAGTGGTACGAAGTCAAAGTAGGCAGGCATTTGTTAGATATGCATTAAATATTTGTTAAGTATACTAAATAGACACATGACAAAAATAATAAATTGAGAGTGAAATGCATCAAAGTAATTTTTAAGCATGTACTCATTGACTTTTAATTTCCTTATATAAATATGACATATTTTTAAACTTTTATATTTCAATGAATGTGCCATTGGCATGTCCGTATCCTAGATTAGAAAAAAGAAAGAAATGTGTTGTGCAAGTTCGTGTCTATGTCATATTTGTATTCATGCTTCTTAAGATAGTACCTTGGCATGAATCAGGTTCTTTATTCTTTCATCTTCTCAACGAAAGTTGGTTTCCACAGTTTATTTTCCTAAAAAATGCATGAATTGTCAAAACAGTTACAAGTATATAGGTATTTACTTATTGATTGTCTTCTAGCTTTAGGATTTAAATTATGGGCTTCACGTACAAAGATTTTTGTAATTATTCATTTAGTTTTATTTTGCTTGATAGGAGGCTTATCTTTTAAGTAGCCTCTGTCTTTTTGTGGCTCTCTTTTTTGTATTTATTTGTATTCTTTCAATTTTTTCTTCAATGAAAGCATAATTATGGATTTAAAAAAGGGGGGAAAAAGAAGCTCTAGGATTAAAATTCTTCATTCGTGAGAGGATTAGTATGAACTGCTCAAAATCTAGCAACGTTTCCCAATTGTTAGATAATTCACAGTTTTGATATATGATTTTGCACGTGTAAAACTGACATTCTCTTCTATTTACGCCTTAATGGAGATTTGTGCATCTGATGTTTTCACTGCTCCCTAGGTTGAGCAACTACATAAGATATTCAAGCTCTGTGGCTCAGCTTCAGATGAATATTTAAAGAGAGCAAAGTTGCCAAATGCAGCCTTATTTAGACCCCGAGAACCTTATAAGAGATGTATAAAAGAGACTTTTAAGGATTTCCCACTGTCGTCATTTCCCCTTATAGAAACACTTCTTGCAATTGATCCAGCTGAGAGAATGACAGCGACAGATGCATTGAAGAGCGAGGTGAAGTTTCTCCTATTTGTTTTTATGATGGTATCATATTTGCACAATACATAGCTTCTTCCTTCAAATTTCATCTCTTTGAACTGGTGACTGGACTTGCTCTTCTAACTTTGCACGTTTTTATAATGGCAGCATATTCTAAATGTTGATTCTATTATTTCACATTCTTTTGCAGTTTTTCACTACAGAACCTTATGCTTGTGAACCTTCTAGCCTCCCCAAATATCCACCTAGTAAGGAGATGGATGCCAAACGACGGGATGATGAAGCACGAAGGTCTGAATTTTGAATACTTCTATCTTTCTAAGATTTCCAGTTGTTTATGGTAGTTCATTAAGACTTGATTCTTGATGCATGGATTTTAGAATCATGTGGTATAATTATGTTTAGAAAAAGAGATAACTTTCATTGAAATAAAATTTCAGTCGCTAAACTTTAGTTTCAAACGATTTAGTTCTTGTACTTTTAACTTTGTAACAATTTTTCTCCAAGATTTAAAATATAACAGTTTAGTTCTTATCCGGAACAATATTATTAGGGTTTACTGAAATCTATTGCATATGTAGATTAAAGTATTTTTTAATACCATGGTAAATCACCAATGGAAAATTCTAAGGGAGCATTGCAACATACTTCCTGTCCTAAATATAGGGTATTAAGATTGTTGGTCTGCGTGTTTATGCATTTGTATGTGTTTTTAATCATAACTTCATATGGATGTACAGACAAAGAGCAGCAAGTAAATTGCAGAATGATGGTGTGAAGAAGAAGACACGTGCACGCAACCGTGCTGGTAGGGCCATACCTATTCAAGGAGCCAATGCAGAACTCCAATCAAATATTGATGTACGTGTATTTACATCTGTTCTATTTGGCATTTATCGTGAATGTTCTGTATTTCTTTGGTGGATATCTTTACACAAAAAGTTCTTGTTGCTCCTTTAATATCCTTTGTAATTACAAAAAGATATCTCTACACAAAAGTCTTTTTTAGTTACAGTCCCTTCATGATTATCGATGATTGGAAGACATTGATGGTGTAGTTTTTGGGAGGGGTGCCCTCTACCCAGCAATTAGGCTATTCTTGTTCTTTTTTGGTATCAATTCTTTTAGTGTTTCTTATGAGAAAAAACAACAAAATTATCTTCATGAGCCTGCGTAGTTGAGGTATGATAGTGGAGTGGATCTACACAATTTTTGCCTCTTCAGTTTCTCAACCTATTTCCTAAATTTACTTTTTATGCCGCATTCTATTTTCAAACTTGCAGAAAATAAAGTTTAAGGATGTTAAATGCTTTTATCTTGATTGGAGTTCCGGTTTTGCTATCCATTTGACTTGGTTGTAATCTTTTACGACCTCTACACGATGGCTTAAGGCTGGTTTGGAATGACTTTCTCAATACTTAAAAATATTTTTTTCCCTTTACTTAAAACACTTTTTTAAGCGCTAGAAAGTTATTCCAATCAGGTGGAGAAATGTTTATTGAAATTTTGGATATTTTCCTTTTGACTTAATTTGCAAGTCTTAAGCTATAGCTTTCAAAAAGCTAGGATTGTTCTTTCCGACTTCTGACATGCCTGTTCTTTTGAAACAGAGACGGCGTCTAATTACTCATGCAAATGCAAAGAGCAAGAGCGAAAAGTTTCCCCCTCCACATCAAGATGGGGCACTTGGGTTCACATTGGGATATTCACGTCATATTGATCCAGCTGTTGTTCCTTCTGATGTTCCATTTAGTTCCACATCATTTGGCTATTCAAACGAACTGGACCAAGCCTGGTCGGGTCCATTGGTTCAATCTTCTGACATCGGTGCTCATAGGCAGAGGCATTTGGGAGGTGATGCAAGAGAACAGCAATCTTCAGTTAAAGGAAAAAAGGCAGCATGAACTTTACATCATGTAAGTTCATGAATCGTGCAGCAGAACTGTTCGACTACCTACTTAGAAGTGCCACCGATCCCGACACTACCTCCATGTACTTGGGATTCCCGAGTACATAGATCATGCCTGGTCTGTGTCTTGCAGCAGGAACGTACCTGGTTTTGATCAGAAATGGGACATCCTAATTCCTCTCTTTCCTCCATTAGAAACTGCAAGGTCTTCCCATTCATGCTCGTACTTGTTCGTTGTTCGTTTGCAGAGTGTTTTTGCACGTAAGTACATAAATAATATTAAAAAAAGAAAGCTTCTTGGCCGTGGTGCTGCCATTCTTTGCCCAAATATAAGGTAGATCATTGCATAAGGTGTCTAGAACCAACCATCTTTGTGAAAGAGCTCTCTGATTCTACCACTTTGTTAGATTATATTTATAACTGACCACTTTCTTGAGAAGTTTATAACGTACTCTTTCTGAATAAAGAAATTTTAAGAAAGTGGTCAAATTGTTTGTTTCTTTTCTCTCTCTCTCTCTCTCTCTCGGGGGCTGAGGTTGAATTGATATGTGATGGAAGAGAGAACTTTTGAGAACCTCATATGCTATCCAATTAATCTTTTCATTCTTATTGTCCATGATGTGCAGTGAATGATGGATCATTTGAATTCATATAGGCTTCTGCCTGTTACTAACTTACTAGAGTACCAATACATTGAAATCTATCAATCTTTTAGGGTTCAACATCACTTATTGATATTTTAAGGAGATATTAGCGAAAGATGAGAAAAGAAGAAAAAATCAAATGAGCTGAATGGTAAAAAATATTCTTCAAAAATACCATTATCGTTAGTTTTTAATAAAAATTGATAGTACTTTTTTTTTTTTTGTTAAAATATCTCTAAGCTTTCTAGTAACTCATTGCAAAAATACTTGCGAACTTTTAAAAGTTGCTCTAATTATTCATAACCTTAAAAAATGGTTAAGTTTCCTTATTATTTATCTACACTTCCTCACGACTTCCCTCTTCTATTTTCTACTCTCCCTTGCTTTCATTTATGGCCTAATACTTCTTTATTTTCTCTTTTTTCCTGTCCCTCTTACTCTCCATCGTTTTTCCATCCCTTGATTATCTTCTTGTTATTGCTACATTTTAACTATTTGACCTTTGTTTATCTCAAAAAAAAAAAAAAAAAAAAAAAAAAAAAAAAAGAGGAAAAATTACCCCCTCCAATTAAGGTATAATTAGTCAATGAAACTAATTATATCTCAGAAAATTTGTGAAACCTTTTTTTTATGGAAATTATTATAATTAGTTAATGAAACTTTGATTGTCCTAATAAGGTTATAATTGATTATTTTTAATCATCATCTTTATAAAGTAAGATAACATTTAGTTGTATATGGTAAATATTAGTGTAAATGTCGATACATGGGTATAAATTTAAAAAATAAATAAAAAAATTATTACAAAATAATATAAAATTTAGAAATATTTTAAGGTGAAATGATCTGAAAATTTAATGGAAAAAATTGAATGTGGTTAAAAATAAATATAGGTTTTTGTTGTTATTTCACATTTAATTTCTTCATGAATGAAAATTTCGGATTGAAAATAAAGCTGGAAATTGAGAAAAAGTGAAAATTAGAAATATTAGTACATTGAAAAAGTTTCATCCTTTAGAAATGACATTGGTGTGTAAAACTATACAAATGTGTGTAATGAAGACCATAAAATAAAAAAAAACTCGACATGAGCTAACATAGCTAATTTTTTTAAAAAAATCAATTTTTCTCAAAATTTTGTAATATAAATTTCAAGATTTATCGAAATTTCATTGAAATGGGAAAAAAAATAAAAATTTTCTCGAAATTTCATCGAAATTGGGGGGAAAACGAAATTATCCCTTACTTAAATTTCGAGGTCATTGAAATCTGGAAATTTTCTATCCGGTATAGACTAGAGCAAGAAGAGAATAATGGAATCATGATAGGACCTTAGCATTTAAATATTTTTAAAAAGTTGTACGTTAGTAGTTGAGTGTGTTTTAGATGTCGTTTGAGTTTAATACACAAAAAGCGAAACATATTGAAAATTAGAGACATGTTAAAGAATTAATTTGAAGACAACTAGTATGAGAGAAGAAAAATAAAACATGTGACTAAATTTGTAGTGCTATAGAATTTGTTGATCTTTTTGTGATCCAAATTACTTTATTTATCATTATTAATTAAGAAGATTCAAATTAATTGAAGATAATATTCATTTGTTAGTCGTTGTTATGTTTGATATTCACTGTTTTGTTAAGGGGTAGATTTTTATTTTAGATTTTTGTGAGATTTTGTAGGATGTAATACTTTAACCTTAAGTTTTAGTTTATGTTTGGTGGCTAAAAAAACTAATATGAGAATTGGAGAAATCGGAGAAAATGAGAATATTGTCAGAAGAAAAAACGAGACGATAACTCTAAAGTTTATAAAATCTTGCGAGTGTGACCATTTTAGTATGAGAATTGTTAACGATAGAAAAGTTATATCAATTACCTTTGAGTTAAGCTCACTTTGGTGTTGATATTGATGTTCAAGTTCTTAGTTATCTAAAGAATAAAATTTAACTAATATCACACATTTAATGATTAGATATCTTTGCTAAGTCAGGGAATGACATTTCATGTTCCACCCCTGTCCTCATTTAAAATTTGAATTTTTGCAGATAATTTGCAAGGATTTAAATTTTCAATATCCCCTTAATTATTTCGTAAAAAAAAATCAGCCAAGTACAATAAATTATTATTTTTTTTAAAAAAAAAAACTATACATTTAAATGAGTAACTTTCAATATAAGTTTCATTTTTTTTTTAAAAAAAAAAGGAATATAGTATAATTAAAATGTTCAATCCATGATTTCTAAGCATCTAAATTTCAATATTACAACACATCTTTAATTTAAATATCATAAAACATAGTACCAATTACATAAATATTCAATTTAAATATAACATTTTAATATACATAAATTAAATTATATATCTTTTTTTAAGGAAATAATATATCATATATTTACCTACATAATATGTACATATACACACATATTATAACATTAGGGTGAGAGCAAGGAATATAATTTTACTCTCAAGCTTCGTTTATCTAGTTAGAAAAAAACCTTTTCCACTCCCTCTCCTATTTCCTACCCAATTCGAGGCGAACTTCGTGAGATAGAATAGATATCTCTAATCATGATGTATTTACAATTTTTTGGATAACTTTTACCACCATATGCATATTCTTCCCCTCGATTCAAAGTCAATACTTAGATTTGAAACATGGTACATAACATTCATTTATTTATTTTGAATTTAATGTATTGAGTTTGAATTATCAAACTTCTAATTAGCTAAATAAAAATACATATTTAAGTTATTTAAAAAAGACAACTTTTTTTTAAAAAAAACATCTTAAAATTCATTAATGAGAAACACCTCTTAGCGGATTATAAAAAACTAAGCTTAATGATCGACCTTAATCACATGGGTAAATTCCAGATCCCTTCAACAATAGAAGAAACTCATCTAACTAAAGAAACCCAATTACAAGCTTAGGGTACAAAAGAACATCCAATAATGTAAACTCAAATCATCCACATTTTAATCTCATCTAAAATCACCCAAATTGAGAAATTTAGCATATAATTATTATGAATAGCTTTAACTAATACTTGAGAATTTGATTAAACCCAAATATTGGTTAAACTCATTTCAAACCGCACTTCAAGTCTAAATAGAATCACCAAAGCTTTGGTTGCATTATGTTTAAATTGCTAACACTCTTATAAAATATAGTTGGCAAACCGCCCTAGATCAATTCTCTTAATTGAGATTCAAATGTAGGGACAAAGGATTAAACCTTCACCCTCTAGAGAGAAAGGTTATATTAACTACCGTTGAACTAAATTTACTTTGACGACTATTGTATTATGATTAAATGTACGAGTAAGTACAACTTAATGAGAACTGACGCTATTCCTTCGCTTAAAGTCCGATATTTAAATCTTCTTACTCACACTTGTTGATTTAAATGTCACTGATTAGATTAATAGATGATTTAAACGGCACAAAAAGAAAAAGAAAAAATGAAAAATGAAAAAGAAAAGAGTAAACCAAGTAGACAAAAGCCAAACTAAGCATAATTCAACACAATATTTAGCATATATCTTTTTTCCCAAGATCATAGTTCGAATTTTCACAACCCATACTAAGATAGCCAAATAGATAAAATAACAATGAATTTGTGTCTAACAGGCATAAACTTTATTTCTAGGAATTGAGGTTAGATTTCTCGAAGTAAGAGCTATTTTTTAGGGACTTTTGTGCCCCAATGCCTAATCACAGTAAAGTTATTATTGAGTCAGATTGTTTGGAAGTGGTTAATTTATTAAATAACTCGACCGTTAAGTATCTTACCTTATTGAGGATATTAAGTTCAGCGCCATGATGTTGGAGATGTATCCTTCAATCATACTTTTTGACGTCACAACTTTATGACTCATTCACTTGCGCGAAAGGCGGTGGAAGAGAGAACGTTTCTCTTCTCATCCAATATTTCTTACCTTGGGTGATTGTTTTTCTAATTTTGCTTTTATTGTTTCCTCAAAAGAAAAAAAAGTGGAAAATTAAAATTTAAAAAAATTAACATTATCATAAATTTAACATAAAGATGTATGTTTAGTGCATATAAGGATTCATGCATGTTAGCATTTTAGTCCATTTTTCTCTTCTATATTTTATAAAATAAGTTTGAACCAGAAAAGTAAAAATAAAAGAAAACAAATACGATAAATAAAACTATTCTTGTTAGAAAGCTTGGAAAAATTAGGCTAAATTATAACAAACTATGATTGAAAATATTTATATGGAAAAAAGTTACATTTATTTTGTGAAAAAAGGGAGAGAGTTGAAATTTATGGTGGAGTAGGGGGGAAGGAAAACGGAAGAAAGAAGTTGAATAAAAAAAGGTACCTTCTCTGTGTCTTTACAGAGAGAAGAAGACGACCAGGGTCCATAAAACGTCTGTAGAAACTTGCAGAATCTTTATTCTTCAACAATCCCTTCAACAATCCTTCAAACCTTTCTCTTTCTCCCTCTCTCGCGGTTGTCACTGTGAAACCCAAGTAGCAGAAGCATCGGAAAAAGCTACTAGGAAAGGAAGAAGCATCGGCAATTGATGGGCGACAATACTGCTAATAATGTGGCCCAAGCCATTGCTGTATCGCTCGACTGGAGCTCCACTCCAGACGCTCGAAAAGCTGCTCTCTCCTATCTAGAATCTGTAAGCTTCATCATGTTTTGCCTTTTTTCTTGTTTAATAGTTTATGAGTGTGAGAAAATGCAGCTAATTATTTTTCTTTTGGGTTTTCTGATGCATGAATGCGAATTCTTGTTAGTTAAATAATATTTTGTTGGTTGATGATGCTGTTTTAATTGGGGTTTTGATGGATTCTGATTGTGGTTGGTTTTTGGGTTATGGAATCGCATGCTTACTTGGGGGTAATCTTATTGTATTCTGAGTTTTGGAAGATATTGGCAGTGGTTGGTTTTCTGGTTTATGAAAGCACTTGCTTATTTAGGGGCAAACTATGATGAATTTTCAAAACTTATTAAATTTTGGGAATCTTATTATATTATGAGTTTTGAAAGATGTTGGCAGTGGTTGGTTTTCTAGTTTATGAAATCAGTTACTTATTTTGGGGCAATTTATGATGAATCTTCAGAAGTTGTTCATCATTGTGAAATTGAGCACTCTGGAGTCAGATACTATTCCTTTTTAAATGCTTTTATCCCCTTTCTGTTTTTCTTCTCTCATGAAACTTGTTGAAGTATAGATATAATTTTGTTTTCCATAATCCATAAACTTAAGCTTTGGGTTGATTAGTGATATAACATAGTACTAGGGTAGGAGGTTGTGTGTTGAACCATGCTATGTCATTTCCTCCTCAATTGATATTGATATCCGCTTGTTGGATCTTTTACAAATTTCCAAGCCCACAAGTAAAGAGAGTGTTGAAGTTTTGATATAATTAAATTTACTGCAAATGATCAACTTAAGCTTAGGGGTGAGCAAAGCAAGCCGAAAAACCGGCTGAGCGATTGAAACCGAAACCGAGCTAACTGACAACGGTCGATGTCAACTGACATATGATCACCCCTACTTAAGCTTTTGGGTTGATTCCATTTAACAAAACCAATATGCTGATTATTTTATTTATTTATTTTTGGATAGAAGTTTCTTTCACCTCTTTGTTCTCTTCTCTTTTTAATGAAAATAAAATTTTGAGCAACCGAAGTGACTTTATTGTCTTCTCTTGTTCTCATACTTATTTCGATCAATTTTGTAATCCTCATAGATTGTTCTTTTATTTTTTACTTTTTTTCAATGAAAGTTGTTGTCATTGTAAAAGGAAGCAATCCTCATAGATGGTAAATTATGTTCTTGTATTTGGTTACTTGTTTTCTGATTCACAATGACCTACGTTTAAATTCTTGTGTTTTTTAGCATTCTTTTCACTTTTGCAGATTAAAACTGGTGATGTACGGATTTTGGCCAGCACATCCCTGGTTCTAGTTACAAATAAATGGTCTTCTGAGATTCGGCTTCATGCGTATAAAACGCTACAAGTTTGTGATTCCATCTTTAATGCCTAACTTGTAACCCTATTAACAACCTATTCATCCTTTCCATGCATGCTTTTTTCAAACAATAATTTATATTTATTTGTCATCTGTATTTGAATTTTTTGTATTGAACTGGAGTATGGGGAACCCTTTTCCAGATTTAAGCATGGCTTTTAGCTGAATTTAAACCTCATCAACTTTTTCTGAAAATATTCTTGGTTCCAATTTTTGTTACTCTCGTTGGTCCTAAGAAGTTTTAACCTGCAAGCATGACTCTTATAATATACTTAAATTAATGTTGTATATGAATTTAAATATAATGATTTATCGTTGAAGTTGATTAAATGAATTTTATTGTGCCCCGTATTTATTTTTGGGTTTGTAATTCATAACTCTAAATCCTCCTTTTCAGATTTCCATCATTGTTTCAACTGTTACATATTTGAATAATTGATTTTATCTCAATTTATTTCAGCTGTATTTGTTTGTATCTTTATGCAGCATTTGGTTCGCTTAAGATGGGAGGAATTGAATTCTATGGAGAAGAGAGATTTTGCAAATGTTTGCATTGAGCTTATGGCTGAAATCACGTCTCCTTGTGAAGAATGGGCTTTGAAAAGTCAATCAGCTGCTCTTGTTGCTGAGGTCATGCTCTTTAGGAACTACAGGATCTTAATTTATTATTTACACTGTAATAGGGCTGACAGTAGAAAGATATAGGAAGGTCATCCGTTGTTTCTGGGATTTGAAAGTCATTATTATCTTTGTGAATCCAATTTAAAAAAATGAAAGATATAAATCTACATCGAAATCACTTTTTTTTAGAACAACTGCTTTCATTGAGAAAAAAAGGAAGAATACAAGGGAATACAAAAACCAAGCCCACAAAACCCCCCTAGAGAAAGGGCTTCCAGCTAAGTAAAATATTGCTTACGAATAGTTACAAAAAGTTCTCGAGATCGAAGCCTAAAGAGAAACATGAAACCTTAGCAAAGACCAAATCTCACTAGGGTGTCTCTCCACCCCACGAAACACTATGTTGTTCCTCTTCTCCTAAAGATCTCACAATAGAGCACATATCCCCGCAAACCAAAGAAAACGACCTTTCTCTTTCAAATGAGGATGGAGGAACTCCTTGATCATAGAACGAATGTTCCTCTGATGAGCAAACATATAATCAAACTCCTGAAAGAAGCCATTCCATACAGATCTTGCATACTGACACTCTCAGAGAAGGTAGATCCAAGTTTTCCTCCGCCTTTGAACAAAAGATGCAACAAAAAGGATCCATTAACGAAGACATCTTTCTCAAAAGCCTATCCATTGTGTTCACACTACTAAGGCACCAAGCAAAACTTGCCAAGAAAAGAATTTGACTTTCTTAGGAATCTTAATCCTCCATAAAACATCAAAGATCGACTCAATGGCAGGAGAGGGATCCAATAAAATCCTAAAGAAAGACCTACAAAAGAAGCCCTTTGTGGGTGAAGAACTCCAAACACGAGCATCCTTTCTTCCAAGCCTAAAGTTAAGTGATATATAATTAACTTTGCTTTTACCCACTAGCTTAAGTTTTTGGGTCAATTGGTGATTGAAGATGGTATTAGAGCAGGTGGTCTAGGGAGGTCTTGTGTTCAAGCCCCTGCAATGTTATTTCCTCTCCATTTAATATTGATTTCCACTTGTTTAGTCTTCTTCATATTTCAAGTCCACAAGTGAGGGGGAGAGTGGTATATGATTAAATTTGCTCTTACCCACTAGCTCAAGCTTTTGGATCAATTGGTGATTTAAGACCCTCAATCAAAGAAAGAAGAGAGGCGACCTCCGTCATTTCCCTATTGAATAAAGGCCAACGGAAACCAAAAGAGAAAGAAGTCGAATTCTCCGACTAAACCAAAAATCCGACGCCTGACAATTTTTCAAGGAGGACAAATGATATAATCAAGGAAACACAGATGAGTGAGGTCTATCCCCCACCCAATGATCTTCCTAAAAGTACGTTTCCTTACCATCTACCACAACACAAAAACAAGATTGGGAAAAGGAAGGAAGATGAAAAGAAATCTCACTCCACAGATTTTGGTGTGTGCTTTTAACCCCTTTCGCCGCCACCCACGCATAGGGATGGGGACCTGCTTGCTCACAATAACCGATACTTGCTTTTGTTAATTTCAAGCCCCGACATTCCCTCAAAGAACCCTAGAATGTGATTGAGGATAAAGAAAGAGTTTTCTTTGCCAGAGCAGAAGGACATTGTGTCATTAGAAAACTGAGGTGAGATAGATCCACCTCCTTAAAACCAACCTTTGAAGGGCTCGAGAATGCCTCCTTCCACCTCCTTGTGAATGAGATGAATTAAGACTAGTTCACAACTAACAGGAAAAGGAAAATATATAGGGGATCCCTTGTCTCAAGCTTAGGCCTTTATCGAACTCTTGGAGAGCTGCTAATAAGGACAAAATATTTCACATTCCTAATGCATTCCTACACCCACATTCTCCATTTATACACGAAGTCTTTCTTTCCCATCACCCATGGTCGTAAGCTTTCTCAAAGTCGATTTAAAAAATCACACCCTCCTTTTTCTTGGTTCTATAATCCTCAATGACCTTGTTCACCGTGAGGGTCTGATAAAAAATTTGTCTCCCCATTGCAAAGTTCCTTAGAGCTTCAGAAATAGTCGAAGGGAGCATTTTCCTTGAGCGATTATCCAAGACCTTCGCAAGGATCTCGTACACATTGGTTATAAGACTGATAGGTTTGAAATCCTCGACCCTCTTTGCACTTTCCTTCTTAGGAATAAGACACACGAAAGTTTCCGAAAGGAAGCGGTTCAAGATGCCCTCTTGCAAAGAATGCTTTAGAAGTCCCCCTTTAGAAGATTCCAATTATCTTGGAAAAAAGCCATAGAGAAGTCATCCAGGCCAGGGATTTGCTCCTATCACTCCCAAAAACTGCATTCCTAATTTCATCTAGAGTGAAGGACCTCCATCTCCACACCCTCTCTGGTTGAGATGGGACTCCAATCAATGCCTTGAACAAATGGTTTTGGCATCAGGCAAGGCTGTACAGGTCAAAAACCATGGACAAAATCTCCTCCTCCACTAACTCGACTCGTACGCTTCTCATTGCCCTTGATCAAAATATAGACTGATAGGTCTTAGCTTTCTTGTTATTCTTAATATTTGGTTTGGCTCTTGACTTGGTTTGTAACTTCTCACGTATGAATGCAATTTTTTTCTCATGTTATAGAAAAGCATTCATACATACTATGATACTAGTTATTGCTCTTCTTTTCCTGATTTACAGATAGTCAGAAGAGAGGGATTAAGTTTATGGGAAGGATTGTTCCCATCTTTGGTTTCCCTGTCTAGTAAGGGTCCTATACATGTAAGTTCCAAAATTTGTTGCTTCAGAAATTTCTCCATTAAGGAAAAAAAAGGTTCTTCAGACACATTATTTCTTCTTCCTTCATTCCAAGAATTATACTCATATAATTAATTACTCTTTTGTTCATTTAATCTTAGGCGGAGTTGGTTTCAATGATGCTGAGGTGGCTTCCTGAAGATATTACAGTTCACTATGAAGATCTAGAAGGTTCATCATGAACTTTCATTGGTGTTCATGTGCTTCTGTTATATTATTTTTTATTATTGACTGGATGTCGGTAGCATTATAATTTATACATTTGGTGATATGTACTGGTACTGGTTTAAGTCTCTACATCTGAAGCTTTATCTTCTTTGTTTACATTTTGAAGTGGTGGTTCAATAACTTACAAAGGATTTTCAGGTGATCGGCGCAGAATCTTGTTGCGTGGGCTTACTCAATCTTTGCCTGAAGTTTTTTCTTTGTTGTATACAGTACGTTCATCCCTTAACATTCACACACTTCCTCATTCTAGATTTAGTATGATATTTCTTTTTGTTAAATAGTTACTGGAGAGGCACTTTGGAGCTGCCCTGAGTGAAGTAAGCAGTCAAAGGCTGGACATTGCAAAACAGCATGCAGCCGCAGTTACTGCTGCCTTAAATGCTGCTAATGCTTATGCTGAATGGGCACCACTACCTGATCTTGCTAAATATGGTATAATACGTGGGTATGATATTTTTATCTTATTCTTTGTAGAACCTGAGTTGGAGTTGTTGGTATATCTGGTTCTGAATGCACTCTCGACAGGTGTGGCTTCTTACTTTGTTCTCCTGATTTTCGCCTTCATGCCTGTGAATTTTTCAAGCTTGTCTCTGCGAGGTATGTCGCAGTGTTATGCATGTTCTGCGCAATCCTGAGCAAATGTCTTGACTTCCATTCTGTTTTGCACGTAAAATGCAGGAAAAGATCTCCAGATGCTACTACAACTGAATATGACTCTGCCATGAGAAATATTTTTGAGATATTGATGAACATCTCTAGAGAATTTTTTATCAGAGGTCCTCCTAGTTCTGGTGTGGTTGATGAAAGTGAATCTGAGTTTATGGAATGCATTTGTGAAAGTCTCGTATCCATGGGTTCATCTAATTTGCATTGTATATCTGGGGACAGCACTCTGCTTCCACTTTATCTTCAACAGGTAATTATGATTTGTCACCCCTGCGCTTAGAACCCCAGGCTTTAAGGATGTGAAACACTTGACCCCAAAGGCAACCCAAGGGGGTTTCATTTTTTGGGTCAGGCTAACTCAAGTATATCACTGACATAAAAGATTTGAGCTTCTAATGGATTTCAAGATTTATGAATAGTTTGCACACTGAAATATGCTTTCTTACTCGGAGATTTTTCCTGTCATAGATGCTGGGCTTTTTCCAACACGATAAATTAGCTCTTCATTTTCAGTCCCTGCACTTTTGGCTGGTATGTATGAGGTCTGTACGTTGTTTTCCTTAAAATGTTTGATATCACAATATTTTGCAGACAAGGTTTTATTTCAGCATGTACATTTTTTGTGCTCAATAGGCATTAATGAGGGATTTGGTATCAAAGTTGAAGGTTACAACCCATTCAACGGGAGATGTTTCAAAACCTAATTATCAAGGCTCTAGTTCTGCATCGCCTGATAATGACAAGAGATCAATCTTAAATTTTATGAATGATGATATATGTACTGTAATTCTTGATATATCTTTTAAGCGACTGCTGAAGAAAGAAAAGGTTTCCACTGTCGTAGCACCCTTACTGGGGGGATTGGAGTTGTGGAGTGATGATTTTGATGGAAAGGGTGATTTCAGCCAATATCGGTCAAAGCTGGTATGTATGACTACTTAATCTAATATTTACCCATGGTAATTGTTGTATTTTATAAGAACCTTTCTTGACTTTTTACACTTTCAGTATGAACTGGGATTCATTTTCTGAAGATATGACTCACGGAGTGAAAAGAGAATACAAAAAATTGAGAGAAAAACTATAAAATTAGCAAGGACAAATAAAGGCATTTCAGTTAAGATTTAAGACATATATCTTGCAAAGAGAAGCTAGAAAAATGTTCAGATAGAGAAAACTAAGATAAATCCTTTGGACGAGCTGATTCAAAACAATCGAGCCAAAAGAGATGCTTGTTTTAGAAAATCCGTTGGTTTCTTTCCAACCAAATTTCTGATAATGGGCTTAAACCACATTAATACACCAATTATAACACCAATTATAGTCTCGGAAGATAAAGCAGGACCAACCAGCAGCTGTTGAACATTACCCTTGAAAACATTAGAGAAACCCCACTGAAAATTAAAAATGGATAAAAGCTTGCACCAACAGGCACGTGAACAGGGACCACTAAAGAAAATATGTTGAGATAATCCCCATCAGCCGAACATAATGAGCAAATTGAGGGCGAAATACAATTATATGGCAGTTTTCTTTGAAGAACCTCAGAAGGGTTTTAGACTTCCATTAAACATAATCCATAACAAACTGCCAACTCTTTTGGTACATTTGGATTTCCATAATGCCAAATAAATCTCCTTTTCCAAAGGAGAAGAAGAAGTTAAATGTCAAGTTAATGACTTCACAGAAAATATGCCTGAGGGTTCAAGGGGCTACCCTTCAAAAAATGATGTTCCATGACTAAATAGAAGAATTCCAATGTGCTGAAATCGAATCACTCGGTGACATAGATAAAGAAAACAATCAAGGGATGCTAAACTTTGAAGGAGAATCATTTAACCATGGATCATGCCAAAAAGAAATACGACTGCCATTGTCTACGTTGAAAACAGAAAATGATTCCACACTCTTCCAAATCTTAGAAATACGCATCCAAGGATTACGAGAACTCAAAACATGCTTTCCAGGCGTATGCCTCTCAAAAATAGAGGAATCATGAATGCTAACAATTACCTTATGCCAGAAGGAATTAGGCTCGTGAATTAAATGCCATCCCCATTTAGCAACGTGTGTTTTGTTCTTACAATTTAAAGCTCCAATGCCATGATCACCATTAGTTTGTCCATCGAAACTAAGCTCCATCTCACCCAGTGATTGATTTTACCTCCTTCACTTTCTTTTCAAAAGGAAGACTTCATCGACCGCTCCAAAATTAGACCAACATTGGAAGGTATGAGAAATAAGGACATGTAATAGAGTGGGATCCAGGATAATACCAAATTGCAAAGCGCTAAATGACCGCCATGGGATAGGTTGAACCGTTTCCATCTATCAAGGTTCTTTTGAGGATTACAAATTGTTGGATCCATTCATTGTATTATTACTTATTGTTCTGTGTGTCTCCGTGCATATGTTAGAACCTTTCCAACTGTATACATGCAAGGAGGACGAGGATATTTTTTATTTTCTGGATTATGATTTATTTTGATGGCTCTCACATAATATCTATCCAGATTCCTGGTTAGTGTTTCAATATCATTTCTAGTATTTATGCAAAATTTCTCGATGCAGTTGGAGTTGATCAAATTTTTAGCTCTATACAAGCCTGTTATAACCAGCGATAAGGTTTCTGAAAGAATTATCACAATCATCAAAAGCCTTTCGCTATTACAAATGCCTTGTCAGGTTTGGTTACAGTACTTTCAATTAACTCCCCTGTAGTTCTTATGAGTTGGCTACTCTTTTGTAAGTGTAAGATTTGTTCTGATACAGGACATAGCTATGTTGGAAAGCATGCAATCAACTCTTGACAATGTTGTAAGTACTATTTTTGATGAATTTGGTGCGGCCAGTACTGAAATTCAGTTGCAATTGCGTGGAATTTTTGAAGGTCTGCCAATAACCTTGTGTTCTATTGACACTTTATGTCTAAATAAATTTGTAGTTCTGAGTTGACTGGTTCTTTGACCCCCTAGGTTTAATTCAGCAACTTCTTTCATTAAAATGGAGTGAGCCAGCCTTGGTGATGGTCCTTGGGCACTATCTAGATGCTTTGGGTCCCTTTCTGAAATATTTTCCTGATGCTGTTGCAAGCGTCATCAATAAGTTGTTTGAGCTCCTAACGTCACTCCCTATTGCTATCAAGGTTCTTATTGACATATGCATTATATGTTTAAAAGGACATACTTGGATAATTGTTTAATACACGGCTTTTTGGCAGGATCCTTCTACAAGTAGTGCAAGATATGCAAGGTTACAGATCTGTTCATCTTTTATTCGTATAGCCAAAGCTGCTGATAGAAGTATTCTGCCCCATATGAAGGTTTCCTTAACCTCTATTTATCACCTACGTGTTTATATGCACATAATTATTGACAAGCATACATGTAGATTCACTGTATTGACGAGAGTGAATTCGCCTTCCCTGATTTCTTTTCTACCCTCGCCTTCTCTTCATCTTCTAGTCTCATGCTCGCACCATGGTTTATATTAAGAAAAGGCTTTTTATTTATCTAAGAAAAGGCTTTTTATTTATCTTTCTGTTGTAAATCAATAGCAAAAGTATCTTAAAACTTAAGAATTGTAGACAACTTATACATGCATCAATTGAAATGACCAAGAGCCTTAGCTTATGATGGGAAATGGAATCGTCATCATTCATATTATCATTTTTTTCTTGCATAGGGTATAGCCGACTCCATGGGATATTTACAAAGAGAAGGGCGTTTGCTTCGTGGTGAGCATAATCTTCTGGGTGAAGCATTTCTTGTCATGGCTTCTACTGCTGGGTAATTAGCAACTTATTTGAACTGACTTCATTTTATGGTTGACAATATGTTCATATTCAGATCTGTCATAGAGTTGAAGTTCAGAGGTTTCACCTTGTCTGAATGTTCTAAATATGTGTTTTATGTTGTATTTTCTTTGTATCCATAAATGTGCTTGGCTTCTGATTAGTATTAGAATTTTTTATTAATGCTGTAAGTATTCTAGTCGCTCATTTTATAAGAAAATTATCACTCACTATTAGGAAATGATCCTTGGAAATTTATTTAATAATTGAAATAACCCTAGCTATTTTTACACAATTTTTGTCTAACATCATGCTATTATTCCACTTCTATAAACCTGTTGCAGAATTCAACAGCAGCATGAAATTTTAGCTTGGTTGCTGGAACCTTCAAGTCAACAGTGGATGCAGCCTGAGTGGCAAAATAATTATTTGTCTGACCCCCTGGGTCTGGTTCGTCTTTGTTCTGAGACATCTACAATGTGGTCAATTTTCCACACTGTGACATTCTTTGAAAAAGCACTTAAGAGAAGTGGAACAAGAAAAGCCCATCCAAATATGCCGAACTACTCAACCACAAGTTCTCACCCCATGGCTTCCCATTTGTCATGGATGCTACCTCCCCTGTTAAAAGTAAACTGCAATTCTATGATTGTTACTGACTAATTCTTATTATTTCTTTTGAAATTCTATGTTTGGGTAGAAGTTTCCCATGTTCTCAAGTAGAATTATTAATAAGTGAAAAAAAAGAAAGCTTTTGATGTCTCCTATAGCACATTGGGAATGTGCAGTCTCCTCATGTAGTAGTGGGGTGGGCTATGATGCATGGATATCGAGAATTCCTGCCTTTTCTTTTCTATTTGAAGTTATCTGTCTATAAAATAAATCACAGTTCGTGTGTTGAAGATTTTTTTTTTTTTAATTAAAATCCACAGTTCACTGCATGCACCGAATGATAACCATCAACATCTCTTTGATATGCAGTTGCTCCGTTCTTTACATTCCCTTTGGTGTCCAGCTGTATCCCAGACATTACCTGGAGAGGTCAAGGCTGCAATGACTTTGAGTGATACTGAGAAATTCAGTCTTCTTGGTGAAGCGAACCCTAAACTTTCAAAAGGTGCATTAAGTGTCACAGATGATCCTCACTCTGACATGAGCAAGGGAGGGGGGCATCCAGAGGCTAGTGAAACTGATATTCGTAATTGGTTTAAATGTATAAGAGATAGTGGGTAAGTAACGAGTAACATATGCATGTCTCTGGTCTATTCTTGGTTGTGCAATTTATAGTTTCTCTTTCCATATTCTTCATGATTCCTGCTTTCTTATATTTTGTTTTGTTTGTTTATTTAACTAGATAAGATATAAAAATATTTTTGTACCATATCAAGTATAACACTCTCGATTCTGTTTCCTTAAAAAAGAAAATGAAAAAAAAAAAAGCAAGTAGATCTTATTCTCTATTTTGGCTGAAAGCTTCGAAGGAGATCCCCCAGCAAAATTCTGGTGGTAATTACAAGATGACTGTTGCTGGACTGTGAGGAGAAATAAGAGAGAATCTTTTACCACATATCATATTTCTATTCTTCTTGAAATCACCTTTTGAGCATACTCGCCTGTGTTCTTTCATTTATCTTTATTGAATGTTAGGCTTCTGATAAAAGAAATGATGCACACTAGTATTGTAGTGTTAGACGGATGGCTGTTTTAGAAGATAAGTAGGATTCCAATGTTACAGTTTTTGTACCCCTTTGCCTTTTTCCCTTCGTACATTTCATCTCTCCATCAATAGTTTTTATTGAAATAGAAGAAAAGAAGACGACACAAGGAGTTTACGTGAAAAACCCTAATTCAGGGAAGAAAAACCACGGTAGAAAAGGACTTATTATTTAATGTCATACATACAATAGACCCAACCTCATATAAATAGAATGAGGTGAAACCCTAATTTAGCAAATATAGTATAAATTACAAAAGTGCCCTTAGGGCTAATTCAACGTATTTCAACACTCCCCCTCAAGTTGGGGCATAGATATCGACAAGACCCAACTTGCTAATACAAGCTTCAAACATCTGTCTCGATAACCCTTTCGTAAAAACATCTGCAATCTGTTGGACTGAAGGTATGTAGGAAATACAAATAGCTCTGCGGTCTAACTTTTCTTAACAAAGTGCCTGTCAATTTCCACATGTTTGGTTCTATCATGTTGCACGGGATTATTCGCAATACTGATGGCAGCCTTATTATCACAATACAGCTTCATGGGCCCCGGACTACTCTCGTGAAGAACAGATAAAACTTTCTGCAACCAGATTTCTTCACACACTCCCAGATTCATAGCTCTATACTCTGCCTCAGCACTACTTCTGGCCACTACACCCTGTTTTTTACTCCGTCAAGTTATCAAATTTCCCCATACAAAGGTACAGTACCCTGAGGTTGACCTTCTATCAGTCATAGATTCGACCCAATCTGAGTCAGTATATGCCTCGATGCTCCGTGTGTCATGTTTCCTGAACACCAAGCCCTTCCCAGGGATGGACTTCAGGTATCTCAAAATTCGAGTCACAGCTTCCATGTGCTCCTCATATAGACTCTGCATGAATTGACTTACTACACTCACAACATAGGAGATGTCGGACCTAGTATGAGACAAGTAAATCAGTTTTCCTACTAAGCGTTGATACCTCTCCTTATTCACAGGAACTCCTTCTGAAATACTTTTCAGTTTGCTATTGACCTCAATAGGAGTGTCAATAGGTTTGCATCCAGTCATTCCTGTTTCCTTTAACAAGTCCATAGTGTACTTCCACTGAGATACAGATATTTCTGCTTTTGTTCTTGCCACTTCCATCCCTAGAAAATACCTTAAACTACCAAGATCCTTGATTTCAAATTCACCTGCCATCCTTTGTTTTAGCTTAGCAATTTCTGTCGTGTCATCCCCTGATAGGATGATGTCATCAACATACACTACCAACACAACAATCTTTCCTAAGGGTGATTTTTTGATAAACAAGGTATGATCAGAATGCCCCTGAACCAAACACAGTGAACCTGTCAAACCATGCTCTAGGGGACTGCTTCAACCCATATAAAGACTTCCTGAGTTTGCAAACATGATTCCCAAACTTAGCTTCGAAACCTGGAAATGGACTCATATAAACTTCCTCTTCCAACTCACCATTTAGGAAGACATTCTTTACATCTAGTTGATGTAGGGGCCAATCTTTATTTACGGCGACAGACAGAAGAACACGAATCATGTTTAACTTAGCCACTGGGGAAAAAGTTTCTGAATAATCAATCCCATACCTCTGAGTGAACCTTTTAGCAACTAACCTGGCTTTATACCTCTCGAGTGTTACGTCAGATTTATACTTCACTGTGAACACCCATTTGCAACCAACTGTTTTGTGACCTCTTGGGAGAGCTACTAACTCCCAAGTCTTATTTACCTCAAGAGCCCTCATTTCCTCCATTACTGTTGCTTTCCACTCGGGAACTTCCATGGTTGCATGTACACTGGTAGGTATTGCTAGAGCATCCAACTGAGTAGTAAAAGCCTTAAAACCAGGAGATAAGTTACTATAGGTCAAAAAACTATGCAAAGGGTATTTTGTACATGACCTGGTTCCCTTTCTCAGAGCAATTAGCATATCCAGAGTGGTATCATAGTTGTCAGTTTTCGTCTGTCTCTCTTCAGTATCAGACTTTTGAGACAATTCTGCATCTTCTTGAGGATCTTTCAGCACCTCATTATCTCCTGAAGTTTCAACCTTCTCTGAGCTCATTTCATCATTTTCTATGTTCCCAGACTTTTCTTCAAGACTCTCCTCTGAAACAATGGGATCTTGAACCTGAGCTGGTTCCGACGCTTGGACACTTTCCGATGGAACACCAGAGGTTTCCTGAATTTCCTTTCTGAGATTCTTCCTATAGTATGTTATCCAGGGCACTTGTCTAGTAGGAAGAACCGACATGGGAACAACAGGAGCAGAGTCAGGTTTAAGACTAGGTAGACTGGGAACAACAGGAGCAGAGTTAGGTTCAAGACTAGGTAGACTAGGTCCAGGAACATTGGGGCTAGGCTCAGGTTCAGGAATATTAGGACTAGGCTCAAGATTGAGGCTAATGGATACGGAGTACGTGGAACTGTTAGTCTCTTCATTCGTGGTCTTCCCCTGAAGATGACTAATGGGAAAGAACGGTTTATCTTCAAGGAATGTGACATCCATAGTGACAAAATATTTTCTGGAAGATGGATGAAAGCATTTATAGCCTCGCTGATGAAGGGGATACCCGACAAACACACATTTTTTAGCTTGTGGAGCAAACTTAGTCCAGTGTGGACCATGAGTATGAACAAAGGTTGTACACCCAAACACACGAAGAGGAACCTCAGGAATAAGACGGGTAGACTGATAGGACTTTTTGAAGCACTCAAGAGGGGTTTGAAACTTTAGAACTCGTGAAGGCATTCTATTAATTAGATGAGCTGCGGTATGAACCGCATCTCCCCACAGGTACGAAGGGAGAGACGCTGGAATTATCAAGGAACGAGCAACTTCAATGAGATGGCGATTTTTCGCGATTTTTCCGTTCAGCCACCCCATTTTGTTGTGGAGTATATGCACACGAGTTTTGATGGATGATCCCTTTTGACACTAGGAATTCCTGGAAGGTGTGGTTGACAAACTCACGACCATTGTCACTCCGAAGAATGGCAATCTTTGTGTTGAACTGTGTTAATACAGTGGTATAGAACTGTTTGAAGGTAGATAAAACCTCGGACTTATCAGCAAGGAGATATACCCATGTAAGTCGGGTATGGTCATCGATGAAAGTTACAAACCATCGTTTACCAGACAGGGTAGAGATGCTTGAGGGACCCCAAACATCACTGTGGACCAGGTGAAAAGGCTGGGTAGGTTTATAGGGCTGAGAAACAAACGACACGCGAGGTTGTTTAGCACGTATACAGACATCACAAGATAATGAAGAAACATTCACATTATGGAATAAATGAGGAAATAAATATCACATATATTGAAAACTAGGATGTCTAAGACAAAAATGCCACAATAAATAATTTGTTTCAGACATAGTAAACGAAGATAAAAGACTAGTCCTAAACAAGCTTCTGGAGGAAGCATCTGTAGAAAGGAAATATAGGCCTCTGTCATATCGGGCAGTGCCAATCGTCTTCCTCGAGCTCAAGTCCTGAAACAAAGCAGTATCTAGTGAGAAGACAACTCTACAGTTCAAATCTTTTGTTATTTTGCTTATTGATAATAAGTTGTAAGAAATTTTGGGCACATGTAAGACATTTTGCAGAGTTAATCCCTGAAATGGTGACAGTCTGCCTTTTCCAGCAATAGGAGCGAAGGACCCATCCGCAATTCGAATCCTTTCATTTCCAGCGCTTGGATAGTATGAGAGAAACTAGTCGGATGAGCAGTTAAGTGATCGGTCGCTCCTGAATCTAGAATCTATAACTCATTCCCTTCAACAAGGAAACTAAAAGATTGAGGGTTACCTGATTGAGCAACTGTTCCGATCCCTATGGTACCTGAATCACTAGGATTGGTCACTGAAGGCTATGTCTGAGGTTGTGCAGCCCCCTTAACTGATTCACCCATTAGAGCACGTCCAGATTTTGACTCGTCATTCAGAAGGCGACATTTACCATTTGGAGGGTGACCATGCAATTTCCAGCACTGATCTTTTGTGTGCCACTGTTTTTTGCAATACTCACATACTGGGGGTGTTTTACTATTCTGCTTGTCATCATCAGCTCCAACGGACTTTACCCCGAAAGCAGCTGACTCTACAGTGGTAACACCCGACCCGTTCATTGCACTCAATCTATCTTCTTCCAATCTAACCTCTGAACAGACCTCCATGAGAGACGGAATTGGTTTCTGCCCTAGTATTCAACTACGAAATGTATCAAATTTGGGGTGTAGCTCGGCAAGAAAATCATACACACGCTCAACCTCTTCTATCTTGGAGTATTGAATTCCATCTTGTGGGCAGTTCCAGATGATCTCCTGACATAGATCCATTTCTTGCCATAACAACGACATCTTGCTGAAGTATGACGTTACATCCATGCTCCCTTGTTTGCATTCGTAAATCTGTTTACGTAGAGTATACAGGCGGGATGCGTTCTGACGCCTCGAATATAACCGTGGGACTGCATCCCAAATATCTCGGGCAGTGGTTGAATAGAGTAAAGGTTTCCCGATTTGTGGTTCCATGCTACTGATTAACATTGAGCGGAGCAAAGAATCCTCTGCCTTCCAGACACGCTCTTGAGGATCCCCAGGATTCGGTCGTGGTATCTCTCCAGTCAAATATCCAAACTTATGGCGTCCCTTAAGAACCATTTTAATTGTTTGGGACCAAGAAAAGTAATTTTGCCCATTCAACTTCTCTCCCGTGATCATTCCTGATACATCGGGGAAGAATCATGGCCATTCAATCTGGCTCCAAGGGCGGCCATCTGTTGCTAGAGACTAATCAATTGTTGTTGGAGTTCCCCATGAGATTCAGATCTGGAATTTTTCTGTCAAAAAACCATGGGATTTTCTTCAATGGAATCACCCATTCGAAATTGAGGCTGAACTGGATACACATGAGAAAGAAGCTGTCCACCATGGTGTTGTGAAGAAGCTACTGCCAGAAGTCCACCGACGGCAAAGTTCGGCAACCCGTGACCGGCGCTGCTCCCAGACGGCTGCGATGGTGGGTAACGGACAGAAGGCTCGGCGATTGGCTGCAAGGTTGAAGAAATTGCGTCGATCTGACTCGACCTGGCAGCTGGAGCAAACCCACGACCGTCTGGTGCAGATTCGGTTCTGTGCGACGCCGAGGTACCAATCGGTTGTAAATCGATCGCGTGCGTCGGCTGGAGGACGTGCGAAGCTGAGACGGTCGAGGTACCGATCGGCTGTAAATCGATCGCGTGCGCCGGCCGTGGAACGTGCGAAGCTGAAACGGTTGCGTGCGAAGTCGAGGGTCCGATCGGTTGTGAACCGCTCGCGTGTGCCGGCTGGAGAGCGTGCGAAGCGAAGAGACCTTCCTCGATGGTGTTTGGCTGGAACGGTTGAGTCTGGAAGTTAATCGGCGCGCTGGCTGGAGCAAGCCCACCACCTGCTGTTCAGCCCGCCGGCTAGATCTGTTCGGTTGAGCTACCTGGGATGATGGTTCGGAGATAGTGATCAACTGGTTTGAATCACAGCCTCATTAGTCAGCGTACCTTTACCTATCAAGTTTGATGATTGAGTTTCTTCTATCGGGGCTAGGGTTTCATCACCTTGCTCTGATACCATATTGAAATAGAAGAAAAGAAGACGACACAAGGAGTTTACGTGGAAAACCCTAATTTAGGGAAGAAAAACCACGGTAGAAAAGGACTTATTATTTAATGTCATACATACAATAGACCCAACCTCAGATATAAATAGAATGAGGTGAAACCCTAATTTAGCAAATATAGTATAAATTATAAAAATGCCCTTAGGGCTAATTCAACGTATTTCAACAGTTTTGTTTTCTATATAAAATATGATGTTACAGAGTATGTGTTCAAAGTTCATTTGATGGCTTTATTTAGTACCAAGTGCTAACTTGTCTTACATAATTTTAGGTATAACGTCGTTGGTTTATCAGCAACTGTTGGAGAATCGTTTTTCAATTGCTTGGATATTCATTTTGTCTCTCTTGCTCTAACGGAAAATGTCCACTCAATGGAATTCAGACATTTGAGGCAGCTAGTTCATGCGGTTATTATTCCTCTTGTTAAGTCTTGTCCTCCACATTTGTGGGATGTCTGGCTGGAGAAGCTCCTGATGCCATTAATTCAACATACCCAGCAATGTCTGAACTCCTCTTGGTCCAATCTCCTACATCAAGGTAGAGCAAACGTCCCTGATGTCCTTGGAATCCCTTCGAAGACCGACTTGAAAGTGGAAGTTATGGAAGAAAAGCTACTCCGAGATTTAACCAGAGAAGTATGTTTACTCCTTGCTGTTATAGCTTCATCACCTCTTAATCCAGGCCTTCCTTCCCTAGAGCAATCTGGACATGTGAATCGTGTGACTCTTTCATCTCTCAAACACTTGGATGAGTTCTCGTCAAGCTGCATGGTTGGGTAAGTATGGTATCATGTTTTTACCTAAAAAACTTGAGCACATTTTTTATCATAGAAAGAATATATAGAAGTTTTCATCTCTGATGTATGTATATGTTTTTTCTTTCTTGCCCCTTCAGCTTCTTAATAAAGCACAAAGGCTTAGCCATTTCAGCACTACGGATATGCTTAGATGCATTTACATGGACGGACGGTGAAGCTGTGGCAAAAATTTCTTCCTTCTGTTCTACTTTAGTTCTTTTATCTATATCAACAAAAGATGGGGAGCTCCACGAGTTTGTTTCCCGGGATCTCTTCTCAGCAATCATCCAAGGATTGACTCTCGAGTCGAATGCTTTCATTAGTTCTGATCTGGTTGTCCTCTGTCGTGATATATTTATACATCTCTCTGAGAGAAACCCAGCTCCTAGACAGGTTAGGTTGATTTGCTAGCTTATATTTGGTAGAATGCCAACAAATGAAACACATTCTAGTAAACAACGTCTGTTTCTTAAAACCTTTCAGGTCTTGCTCTCACTCCCCTGCATTAAACATCATGATTTGGTTGCTTTTGAGGAAGCACTGGCAAAGACATTTAGTCCAAAAGAACAAAAGCAATATATGAAGAATTTGCTTTTATTGGCAACTGGAAACCAATTAAAGGCCCTAGCAGCTCAGAGAAGTGTCAATACCATTACTAATGTATCAGGTAACTACAATAAACTTTTCTCCTGCTTATCATTTCAAATGGTTTCCAAGCTCTACTGAATTCTCCTTTCCTACCTTCAGCAAAGTCACGTGGTTCAGTCAGCGCTTCAGAGACAAGATTGGATGAAGGGGATTCTCTTGGCTTGGCAGCAATATTGTGACGGTCGTTCTCTCATGCAGACCTGCTGTACAGGAAATGAGCTATTTACTCATCGGAATTCTAACCGACATACCATAAGTTTGGTCTTCGGTTTATCATCAAAGATCTGCTAAGGATCTGTATACTCTTTCAACATCCCATATTCTATATTCTTGATATAGGCATTACACTTTTCTAGTACTCAGAAAGTTTCTCCTTGGCTGCGGTTTGAAGATGTTTACCAGATCTGAAGAGTTCCCATTGCTTACAGGGTTTATAAACCTCTATAACTTAAATAGGTAGATCAAGGTATTTATAAGCCCCACAAATTATAGTTTTAGAGTTATTTAAAGGTCTTTCTTCATACTAAGGTTTTTTTCTGTCAATACTTGTGTATGTAATTTTCAGTTTTATACCTGACTATTTTTTCACATTAAAGAGATGAGCTTTTAGAGAAAATCTGACCCTTAAAATCTCTTTCCTCGATTACTACGTTTCTCCTTTCGCTGCTGCAGATTAAATAAAGTTAAACTATTTATTGCCGGAAGTTGTGTCAAACTATTTATTGCAGATTTAATCGCTGCTGCAGATTAAATCACTGAACTTTTGAACTTATTCTATTTTAGTCACATCCTAATATGTCCAAATTAAAGTTCATGTGCTTTCAAGTTTTAATAGATCTTAATTTTAATCTTAAAAATAGTCTTCCTTCTATAAAATTTTATTATTATTGTCAAATAAGATTAGAAAAAGATATTATAAAAGTTTAGGACTACATATGTACCACCAAACATCTTAAAGAAAGATTAAGAGTAAGTTTTAGGTTAATTGAAATATGATCATGTTGGTTCAAAATGTGCTAAGATATCAAGGTGAGTTTAGCTCAAATGACATGGTCTAGCATATAATGTGTATGTAGTATAAATCCTTTCACCCTCTATTATACGCTTAAAAATAAAAGACTTGTTAAGTTGATAATGTCTATCCTAATCTCTCGATTCTTTTTTGTTTTTGGTGAATTTTTACAACATTATTTGATAGTTAATTTATGCATCGAGAAAAACTTAATTTTTTGAGTTAAACTTGATTTTTATTTAAATGCTTGAGTTTATAAAGATACATTGTGGTTTTTTTCCCATGAAAATTGGCTGAAGGCCAACTCAACCTCTATATTGGATTGGGCTATCACAACGTATTTGGGTTCACTTAGCTTTTAACGGAGTGAAAACTTTATTAGTTGCCTTGGATTGGTTTTAAATGTGTTTGATACTATATTTATAAATCATAAAATAAGGCATGATTATCCCCTAAATGTCAAATTTAATATAAACTATTATAAATTAAATTGTAGCATGTTTTAAGTTTAAATCTTTGTATAACTATTAATTTGTAATATTATATAAGTTAAAATACATTACACCACTACACCATGCATATTTTAATTTTTAGAAATGAATTGAGTTTATTACCTGAAATATTATATTTGTAAATATTTTTCTAATATAATCATGCATTTTTTTAAGAAAACTTAAAACTCAACATAAAAATGGTTCTCATAATTTGCTTTGTATTACAAAATTTAAAAACAATGGTAACAAAACACCTATTTAATAAAAAAGTATAAAACAAAATCTAAATTATCAACCAAACAAATACTAACCAAAACCCTAATTGTGCAATGCCTATTCAATTGGAGACCAAAAGGTTCAAAAAAAAAAAAAAAAAAAATTCTTCGACCCTGTTTGGTAACCAATTGATTTTTTGTTTTTATTTTTAAAAATTAAGCCTATTTTACCCAAATTTCAAAACAAAAACAACCTTTTTGAAAACTACTTTTTTTATTCTCAAAACTGGCTTTGGTTTTTTAAACCATTAATGAAAAATAGATAACAAAAGAAGAAATTTGAAGATGGAAATAACGTTTAATTTTAACAGAAAACAAAATGGTTACAAAATGAAATCTTAACAATTTTAGGAACATAACCACATGTAAAATAAAACAAATTTTAGAAATGTTTAAATTCGAAAATATTTTTCAAATTTTATAAACGAGGAAGTAGAACAATTATCAAGCAAATTTCTTAAAAAACAAAAAAAAGAAATTAAAATGTTATTAAATGGGCCTTTAAAAATCTAAAAGATACATATTATTAAAGTTCAAGAAATCTATTTGATGTAAAATTAAAACCTTAGAAAGAAAACATACACAAACTTGAAATTTCAATGATCATTTTCAAATATAAAAACAAACTAAAATATTTATAAATATAGTAAAATGTCAAAATATTATAAATGTATATCATTATTATTATTTTTTTTTATATCGATAAATATTTAAACCAGTTTACATATATCTCAATCTTATTGGAATAATCATTTGACTCTCCGATATTTAGATGTCAGAGAAAATTTATAAGAAATTTGGACTGAATTTGAAAATATTTTGAATAGTTGGAGCTTTAAAACTTGTAATTTAACGAAAGAGAGAAAAACGAAACGAAAAAAGAAAAAGAAGAAAATTCAATAAAGAAAGGCGAGGAAAAGGAAACGAAGAAACGGAGGGGCCTTCATGTGTGTCTTCGGACTTCTGATGGTTAGGGGCTTTTAGTCGATTTTCCTCTATAATCAAATCAGGTATCTACAATAAACCCTAAAATTCTCTCAATCGTTTCATCTTCAGATTCTCTTGATTCGTTTTATTTTACTGTTTCTCTCGAAGTCGACGATGGTTGCTTCCATTGCTAACGGCGACGATGGATTGAAGAAGCTCGAGTACTTATCCCTTGTCTCCAAGGTATGTTCTGAGCTCGAAACTCATTTAGGGTTTGGAGATAAAGTCCTTGCTGAGTTCATAACCGAGATGGGCCGGAGCTGTGAGACGGTGGATGAGTTCGATGCCAAATTGAAAGAGAACGGTGCCGAGATGCCCGATTACTTTGTTCGGTCGCTCCTGAGGATCATTCACCTAATTCTTCCTCCGCAGAAGGGTGACAATGATAAGGAGTTGAAGAAGGAGAAAGAATCAGATGGGAAGAAGGGCAAGTTTCGGGCATTGGCCATTGGCGATGATAGGGAGAGAGCTAAGGAGCTTGAGAAGGAGATTGAATTGGAGGCTCACCAGAAGCGTGGGGACAGAGAGGTAGAAGGTGATCGATACAAAGGGAGGGCAGGGGACAGAGGAAGAGATAGAGATAGAGACAGAGGTAGGGATAGGGATAGAAGAGACGGAGATAGAGACAGAGACAGAGATAGAGATAGGTACCGGGATCGGGATTGGGATCGAGATAAGGATAGAGATAGGCACAGGGATAGATGTGAAAGGGATGAGAGACATGGTGGTAGGGATCGTGATGATGATGGCGATGATGATTATCGGAGAAGTGGAAGGCAAAGGGATCGGAACAGGAGAAATGGGTATGAAGAAAATAAGAGTTACAGGGGGGATGCAGAAGATGGTAATGGGAATTGGAGAGGTGATAGGGATAATCTTACACAAAATGGGCGACACCGGCCAATCGATCACGAACCTGAATTATACAAGGTCTACAAGGGTAGAGTTTCCAGAGTGATGGACACGGGTTGCTTTGTCCAGTTGAATGATTTTAGAGGCAAGGAGGGTCTGGTTCATGTTTCTCAGATTGCTACTAGAAGAATTAGCAATGCCAAGGATGTTGTAAAGCGGGATCAAGAGGTCTTTGTCAAAGTCATTTCAGTTTCAGGGCAAAAGTTGAGCCTTTCTATGAGGGATGTGGATCAGCATTCTGGTAAGGATTTGCTTCCGTTAAAGAAAAAAGATGCTGATGACGGTCCTAGAATGAATCCTTCAGATACAAAGGATGATGGTCCAGTGGTTAGGACTGGCCTTTCTGGAATTAAGATTGTGGAAGATGATGTTACTGTCCCTTCACGCAGGCCTTTGAAGAGAATGAGCTCACCTGAGAGATGGGAAGCCAAACAACTGATTGCTTCTGGGGTTTTGAGTGTAAGTGAATATCCTTCTTATGATGACGAGGGAGATGGGTTATTATATCAAGAAGAGGGTGCTGAAGAAGAGCTTGAGATTGAATTGAATGAAGATGAGCCTGCATTTCTGCAAGGTCAGAGCAGATACTCAATTGACATGTCACCAGTGAAGATATTCAAAAATCCAGAAGGATCTCTGAGTCGGGCAGCTGCACTTCAATCTGCACTCATTAAGGAGCGTAGAGAAGTTCGTGAGCAGCAGCAAAGGACCATGCTCGATTCGATTCCAAAGGATCTTAATCGACCTTGGGAAGACCCTATGCCAGAGACTGGTGAGAGGCATCTTGCACAGGAGCTCAGAGGCGTTGGCTTGTCGGCCTATGACATGCCCGAGTGGAAGAAGGATGCCTATGGAAAAGATATTAGTTTTGGGCAGAAGTCGAAGCTATCTATCCAGGAACAGAGGCAGAGTTTACCCATTTACAAGCTGAAGAAAGAACTGATTCAAGCCGTTCATGATAATCAAGTACTTGTTGTCATTGGTGAGACTGGTTCAGGTAAGACAACCCAAGTAACTCAATATCTTGCTGAAGCTGGATACACAACATCTGGCAAAATTGGGTGTACTCAACCACGTAGGGTGGCTGCAATGTCTGTCGCAAAGAGGGTTGCTGAAGAGTTTGGATGTCGCTTAGGAGAGGAAGTTGGATATGCAATTCGTTTTGAGGATTGTACCGGACCTGATACTGTGATCAAGTATATGACTGATGGTATGCTTCTTAGGGAGATTTTGATTGATGATAACTTGTCTCAGTACTCGGTAATTATGCTTGATGAAGCTCATGAGAGAACAATCTTCACTGATGTTCTTTTTGGGTTGCTGAAGCAACTTGTGAAAAGGAGACCTGACCTTCGACTGATTGTCACATCTGCTACTTTAGATGCCGAAAAATTTTCAGGATATTTCTTTAATTGTAATATTTTTACAATTCCTGGGCGAACTTTCCCTGTGGAGATCCTCTATACTAAGCAGCCGGAGACTGATTATCTCGATGCTGCTTTAATCACTGTCTTGCAGATCCACTTAACAGAGCCTGAAGGTGACATCCTTCTTTTCTTGACTGGTCAGGAGGAGATTGATTTTGCATGTCAGTCTCTATATGAGAGAATGAAAGGACTCGGAAAGAATGTTCCTGAGTTAATTATTCTACCAGTATATAGTGCCTTGCCCAGTGAAATGCAGTCCAGGATTTTTGAACCTGCTCCTCCTGGTAAGAGGAAAGTTGTCGTGGCTACTAACATTGCCGAGGCTTCCCTGACAATAGATGGAATCTTTTATGTTATTGATCCTGGGTTTGCTAAACAGAATGTATATAACCCAAAGCAAGGGCTTGATTCTCTTGTTATTACACCAATCTCACAAGCATCGGCCAAACAACGTGCTGGGCGTGCTGGGCGAACAGGTCCTGGAAAATGTTATCGCCTCTATACTGAGAGTGCTTATCGTAACGAGATGTCTCCTACAACAATACCAGAAATTCAGAGAATTAATCTTGGTCATACTACTCTTACTATGAAAGCAATGGGGATAAATGATCTTCTGTCATTTGATTTTATGGATCCACCTTCACCCCAAGCTCTAATTTCAGCAATGGAACAACTTTACAGTCTAGGGGCACTTGACGAAGAAGGACTTCTGACTAAGTTGGGTAGAAAAATGGCTGAATTTCCTTTAGATCCACCTTTGTCAAAGATGCTACTAGCTAGTGTGGATCTTGGATGCAGTGATGAGATTTTGACCATAATTGCAATGATTCAGACTGGAAATATCTTTTACAGGCCACGGGAAAAACAAGCCCAGGCTGATCAGAAAAGGGCAAAGTTTTTCCAGCCAGAGGGAGATCATCTGACTTTGCTTGCAGTTTATGAGGCGTGGAAAGCCAAAAACTTTTCAGGCCCTTGGTGTTTTGAGAATTTTGTTCAGTCTCGATCCTTGAGGAGAGCGCAGGATGTGAGAAAACAACTTCTTTCAATTATGGACAAGTATGATATTCTAGTATCCTCTTAGTGTATTATCTTTGTTAAATTATTGTCTTCAGCTGCGGATATCTGTTGTTGTCTAGTCTTGCATGCGTAGCAACAGTTTACATGTATGGAGTATGATACGGTTGCTCTTTGGTGGAGGTGGTGCTTTTGGGAGGAGGACAAAGTTTAGTGACATGTAGGAATGGAAATGAGTACAAATATGTTCTTTTTTAAACAGAATCAGGCTGAACTAGACTTGGGCATCTTCTTGGTGAAGAATTTGGAAAACGTAACTGAATGAATTTTTGAGATGCATAATTATGTTTGTATGCAGAAAGTTGAGTTAAAATGATGGTGAGGCGTATGTGGTAGTAACTGACTCTACTTCTGTCCGTTGGGGGTTTAGGAGGTTATTAGGTTTAATGTATTTATTGTGGCCATTGTTTGCACGATCTTTTTGTGAATATAAGCTAGTTCTTATTTTTTAGATTGCAGTCCTTTTCGGTAGTTTAGGTTTGGACCCCCTTCAGTTGGGCTTGTAGTACTTACCTTCTTCCATTTCTCAGAAGCTTAGTTCCTTAAAAGGAAAAATGAAAATAGATAGTTGACATGTAGGAATGGAAATGAGTACAAATATGTTCTTTTTTAAACAGAATCAGGCTGAACTAGACTTGGGCATCTTCTTGGTGAAGAATTTGGAAAACGTAACTGAATGAATTTTTGAGATGCATAATTATGTTTGTATGCAGAAAGTTGAGTTAAAATGATGGTGAGGCGTATGTGGTAGTAACTGACTCTACTTCTGTCCGTTGGGGGCTTGTGAAATCAACTTCTAAGATTCTTCTTGAATTCGATAATCCTTGGAATTATCTGTGTACAGAAGGAAATCATTCTGCATCTTGATTCGGGAAATTTTTAGACTCTTTTACTTTTATCTGCTCCTCCTTGATCAGTTTTTCTTATCAATCATCATCAGTTCTTACTACCATTGATCTCTTGGATGTTAACATCTTACTGTTCATATGAATCTTCTCGCTTTCTAACTCACGAACGTTTGCATAATTTTAGGTACAAATTGGATGTGGTGAGTGCTGGCAAGAACTTCACACAGATAAGGAAGGCAATTACAGCAGGGTTCTTTTTCCATGCAGCCAGAAAGGATCCTCAAGAGGGTTATCGGACCCTAGTTGAGAACCAACCAGTTTATATCCATCCGAGCAGTGCGTTATTCCAAAGACAACCTGACTGGGTCATATACCACGAGCTGGTCATGACAACAAAAGAATACATGCGTGAAGTGACAGTCATAGACCCCAAATGGCTTGTTGAATTAGCTCCAAGATTCTTCAAAGTTGCAGATCCTACAAAGATGAGTAAGCGAAAGCGACAAGAGCGGATTGAGCCACTCTATGACAGATATCACGAACCGAACTCTTGGCGTTTGAGTAAGAGACGAGCTTAATTAATGTGTCTTTTTCCTGTGCCATATTTGCCTGACTATGTAGGTTTTAAGGCTTGCCATAAAATGTATATATCCTGTTGTATAATCTCGAGGGTAAAGCCATTAAAAGATCGTGGCATTTATATATCAGGAAAGTTTTGCCTTCCTCCACTACCTATCGATCATTGAGTTATGATTCATCGTTTTGAATCTTTTGATAATTCTTTTTGCCTCCGCGCTGGACTTCACTAATAGAACCATTTTTATTTTCTCGATTATTAGTTAAATTATAAAATTGTAATGGTGTCTTTGTGTAGACCCTTCAAAAAAGAGAAGTTATTTACCTTGTCGATAGATCAATATTTTTTTTTTATAATTCTTATAAATAGTTTGACAATTTTTTTTTGGAAAAGTTAGCCTATTCCTGCAAATTAGGCTGCAAAATGTCGGTCATATTTTACTAAAATAAATAATATTCTCAGCAGTGACTATTCCTATGTTTCAACTTGTGTAAAAACATAATGTTATTTTAACATATCTATTGAATTAATTTCGAATGAATTGCCATGTCAAATGATTGGGCAAATATATATATTGTCTTGAAGAGGTTGATAAAATATTGAAACTATTAATTTTTTTTCTAATACCTTGAGAGAGAACAGCGCTTAATTCTAATTTCATTTACATCTGATAAAATACTTTTTTCCCCCCTAAAAATACAACTACGACTTTCTAAAAATACAACTAGGACGAAGACTTCTATATACAAAAGTTATGCCAATACTACTGTCATTTTGCTTTGACTACTTCTGATACACGACTTGAAGCCATCTTATTTTAACCACAACATAGATGTTCCAAAACAAAATATAGCTTTGCATAAACTGTACTTCATCAGTCATCACAAACCATGGAAGTTAAAGTGTACTTCACTCTTGCAGCCCAATAACGCCTGCAAGAACCACAAATGATACATGTTTAAGTCTACGGAAAAGTTCAGCCTCCTGTATTTAATAACAGATTTGTCCCACAAAATGTCACGATCGATACACCACTATATCCAAGGTGCCAACTCTGTTTGTGCAAAGCTAAAAAAAACTACAGGTAGAGTATGCTGTATAGCAAATCACTTTTAAAACCAGCAAAACCGGGGTCTATATACAAAAGGTAAATACTTATACTTTGAATAAATCTTTATTTGAAAGATCCCTTGATAAAGGACCATGATAACCATCTACGTAAGACTTAATATTCTACGAGTTTCTTTGAAACCCAAATGTTGTAGGGTCAAATAAGTTATCTTGTGAAATTAGTCGAGATGTATGCAAATTGGTCCAGATACTCACGGATATAAAAAATATCTTATCTTTATCTTTTTTTTTTTTTTTTTTTTTTTTTTTTTTTTTTTTTTTTTTTTTTCAATCGAGATTCATTTGATAATATTAATAATTTTCAAAATTATAAAGGGAATGCTTGTTGGAAATCTTCTTTTTTAATAAGAACAAGAAGCGGCTAGTAAGATCCATTGAAAATAAAAGGACTAACAATAAAATGAAACAATGATATTTTAACCATAATAATATCACAAACCGAACCCAAACCTATGAGAAAAGGCACTAATGTCTAAACAACTTCATCAAATATTGCTGGTATTAAATATGTATCATTATTAGAAGAACTATTATTTAGAGCTGTATGTTTGTCAAGAGTATAAAAAGTGAATATTCTTAAATCAACTAATTATAATGACATCCACCTGATGATAGAGATAAATGCGGGATTGAACACGTAAACATGAGAGATTCTTCTATACGGAATATATCCTATGCCTTCTTATGGCAAACATGGCAATGTGAAGAATTGGTATGATTATGTAACTTACCACAACCTATTCTCTCACCCGCATTGCCGGTGGTCAGGCTAAGTTCGGTTTGACCTGCAGACAAAAGATCATAACAGTTCACGGATTATGCTTCAGATTTCTTCATTTGGTATCCTGATGGATGTCACCTACTTGACCAACAAAGCCAAAACTAAAAGGGAGGCTTACAAGAAATTGGAGGGAAACAAATATTTCAAAGATTGATACTTCCAGCACATTAAATGAAATCATATCTTGATTTAAGATTCAAATAAAATTAGTGCTACAAATGTGACGAAAATGGATATTTTGCATGTACAAAGTGAAAAATGAGAACCCCGAAAGGATATCACTGAATTCAAAGAAGATGAAATTAATACCAATGCGAAAGTGAAGCATGGTTACAATTAATGCAATTGTAGGTTAACTTCTTTAGGTCAATCCTTTTAATCTTTGAATGATTAGACTAGCTGTGATAGAGTTAAAATGTGTCGGATTTTAATACAGAAACGAAGATTTATAAAGTTACCCCTGCCAAGATCATCAGGATCTGCATGGACAACAATAGACCTTCCAAGAACAGAATTTGGTCCGACGAGAGAAATCTGCATAACATAGAAAGACGTAATGCTTACTAATTGAGATTTCTAGTAGAGATCGTGAAATATCCAAATAAACAATAAAATTGTCCAAACCTGCTTGTCAACAATAGAAAAAGTAGCAGTACCTGTACAATAGACATAACAATATTTACAATTGTGTCAAATTAATCCTCAAAAAGGAAAAGACAGGGTGCTTGAACAGCTTTAACATGTTCAATGATATGTATTGAAATATTGTCATCATTCAATAGGAGGGTGGAGAGGCAGCTAGATTCCTTGAAGGAATACAGTGTTATGCATTTTGGAGGGGCTAATCATTTAGGGTCCAGTTAACTAAAATTTAGACCTTTTTAGTCTCCGAATTTGGAAGAATATGTGCGTTTAAATCGTTTCAAAATGTACCTTTTTAGTCCCCGAATTTTTTAGAATAGGTACATTTGGTCTCAAAGTTTTTAAAATGTACTTTTTTAGTCTCTGAATTTTTAAAAATAGGTTTTAAAAGGCCCGCAATAATTTCTTATTATTATTAGTTTAAATTAAAAAAATAATTTGAAAAAAGGTACCTCTTCTCTCTAAAAATATTTTTTAAACTTATTTTTGTAATTCAAAATGCCATATAATTATATAAAATAAAAATAAAAAATACTTAAGGGACCTTCTAAACCCATTCTTAAAACCTTGGGGACTAAGAAGATACATTTTGAAAACTAAAGGATCAAATGCACCTATTCTAAAAAGTTTGAGGAGTAAAAAGGTATGTTTCAAAAATTCAAGGATCAAAGACATTTATTCTTCAAAACTCGGACTAAAAAGGTAGTTTTACCTAAAGTTTTACTTAAGGGAGAAAATGAAAAGCATTGCGGAATAGCACTAAACAGACCATCATCCCCGGCAACCAAATTTCCAAGATCACCAACATGACGATTCTCATCATGTGGGGCACCATGGTCTTTGCCTTCAGGATTGAAATGTGGCCCTGCGCAACCAATTTGCTTGCTAGTGGAGTTATAATGTCTTGAGAGTTGCAATAGACACTCGGAATCTAACATTGAGGAACTAAGAGGGTGACTCATGAGAATGTACCAGTTGATAAGCAACCATTTGTTGTGTCCCCAAAGGCATGAACATGGAAGCCATGAAGCCCTGCCTTAAGGCCAGAAATATTTCCTGTAACCGTAGTTGGACCTGAAAAATATAAGGGAAAAACTAAGAACTACAATAAAAATAGAACAAAAGAATCTGTAAGCATTTAGATTTTGAACTCAGATTTGAGCTACCATTGTCATTTTGGCTAAAGAAGACAGTTCCACTGACTCCCCGATTGCTCTCAAGAACAGCTACAGCTTTCACCATTGTTTTGTGTTAACTGAACTCAAATCCAATGAAGGTTATCAGAACAACTGAAAGAACTGGTAAAATTGGATACTAATCAAGAAAATAAACTAAAGTAAATTTCCCTTTCGAATATATTCATCAAAGTAATAGTTAACGAATACGTCAAATGCACAAAAGCAAAATGGAACTATCTGAAAGACAAAAAATAAGTCCCGGTGACCGAAGTTGAGAGAGAAGATCAATGCTAACCTTCAACATTCTTAAATAAGTTGACACTTAGTTTAAAAAAAATTAAACTTTTGGTCATTAAGTTTGGTTTAGATTGCATTTGGATCCCTGAGCTTTCAAGCTGAACAATTTTACCCTGAATTTTGCAAAAGGCCTTATAGCACTAGAAACAGTTGTCCTCACTTATACCCATAATCATCCTCTTATCTAGTAAGTGTGGAACTTTAGTTGTATTCCTATTCCTAATACTTTCGACTAAACAGTAAACAACAAGGAGCTTTAACGATATCCAGTAGCGAACATTGAACTAAAAAAACCACAGCGTATGAGTTATAACTCACAGCTGCAGCTACCATGAAAACTGGAAAGTAGTAAAGTACAACTTCTGGTATCTTTAAACTTCAGCGTGCCAAAATAAGTTCAAAAAAAAAAAAAAAAAAAAAATCAAACAAAAAACAGATAACTATCAATCAGTGACCTGTTTTTGTTCCAGAAATCAACATAATTTTTTTTCTTTCTATTCAACGATAAGTAATGAGAAATGGCAATGATATCAAAGACAGCCATCAAAACCATAAAAATCTCAGCGATGAGTTTTAACTCGTAAGCCGTAACAACCATACGAAACTGGAAAGCAGTGAAGTCCAAAACAAAATTCAAACAAAAATCGATAACAATTCAATCACCACAGAAGTCGATGATCCGGCTGAAAAAAACGAGATATATTAACAGAAACACTCAAATTACAGATGAAATGGGAGAGAAGCATTACCTAGGATCAACTTCACTGTAGTCGAAAGAGAAGAGGAAGAGAGCAATGAAGTGGGGCGAGATTTTTGTAAGCATGGGAGGCTGAAGGAATCGGTAGCGAACATACAAAAAGCGAAGGATGAAATCATAATTTCGAGATCGTCGTTGCGAATCAAGAAGACACCGCGTGTGTTCAACCGACCCACCAAAACAAGGATTGAAATAACGATAGTGTCTGTTTCCGTAATAATCCCTTTTTTCTTTTGGTTTTTTCCTAAAATCCAATTTAGTTGGGAAAATAATTCTAATTCTAATCTTTCCATTATAGTAATTGTCAATTTGTTTGTACCAGGTTCCTGGAAAAATGGGTTCGGTAGAATTTGTTGATATAGATTTGATGTTGATGTAGTTCAATATCTAGTAGTAGTTGATCCATTTTGACGTCTGTGCCTGATTTGAAAAAGTGGAGTTCGTTTTTTTAAGTTGAAATCTTAAAAGAATTTTTGTACTTTTAAGATTTGAGCTTTGAAGAGAGTTTCAGAAATTTAACATTTCTTTTGACAAATTCATTCTGAGAAGTGGTTTGTCAATACAATTTTTTTTTTTAAATACTGTTTTAATAGAGGTGGTGGTAAATACAGTTGGATAGTTTTTTTAAAGTCCTTTTTTCTTCTTTTTTTTCAAAGATTACAATGACCGTTTAAAGAAAATTCTAGAGGCTAAAAATGGACTATTTGAAGGTAATGACTAAAATAATACAAATTTGGAAGTTTTTTTTTGGATAAAAATGAACATGAAAATCTAGAAGAAATTTGAAAATTTGAAGAATTAGAATGATATTTAATGTTTTTTTAAAAAATTTAAAAATAAAAGCAAAACTAAGTAAAGAACAAAATGTCATCCATCTTTATGTAATTCAATTTATTGTTTTCTTCCATGCAATAATGGCATCATAATGTCATTTGCCTTATAATAAGTGATGTAGAAGAAGAGTTATACTCTTTTAAGTTGCTGATTAATTAAATATATTGTTAAGCATTTGATTGTTTTATAAATTAGTCTAATTGGTTAAAGCTTGTTAGTAACCGGTCAGTTAGGTAACTAGTCTTGGTGACCAATTGTGTAGTTGACCTTTTTGGTATAACTAGGCCTATGGCCATTCTTTCTATTCATTAATAAAGAACTCTTGCATTCTTGGAGCAAAAAAATTACATCAAGTGGTATTAGAGCGTTGATCCAACATGAATTCTTCTTGGATCTCAATCTCAATGGATATGGAAGCATCCTCTTCAACCAAGGCAGTGGAGGCCCAAGTATCAGTTGTAGAGAAGTCTCTTGGCGAGATGAGAGGTGAAATGGGTGAGTTATGTTCCATGCTGGCCCAAGTTTTGAGTCAAATGAATTTCCAAATCGAATGAGGCAATCAAGAACATGATAACACACCAAACATAAGTGGAATTAAGATTCAAGAACCTCAAGATTCTGGCATGAACAAGGAGAAAAGGGAAGATCTTGCCGTGTTTGATAAGCAAGAACAATAAAGAAACTATGGTAAAGCCAAGATCAATAAAGTGTTTCATCAAGAAACCAAACAAACAGAATTACAGCCCCAAGAAATCTATACCAAGCAAGATCCAGACCTCAAGAACTTCATGGAGGGAGTTTTATGATGCAATATTCTGATTCTTCAAGTGAAGGAGAGAACTATTTCGTGGAATATAAGAGAGATTGAGTTTCAATCGAGGAAGACAACAATTCCATCGAGACAACCCCGAATACAAGATGAAAAGTGACCTCCCTAGTTTTGATGGACGTATGGAATTAGAAGAATTTCTCGATTGGGCTTCAAAGGTAGAAAACTTCTTCGAATATGCTAACATTCCAGATGACAAGAAAGTTAAACTTGTAGCATTCAAGTTTCAAAGAGATGCATCGACTTGGTGGGATCAACTTGAAACCAATCGTCGTTACTATGGAAAAACTCCAATATGTTCTTAGCCGAAGTTGTTAAAGTTGATGAAGAAGAGGTCTCTTCCGTTGAATTACCAAAAAAGGCTCTACAACCAATATCAAGCATGTAAACAAGGGGACCAATCAGTCTTTGATTACACTGAAGAGTTTCATCGCCTTGGTGCCCGAAATAACTTACCAAAAACTGAGCAGCAGCTGGTATCAAGATTTGTTCTTGGCCTTCATAAGGAAATCAAAGAAATTGTAAAATTACATCCCGTGGTTTACTTGGCTGATGCAATTTCTTTAGCATAATAATCGAAGAGAACTCCGAGCCCAAGCCACCCAAAAACTTATCAAATGAGCCAACCTTAGGAGAGCTAACAACAACAACTCTTCAAAAGAACTTCCACAGACCAGCCACGACAAAACACCTCTGGACAGTTGACAACTAAATAAAACAAAAAGGAGGATACTCCTATTAAACAGCCAAGCAACATAAGTGTGAATGGAAGCACCTCCAAAAAGAATCCCAACCCCTATCAACGAGCAACTCTTGAAAAGTGTTTTAGATCTGGTCAACAAGGCCACCTTTCCAATGAGTGTGCCCAACAAAGAACTTTGACAATCCAAGAAGATGATGTACTTGTGAAACCGACTGCAATGAGGATGATACTGATGATCTTGCTAATGTTCAATCGGATGATGGTGACCAGCTCTCTTGCGTACTCCAAAGAGTGTCAATCACTCTAAAGTCTAAAAATCACTCTCAGAGACATGCCCTTTTTCGCACTTGATGCACAATTAATGGGAAAATGTGCCAAGTGATCATTGACAGCGGCAACACATAAAACATTATTTTCAAGAAGCTGATCAATGCACTCAATCTTACAGCTGAACCACACCCCAACCATACAAAGTCAATTGGATCATAAAGAAAGGGGAAACGACTATAAAAGAGATTTGTATTATGCCTTTATCTATTGGGAATCTATACCAAGACCAAATCCTTTATGATGTCGTCGAGATGGACGTGTGCCATATACTCTTCGAGCCGTGGCAATATGACAATAAAGCATTTCATAATGGTCGGGACAATATGTATGAGTTCAGTTGGATGGGAAAGAAGGTTGTCCTCCTTCCCCTTGGTAAGTGATGTGTTATTTTATTGAATGGAAATATGGATGAAATGTATTGGTGGAATTACGTTGTGCACTCAAGTTTCCTCAGCGGAATTCAAGTGTAAATTCCCCTGAGTTTCCTAGTAAGTCCAGGGTCGATCATAGAGACTTGTGAAAATAGTTTGCGTTGATAATTTTCTTATGAAAACTTTGTGGTAACCGGGTAAATAAATAAAGTGGTTGGTTTGTTGTTGTGTTGATAAAAAGAAATAAATAAATGTGGCGGAGTTGAGAAACAAAGTTGCGTTGATAGATGCAATGAGTATGCGATGAAGGGGTTGAGAAGATCTTTAGCTAGCGTTACTTGGGAATGCGTCAGACTATGCGATCATGTTACTACCATGCACAGCAAGTCATTTTCCAATGTAAATGCAATGCTCCTAAATATAGGATCCAAGTGTTGCATGCAAAATGTCCATAGAGCTTATTCCTAAGTCTCTACTCTTGTCCTATGCGTTGATGCAAAATGCAAGAAAGCAAGGTGATCGCATACAATCATATCTTATTGCTAAGATGCATGCGATGCGTTGATAACAAATAGTGCTCATCCCTAAGTGCCTATCTCCCGTTTATGCGTTCTAATCTGGTTCTCCCAAACCTAGATTCTGATCTGACCTTCCCAAGTCTAGGTTCTGTCCTTAGACTACCCTCCCGAGTATCTCTAATACACGAATGAAGCATACATAAACAAGATAATCACACAGAATGAAGATTCCCTCGTTGTAATAGCTAAACGCTTCTCAACCCATTCAACTAATTTAGCTACCCATGCGTGAATCACATAGAGTGAACAGATATAGAGAAAGAAATTCCATTCTTATATATAAGTTAAGTACAAAATGCTAATGGAAGTTAAGGTAGAGAGTCTGGTAGCAATTCCTTGCTGATCGAGGCTTTTTACACTGAAACCTCTATTCTGAACTAAAGATATTCCCACTTCTGCAGGAGTCGGCCCTCTCTCCCTCTTAGTAGCTTCCGGTGCTCTCCCAAGCTTGCCGGAACGATCTACCGACACAACTTCTTCCTTGCATCCGCCTTAAAAAGGTGAAAGAATACTATGGACAAAGGCATGAACTAAAAATGGTGAACTAATCAACTGCTTAACCCCTTATCTGAAGAATGCACTTGGTATTTATAGGACATCAAAAGATGAAAGGCAGCTTCTCTTTCCTGGTTGTTCAGATGTGACAGCTTTAATTCCTGATTGATGTGTCGGATAATTGTCACCGATAAAGCTAGATGTACTTTGTGACCGTTATCAACTTAATTTGGATCCGACTGCTGTCATCTTTCTGTCCCATCGATCTTAATTGTCCTTTCGTCCGGATGCGTCCACCATGTTGCGGTGATTCTTCTTGGGTGAATATTTGCGAGCATGATCAATGCAAAGTCTTGCGGTGAAGTTGCGCTCGACCGATGAATTCCTATGACGGAAATCTTTGCAATGCGTTAGCGCATATTCTGCATAAAAAATACAAAAATCAATAGTTCTAATGCGTTGACGCACGCGATCACACTATTATAGATTTTATGCTTAATGGACGCAATTTATCATTTTTCATCAACGCAATCCAATATTGTTTAATAACTTAGCACTATGATAACGTGCATTTCTGCCCGTTATCACACCCCCAAATTTAAACAATGCTTGTCCTTAAACATAAGCTAAAGATTCCTTTAGCAAGTCCACTGCAAAGTTCTTTTCCTATATTTCTCAAGGATACTTAATTCAAATCCTATATACTAGAATTTTCTTCAGTCTTATTCAAGTCTACTCTTAAAATATTTCTAAGACCTAGGGACTGCAAGTTTAACTTTCAAAAGGACTTTACAAAATTCCGGAACATCGCATGATCTATTTTAAAAACAAAATTTTCTACCGGGGTGGCAAAAGATTTATCCTTGCATAAAAATTTTCTTTATTGCTATTTTTTTTTCTAACCTTGCGCTGATCCAAGTGCCTTGCCTTCGTTTTGGCTTGCCTCCACGAGTGTCATGCGGACATCCAACTACGAACAATGCACTCTTTCTCAGACTAAACTCATACTGATTTGGCATTGGAGTTGCGGTCATCGATTTATGCGTTGATCCTGGTAACTTACTTTCATTTTGGCTTGCCCCCACGTGTGTCATGTGAACATCCAACTACGGGTAAGTGCCTTTCACAACTTAACTCTTATCAACATGGGTTTCTCCTTTGCATTGACAGTGGAGTTGTTTTTTTTTTTTTTTTTTTTTTTTGAAAAAACATAGCAAGGTCGAAAGTAAATTCCACCCTCAAATTTAAAATGCGGCAATGTCCCCATTGCCAAAGATGAAAATAAGTTATGCGATGTTCTAGAATGCATTGTAAAGAAAGTTTGAAAGAAAGCTAGCAAACCCCCAACTTCTAGAAATATTTTATGAGGTGACTATTTTAAGATTTAGTTGACTCTAATATATACGAAAGAAATAGAAGCATATTTTTTATCATTGAAATCTTACTTGGCAAAGAAATAGAATGCGGTAAACTACTAAATTTATCTACTTGTTAAATGATTGCGGTAATAAAAAGATGCGATGATAAAACTTTGAAAAGTAAAATGCAATGTGATAGCGCAAAATTTGAAATGAAGATAAGGAAGAGTACACCCCCAAATTTGCATTGTCACTTGCATTGGGTTGACGCATCCATCGTTACGGCGATCCTTGCTTCTGCGGATTGCAGTAATGTAGTGAGATCTCCACAATCCTTGCCTTAATTATTATAAACAAACAAAGAGAGGGTTAACTGATTTTAAACAAAACAACAAGAGTTTTTTTTTTTTCTTTTTTGAAAGAAATGAAAAACTGATAATAGCAAAATGACGAAGAGTTAAATGTTCAAGAGTTGAGTAAGGAGTAGCTCGGGTTTTCCCACTTTGCGGAGGGCTTGTCTGGCTGGAAATCTCATCCACAATAAGCCTATATCCGTTGTCCATTAACTTTAAATGTTCAACTGCCATCCTCGGTGATCAGTTCCACCGCACCATGTGGAAATATTTCCTTGATGATAAAGGGACTGGACCAGCGTGATTTTAATTTTCTCGGGAAGAGCCGCAATCTCGAATTGAAGAGAGACTTTTTGCCCGACTTGGAGGTTCTTGTCGCATATGCGTTGATCGTGTCAGCGCTTGGTGCGCTCCTTATAAATTTTCGCATTTTCATATGTGTTGTTCCTCCATTCTTCTAGCTCGACCAATTACATTTTCTGCGCTTCCCCTGCCTTCTCCAAATCAAAATTCAGTTTCTTGATCGCCCACAATACTTTATATTCCAGCTCCAAGGGCAAGTGACACACTTTGCCGAATACCAACGCATAGGGGGACATACCTATTGGTGTTTTAACTGCAGTCCAGTATGCCCACAATGCATCATCAAGCTTCACTGCCCAATCCTTCTGTGAAGGTTTTACTACATTTTCAAGTATCAATTTAATTTCACGGTTGGAAACTTCAGCCTGGCCATTTGTTTGCGGATGATATTCGGTGGCCACTTTGTGAAGGATATTGTATTTGCGCAACAACTTCTTTATATGGTGGTTGAAAAAGTGCGATCCTTTATCACTTATGATGGCACGGGGAATGCCAAAACGCGTGAAAATATTTTTCTTCAGGAACTGAGAGACTAATGCCACATCACTTGCGACACATGCAATTGCCTCTACCCACTTGGAGACATAGTCAACGACTAATAGAATATAGTGCTTACTATTTGAATGAGGGAATGGTCCCATGAAATAAATCCCCCATACATCAAATAGTTCTAGCTCCAAGATAGTATTCATCGGCATTGCATTCTTCCATGAAATGTTGCCAGTGCGTTGATATCGATCACATTTCATTGTGTAGTCAGCAGCATCCTTAAATAACGAAGGTCAGAAGAATCCACTTTGTAAGACTTTGGCTGCAATTCATTGTCCTCAAAGTGCCCTCCATAAGGTGAATCGTGGCACTGTGACATTATGCGTTGTTGAGCAGCATCCGGTACGCATAATCAAATGATTTGGTCTGCACCTCTTTTATACAGATTCGGCTCATCCCAATAGTAGTGTCTGCATTCATTCTTGAGCTTCTTCCGTTGGTGGTAGGTGTAATCTTTAAGAAATTGTTCACAGACCAAATAGTTAACAATGTCCGCATACCATGGCAGTTCTTCTATGCGAAACAGCTGCTTGTCCGGGAACACGACACTCACTTCAGATTCATTGCGGTCAACTTCAGAATTCTCCAGCCTGGACAAGTGATCCACAACTTTATTCTCTATCCCCTTTCGATCAATTATCTCGATATCAAATTCTTGAAGAAGGAGAACCCATCTGATCAATCTCGACTTTGTGTCCTTCTTTGTTATCAAATATTTGATTGCCGAGTGATCAGTATGAATGAGTACCTTGGTTTCCAACAAGTATGCCCAGAATTTTTCCAACGCAAAAATCACAGCCAAGAGCTCTTTTTCAGTGGTGGTGTAATTAAGTTGAGCAGGGTTCAAGGTTTTACTTGCATATGCGATGAGATGCAAAATTGTTTTCTTCTTTTGCACTAATGCAGCTCCCATCGCATACCCGCTTGCATCGCACATGATTTCGAACGGCAGTGTCCAATCCAGCACAATTAAGACGGGTGCGGTAATCAGCGCATCCTTTAAAATTCGAAATGCATTAAGGCAATTGTTGTCAAATTCGAACTTTCTGTCTGCCTCTAGTAACACACTCAATGGTCTTGCTATCTTAGAAAAGTCTTTAACGAATCGTCTGTAGAATCCGGCATGCCCCAGGAAGTTTCGTACTGTCTTCACGTTGGTTAGAGGTGGAAGATTTTCAATTGCATCAATCTTTGCTTTGTCCACCTCCAACCCTTCTCTAGAGACCTTGTGCCCCAACACTATACCCTCTGTCACCATGAAGTGATATTTTTCCCAATTAAGCACCAGGTTCATCTCTTCACATCTTTTTAGAATTTTCTCCAAATTGGCCAAGCAGACTTCATAAGTATTCCCATAAATGGAGAAGTCATCCATAAATATTTCTACTGAGTCCTCGAGAAAATCTGAAAAGATCGCCATCATGTACCTTTGGAACGTGCCTGATGCATTGCAGAGGCCAAACGGCATGCGACGAAAAGTGAATGTTCCATATGGACAGGTGAATGTGGTCTTGTCTTGGTCTTCAAGAGCTATCATGATTTGATTGTACCCGACATATCCATCCAAGAAGTAGTAAAAATCATTCCTTGCTAGTCTGTCCAGTATTTGATCAATAAATGCAGAGGGAAGTGATTCTTCTTTGTGGCCGCATTCAATTTGCGGTAGTCCATACAGATGCGCCATCCAGTGATGGTCCTCTGCGGTATTAATTCATTTTTCTCATTAGGGACTACCGTCATTCCGCCCTTCTTCGGCACACATTGCACGGGGCTGACCCAAGTGCTATCGATGATGGGATAGATAATGCCCGCATCCAGCCATTTGATAATCTCCTTTTTGATGACTTCTTTCATCGCAGAGTTAAGTCTGCGTTGATTTTCAATAGTTGCCTTGTGGTTGTCTTCGAGACGAATGTGGTGTATGCAGTACACGGGGCTAATTTCTCTGATGTCAGTAAGTGTTCAGCTGATTGCTCGCACGTACTTCTTTAGAATTCTTATCAACCCATTCTCTTGTTATGCGTTGAGCGCAGAGGAAATTGTTACCGATAGCTTCTCATTCTACCCAAAAAATGCGTACTTCAGATGTGTTGGTAGGGTTTTTAGTTCAAGGGTTGGTGGTTCCATGAGAGAAGGTTGCATTATTTTTCTTTCTTCCTTCAGCTCTTCTTCTTGCGTTGCGATCGAATCTTCTTCTCTATTTGTCTTTGCTTATCGCATTGCAGGCAGCTACAGATGCGTTGGCATCCTCTTCTTCATACTCTTCATCAGACTTTTCTGCTTCAATCAAATTCAATTCATCTTTTGAATCTGGCAGGTCTTCCTCATCAGGAAATTTCATGGCGCAAATTATGTTAAATTTGAGCTTCTGTCCGTTGATGCACAAAGTGATCTCTTCCTTGTGCACTTCAATTTGAGCACAACCTGTTGATAGGAAAGGTCGCCTCAAAATGATGGGCACATCTTTATCGGCCTCATAATTCAAGATGATGAAGTCAGCTGGCAAACTAAATTTATCAATGGTGATCAGCACATCCTTCACCTTACCCTCTGGATGAACTAGAGATCTGTCAGCCAACTAGAGAGTTACGGATGTGGGCACAAGCTCCCCCACATTCAATTGTCAAAAGATTGGCAGTGGCATCACACAGGGCTTGCCCAATATAGAGTTCTCCTATGGAGCAAGGAATGGTGAAGCTCCCAGGATCGCTCATCTTTAATGGGATAATAGATTTGGAACTTTGCGTTAATGCCACCGTGGCAAATTTTCCAGCACCTCTTTTCTTGGTTACCATGTCCTTCAGAAACTTGGCATAGGCAGGCATTTTCTCAATCGCTTCACTGAAAGGAATGTTAACATGTAATTTCTTAAGCATAGACATGAAGCGTTGGTACTGTACCTCTTCGTTTTTCTTCTTTTTTAGCCTCTGAGGGAAAGGTGGTAATTGGATTCTCACAGTTCCCGTTTCATTTGACTTTGAGGTTGATACAACCTCAGGTTCTACTGCTTCATTTTCTTTTTCTTCTTCTTGTGTTGCCGTAATCTCCGGTTCAACTGCAATGGAGGTTGACCTGTTCTGCTCCTTCTTTTCTCCCTCCACAGTCTTTCCACTGCGCAATGTCACAAATTGACATTGCTCCTTACCTGAACCCCCTGGGTTGCATGGAAGTTCGGTTGAACTTGACAGTGCCCTTACTTTTGAGTTCATTTGCAATCTAGCCCATTTGCAATTCAAGGTTGCGGATGGCTTGACTTTGAAGTACCGTCTCATTTTTCTCTATATATTGCTTCAATAGGCCTTCTAGGGAAGAAGATTGTAGTGGTTGTTGTGAGCTACTTGCTTGGTTGCTCTGTTGACCGTTGCTGCATTGAAAGAACCCTAGTAGTCCTTCTTTTTGTACCACAGATTGAAAGTTTTATTGTGGATTCTTCCAAGCAAAGTTGGGTGGTTTTTCCACCTGGGGTTATAGATGTTGGGAAAAGGATTATTCTTTACAAAATATACAGACTGTGGGTTTTGTGGGCAATCCTCCATAGCATGCCCATCACCACAAGTCACACACCTTGCGGTGTTTTGACTTATTGCGTTGATTTGCCCATCTTGTGGTGTTGGGCTGTTGATCGTCATTCCTTGGATCAAGATCATCATTGCGATCATTTGGTTCTGCAGTGAAACAATAACACCGTTATTTGCGTTAGAATCTTTGAGTCTTAATCTCTGGTCGCTCTCCGTCCAGTCTTCATGATTCTTAGAGATGCGATCCAGGATATTCTTCGCCTCATTATAAGTCTTGTCAAGCAGACCACCAGCTGCTACCGCATTGGCAGCGATCTGCGAAGCAGGATTCAAACTGTGGTAGAAAATTTCTATCTGAAGGCAGTCTGGCAGCCTATTATGCGGACAATCTTAGACCAACCTTTTAAACCTCGCCCAGGCATCACTGAGCGATTCGTCCATGTCTTGTTCAAAATTAGTGATAAGCTTTCTTTGTCTGGCATTCTCTGTAGGTGGGAAATACTTCTTCATAAACTTTTCCACCACCTGCTCCCAAGAAGTGATCTCTCCTCATTCGAGTGGGTAAGCCCATTTTCTAGCTTGATCACAGAGAGAAAATGGAAACAGCGTTAGTCGAACCTCCTCAGTAGAGATATTCGGTAACACAAAAGTATTGCAGATTTCAATAAAACTTCGGAGATGGGCGTGCGAATCCTCGCCACGCCTTCCTCCGAATTGACTTGCAGCCTGGATCATCTGCAACATCAACGGTTTCATTTCAAATCTACTTTCGTCTAAGGCAGACCTCATGATTACCGAAGAGAAATCATAAAGGTTTGGCGATGCATAGTCCCTAATGGGCCTATTGCGATCGTTGGCCAACAGAATTGGTTTTGCAATGATATTGTTGTTGTTTGGTGCTTCATTCCTAGGCTACTCCGACATCTTTTCTTTATCAGATTGTGGTTGCTGTTGGCGGTTCCTCAGTCTCCTTCTAAAAGTTCTCACAATCTCCGGGTCGTAATTCGCTAGAGATTGAGAGTCCTACAAAGAAATAAGAAAAAACTAACGTTAACAAACTATTTTGCCGAAGTCCCCGGCAACGGCGCCAAAAACTTGATGTGTTATTTTATTGAATGGAAATATGGATGAAATGCGTTGGTGGAATTACGTTGTGCACTCAAGTTTTCTCAGCGGAATTCAAGTGTAAATTTCCCTGAGTTTCTTGGTAAGTCCGGGGTCGATCACAGGGACTTGTGAAAATAGTTTGCATTAATAATTTTCTTATGAAAACTTTGCGGTAACCGGGTAAATAAATGAAGTGGTTGGTTTGTTGTTGTATTGATAAAAAGAAATACATAAATGCGGTGGAGTTGAGAAACAAAGTTGCATTGATAGATGCAATGAGTATGCGATGAACGGGTTGAGAAGATCTTTAGCTAGCGTTACCTAGGAATGCGTCAGACTATGCGATCATGTTACTACCATGCACAGCAAGTCATTTTCCAATGTAAATGCAATGCTCCTAAATCTAGAACGCAAGTGTTGCATGCAAAATGTCCATAGAGCTTATTCCTAAGTCTTTACTCTTGTCCTATGCGTTGATGCAAAATGCAAGAAAGCAAGGTGATCGCATACAATCATATCTTATTGCTAAGATGCATGCGATGCGTTGATAACAAATAGTGCTCATCCCTAAGTGCCTATCTCCCGTTTATGCGTTCTAACCTAGATTCTGATCTGACCTTCCTAAGTCTAGATCTTGTCCTTAGACTACCCTCCCGAGTATCTCTAATACACGAATGAAGCATACATAAACAAGATAATCACACAGAATGAAGATTCCCTCGTTGTAATAACTAAACGTTTCTCAACCCATTCAACTAATTTAGCTACTCATGCGTGAATCATAGAGAGTGTACAGATATAGAGAAAGAAATTCCATTCTTATATATAAGTTAAGTACAAAATGCTAATGGCAGTTAAAGTAGAGAGTCTGGTAGCAATTCCTTGCTGACCGAGGCTTTTTACACTGGAACCTCTATTCTGAACTAAAGATATTCTCACTTCCGCAGGAGTCGGCCCTCTCTCCCTCTTAGTAGCTTCCGGTGCTCTCCCAAGCTTGCCAGAACGATCTACTGGCACAATTTTTTCCTCGCGTCTGCCTTAAAAACGTGAAAGAATACGATGGACAAAGGCGTGAACTAAAAATGGTGAACTAATCAACTGCTCAACCCCTTCTCTAAAGAATGCACTTTGTATTTATAGGGCCTCAAAAGGTGAAAGACGGCTTCTCTTTTCTGGTTGTTCAGATGGGACAACTTTAATTCCTGATTGATGCACCGGATAATTTTCACCGATAAAGCTAGATGTACTTTGTGACCATTATCGGCCGCCAACTTAATTTGGATCCGACTGTTGTCAGCTTTCTGTCCCATCGATCTTAATTGTCCTTTCGTCTGGATGCATCCACCATGTTGCGGTGATTCTTCTTGGGTGAATATTTGCGAGCATGATCAATGCAAAGTCTTGCGGTGAAGTTGCGCACGACCGATAAATTCCTATGATCACAATCTCTGCAATGCGTTAACGCATATTCTGCATAAAAAAAATACAAAAATCAATAGTTCCAATGCGTTGACACACGCGATCGCACTATTATAGATTTTATGCTTAATGGACGCAATTTATTATTTTTCATCATTCAATCCAACAGTGTTTAATAACTTAGTACTATGATAACGTGTATTTTTGCCCGTTATTAGTAAGCAAGTCATTCCAAACAAGGTAACTCCATCAACAAGTAAGTAAATTTTTCTCTTATCTCAGGGCAAAGATATTTTATTTTCTAAGGACAAATCCATTTTAGCCTTTATAGTTAAAACATTTCCTTTTGAGTCTCCTAATAATGATCTAGTAGACCCCCAAATCTCTCAACTACTAAAAGAATTTCCTTCTCTTTGAGAGAAAACAACACACTTACCTCCCATTCGAAATATACATCATCACATAGATTTAACTCCAAGTAGTACCTTACCTAATTTACTCCACTATCATATGAACTCCAAAGAATATGAAATTTTACATAATGAAATCCACAAACTCCTAGAAAAGGGCATATCCAAGCTAGTATCAGCCCATTTATTGTCTCAGCTTTACTTGCACCTAAACAAGATGGTTCATGGCACCTATGTGTCGATAGTAGGGCAATTAACAAAATAACAATCAAATATAGGTTCTCTATTCCTAGATTATCAGCTTTACTAGATTAATTAAGAGGAGCATCTATTTTTTCTAAAATATACTTTAGAAATGGGTACCATCAAATTAGAATACGACTTGGAGATGTGTGAAAAACAACTTTCAAAACAGATGAGGAACTTTTTGAATGGCTAGTCATGCCATTTGGTCTATCCAATGCCCTGAGCACTTTCATGAGACTAATGAATCAAATTCTCCTTCCCTATTTCAATAAATTTGTAGTAATCTATTTCGATGACATATTAATTTATATTTGTACTTATGCTTCCCATCTTGACCATTTGCATACTATTTTTTCTGTTTTACACCAAAATGCTTTATATATTAATTTAAAAAATGTTCTTTTCTTCAAGAGAAGTTGTACTTTTTAGGCTTCCTAATAAGTTTTGAAGGAATTAGTGTTGATTCTAAGAAGATAGAAGTACTCTTAGATTGGCCCCAACCATAATCAATTAAAGAAATTCAAAGCTTTTAAGGCTTAGCTTCATTCTACAGGAAATTCATTAAAAATTTTAGTACTATTGCAGCGCCTTTAACATCTTGTTTAAAGAACAATAATTTCTCCTTGAAGGAGGGTGAGAAGTGTACCTTTTCTACAAAGTTCCAATTTCTTGGGGAGAAGAATATGTTGCAAGTTTTAGTTACACACTAAGTAGGAAAGGTACACTTCTCACCCTCCTTCAAGGTGAAATTATTTCTTTTAATCATTTAAAAGATTTATACTCTACTGATAAAGATTATATGGTATAACTATTCTAACCACCTTCAAGGAAAAGATTTCATATTTTTATGGTTTTCTTTTTAGAAATGAAACTCTTTGTATACTACACACATCACTTAGAGAATCACTTTTAAAGGAAGTACATTTCAATGGTTTAGTTGGACATTTTTGATAGGGACAAGACTTTTGCTTTACTGTCTTCAAAATTTTTTTGGACCACAATTAAAGAAAAGTGTTACTTAACTGTCAAAGTTCTAAAGGTACTAGCACAAACCAAGGACTTTATTCTCCTTTACCTATACCAAAAAATATTTAGAAAGACCTCTCAATGGATTTTGTCCTTTGCTTATCTAGAACTCAAAGAGGATATGATTCCGTTTTGGTCATTATTGATAGATTTAGTAAAATGACATGTTTTTTGGCTTGCAAAAAGACTAATTTTGAACGTTGCAAACTTATTTTTTAGGGAATTGTTCAATTACATGGAATACCAAAGAGCATTGTATCCAATAGAGACATCAAATTCATGAGCTACTTATGGAAATTTTTATGGAAACATTTCAACACTGACATACTTTTTAGCTCTACGAGCCATCCTCAAACGAATTGACAAATCGATGTTACCAGTAGAACACAACCTCCTAAGATGTTTAAGTGGAGACAAACCCCGACATTGGGATCTAACTTTTGTCCAGGCTGAATTTGCTTCCAACAACGTGATAAATCGTTCCACGAGGAAATGCCCATTCGAAATAGTCTATACTCAAGTACCAAGACTAACTTTAAATCTTGCTAAATTACCTATTTCAGTAGACTTAAGTGTTGAAGCGAATATTATGGCTGAAAGAGTGAAGAAAATCCATGAAGAAGTCTGCCAATATTTAGAAACAACTACTAATTTTTACAAAACCAAAACTGATAAACACAGAAGAGCTATTGAATTTAAGGTTGGAGACCTGGTTATGGTACACTTAAAGAAAAACATATTACCAACTGACATCACTCTAAACTCATAAACAAGAAGATCAGACCTTTCCTATCATAAAAAAATTGGGAAATAATGCCTATTGCATTGATCTACCTCCTACAATGAAGATTAGCTCAAAATTTAATGTTTCAGATATACATCATTTCCATCCACCAGATGGCTTTGAGCTCGCACAACCAAACCCCGTGATGAGTTTGATCTTCTCGGGTGAATAGAGCTGATGTAGAAGAAGAGTTATACTCTTTTAAGTTGTTGATTAATTAAATATATTATTAAGCATTTGGTTGTTTTATAAGTTTAGTCCATTTGATTAGAGTTTGTTAGTAACCGATCAATTAGGTAACCAATCTTGGTGATCGATTGTGTAGGTGATCAATCACCTTTCTTGTATAAATAGTTTGTCCATTTTTTCTATTTAATAATAATAATAATAAAAATTACTCTTTGCATTCTTGGAGCAAATTACATCAATAAGGGTTGGAGATGTGTTCAATAATATGAATTTCATCACAGCTAAATATAAATGACTAAAATAAGTATAGCTCAACTGACATAGTGTTTCTACTATTAGCCTCGAAGTCAGAGGTTTTGTTCCTTGATAGCACCGAAAATGTGTTATATTCCTCTTCTTAGTTCAAGGTCATTACCATATTTAATGTATTTATTTACTGTTTTTACATGTTTTGGACGTCTAGGAGGTAGAATCGACCATTATGAGCCATTCGAGGTTAATTTAGAGCAATTAGGAGCTTAATTGCACATCCGAACTTCAAAGGAGACAAAATTACCAAAATGCCCCTAGATAAAGTGTCGCAACGCTCAATCGACCATTGCGTTAAGCTTAAATGCAGTAGCCTCAGCATTCTGGAGAAACAGGGGGAACGTTGTGATGCTCCGAACTTTGACGGAGGCGAAAAGCAGCACACGCACGTTAGAGCGTAATGCTGAGCATTGCTACGCTCCAACAACTTTTTCCTAGTGTTGCTACGCTTCAACCGAACGTAGCGACTGTAATAAGTAATGTTTAATCAATGAACCATAGGAAGCAAGAGATTAGATTAACTAGCTTATTTGTGAAATCAACTGCAATAAGTAATGTTTAATCAATCTTGATGTGAAAATCATATTAAACGTGTTAACTAGACGGTCGGAAGTTAATTAGTTCATCCTAGCATCTCCCTAAAGCTTAATACAATTAGTTAATGTGTCTAGAACAGATTTATCTTCTCATGTTAGCTAATTAGATAATGACGGTCAATTAGGATTTTAATTAATTTGGCTAGGCATAGGTAAGAAAGGTTAAGTCATATTATGATAATCCAATGATCTAAATTGCATTGGGCAACTCCATTCCTCTAAACTAGGACGTCTTGATTAATTGTGTTTCTATCTTTTATTTAATGCACTTTATTTTCTATGCATTTCCAATTATCCAATCCACACCAATCCCTCCCCCTATTTATCACTTTCACTGAAAATGAGTTTTCGAGGAACTAATCTTCCATGCTTCCCGGTAATTGGATGGACTTGCCACTTATGCTCCTTAGTTAGTATAAGTTGTTAATTCGTGATTATAAAATTTTATTTGATTGTCAGAGAGAGGTTTACGACGCCCACTATGCCGTCGATCATTTTCTCACTTGTCAAAAAACTAAATATAAAAAAAGCAACTAAATGTAAATTTGAGATACTTCTCTTTCTATTCTATATCCAACGATAAATTTTTTTTATTTGAATCATTTCTCTCCCCAAGACATGCATTGAGATGTTTTCTTTAAACCATGGTTCATAGGCCTGGAGGCACTTAGTGTTATTCCAAGTCTTTAATAACACATTCAAGATCTTATAAACAGCTTTTTCCACCTAAAACAAAAGTCATGTTCAGGTTGTAGTAAAACTTTAATTAGAAATTAAAACAATTACCCAAACAGGTTCTTTCAACTAGCCGTTTTTATTCTAGAACTCAAAAAAAAAAAAAAAAAAAAAAAAAAAAAAAAACAGATCAACTCTTAAATTAATTCAAAATTGAAACTGTAGTGGAAAAGAATGCAACTTATTATACTTAATTTGGTAGTGTCATTATTACATTACACAGTTTTTAAGGTCAGTCAAGCAAGACCACTTGTAACTTGTAAGTTAAAAATAAAACAAATGAGGAATTAAAAATATTAGTTTTGATGATCCACAAGAACACCAACATTCTCATGACAAACCAGTTGAGAAAAATGGAGGGATTGAATAACATATGAACTCTGAGTGTCTTCCATCTGCACCAGAAACAATTTTAAATTTAAAAAAAGACTTTCAGAAGCACAATAAGGAGTGTTTAAAACACTAAAGAATCCAAAAAAAACAATTTAACATCTGTTCGGTTCAACTTTTCAAGTGTTTAATTTTAAAAATAAATCATTTTGGAAAAAATTGAAATATTTGGTAACCATTTAAATTAACTTTTGATGCAATTTGAATGTTTATTTTAAACTTTTTTTTTTGTTATCAAAAGAGCGTAAATAAAAATTATTTTTTTAAAAAACATTTTTTTGAAAAACATTTTTTTCCTCTACTCAAAGTGCCAAAACACTTACTATAAAATTCTACCAAGACAACATCAATCTAAGTTATGTTTTTAAAGCTTAAAAAACACTGTTAGTCCTGAATCTAGAAGTAACAATTTAATTATTAAATTTTAGGTTGCAAAAATTTAACTCTGGTACCTTTAAATTTGTAACATATTGATTCCTACATTTTATATAACAGTTTAGTCTATGTCGATATTGTATGTATGTATATATATATATATATATATGTAAACTAGTTCATTCCTGTATTTACTTGCCTAGACCTGATTTTTTCAATAAATTGAACCTTATATTAAAATTACCAGGTGGATGCAGAGGGAGGCTTTCAGGAGATGAATTCCCATGGAAATGGAGTTACACAGTAATTTCAGAAGTCAGATTGACGAGGTTTGCGGTTAGGGTTCACCTCTAGCCCTCTTCGAGATCTTTCCCATAGCTGGTTTTCAATGCCTAGCTTCCTCAGCTCTATCAGGCCACGCTCAACTGTCCATATGATAGGGAAGAAAAAGGAAAAATGAAAAAGAAAAAGAAAAGAAAAATATCCCAAATTAGTGATCATTGAAGTCAAATAATGCTCTTCCAAAAAAAAAAAAAAAAAAGTCCCATTCACTGAACATCTAAGAATGGTATACAATTATTATTAAAAAGAATGATGTCCATTAAAAATGAAAATAATTTGAAACGAGAAATAATGAGGTGTTCATAAATAAAAGTTATAGTATAGTGTTGAGGAAAATTATGAGAAAGTATTGGGGAACAAAAAAACCCCATGAATTTCGGGAAGGAAAAATGGAAATGACCTGTTCCTACGAAGGAATATGGCCATTCCCAAAATCAAGAATCAATTTTGAAAATTTTATTTCTTCTAACTTTTGGCAAACATTAACAGCGGAGACCAGGGAGGCTAATTTTGATCTTGATCCTGCACAATAACATCAAACATATCCGCCGCTTTAAGATTCGTGATCATACTCATAACTCATAAGAAGCAAAATATCTTTGGGTAGCCTACTCAAGGTTTCCATCAGCAGCCTTCTCTGAGGTTCTTTTGACAATGCACGCATTTCTTTTTTATTCTTAATTTAGATTCTTGTCTAAAGTAAGTGTCTATTAAGGGGTTAAAGATTATTCAAGAATTAGAATAACAATTTCTCAAAATTGATACAAAGATCACATTAACTAGAAAAATTAAGAATGCAGTGAGTGAGAGAGAGAATGCACCATCAACGGCATCATGAGAAGTAGATTTGTTATTGTGGTTGATCCAGAACTCCAGACGTTCATCTGCTATATCTGGTTCAAGTTCATCATTTCTTGCTCTCCTCCAGAAATAGGTGAGCCAAGCCTACATCACAAATAAATACATAAATAACAATCTCTGATGTGATTTTTTTAAAAGAAGCAAACCCATAAAAAATAGTAGGTCTAAATACTTTGGTTCCTATTCTTTTGAATTTGATTCATTTTGGTCCCCATACTTTCAAAACGTTCATTTTGGTACCTACATTTTCAATTTTGGTTCATTTTGGTCTTTATACTTTCAAAATGTTCATTTTGGTTATTGTACTTTCAACTTCGGTTTATTTTGGTCTTACACTTTAAAAAAATGATCTTTTTTACACTTAAAAAAAGTGATCTTCATATGTCCTCTTAACATTTTCCTCTTGCTTCAGCTTATATCTATTAACTTTTCTTTCCTAAAAAAACAATAATTAATAACTCTAACTTTTCTCTCTTTAATGTCTCTCTATAACTAGATCACTTTCCAACATTTTTCTCTAGCTATCTCTCCAAGTTATCTTTCTTTCTTTCCCTTTCTCATCTCTCTCTAAGACATCTCTTTCTCTATCTAATTTTATATCTAGTACTTATAATTTAAAAAATTGTAATTTTATGATTATAATATACTAAATTCTCAAAAAAAACCATGATAGACAGATTTTCTATTTTTTAAAAGTATAACCATGGTAGACAGATTTTCTATTTTTTAGAAGTATAACCATGATGAAATGCAGTTCTAACCAAAGAGAAAAATAGAACTAGAGAAAAAATTAATAAATAACATAAGTAGAGCTTTAGCAATGAATTGTGTGAATCCTAACACATTTTTCCTATAACCAAAATCATAATGTCTATCAACATTGACCGAGTCTATATCCATAAAGGGAGTTCTTCACAATGTCAAACTTAATGTTTCTATCAGAAGTTCTGAAAATAAAGATAGTCCAAGTATGACATTGTATTCGCAATGTCTCCCACATACTCCTACTATCTAACCATTTTAGCCCCCAAGTCACGTAAAAAAATTAAGAAACCAGACAGATGCAACATGTTGAAAAGAAATTTAACACACAGACACGAAAAATAGAGTTCATTATATACCTGTTTAAAAGATACATCCTCTGCCTCCTCTTGGCTTAATTCTGTAAGTGCATTTCATTAAACACAATTTGTATAAGTTACACAAAGAAATGAAGAGTTCTTTTCATTTGTAGTTTCAGTGTTAAAAGTAAGCAACTCTATAAAACTACAATAAATTCATAGCATCGGTAAGATATCCAAATCGTGTTAAAAGATATAAGAAAACACATGAGTAATAGTTAAATGTTAGCCTCTCACTGTTTATGATTTAAAACCAGAGCATAGAGCCTAAAGCAGCTTCTGGCCTCCTTTCGCAATTCAACTTGGTCATGATAAATTATTTTTAGAAAGGTGCCGCTCTTCACAAATAATACAGATGTTCTCATTCTTCAATGAGCTCCGAACAATCACTTTTCAGAATTGTCATTATCATGTGTTATGGATCTCCAACACAGTAGTTTCCCGTATAGGTATTAGAGGTGCAAATGAAAGATTATGTTAGTTGACAATTGACAATGTTGGGTCCCGACAAAACAAGGGGCCAATTATTTTATGCCCATAATGGCCGATTAGTGAGAAGCTCGACTTTAATTTCTTTACATTCATGTTTTTGGATGAGAAGCAGAGTGAGTGGTGAGAAGCTTGCCTGGGAGGTTGTGTGAGTATGCGTGACTTTGGAGAGGAGAAGCGTGAGATACAAAAGTTTAGGTAATGGTCAGAAATAGCGCAAAAAAAATTTCACCTTTCACAAATAAATGACACTCTTTAGCACCAATTGTTCGAATCTCGGTTGGGATTGATGAGACCAAAACAAAACTTTGAACTTCTTCTTATAGCACATTTGAACCATCAATTTTATATGTTTTTTTTTTATATTAATCCTGGCCAAGATGATGATGATAAAAAAAAAAAAAAAAGAAAACGCATGAACTAATTTTCCAAGGTCAATGGCAAAGGAAGTTGTACAAGCTTTAATGATGAATGGAAATGTAAACTTATCGGCTGCAATTCCTTCACATACCATGTACTTATACAACACGAGAGTTTCTTCAGAGAGACCATTGATAGTGTTGGTCCTGATTCTCAGATTCCAAGTGTGCAAGGATTCTGGATTTGATGAAATAGAAAAATCACACATACTATTCTTTCCCGGGAAGAGTAGAGAGCTGAATCAGTTCCCTGGTAAGTAATCAGTTTCTTAGTAATTCCTGGTCGTTGTCCGTGCCAGAATTGTCATCCAAAAAGCACAGAACTAGTGGTTGAAATGTGCCATAAAAAGAAGTTAAACTTTTTCTTTTGATCTTGAAATTGATCCTGGCCAAGATGGCATCAGGATGATCCATTAAAACAATTGGCTAAAAAGGGTGTTATTTATGAAACATTGGTGGTTTCTTTGAGTAGTGGCTCGCTTGATGAAAAGCTCAATGTGAGTATTGTTGAGAGTCAGTTCCCAAACGAAGAGGTGAGAGGGAAAACGACAAATCTTTCAACAAGCCAATCAGAAACTTTCAACACTGAAAACCAGGGGAGAAGCCAAAGTCACAAGAAGAATCAAAATATCTGAGGGAGATTAGAAACTTGTATCCATGAGACGTTGGTGGTTTTTTCTGAGAAATTATAAGCTTCCTAGTTAGAGATATTAGTATGATATTATTAAGGGGAATAAGAATAATTAGATTGGGAGTTAGTTAGTGTATTTGGTCATAAATAGAGGGAGGGTGAGTGAGGAAAGGTAGGCAATTGTTGAGTGATCTAAGACTTGGGTTAGCATACTCAAGATGGAGCTTCCAAATGCCTTTATACTTGGGTTATCTTGCAGTTTCATCTTTTATAACTTAACATATTTCAGTTCTTATTTTAGTTAGGATGTATCCTAATAATTACTCATCTGATGGAAAGGTCAATGGGAGTATTGTCTAGAGTAGTTTTTTAAATGAAGAGGTGAGAGAGAAAACGAAACAAGCCAAGCAGAAACTCTTATCATCGAAAACCAGGAGAGAAGCCAAAGTCATAACAAGAATCAAAATTAATTTAGGGAGATCAGGGACATGTTGTATCCACTAGTTATGACTAGGAAAAAGAATCTGTTGTCACCCATTTTATATTGAAAGTTTTTCAGAGCTGTCCCATGGTTTTCCTCCTTATACTGAAGGTAATTCGTGGTGTAAATATTTTTCTCCATTTTTGTGCTTTTAATTTAATTTACTTTGAAATAAAGCCAACATATATACACCCTGTAATGCATTATGTGATCGATGCTTCAATTTAGTTACTGGTGGAAAATGTTCTGTCAATAATAACAATCTGAAAACTAGCGTAATATGTAGAGGAAAGAAGCAAATTTAGTTTCACGTCTCTTAATATATTTATTTTTTCATTTTTCAAACCTCTGTGTTTATCATATGTTCCCTACCAAGTAAAGTGGTACTCTAGTCAAGCTACAATTCATTTTCATTTCTTAAATAAAAACCAAATTTAGACCAGAAAAAAACTAGAAAAGAAAAGGGCAAATTGTTTTCAGTTAACGTACCAAATGCTTCAAATTGTCCTTCTATAGGCAGCTTTGCTTCATCTACCCAATAACAAGAAAGTGAAAACACTGTTAGACTGCACACATTAACTCTCAAGTCCCTTACCACAAGTCTACGACAGCAAGAATTAATGGAAAATCAAACGATTACATAGCCTAATATACATATCAAAGTAAAGGTATCAGTGAAGATAAATGCTCCTAACCAGTATCAATAAAGATTAAGCATGCAAGAAATAAGTTATTATGTATCTAGAAATTTGGCATAAACATTCTAGAACTAAAAGGGATTGGAAATAAGTTCAATATCAGGCTTCATGTAACCCAAAATACAGTTCTAAGTCCAGTGGAGCGGTATTTTTTTTAGTCTTCTCAATATTTATTTCATGCTTAAATTGACGACTGATGTATTAAATTGTGCTTTTTTCATATGATTTCCCGATCCCACCTGGTTTTAACAAATTTGCACGTCGATCGCGAGCCATTGCAAGAGCCACTGCGTCCTCTACCTTCAGAATAATTTCATTAGAAACTTATAATCACAGGAATTAAAAATAAATAATAATAACCAAGCTACCACCAGTATAAGTGAGTCAAGTGACAGAGTTCTCATAATCAACCATAACTAGAAACAAAACTACATTTGCAATTAGAATTTTTTTCCACTCATGTATATTCATGTTAAAGTGAATGGTAATATTAAAATAACTCCAGTTTAAAAACCATGAGAGTACAAAGATGCGTTCTTAAAGATAGAAAAACAAGACCAGACGTGATATCATATAATGATATGACTGATCATTTTACAGATATGGATTGGTAATGAAAGAACCTTAATAACATATATAGACAATAGGAAACTCTATTTCCCTGTACAGATACTCTTGTACTGTGATAAACTTTCCCGGTACAAATATGCTGACAAAGAGAGTTACACACCTCTCACCCTTAATTTTTTCCCCAAAACATCATTTTTGCTCCATTACATGAACAAACACAGAATTACAGGAATGATATGAGCAAAGTGACACCATTTTCAAAAACCAGAATACAAATGACAGGGATGTGCCGATTTACATTTTTCAAATAATAAATATGTATATTTTAATATGTTCCATTGCTTTCGTGTGTGAAGATTTAGACACATGAATTTTCATGTAATATTCAATTGATGCAAATTCAAGCATAAGAAGAGCATCTTATATTTCATCCCTTTCAAACACAGAAATATAGACAAAATATGAGCAAAGTGACCCGTCATTTTTTTGAACTGTTTAAAAACTGTAAAACAAATGACAGGGTGTGCTGTAAACACTTTCAGAAAAAAATATTTGTATATTAATATGTTTAATTGCTTCCGTTTGTGAAGTGTTGGAGATAACGAATTTCATGCAATATTCACTTTGGTGAAAAATCAAACATTAGAAAAAGAATATTTTATTCCTTGCAAAAAACGGAGCAATATAGATGCTGCTGGAACTCAAAACAGAACCCATCTGTTGCTACCCAGAGCCTCCGATTTCGTTCCTCTCTCCTTTTCCAATTTTCATTGCGGGTAGGACTAAGAAACCGACACAGAAGTTATTCCAACCTCCCTCTCTCTCTTGCTCGGTTTTTTCATGGGTTGTTAGTGAGCCAGGTTCTGAGTGCGACATTCTTTTTCTTTTTGTTTCGTTTTTGTCTGCCCTCTCTCTTTTGCTTATAGCTTCTGCAGTACATATTCTCGTGCTTTTTTATTTATTTTTAATGCATTAGCATAGATGTCTAGTATTTATTCCTTTATTTCAAAAGGACCAGTTCCTAGAGTCCATTGAATGGAGAAGACTCTTTTATCCTGGAAATCTTTGTTTTGTTGTATAAATCTATAAGAATATGATATTAAATAAAACTAAAAATAAAAAATAAAAGTTGCAAGAATTTCAAGTGTATGAATATAGCTGTAACCTTCAATGTGGCCAGCTCCCGTAAACCTCTCTCCACTAAAAGCATGCTCTCGACATTGGCCTCACTGGAAAATTCATTCAAGTTCCTTTGATTTTCTCTTCCCTCCAAATCATTGCTTGCTAATAAAGATTAAAAAAGAAAAAAGGTTTAACAGCATCAATGAACATGATCAACATAAAGGTTAAAAGATTCCATCACATCACTCAGCAGCTGGACAAAAAGAACATCCCCCCAACAAATATAGGAAAAAGGAGAGGGAAATCTTGAACATTGTCATCCCTTAACAAGAGTTTTACCTGTCACCTCTTCAGCTTTTTTTCCTGCTTCCAAAACAACTTCAACAGGACTTGAAGTAAACGATGACCAGTATTCAGATCTTGCTCCAGCCACCTCAGCATGAATACCTGCCAAGTTTTTAATTTTAATAATAAAAGAAACAAATAATAAACCTAATGATCGCTACAATAGTCTGAAATCTATTGAGATATAAATAAATGCGAAATAAACTAAATTATATCTCAAATTCCCACTTCACAAGTTAAGGCCAAATAAGTAATCGATCATAAAATTGTAAATAAAGAGGATAAGGGAAAAAGAGAACGACACTGAAAAATATACTGATTCGCCCCAAGCTCAGGACTCTGTCCCGTCTTCTGGAACTGCAGGTTCTACTATGATGGAGATTACAAAGAACCTAATACTCGCGCTACAAATTACTTCCTAAATAACCCAACAAGCAACAAGAACTATTTGAATCCAGCACAACAACTAGATAACTTGAAATAAACAATAAGAGAAACTCTCAACCCACGAAGAAAAAATACACACTATATTTTGCTTACTGCCACTCTAAAATATTGAAGAAAAATTACTCCAGTGCTCTCGGTTTGCTCCTCACGGCTCACTTCAATTTTCATCTAAATTTTTCTTTCGTTTATAGATGAATCCACTGCCCAATTTTTCTTTGATCGTTATTATCCACCTCCCATTTTACCAATAAAAAAGGAAGGCTTATGGGTTAAGTAGAAAAAGAAAGGAAATGGGCCCATTATGAGTAATTTTCTTCACCAAAAATCAGATTTTGTGTCATTGGCTAGCATAAGTTTTTTTGTCTCCACCTCCTAACAATCTCCCGGAGACAAAACGACAATCTTGCCTCCTACTGCAATAAAATTTGTCATCTTGGCAAATTCCAAGATTTACTCTCACTACAACTGTCATCTATGATCTTCTTGGCAAAATCCAAGGATCAACAAAAAACCTGTAAAATCAACAAAATAAAAAATAGGAAACCATCAGAAAATAACTGTAGCTCATCTAGGCTTGTGCCGAGGTATGAACAAGTTACAGGGAACTATCCCCCAGACATAAAGAACAGTCACATACTCTTACTTCAGCTAAGTAGTATCAACTAACATCCTCTTCAATTCTGAACACTTGTTCTTGAAGAAGATATTTTCTGTAAGTAGTTTGACCCCTTCCTTTAAGCCTGTTGCCAAGCTAGAGACTTTGTCTTTGACCCTAACAACTGCTTTGGTCTTCTAATCTGATACCCTCACTCGCCTCGGCGACTTCATCAATCCATTCGACTATCTGACAATTAGGGGTTCGTGATTAAGGTTGGCAACAGGGCCAGGGCGAGGCGGGGAGGGGTTCCCCATCCCCATCCCCGATGGGGGAATTTACCCCCATCCCCACCGCCGTCCCTGCCATTTGAAGGCGGGGATGAGGATTCCCTGTTGGGGAAATGTTTCCCCTTTTGTTTTTCCATGTGAACCTTTCTTTTAAAAAAAAAAATTCCTAAAGTTATTTTTGGTTTGGGCTTAGATTGGGTTAAATGAAAAACTAAGCTAAATGTAAAAAGTTAAAATACCTAATTAATATATATATATAGAGAGAGAGAGAGAAAGAGAAATATATATTAAAAATCTAATCGGGGCGGGGGCGGGTATGGGGTGGGGATCCCCACCCTGTCCTCGATTTGACCCCATCCCCCATCAAACCAACCCCTCCCCCGTCAAACCGAGGATTCTCCACCCCGATCGGGGTGGGGCCCCATGGGGAATTTTGCCAACCCTATTCGTGATAGCCATCAACTTTTTTTACTGGACTTCCCAATTGTTTTTGAACTAATGGACCTTGATCTGACTAATCGAAATTGGCTATCATTGCTACTGGCTCTTATACCTCTACACCTGCCATCTACAACTTTAACTGGCATCCACCATCTCTCTGATCTTTTGACAACACTAAACGACATCTGTACAGTGTGGAATCTATACGGCCAACTACCACTATCTGGAATCTTTACATGGTTTCTCATACCTATTTGTAAGCGCTTCCATCAATCTCATTGCACTAGCCTCGTTGGCTACAAGGCTAACAACATTCATCGATAGACACATTCTGATGATAGCAACTGCAACTTCATCCAAGTTCTTCCAATCTTCAACTGACATCCCTCTTGGTCTCTCCTTCAATGCTTTGTGCATTTTCTTGTAAGTTAAGAAATACTTAACTTGCATCTTCCAATACCCAAAATTTTCCCCATCAAATTTTATGATTCCTTCGAAACCTCTTCACTTTGATGATTCCATGATTCTTGAACCAAATAGCTCTGATACCACTTGTTGGGAATTTATACGAGATATAAATTAATGTGGGATAAACTAAATTATATCTCAAACTCCCACTTCACATGTTAGAGCCAAATAAGTAATCAATCATAAAATTGTAAATAAAGAGGATAAGAGAAAAAGAGCATGACACCGAAAAATATACTGGTTTGCCCTAAACTTGGGACTACGTTCAGTCTTCTGTAATTGTAGGTTTTACTATGATGAGATTGCAAAGAACCCAATGCTCGCGCTATAAATCTCTCCTCAAATAGCCCAACAAAAACTATTTGAATCCAGTACGACAACTCAGTAACTTGAAACAAACAATAAAAGAAATCCTCAACCTAAGAAGAAAAAATACACACTATTTTGCTTACATACAGTCACTCTAAAATACTGAAGAAAAATTACTCCAGTGTTCTCGGTTTGCTCCCCACGGCTCACTTCAATTTTCATCTAAATTCTGCTTTCTTTTATAGATGAATCCACCGCCCAATTTTTCTTTAATCATTATCACCCACCTCCCATTTTACCAATAAAAAAAGGAAGGCTTATGGGTTAAGTAGAAAAAGAAAGGAAATGGACTTTGTAATTCAAATGGGCCCATTATGAGTAATTTTCTTTACCAAAAATCAGATTTTGTGTCATTGGCTAAGGTAAGCTTTTTTTGTCTCCACATCCTAACAAAATCTTCAATCCGCCATTTGACAAAAGACATTCATTATTCAACGGAAACTGAGAAATTTTCCAAAAGAACAGTTAGAAAGCTAATAGTTCTAATTGATCCCGGATTGGGAACCGCTGTGTCTGGAAAATGAAGTGACAATTTTGACATAAAAGCACATTGATTACAGATCCAAAGCTTCATCAGGCCCAAAGGCCTATTCAAGTCTATTTAACAGAAGCTGCTTATTCCAACCGAGATCAACTCAAGTCCTATGAATAACCATCCCATAATGCCCCTTAATATCTGGATTTAATAATATCATCATGCAAATCGTCATAGCAGATTTTTAAGCAATGTACCTATTTGAGGAATATTTTAAACAAGATCTTGGAAAAGGCTTCCAAATTTTACTACCTGCGTGATAGTTAATCAGTTAACGTCAAAAACTAGGAGTACCAAGATATGGAAATGGCCCCATTTCTATCTTTTCAACTTGCAGCTTCATTTCAAAGCAAAGAGGACTCCATGCAACTAATCTCACTCTTGGGACCAGATTATTGTTGCAACAGAAAATATGGGATCTATGTGTAGATATTGTCATTTTTGGAAATTTTGAAACATAAGAATAGCACCATGCAAGTTCCAGAGAAAAAAAAGGTCACCGTAACGGACGCATAAGCTCCAGTATCGAGCGAGCCAACACCTCTTCAAAACAACCTCTTCCTAGCATGAAAGAAGCATGTCAGACAAGTATGCCCAAGATGGACCAGAAAGGAAGAACTACTCTGAAACTTGAACTGCAGACCATTTCTTCTTTAGTCAGTATCATTCTATGGGTCATAATCCTAAGCGACTGCAACTCTGCCTCAGCTTCGTGCAAGTGTTCCAAAGCAGATGTTGCCTCATCCCTTGCAGTCTGAGTCAAAGTACTCACGGGTCAAATTCAATAGGAGATTCATATTAGTGGTACTAGATTCTTTTGTACAGGTTTCAACTTCTGCATACCTCTGCTTCAGTTTTAAGTGCAGCAATATGATGAGTACCTCTGCTCCCGTGAGATTGTGATGCAACTCTCAAAGCAGCCTGCAAGGAGCGGTTGAATACACTTTTCTTAGCGTTGAGTGACATAATCCTTTGTTAAATATAAATAGACACACCACAAAAACAGAAGGATATATTATTTTTATAGTGCCAGACTCCGTAAGTAACAAGTTTGGTCCCAAAATTTCTGAAGGTGTGTCTATTTGATCCCTATACTTTAATAAGTTGCAAAACTCTCAAGATTATGTTTATTTAGTTCTAGTACTTCAAAATAGTTTCTACTTCATCTTGAACTTTCAATATTGAATCTAATAAATTTCCATTGTTAACTCAATTATTTAGAGATTACATGATGCACAAATTTCAAATAAGTTTACACATACAACGGTACAATCATTAAATTGATGAAATTAACACATTCACAAATAGACACACCCTTGAAACTTATAAACACAACCTCGAAAAGTAAAAAGACCTTTTTTTAAAATTAATTTTGAAGTACAATAATTAAATAGACAGAAAAACCAAACTTATAATTTAACCTAACAAGTTAGTTAAATCAAGATTATAAAACTAGAATAATAAGGACATTTAATTCAAACACCTGTTATACATCACTACTAGTATTGTTGAATATGGAAAGTCTTCTCATTCCCTTGTCCATTTGAAATTTTATTCCTTGTAATTTGTATGGGTCCTTGCCATATTTGGCAAACATTGTTGTTTATATAAGAGAGATTCCCTCTTGTAAAAATATGTAGAAAAATATTGAGAAAACTCAGAATTCAACAAGTATCTTATTTTCTGCAATGCAAATCATGATTTTCCTTCAAAACTCTATGATCTTAGTATTAGATAGTTACTGCAACTTTACACCCGTTTGTCCTCATTTCAAGAAAGAAAAATAATAAGTAATAACATTTAACACATGCACTAATCTTCAAGTTATTGCTGTTCTTATTTACTTCTTTATTTTTCTTATAGTGTCAATTACAGAAATTATTCACATAGAACGATTGTTCTCTAGTTTGTATAAATGATGTCGTTTCAAGTAGTAGCATTTGTTTCAAATTCTTCCAACCAGTTCTTCAAATGCATGGCATTTGGCTTTTTAGACGATAAGAAGGCTCTGAAACTGTACGGAAGAATCAAACTAGGATGAACAGGATGGCAAACGGAAAGGTTCCTTTATATGAAACACTAATTAATACACCCTCACTGTATGAACCGTGGAAGGAAGGACACCCATTACCATATCGGTTCGATCCTTTGAATCAATTTCCTTTAATTTTAATTATCGAACAGTTTTAGGAATAGGCAGCAAACAAGCATCCACATTGTCTAGTATCATTGATTCTCGATCTCTCATGGTTCCCTGGGTCTAAGTTACGTACTCTTGGGACATCCTAGTTTGAGTGTGTGGAATGGGTATGGGAATTGTCTCTGTCTCAGAAGCAGCTGAATATATATCTACCCATTATTGAAATTATAAAGTAAAAAAGAATTTGATAACATTGCCAGTTTTAGTACAACAAACCTCTCTCTGCTGCAAAGCTGCCTCCTTCCTGGAAGCAAAACAATAATGAATTGTTAGATCATAGGAAAACTGAAGTGGCATGCAAGTTGCAAGTGAAAATAGAAGTCAGGTGCTAGCCTGCTCAAAAGACGGGCTTCCAGCGTCACACCTTCTCCAAGCATAGCAACCTAAAAATCACATTTGAATACTTCAAAATGTGTATGTTGGATGAAATTGATTTTTACTCGACAATGTTAAGATGTTCCCATCACTATAACGTATAGATTGGATATTCTGTACTGATACATAAACAGCTATGCTGCAGCTATGAAGTGCAACACAGCATTAACTAGCACACTATGCAACAGGGCTGTTGAAAAAGAAAAGAACCAATCCTGTTAGCTTCATCAGAAAGATACCTACTCCAAAAAATTTCTTTCTGGGTCTTGGCTGAAAGAAACTCGTTAAAAGCATTTAAATATATGACTTACTTGTTCCATAAACCATTAAAAAAAATCTTAGCTAATAGTGGGAAACATACATCATTTGAAATGAAAATATAATTCCAATGACTACTAGCACTATGCATACTAACCAAGACAACCAGAAGAAGATGAGGGAAAAAGGGAACTATTAACACAGGATGGCATGAATCACTCTATAGATTGTCTGATGGCATCACAAATGATGAAGAGAATTAGACGGGAGTAAATGGAAGATATGTTAAAGAGCATTCCTGAAAAATGGGCGACTAAAAAGGTAATTTTCCCATAGTCTGAGAAAAGTATTTTAAAGTGAAATAACACTTTTAAATAGTGGAAGATTATAATCCAACTAAATGCGTTTACCTGACTTTCAAGCTGCCGAGCTCTAGCCTCTGCTTCCTCACATCTTTCTTCTGCAAGTCGAAGCTGGGGAGGCACATATTAGATATATGCCAAATGATATAAATGAAAAGCCTCTCACTTTTACATCAATGTTATCCCATTATCTGGAGTTATTATTGTGCTTGAATTCGATTAGTCAGACTGTGAACTGTTGTTTTGTGTGTGTTATTGAATAATCAGCTTAATTTTACAAAGGTGAATGGAGGATTAAATAGACACTAATTGACCCAACAAAAGAAAGAAACAGAAAAGGAAAAAAATACTAGAAAGGTTAAGATGAGGAAAAAACAGAAAATCTATAATTGGAATAAACAATAATTTACTTTAACACAAACTAAGTAATTTAGAAGGGGTACGAGCATTGAACTAGTTTCCATATAATAAATGAACGAACTCTTAATTTATGGAGCCGTTTTTTGAAAAGAAGAATGTTCCATTATCGTTATAAATTGTTCAACACACATAATTCTATAAGAACCAGCCAATAACTGTCGCACAATAAAAACCAGAAAAGTTGTCGGCATCACCTTTTCAAGTAAACTCTCATTTTCCTCCTGTACCATATCAAGCTGCACCAATATCATCACCACCATTAGCAAAATCTTGAAAGAGGCAAATCTTTATACATGTATCCAAATACCAAAGTTCAGTCAAAGAAGTTGGAACTAGGCACTTTAACTTGATCTTAAATTAATAATAAAATAAAGTTCATCACAAGAAAGAAGCACATTAAATTTAGATTCGTATCTAGAAAAAACCTCTAGAACGGCCAAATACATTTTACATGAAAACACGTCTATTATTTGGATTCTTCCAATCAGCTAACTGGGTCAGCAGGGGAGACATATGAACGTGGTCAGGTAAAGACATTATTTCAGACTGGACGTTGCAAAATCAAAAGAAATAAAAGAGAACAAGATGAAGATGACATCAGTGTTGTTGATAGTCAATTGATGTGTTGATCTTTCATGAATTTAAAGAGATCAACCTCAGGTATCTAATAGATTGTAAAAGTACCCTATACCTCATCCTGTAGAGCAGAACTGGAAGGCTGGTTGCTAGTTTCTCTGAAGTTCATGCTTCCCATATCCAAAGATAGCCTGTTCAAGGGAGAAACACAATCATGGAATAGAAATTCAAGTAGAAAATAATAGTGGCAAGATGTTAAATCACTGATTGACCCAAAAGCTTAAGTTGATGGTGTTTTGATAAATTTAATTATGTCAATACTTTAACACTCCCTCTCACTTGTGGGCTTGAAAATTTGCAGAAGACCTAACAAGTGAAAATCAATATCAATTATGAAAGAAATGACATTATAAGGTTTGAATGTAGAATCTCCTACTCTAGTATCATGTTAAACCACTTGACCCAAAAACTTAAGTTGATAGGCTATGATTATTTTAATTATATCAACACTTTAACATAAGATATAACAAAATCTACTTCACATTACCTGCAGACACCAAAATTAAATCTATGAAAATTTAGCATGCTACTAGAAGGTAGTGGAAATCGAAATTCTCTGATGATACCAAGATGCATTTCTTTTACTCCCAAATAAGAGTTCTTAATATTTAAAAAAAAGACATTTATAAAGCAACGAAATCCTAAACACTCATAACAAATACAGCATTTATGGTAACCAAATAAGCCACAGTGCCTGCAGTAAACAATCATCATGGGGTTTTCTTAATACGAATACTATCAACATAAAATGTTTGCATTATCAAGTCCTGTTTTAATCGGTGATCTAACAATAAGTTGTAGGTGGATAATTATCCATAAGAATGGTACTTCACTGTTCGACTCTAACACAGTTGCAAAAAGAGGCATATTGGTGATAATGACATAAGAAATAAGTTGTCTAATACCTCTTATCTCTTTTGGTGTCTAGCTGACCCTCTGTTGGAGTTACTGGTAAGCTTGGTCTAATTGATATTTTAGAATCAAACTGACCATCTTTTGGTGTTACGGGCAATGTTGGTCTAAGTGACGTTTTGATATCAAATTGACTCTCTTTTGGAGTTACCGGCAAGGTTGGTCTAAGTGATGTTCTAGTGTCAGATTGACTCTCTTTGGGAGTTACTGGCAATGTTGGTTTAAGTGATATGGATACAGAAGAAGGTACCAATGGAACTGTCTTGACTCCTAAATTTGGACGACTAATTGATGTCGAACGAGTAGATGGAGGTTGTTCTATGGAGTTGACCAGCTGGGATGACCGACTAGTTGTTGAAGTGCGAGTGATTGGTGGCTGTTCCACATTAGTATCAGAATGAGCTGGTCGATGTCCTAGTGTTGAACGACCCGACATTGGATGCTCTGTAGGGTTCACAGTTTGAGATGCTCGACCACCCGATCCCACATGTCCAGAAGTAGGTTGTTCTTGAATAGTACGAACGGATTGCTATATTTAAAATTTAAGCATGTATTAGTCTTGCAAGTAGAACATGAAATGACATTTATTAATAGTGGCTAAAAGGACCATATAGAATAGTGCAGATGGGCAACCGTCGTAAAAGAAAAACACAGGCAAATTGCACAATCTAAAAGCTCAGGATGATCTCCAGATTATGAGTTGACTCTTAGAACTTAAATATTAGTCAGAGTAATGGAGTTTATCAATAATCAAAATACTACAAAATAAGAATTAGATCATATTCAGATGAGAAACAATCCCTCTTTATCAATCCAAAAAGTTCATTGGTTTTATGAGTTGACTTTTAGAACTAAATTATTTCCATGCTGAAATTTTGACAAACAAAAATGTGTGAAATAAATTGGCATAAAAAATAAGATGGCACTTCTCCCTTCTTAGCGTGATGCTGTGAAGTGTTTACTACTATTAGAGCTTTACATGTCTCTGCTTTACCCATTGTAAAGCAAGGCAAAATAGCTTCTATTTGAAAAGGAGAAAAAGTCCAAGCTAATAACTAACATATTCTCAGTAAAGGCCACTAACTTTCATGCCTGAATTGTCACACACATAAGCACAATGGGTCATATTTATATTCACAAACCAAATGTCCTGCAAACCTGAACAAATATTTAGTTACTAACACCGACGTTACCATAGGAGAGCGGGCTCTGACTGATCTTCCACTTGCTAGTCCAATGCTCCCTGTGCCACTCGCCAAACTGTAATCAAGATCATCTTCTTCATCCTCATCATCAGCTGAACTTGCCATCACTTTAGCAAGCCTTTGCGCTGCAGCTTTTGCTGCATTGTTCTGTCCCCTTCTGGAATTTGCCAAGCCAGTTGAACCTGATCGGTTATGGTGGGGAAACGGGGACACCAATGGCGACGCTGGAGCCAGTGGGGTGCCAGTGTTACTTTTCTGCCGAGTATATACTGGTCTAATCCGATCCATAGCTCCTGTTATCCACACAATCTAAGTATTCAGCGAGATTAGGGATGAAAATTGCAGAAACGTAATGAGAAATAGACCTGCTTCACTGATATTGAACCAAGTTCGAACACAATTCAATGCGGATGAAAATCATTGCAAAATCGAAATCGAAGTAGGATATCACAAATTTCAGAGAATTCGAACAATCGAAGAAATAAATAAGAGCGCGCAAGTTTCCAAACCTTCGTAATCTTTGAGCTGAGGATTCGATAATCAGATCGTCCGTTGCAATCAACTCACGAACGACTCATTGGAGAAAACAAAAATTCATCCTCCGGATTAAAACTCCATGATTGCGAAAAATGGATTTTGTGAATAATATCGTTGCTGGAGATCGAAGCAAGTAACGAAATGGAAAGAGTCCAATGCGAACATGGAGGAGGTTGAGAAGACGACGGAAAGAAGTGCAATGTGAATTTGTTTGTTCTTTTGGACGTGCCGCGGTTTTTGGTTGTGAACGGTTAGTTCGTTAATTTTCTTAATTTTCATTTCGGTCCCCAAACTTCATTTATTTTCACTTTTCTCCCACCAAGATCTTTCACTTTAGGTTTAAAAACACCTCGTCCCTAAATTTTCGTGAAAACAATAATTTAGTCTCTGAACTTTTGTTTGTAACTTGAACTTTAGTATGTAACCATTTAATCTTTGTATTTTTAAATTCATAACAATTTAGTCCTTAACGCAAATAAATATATCAAAATTAGATGCCAATTTTTATTATTTTATGATGTAGACTTTATATTTCATAAAGAGTCTCTAATTAGTTTATCAGTTTGTTTATGCAAAAAAAATCTCATTAAATCTTAACACTAATTTCTACAATAGGGACTAATCTCATTAAATCTTTATACTAATTTCTACAATAGGGACTAAATTATTACAAATTTTAAAGTATAAAAACTAAATTATTACATAGTAAAGTTTAGGAACTAAATTGTTACAAAATTGAAAGTTCAAGAACTAAATCGTTTCAAACAAAAGTTTAGAGACTAAATTTTACTTTTATGAAAGTTTAGGGATTAAAAGTGATTTTTAACCTTCACTTTATCACTTGACTATTATCAAGAAACTTAAAACTCATCCAAAATTTTCTAATACCTTCCATATATATATAAAAAAATTTATGCCCAGTGGTGAACTAAGAATATAGTCGTCAACATGAGCATAACTTAACTAATATAGACGGTTATTATCCACCTCGAAGTTTAAGATAGATCTTCCACCTCACATATTATTAAAAAGAAAATAAAACCTACAAATATAGTCTAATGCACTAGATCCCACCAAAACTTCACAGTTAAGCGTGCTTGAACGATAATGTTACACCCCTTTTAAAAGTTCTTTTTAAAAAAAAAAAGTTAAATGAGCTTAACTCGACGATAATTGGCATGGTCTTCCTCTCTAAAGGTTGGAGGTTCTATTCTGCATATACATAATAAATAAAATATTATTTTACCCAATATATATACTTTTTCTTACCTCCTCCCTTCACATAATAAATAGGGCAGTTGCAAATATTTTAATTAGACCCAAAGTATTTGTAGATATATAGCACAATGCAAAAGAATTTGTATATGTATAAAAATTTAGATTTTGCTTTTGAAGTCGATCAATGATAGACCGTATCACTATTATTAGTCTATTGGTGATAAAGTTTATCACTGATAGAATTTGTTATATTGGCAATTTTTTAAAAATGTTGTTATGTTATCCAATACAATTACCTTAATAAAATATAGTATTTGTCCTTCTCCAAAACATCATTTTAATAGAGAGCTAGTCTTCATCTTGAATAGTTAAATTTTAATATCTTCATTTTGAATTGTTAAATCTTTTATTTAAAAAAAGGAAAAAAAATAGCTATCAAATCTATAAAATTTCACAATGTTTTAAATGATGCATGGTTTCAATTTTTTTTTTTAAAAAAAAGTCAAGTAGACCAACACGTTTCGAATAGCGAGTTGGGGAGTCCCAAAAGGTTACTAATCATAGAAGAATGAGTATATTATGATATCTATTTGATTTAGGGTAATTCTTACAAATAGAAAAATAACCAAGTATTTACAATCTATAGTAAAAAAAAAAAAAGTGTCTCACAGTTATCAGGTTTCCCTTTTTAAAAATTTTCTAAAATAACTTTTAGATTTGAACTTCGGGCGCATTTCTTCTTCTTCGTCTACAACTTCTTCCTCGTCCACAACATTCTTCCTTGACCACGATTAGGGCTTCTTCCTCAATTTTCTTCTTCTATTTTTTGCGCGCACACCGTTCTTCCTCGACCACGACTACATCTTCTTCCTCGATTTTCTCCTTCGTTTTTCTGTGTACGTCAGTTTATGGCTTTTTCCTTGTCTACGACATTGTTGTTCCTCGACCACGCTCTCCTTCATCGATAAGGGATTCTTCGCTCGTCCACTGTTTCTTTTCTTCTATCTGGCAACTTCATCATTGGTATGTTGTCATTCTTATTCTTCTCTTCTCTTATTCTCTTTCTTTTCTAGGTATGATGTAGGCTTCTTCTTCATTTTCTCATTTTTTTCCAGGTTTTTAGAATCTTAGAATTCTATCACCATCTATCACTTATAGGTTGTGATAGAACTCTATCTCTCTCTAAAATTTTCTTGTTGTATTTGTGTTATTTTTCAATCTTTTCTTATTTTTTATTCTTATTTGTTTTGATTTGTTGTTGTGCAGATAGTTTTTTTGTGTGAATATGTATGGATGTAAACATTTCTCTACTACTAATAGACGGTGATTGAACTCTATCACTGTCCATCTGTGATAGATAGTGATTGAGTTATATCACTGTTTATCATTGATAGAGCTCAAGCACTGATAGACGGTGATAGAGCTCAATCACTGTCTATCACTTTTATACAGTTATAGAGTTATATACATATTTTCACTATTAGTTTCTTGTACAATTTTTTTTTTTTTTTTTTACAAAGACTTGATACCATGGTTAATGTTCCTGTAGTTTTTTATTTTTTATTTTTTTTAAATGGTGGAAAGTGGACTCATTACAATTCTTATAAGAATTATAGTGTTGTTGGAGTTTTTGTTATGATATGATAGACTTTAATGGTTTAGTTAGTTTGATATTGGGTGAAATTCAGTTGGGTGTTTCTATAGCTTTATCACTATTATTGGATTTTGGTTAAACTAATATTCCATCTGTGTTCCAAATAAAACAAGATAAGGTTGTTACTTGGTATCTATCTTTGGCTAAAGATTCAGGGACTAGGCATCCCTTAGTTGCTCATGTTAGTCATCATTTTGTAGAAGGATCTTGCAGTGGTAATAATGGTGGAGGTGGTGACAGATTGCTATGTTTAGGTTCTTCTAATTCTTCTTCGAATGATCAAGTTATACGAGATATTGGTTTTAATGGCGATTTGAAGGAAAAAGATGTATTTGGAAGTAAAGAAATATTGTCCAAGTGTTTTTATGTAATAGCAGTAAATAAGAATTTTCAATTCAGGACTACACGATTAAATTCAAAGTCACTTGAGTTGAAATGTTTGCAAGAAGGCTGTCAATGGTATGTTCAGACATCTCGGTACAAGAAGAGTGAGTTGTGGAAGTTTAGGAAGTACATTTCTGACCATGATCATTCAATAAATACAACTCAAAGTTGTTATAGGCAAACTTCTTCATCTGGGGACTGCTTGAAAGAGGATTTTAGGTTTATCTCTACTAATCACTCCTTTCCTAAAGATATTGTTCATAAAGCTCGTACTTAGTTTGGTGTTAATATTAGTTATAAAAAATCTTAGAGGGCAAAAGAACATATATTAAGATCATTAAATGATGATTCACTGATATAATAAATTTATTGCCATTGTCACTGATATAATTATTTTTGTGTATTTTTCACGAACGTACACTATTTTAGAGATTGATGAAAATGGACATTTTAAATTTTGTTTGATGGTCATTGGTGCATCTATTGAGAGGTGCAGGTGCTATAGACCTTTCATATCTGTTGATGACACATTCTTGAAGTCTAAGTTTGGTGATACTCTACTATCAGCTTCAACACTAGATGATAACAATAATATCTTCCCCCTTGCATTTGTTATCATAGATTTTGAAAATGACGCATCTTGGAAATGATTTTTTCAAAATATACAAACTAGTTTATGGGATAGAGAACATTTAGTCATTGTCTTTGATCGACATTTGAGCATTTCAAAGGGTGTATTAAGTGTGTTTAGGAATGTTGAGTATTGTATGTGCATTCAACATGTTCTGCGAAATTTGAAGAAGTCGTTCAAGGATCCTTTGATTGACTAGTTTTACTTTAGTTGTGTTAAATCTTACACGTTTGATAACTTTGAATTTAATATGAGATCTATGGAGTCAATTTCTCCAAATATTTGAAGTTTACCTTAGTAATGTAGAATTTGAGAAGTGATCTCGTGCATATTCTTGAAGAATAAAGTATGAATTGATGACAAAAAATCCTTCAGAGTGCGTAAATTTTGTTTTGAAAGAGAATGGATACTTATCTGTTGCAAGTTTACTCGATGCAGTTAGAGATTTATTGCAAAAATTGTTTCATGATCGCAAGAAAACTAGTTTTCCAATGAAAACAATTTTGACTCCTTGGATTGAGAATATATTACGGAACCAACATGAAGAATCAAGAAGTTTCATGGTAAGAGTTCTTTATTATTTTTCAATTTTTTTTTTGTTTTTTTGTTTTTAGATATATAAAATTGATAGGAGAATGATAAACAGTGATTGATTTCTATCACTGTCTATAAGTGTTAGATAGTGATAAAAATCTATCACTATCTATCAGTGATTGACAGGGATAGAATTTTATCACTGTCTATCACTGATAAATAGTGATGGACTACTATTAACAATGTTTGTAAGGTTCATCCTATTAACAATGTTGAATACATAGTAATGGATGGTGATAAACAATTCCAAGTAAAGCTTATTTTGGGATCTTGCAGCTGTCGAGTATGGGATTTTGATGAAATTTCATGCTCTCATGCACTTGCTGTTCTTTGGATGCTTAACGTGGATACTTATTCCTATGTAGCTGATTATTATTATTCAAGTACGTTGTCATTGACATGTATTTGTTGTGTTCGACTTGTTAAAGTCCATTTAAATTGGAGGGTTGTAGTAGATGACATTACAACATTACCTCCTAATTTTAAACGTTCAACAGGAAGACCTAAAAAAAAAAAAGGATCTGATCCATAGGTGAAGCTAAAAGTAGTTCATTAAAATTTAGTCGATGTTGTTGTAAAGGTCACAATTCTAGGGCTTACAAACTTTGCCAAATTAATCAATGATGTAATCATTATAGTTGCATTTTTTTCATTATATTGCCAAATGGATTGATATTAGAATTTATGAAAGTTATTTTTTCCCTTGATTAGTTCTATTATTGCGTTTGTAAACGAATGGAACAATATCTTTATATGAATAAAATTCTTGAATTTATTTGTTTATATTCATTTTTTGAATTGAAACATGTGATATACACACTTGTACACATAGTAATATACACTGATAGACATTGATAGATACTGATAGGTTTCTATCAGTGTTTATCATTGATACACACTCATATACCATTGTGTTGATATACACTGATATCTTTATATCAATATATATCACTGGTAGATAGTAATTTTTTTTTATTCCTTTTGGCTATTCTGAAAATGAAAATACTTGATAAATTGATGATTGATATATGGATATTAAACTTGTCTAAGGTTCAATTTGAAAGTCAATGTTTCTTCTTTATCATATGATGCAATATATCAATTTTGGTTATTAAAAATTAAATGTAGATTTCATTTTTTATGCAAAAGTTGTTGCAATATTAAGATTACGCGTGGGTTTTTGCATTAATAGGTTGATTCAGTTTTGGCATCAGACAAAGCACTAGAACTAGATGCATTTATAGCATTATAGTAATTGAGTTTATAGTTGATAGATACTAATAGAAATCTATCAATGTACATTTGTGAAATATAGAATTTCTTCCAATAATAACTACCACCGATAGACATTGATAGACTTCTATCAGTGTCTATCATTGATAGAATTCATGATGTATCTAATAGAATTTCATTCAACATATATTTAATAGTGGTTTATTCATCTGTACCAGATAGAATTTCATCCAACATATATACAGAAGTTTAAAAAACTGATAAAATCACAACAGATAGCATCATTAATATAAACTAGAATTCTTAATGATATAATTCTAAAATTAATGTTCATTGTCATTAGTATTGGCAAAATGTAACATTCACAAAATATCATTCACAAAATATAGTTCATTATCAGTAGTATTGTAGTCTTTTTCAGTAACGTTCTAAAATAAAGTTCTAACATTAAGTTTGAGAAGGTTGAGATTTTAGTGGAGAAGGATAAGATTGAGTTTGAGAGTTTAGTTAAGAAATGTTTAAGTCGAACCTTGGAGCACTATCTATTAATGACTGTTTCCTTCTTTTACTTTTTTTTTTCTTTTTTGGAGGGGCTTTTTTCATTATCTTTACTGTTGGTTTCCTTTCTCTCTTCGGACTCTCATTCATAACTTTCCTATCATCATCTAATACTTTTAGTCCAAACTTTCTATGTTCTACTTTTCCTTCACCTTCAACAACCTAAAATAATTGCAATAAGAAAGAATGTTAGTTACATGTTAGAATGGGAAAACTATATATCATGATATCAGGAACTATTTGCATCTATGTAGCAAGAAATATATGAACATAATATTAATATACAAATTGATTTATCATAAAATCTCTTACTATCTACCATTGATAGATAGTGATAGTGGTCATCACTCTCTATTAATGATAAACAGTGATAAACAACTATCACTCTATCCATCATGATATCAACAACTATGTACAAATATCTAGTATAGAACTAGCAACACCAACTATTTATATTTATATAGCAAGAAAGATATGAATATAATATTAACATATAAAAAAATTTATAAAAAAATCTCACTATCTACCATTCATAGATAGTGATAGGGTCTATCACTCTCTATCATGATAGACAGTGATACACCACTATCACTCTATCTATCATGATATCAAATATCTAGTGATAAAGCAGGCAACTATTAGCTTTCTTTTCCCTTAGTTGTTTTATTTTATTTTCAAGTCTTCTATTCTTTTCATTCTCATTTTCTTCTTCAACGTCTTCCTCAACAACTCGCCCCTCTTCCTTACCAACATGCTCTTCTCGTTCAACAACATTCTCTCCTTCTTTTACAGGCTGCAATAAATAAAGTAATGGTATAGTGTTAGACATTGATGGTATAGTGTCTATCACCGATAGACACTGATAGAATTCTATTAATGTCCATCTGTGATAGACACTTCCTGATAGAAGTCTATTATTTAGATTTCTTAAGACTTAAATATTTACCTTATGGTGAAGGTGATCAGTTTTTTCCACATGTTCCATAGCTTCAAATTCAATTTACTGTAATAATACAATATAATGTGTCACTGTTACATAAGAATCAAGGAAGTGATAGAATTGTATATCAATGATGACATTGATAGAAATCTATCAGTGTCTATCACTAATGGGCAGTGATTAACCTCATTGACTTCTAAGAAAAAGTAGCTTAAGAAAGGAATCATACCTTTTCCTTTCCATCATCCAACTCTGGTGTCAATTTTTGTGTTTTTGGGGTTTCCAAAGGTAGAGTTGGAATAAATTTGAAATCATCTTGTGTTTCGGTCACTCATGTTTGTATGTCAAATTCCTAAAACAAAAAAAAAACATAAATCAAACACAAAGATAATAAAAAGAATGATATTCCTATAACAAAAGACACAAATCAAAAGAAACAAAAATGCATCGATAGACAAACTGTCTATTAGTACAAACTTATATACAAACCTTTCCTTCATTCCCAATTTCAATCTACAAGAAAAAAACAAGTTTAAATCGTTTAGTAAATGTATGTTTACATTTAAAAAAATAAAATACCACATGGCAAAAGACTTACCTCAAATATGTATTTCATAACACATTCACCATTTTATCAATGTCATTATTTTCTTCAAGAATTTGTAAGTTACAAGAAGGAGCTTTGTTTTTTTTTTCTATGGTCTCCTCAAGCTCTTTTTTTGTTCTTCTTGCAAAAGTTTTTCAATTGGAAGTCTATCATTTAGTCTTTCCATGATTGTTTTTAACATTTGATGATCTCTTCTTGGTCTGTCAAACTTTTTTTTTTTTGCTCTTTTTCTATCATGTATTGGCCATTTTTCAGTTCTTCTATTTCCTCCATTATATTTTTCTCATGCTCTTTTTTTTCTCCAATTAATTCTTTCATTTCTTTATTTCTTTCTTCTTATGTTTTTCTTTTTCTTTCTATATGTTCCTTCTTCTTTTCTTCCAAATCTGTCAAATATTTTTTATGGTGGTTGATTGTGATTCTTATTCTATTGACACTAATGGAATTACACAAAACTACAAATATAAACACATGTTAAATCATTAGATAGAGAACAAAAAAACACTAGCAAGCTTTGTTATGATTTGGTCTTTTAGTGATAGACACGAATAGTAGACTATCACTGTCTATCAGAGATAGACTACTACCTGTTTTTTGGTAGAAACAAGTGCAATAAAAATGAAGCTAAGAAATTGTAGGAAATACTTACATCATTTCTTTGAAAGATATTCTCTTTAAGATTTCTCCAATGATCAAGTTCCAAGCACTCCAACGATATTATTCTTGGACCTTGATTGCCAATTTTTCTTCCAAATCCAAAATCTAGTGCTGAAAGTTTTGGTATTGTTTCAAATACCCAATAAACTAGTGCCAAAGGAAAACCTTGAAGGCATATAAAATCCTTTTAGAAACCTTCAAGTTGTATGACAATCGTCCCCAAGGATAGGTTTTAAAGGCTTGTTCATTGTCCATTATGTCAACATGTTTCCAATTAACAACATTGTGTCCTTGCCTAGAGATTAAAAAGGACTCCAAGAAGAGGAGGTTTGCCAATTTAACCTTGACACTATCACTTTCAAAATCATGTATGAACTTAAAGCTTCTCTCGAAGTCTTTTTTATCGATTGAATCATCATTCTTAAAGACTCTTTCCCTAAGTTCAGAGGTTTTATCTTTTTCTTCTAAATCTATGGGAGGTAGTTGAGTACAACTTGTGATTAAGCAAATTTCTTTTAATCTAAATTCTACTATATACCCATTAAAGTTAAAAGCCAAGACATTTGGCTTCCTTGTGATGCATTGTTTTCTTATAAGGTAGTTTATGAATTTTGTGGGCATTTTTTCAATGTTTAGATTTAGAAAGTGGCCGAAAGGACCGTTTTTAAAATTATTTAAACTTCTATAATCTAATTGCTTCTTTATAGTTTGTATTACATCTAATGAGATGCGTATTGTTATCCTCAAAGCTTTGTTCTAGTCTTGCATTATTATTTGATGTTCATGTTCCTGTTGCACCTGTTTAAATATACAACTATCAGCAATAAGCAAGTGATATATGACTATAGTAGTAGACAATACTAGATTCTATCATTGACTATCACTCACTATTATCATTCAATGAACATTAGTAAAGTCTATCTTTATCTATTAACGATAGACAGTGATAGACTTCTATCACTGTCTATCGATGATAGATATTAATAGACTTCTATCACTTCTATCGTTGATAGTGTCTATCATTGTCTATCAAATACTTTTTTATATACTAAAGCATGAAATCAATCCTATAAGCAAAACAAATATTAAAACACCAATGGTAAGTAGCCCCCCGGCCAAACATATTTAAGAAAACATATGTATACACTGGTAGTGGTATCAATGACAGACAACACAGAGAACTTTCAATGTCTCTCACAGATAGATACTAATAAACTCTATTAGTGTCTATCTGTGATAAACATTGATAGAAAAATTCTATCTCTGTCTATCGATATCATTGGTAGACAATGATAGATTTCTATCACTTTTGTCACGACCCTCTCCCAGACTTCGACCTTTATCTAGGAGGAGGCGTGATGTCAACAGATATCACTCTTTCATGACAACCATTAATCACTTTTTACTAGTTTCCTTTTAACAATATTTAATACTACAACGGAAAACTTAATGGAACAAATGAAATCACATGCTTTGTTTAGGAAACCAGTTTAAATTTAAATTACGTTTACAAATGTAGCCTCATCCCCACTACAAAACTCTTTTAGTACTATTTCTAACTTGTGGCAAACCTTGATCAATCTCTGCAACCTAGACTCTTCTGCTACCTGTGAAGAAAACACAGAAAATAAAACATGAGCTTCACAAAGCTCAGTGAGTGGAATCATAATTATAAGTCTCTTTCAACTTATAAACATTATATCATGAGGTTATTATGTATACCTCCGTCATTGAATGAAGCTTTTCACAAATCGACCTACACACATGGTAAATAGTTAACATTGCACATCTCTAAACATTCATCAACCTATGTGCACATAGTTCTCCCTTTCATGAGCTCAGAAGGTAGGCTCGTCAGCCCTCTGACCATCTCACTCAAGGTTTTCCCCTCCCACAAACTCAGGAACTAGACTTCTCGATCCCTTGACCATCCTATGAGATTTCATCTTGGGCTCACGTGCTAGGTCCATAGACCCTCTGACCATCCCAACCTCATGCTCATCTCATAGTATAAGCATTCATTCATAAACCATAGCATATTAATTTGGAATATGCTTAAAATACTAAAAGAAGAAACCACTCACAGTGATCCGCTAAGATTGCTTTTCCTTCCTAGTTCACCCAATTTCCCTTAATCTCCTATTGGACCCTATTTCAGATCAACCTTCAAACTTAGATTACTCACTCTTTCAGGCCTTATCTCAAGATATTTCCTTCTACAAAAATGTGTGAAAATTTCTTAACTAGTTTACCTTAGAGTTTCGCTTTGAGATTCCCTTTCAAAAGTTCAGAGTCTTAAGTTCACTCCACCTAGCCCGGCTATCTCCCCACTAGTGCACACCTCCCAGTTTTCCTTGGATTTGACAGCCTTAGAGTTAGAGTTCCTTCATGGCAGCCCTCATACCAAAACTACATTCAATTTAAAAGCTTTTAGTCTAAAAATCACCTAATTTGCACGAGTAGTTTGGAATAACTTCTCGTTTGAACTTAACCCAGGCGTCTGTCCATACACTCAGCTCCTTCCAATGCCTTTGTTTTGACCTCCATCCGATTAGCGTTGCTTTTCCTCTGTTCAACACACGGATTTCTCTCACTTTCTCTTTTTCTCAGTGATCTTTACGAATTAAAATATTTTATGAGTTGAAGTGAAGCATTCTACCCTATTTATAGGCATCTTACCCTTTACCTTCACTCGACACCTCCTCCTTTGAGCATGTCCAAGCGTTTTTCTCTCAATCTGCGAACGCCCAACCACATCCACCTCCTATTTAATGTGTCCTCCTCATGCTTAAGACTCTCTTTGCATGAATATTTATTCGTCCAGCTTCTACTAACTCAATCTCAAACTTCTCTTGGTACAACCATTTGTCCAGATAAGTTCATCAGTCTTGCGTAACGCAAGCCTCAGCACCGCTCCATCGTGCAGTTCTTGCATCTATCGTTTAGCTCCATCGTCTATTAAATATCTCGCTGTCGCTTAACAACCAGCTCTCTCGTTGTAATCATCTAGTGTTTGCGTCCATCACATAGCACCAACGCCCCATCGTGTAGCTCAATCGTTTAGTAAACGATCTCACTCACAACGATCTCGCGCATAATCTATCGCTTAGCTGCCACGCCCATCGTTTAGCTTTATCGTGTAGCACCGACGCCATATAATCTAATGTATCCGCTCATCGCATAGCATCATCGCCCAACACCTGCGTTTATTGCATAACACCTATCGTTTAGTATTCTACCTATCGTGTAGCGCCATCGTGTAATCTATCGCCAACGCCCCCATTGCTTAACACTATCGTCCATTGCATAGCGCTTATCGTTCAGCGTGACCCTTCGCATCATCTAGCACCGCACCTTGCCGCACGATCGCCTATCGTATCCCTGAACTCTATGCATTTGCTACACGATCTCCTACCTTATAGTGTGGCACCGCTCATTTGCTACACGGTCGCCTACCTCATCGCGTAGCGCCACTCATTTGCTACATAATTGTCTGCCTAGCGCCTTGCGCTCAACATCTCGCTTTCTCCGCTCTCGCTCACGCATTTTCAACGCATGGGTGACTTTAGGCAACGCCTTGGCCAATCATGCGTTCAACCTTACAAATTCACACATGGTTGCCTTCGGCTTCATAGTATACTTAGCCTCATCTCATGCATTAACACCAAATGCATGATTTCTTTTGACTTTACACTTAGCCAAATTTTCCACTAGTTTAATTCCAAACTTTTTAAGAAATATTTATTCAACACTTAGAATTTCTTCCTTTTTGGCATAGGGAGTCATACTTTGTTAAATTCTCTTAATTACTAGTTTAAGTAGGGAAATCAAAATTCAGGTTTCACAACTTTCTATCAAGTTTCATATGTACTTCTTTTCTTTGTATCACTGTCATGAAGTCAATCCTATAAGCAAACTAAACTGAAACAAAACAAATATCAAAACATATACAATCCAATAAGTAGTCCCTAGCCAAACAACCAAATATCAAAACGTATACAATCGAGTCAAACATATATAAGAAAGAAAATATATGTATCATTGAGCAATAATTAACCCCCATCAAAATATTTATAAGAAAATATATCAAGAAAACAATCAAAATATCAATAAATAATAAATAATGGAAAAAAAAACATATCTATCCTTATATAGTGATAGAAAGAACTGATAGTGGTAAATCACTGTCTATCATTGATAGATGGTGATAGAACACTTTCAATGTCTATCTGTGATAGACACTGATAGTAGTCTATTAGTATCTATTTGTGATTATCAGTATTTAATTGTGATAGACATTGATAGAAAACTTCTATCTCTGACTACCATGGTCTATATATGTACTTCTTTATCAACTGAAACTATGAAATCAATCAAAATAAACTCCAAAAAAAAAAAAAAAAAACAAATATCAAAACACCAAACCAACCAACCATGTATATAATCCAATAACTAGCCCCCACCAAATATATCTAATAAAATATATCTATCATTAAGCAAACAAACAAACAATCAAAATATAATAATGGAAATGTATCTATCACTCTCCATCAAGCAAACATTCAAAATATAATAATGAAAACATATCTATCACTCTATCAATTATAAATAGGGATAGAATACTTTCAATGTCTATCATAGATAGATATTGATAGTGGTGTATCAATGTCTATCAGTGATAGATCATTGTCAATGTCTATCACAGATAGACACTTATATACTACTATCAATTTCTATCTGTGATAGTCATTAAAAGCGTTCCATCACTGTCTATCATTGATAGAGAGTGATAGAGCACTATCATAGGTTTGTCTGTACCTTCAGTTTTAGTTTCTCTTGTTCTCCTTTTTTAGTTTTTTTTCTTCTTCTTATTTTTAATAGTCTTCTTTTTTATTTTGTTTACCATATGTACACAAAATTTAGGGTTAATAAATATTACTACTAAACAATAATTAGACTTAATAACTATAATTACTCATAAATTGATGAGAAAAAAAGAAAAGAGATATACCTTTTGAAGTTGAATAGTTACTGATGTAGTGATAGAAAAAAGATGTGGCAAGAAGGACTTGTAGCGACAGCGGAAGAAGGATTAAGAAGAAGAAGAGGACCAAGAAGTAGCGGACAAGGACGAAAATGAAGCAGTGGACGAAAAAGAATGAAAATAGAAAATAAGATGAAGCAACGTCGATGGAAGAAGGGGAAGAAGAAGAAGAAGAAGAAAGCAATTTTGAGAGAATTTCTTGAATGATGAAAGAGAGAGGAAAAAAGAACAAAAATAGAAAAAGAAGATGAAGTGTTCAAACGATGAAATGGACAGGATTATGAAGACGAAGCGTCATTCGTTGGAGGAAAAAACCCTCAGAGAAAATTGCATCGATTAATCATTGATGATTCGGGTCTCCGAGTCGGGTTTCCACCTTTTCTCCCTTTTTTTGCATTTGGGTTGGGTTTTTTTCGATATTTTACACTATTTTTTTGTGTTTGATTGGGCGGTAATGATTTCCTAATTTTTTTTTATATAAATTATAAATACTTTGACCCACTTTTCTGATAATTTACAACAATATTAACTTTTTTAACGCATTCTTAGACTGCTTTCAACCGCTTTGGAGTTGGAGTCATTTTTGTTACCGACTTCATATCACCTTTGTCATGTACAACACTGATAATTAATCGATTTTGTACACACTTACAATTATTCAAAATCAATTCAATATTTAACTCAAAACTTTTAAACGCATGTTTCATATTATTAAAATTGATTTTAAATTATTAAAAGCATTTTTCTAATCAATTTTGATAAAAAAAAATTAACATTTTCATAATCACTTACAAGCATGTCATAATAAATTTCTATCCATGTTTTCACATTTAAAGGTGAATCAACATTTGTATTAGTTCGTAAAAAATTCATGACATTAACTATTTATTAATTTAACCATCATGGATTGACCTAGTGATAATGAGAACATATAAAAAAAAAATTATAGAACTAGGAGATGATGAGTTTAATCCATGGTAACCATTTATCTAGAATTTAATATCCTATTGGTTTCCTTGTCAAATATATTGTAGAGTCGAAAGGAAGATGTGCTTAAGTTGACCAGGTACTCACAAATATTAAAAAAAAAACTATTTATTAATTTAAATAATTTCTAAAAATGTTTGTCGGACACTTTATATGGGTTGTACTCGAAGGATTGCTTCAAATCCCACGTAATAAGTTCAAGAATTCCCAAGAGATAATGAAAGATATTCAAATGGGAAGTGATTAGGGGTTCGTGTTTCAATTCTTAATCCCCAAGAACAAGAATCAAGATCTTTTTTCTTTACGATAGTGCAACATATGAAGCTGAGGATTGGAACTCTTACCTTTTGAATCAATAATTTATGTCTAAATCCCATTGAAACCATAGAACCATGATTAGATTGACATATTTTCTGGAAAAGAGAATTACTAGGAAACAAAAGCCATATAATTATTTTAAGACCTAATACATTAATTAGCATTAAAATGTAGATTAAAGAGAGAGGGAGAGAGATCGAAGACTACAGCCTCTTTCAAATACCAGTGTGATGACATGACATGGACAGTGCGAGTAAAAGAAACCGAAGGGCAAAAGGGTAAAAAAGGGGGGCTTGCTCGGCTCACCCTTGAAGGAGTGGGAATATATTTAAGCACTCTTTTTGAGGATGAGATCCTCAATCATATCTGCAGCCTCTTGAACGGTTGTGATGCTCTGTGCGCTCTCCTCTTCCACACTTATCCCAAACTCTTCTTCAAGTCCCATCACGATCTCCACCTGATCCAACCATATCAAGATATATGTATATTTTTGCATTGCATGCCAAATCATTCAAAACTTGTATAAATCTCTCCCTAATCTTAATTTTGATGATTTTCCTTCTTTGTATAAAATTGTGTTGAAAATTAATGAATTAATTGATGAGAGTTGAGAAAATTAAAGGATGATAGTTAATTAAGTATGTTAATGTAGGGGCTAATTTTGTAGAATTTCACATGAATTAAGTGTAGAATTTTAATTATTCCATGTATGTTTAATTAGGGTGTGAGTTAGGGTGTGAGTTATGTATTTAATTTTACTCATGATAATCCTATAAATAGGATTGACAAATAGGATTGACATTTATATTATTGATGTAACCAAGTGAGTGGAAGAATACACAAAGAAATTTAGTTGGAAGAGTTTTCCAAATAAGTATTTTTGTTTTCTCTCAAATATTCTTTTGTTGATTATTTATTTGTGATTATTTATATTTATTTCTTTGTTGATTATTTAGATGATCTTTCAAATGGATGTTAAATCGGCGTTCTTGAATGGATATTTTGAAAGAAGTATACTTAGAACAACCTCTTGGCTATATTGTGAAAGGTTAAGAAGATAAAGTCTTGAAATTAAAGAAGGCATTGTATAGATTGAAACAAATGCCTATAATGTAAAATAGCAAAATCAACAACTATTTCCTTAACAATGGGTATTTGAGACGTCCTTATGAACATTCTCTATATATTAAGACTAATGATCATGGAGATATTTTGTTGGTTTGTCAGTATGTGGACAAGAAAATGTGCAAGTATGTTTGAAGATCTCAAGAAGGCAATGACCCAAGAATTTAAATGACAGATATTGGGCTGATGTCATATTATCTTAGCATTGAGGTGAAAATGAATGTATTCTTATCTCTTAAGAACAATATGCAAGAGAAATTCTAGAGAAGTTCAAGATGATCAATTCTAATCCTCTCACAATTTCAATTGAAGTTAAGATAAAATGGTCCAAATATGAAGAAGGAGATGTTGATCCCTCATATTTCAAAAGCTTAATTGGAAGTTTAAGATATTTGACTTGCACACGACCAGATAATCTTTTCAGCGTTGGATTGGTGAGTCGATTTAGGGAATCTCCTACAATTACTAATTTGAAAATGACACCTCAAAGGTACGCTTGATTATGGATTATTTTATTTTCAATCTAAAGAATTCAAGCTTGATGATTATTGTGATAGTGACTGGGTTGGAGATGTTAATGACCAAACAAGTACAAGTGGATATATGTTTTTTTCCAACAACTTTTACTTGGAGTTCTAAGAAGCAACCTAGTGAGACATTGTCTACTTGTGAGGTAGAATATATTGCTGCAGCCTCATGTATTTATCATGCAATTTGGTTAAGGAATTTTCTAAAGAAAGTTGGAATTTTGCAAGATGATGCAATTGTGATCCATGTAGATAATAAGTCAACAATTGCTCTAGCAAAGAATCCAATGTATCCTAATCATAGCAAGCACATTGATACAAGATTTTATTTTACCAGTGATTGTATTTCAAGAAAGGAGGTTCAAATTGAATATGTGATTAAAATGCGGATATTTTTACAAAGCCACCCAAAGTTGATATGTTTAACAAATTAACAACTTTGCTTGGAGTTTAAGGGGATGTTGAAAATTAAACATGTTTTAATTAGATAAGTTATAGATGAATTAATTTGTGAGAGTTGAAAATATTAAAATATGAGAGTTAATTAAGTATGTTAACGTAGGAGTTAATTTAGTAGAGTTTCACATGAATTAAGTGTAGGATTTTAATTGTTCCATGTATGTTTAATTAGAGTGTGAGTTATGTATTTAAGTTTTCCCATGACAATCCTATAAATAGGATTGACATTTACATTATTGATGAAACCAAATGAGAAGAAAAATACACAGAAATTTAGTTTGAAGAGTTTTCCAAATAAGTACTTTTGTTTTCTCTCAAATATTCTTTTGTTGATTATTTATTTGTGAGTGTTCATCATACGCTTCCAACAAATTGAGTATGTGAAACAAAATAATATACATGAACATGGTTAAACTGATTTAGACATATATCATCGACCAAGAGATCGAACCTAAATATTGTTTAAACCCAAAAAAGAAATCACAAAAAAAAGACATTTATTTTCGAAGAGAGGGGGGAAAATGTGTTGCCTCACTCTACTATTAGTTCTAAAGAAAGAGCATTGCTCAGCCTAGGAAATGTGCTGCCTCACCCTACTATTAGTTCTAAGAAAAAGACATTTCATACCTTTTATCCAAAGAGCAATAACAAAAAAAAAATGTTGCCTCACCCTACTATTAGTTCTAGAAAATTAGCTCCCCTTTTCTTTACTACAAAAGAAAAAGTTTAGAAAAATATTTTTAAAAAATTGCCACTTGGCAGTATTTCATTGGATGAAACTTGGTCTACACCCTAAGTTTTTTCCCCTTAAAATAATTAATACACTGTTATTTAAACTCAAATCGGCTGTGAAACCACTATTCAAACATATCCTTCCAAAAAGTTCATAATGGTTGAAATATGTATAGATGAATTTGATATATCCAAAAAAATCGAAAGGTTCGATATCTTCAACATCCTCTATAAACATAGAATAAAAAAGAGTAATTATTTTAAATGACAAAACTGCTGAAAATATTTTTCAATATAACAAAATATCGTAAATAAGTTGGCTCATTTTTCTAAATTTAAAAATAGTCAAACATAAAACATAAAAATTATAAATAAATAGATAAGTAACTCATCTATTAATCCCAATATAAATATGAATAGATAGTGTACAAAAAAAATTAATTATTAATTTAATTGATATTGTAAACTTTTATGATTTAGATAATATCATATAAAACAATATTTTATTGATAAATTCAGAAATCTCGACATTGATATTTTGATCCCATTAATAGCCCTGACAAATTTTAATGGGAAAATCATTTTCATAAAATTTTTCAAGTACACATTTATTAGCTCTGGGATAATAATGTTAATAATATAGACTTACAAGCCTGAGGGATTTTCCTGCGTAGCCTAAAAGACCTATTTGACATAGTTATAGCTTAACCAAAAATATATAAACTTAAGAGCCGTAATTAAGATATTTTCAAGTTCAAAGTTTCTATTAAATATATAGTTAAAGGTATACAAGGGATGTCTTTAACCATATATTTAATATAGGATAATAGGGATACACCCATCTTTGTGGGTAAACTTATCCATTACTCACATAAAAGAAATATTAAAATATTCCTAAAAAACAAAATTTGCGACATGATAACTTATGATTGAATAATTTGGTGGAACTAGAGATGTCCATTTAACCAGCGGGACCCGCCCTTCCCCGAATACACAGGGAATGGGGAGGAAGTGGGAAATTTTTCCCATTTAAATTCCCCGTCCCTGCCCCACCCCAAGTATATATATACATACTCGCGGTGGGGCGAGGAGGGGAGTCTGGACGGGATATATAATATTATAATATTATATATATATATATATATATATATATATATATATTATAAACCTAAAGCAATTAGGTCCTCTACTGAGTGCTGCTATCGCCCGCGCCTCACCTCACAACTCAAGTCAATGCTCTCGTCTCGTCCACTACTCACAGTCACTGGCACCGCTCTCATCCACTACTCACAGTCACCGCTCTCGTCTGGTCTAACTCGTTTGAGTCTCTTGTCTGGTCTGAGTCACCATCAGCTGGTTGAATCTCTCGTCTGGTCTCAGTCACTCCCTCACAGTCTCTCATCTGAGTCGACTACTCTCTCCGCCGCCGACACCCCACTACCAACTCTCCCTCCAGGCGGGGAATTTTTCCCCGCGGGGAATCTCCGCCCCATTCCTCGTAGGGAAATTCACGGAGACGGGGACGGGGACAGGGACGACTTCCCCGTCCCCGTCCCGTGGACATGTCTAGTGGGATGCATAAAAATAGGTGCCTAAGATGCACATAAATATTTTTCTTTAATACATAGTAAACTATTGTCTTAACTATATATTTAATATATATATATATGGATAAAGACATGCATGCAAAGGACGTTGGCCGTCTTTGTCACAGCTTTAGCAGCTTTTTGTGTGTGCTTTTTAGGATGTTCTTGTAAAAAAAAAATCTTAAAATAAAAAATAAAAGACATGCAAAGGATAAATTTTATGAAACATGAGCAGTACAGGACTTTACCGTGTCAAGAGAATCAGCTCCAAGCGTTGAAAATTTGGACTCGCCATTAACAGTGGAATCATCTGGCAATGCCAATTGCTTCTTCACTATTCTGCTAACCTTTTCAACTGTCTCTGGTTTGGCCTGTTCCACAGCGCACACAGTTAACATCATAATGCAACAGTAATTAGCGTTTTTCCCGAATAACATGCAGCAAAATAGGACTTACAGCACATGAAATTCGAAGCGACTGTAATCTTCTAGAAGAGAAATTGTTTCTCCCTTGGTAAGAAAACGAAACCGTCTTTGAACCAGAAATCTTGGATATTGCCTGCTTATCAAGAAACAATTCACCAAAATGATCAGCAGAGAGAACATATATGATCTAGTCTCATATAGCTCAAAAACTCAAAAGAACAATAAAAAAATGATAATTAATACATACATACAGTAATACAGAGAATTTTTCAGGACATAAGGACTTCAAGTTGGCTGATCATCATAATTAGAACGGTAAACCATTATATAAGTAAGGATTTGAAGATCGCATGTAATTTATGGTCTATTGACCTTTTGTTGGTCCTGATACTTCCTAGAAACCAATTTGGAGGTAGATGAGAGCAAATAGATCGAAAGTTATTCCCTTCTACCCCTCCGGCCCTAAATAGCCGTGAAAATTAGGGAAGAAATTCAAATCAGTATTTGAAATAACACGAATTAAAGTAAAACAACACAATTAAGAGAAATGAAATATTTTGAAATCAAAGAAGTGATGCAAAGTCCATCATACATGCGTTTCATAGCCATGCAATACAATCACAACACCGATTGAAACCAATGCTCCAAACTTCGTAATTAACGACATTGAAAGAGAAATCGACGCAAAAATCGAGATAGAAAGGATTAGAATTAAGAAGAACAAATCCGAGGCAATGGATTATACAGAAAAACGAGAGATGACAAACATGAAATCGTACAACGGATCCATTGAATGCACGCAATGAAGAAAAGAGAAAAAGGAATTGGAAATTTTACAGCGATTTGGCGCGATTGAGGAGCTGCAGATCGCAGACAGGATGATGAAGCTGTGATCGAAGCCATTGATGGACTGGTAGAGAGAAAAAGGGAGAGAGAATTTGGAGTGGCGAAAAGTGGAAATGGGACGGAGAAAGCAAAGCGAGCAAGTTCGTGGCCGTTGCAAGAGCTTAAATAGGCAGCTTGTTTGTGGATTTTTTTTTTTTTTTTCCTTTTGTTTATTTCGGAATAAAATAACAAGGAACAATATGGACAAAGTACGGGAACGGAGGATCCAATGGAGCTCTCTTATGGGCCTGTTTAGTGGGCCTGCAATGTTTTTGGGCTGGTTTACAAATGGCCCTTGGAATTACGGGAACTTTCATTAGCAATTTTGCTTCTAAAAATGGACTTTGGATATATTTTACACATTTGTCCAAATATCCTTTTTTTCCCTTACAAATAGGCTAATGAACTATTTTTACAACAAATATTGTAGGGCATTTACGTCTCAATTCATACAACTATTTAAACAATTAAAATTCTCTTTGAAAAGAAAACTAAAAAGGAAATTAGGGAAAAAGAAAAGAGTTTTTTTTATATTCATGGCCGTCTTTATGATTTTTTACTCGCCCCCCTCCACAAACACATGAAATCTAACCTTATGCTTTAGCCAAAGCGCACTTTCAACATTTTAAATGACATCACACTAGGGAAGAACTTCCCAGCCGGATGATTGCTTATCCATGACTCGATGATAGGCCAGTTCGACATCACTTTTCTCACGTTTTTTTCCATTCAGCATCGCCTTGCATGAGAGGGGTCCATCCCAGTCTGTGTTGAATTTTATGTCTTAAACTCGTAGATAGAAAATGTAAATAATTGACTATCATCAATAAAGAGTTATTGATGTTATTTCAATAAATGTTATTAATTGTATTGTATTTATTTTGTTTTACTAACCCTAAATCCAATAAACTAACATTCTAGGAAATTTTATGAGTCTTGAGTTGTATGTGGAGACATATGTGGAGACATATGTGGATCAATATTCAAGATACAACCTAAAGGATCTATAGTATAAGATAAGGCGGGGTACCTTATCGTAGTGACACTATGGATACGACCCACTGTGTATTTGATACTAACACAATGATACAATGCATTCATGTAAGTGACATGCGAATGGAGGTATCCTATGCAATGAGTTTGCATAAGACTGGACCGCAAAATAATAACCACTAGATGTAACTTCGTTGACTAGTTAAGTTCCTATTTGAATAGGATGACCTAGGCAACTTAGTATTAATCTTGTGTGTATTATGAACTCCTATTCACGAGGTATTGTTCTTTGGTTTGTATGGATGAGAGTCGCTAGTTCACTAACTCAATATGTCTACCATTTTGGGGACAATACTGAGTGAGGAGCTGGAAACATAATAATACAAGATGAATTTTACTCCTTCCTGACTATAGGGTAAGTAGATGAGTGCTTCCTTAAGTAGTGTCTCCAGGAATTGAACAAAGGACTCTACCCTCTCACTGGCCTGAGAGTGGTTTCTGATTGGACCATAAACAAGTTGTTCATTAGAAAAGCACTGATACTTAAGGATAACGAGGTAACTCAGGAGAAACGATAATTTTGGCTCAGCTGATGTTATGAACAATCATGAAGGACTAACCTACTGTTATTGGTCTGTATCCGTGGACATAGAAACATATATGTAGTGAGAAGAGTGCAATTGTGGATTTTTAGTAGAGTGTACCCACAATTAATGAATATTGATTAATGGGGTTAATGAGTTTAGTCAATTAATCTCATGTCATTGGAGCTTCTAATCTATAGGTCCATGAGGTCTCATTCCTAGCTCGTAAAGGGTATTGAGATAATTATGGCTTGAATAGAGTTTGAAATGTTCAAATTCACTTAGGAAAATAGTATAATGTATGATGATACATTATAATATAAAGTTTATATTTTAATTAAACTTTATAATATAAATTGAATTTTGAATATGATTCAAAAATTAATTTATCAGAGAATTAAATATTTGAAGGAGTTCAGATATTAATTTAATGTGAATTAGATTCATATTAAAACTATAAGTTAGAATTAATGTGTATTAGATAAACATTAAAACTATAGGTTATGAGAGAAATACAATTGAATATGATCCAAATATTAAGTTAAATTAAATATGATATTTAATTCTGTAATTAATTAATTGGAGAATTAATTAATTATTTGATTTGATTTGATTTGATTAAATTAATTGAATTAAAACTATAGATTATGTGAGAGATGATCGTTTAAATATGATTTAAATGAAGTTATTAACTAAAATAGAGTTAAGTAATTATTAATTATTCTAAATTAATAAATTAAATTAATTATTTGATTTTATTAAATCGAATAAATAACTCCAACGTAGGGGAGTTATCAGAAACATGGGATAGCTCCCACGTTTTCCTCTCTCTCCATTGGTTGATTAAACCCGCAAAAAGAAAAAAGAAATATGTTGATCAAAGAATCGTTCTAGAAAAGAAATCAACTTTGAGATTGGTTCCCACAAACCAATACCACAATTACTCAGAGAATAGGAAGGTTCCCAAGTGGTGGTGTTCGAGAAATCCATCCCAAAGGAGAATTGGCATTTTTCCATTTGAGTTATCAATGAAAGTAAGTGACTTCCTTTTCTCTGTAGGATTAAATTCCTAATTTTTAAAGTATGTTTATGTTGGGGATGATGCCCTAAGTCTCGTGTCCTGTAGTTTATAAACACATTTTGTACGAACACTTGTAATGTATAATATATGATATTTACTTCATTTCTTGACTTTGCACATTGGATGTTTTATTTGCTTTACCACAAACCAATAAACTAAAATCCTTGGTTGTCATTATGTAACTTAAGCATGTATATGGTGACATACAAGTGGATCATGTCTTAAGTGATAACCAAAATGGTTTGTAGTATATGGATATAGGAGGAAAACCTTATCCTGGTAACACTATGGATGCGGCCTGCTTTGTAGAATAGTTACAAGTGTTGTGACTTGCTACAGATGGTCTGATCCTGATCATTCATGTAGGGACATGCGAGCGGGGCGTTCTATACAAAGAGTTTGTATAAGACCTGACCACGAAGTGTTAACGGCTTGTTATATAACACCGTTCATGACAAAGACTTCACTTCACTAGGATGACCATAGGTAACATGACCTCAATCCTAAGTGAGTTGGGAACTTTTGCCTTTGAGGGCGGTCATTTGATTTGTATGGGTGTAAGTGGCTAGATTACTGACTCAAACCTACCACTTTGGGGATTCGTCTGATTTGAGAGCTAGGAACTCTACTACACAAGATGGAATTCACTTATTTGCCCTTAAGGGCTGATCTTGGAGCTTGAACGATGTGGCGACACACATCTTCTCATGGATCGAGAGGTGTCCACACATAGTAGGACTATGTTGTATTGTTCATTAGAGGAATCAGCGGTATTTAAGGAGTTGATGTAACTACAGGGGCAAAACAGTAAATTGGCTCAGCTGTACTTATGAGCATCTATGAAGGGTTATCGTACTATTGATTGGTGATATCCAACTGACACAGAAATATATCTGTGGTAAGAAGAGTTCAGTTGTCGGTCTTTAGTGGAATGCTTGCCAATTAACGGATGGTGGATTTCGTGGCTAAAGAGTTTAGTCAGCTATTCATGTATTGGAGTTTCGAGTCATAGGTTTATAAAATCCCATTGGTAGCTCAATAGATTCAAGTTGAGAATTAGTTTTTTGGTCAATTTGAAATATTCAAATTGGCAAGAGAAAGTTCGATTGTATATAATATGATTGAACTTGTTAATTATATATGATATGATTGACTTTATGTATAAGATACATTAATGGGAGGAAATTGGATATAAATATGATTTATATCTAGTGGAGGAGAAAACACTATGGTAGATATATGATATTAAATTATAGGTTAATGAATATAATATGATTATATTTTTTATTTTTTATTTTGGTAATTATGGGATAATTGGCCGCCGTTTTCTCTGTAACTATGCGTTAGTGGAAAGTTTCATTCGGTTTTTTGTAACTGAAGAATAAAATGAAAATTGTTTTCATTTTGCAAAGAACATGGTTAATTGCTCACGTGTGTTTTGCTGCCCATCGCTTAGTAAAATCAGAGACTATATGATTGCTCGAGTTTACTAGACGATTGTTTACATGCATGCGCTTCTTTCTAAAGGATTACCTACCTTTTCCTAAAGCTTAGCGTCAAGTTTTTACTAAATGGTCGTATAGACGATCACTGACCTTTTACTACATCGTATATTTCATCTAAACGATCAAACATTTTGGTAGAACAGATACATTAATTGGTGGAACAGGTCAAGACTGCGACCGGTGGCGGCTAAGAGCGATGCATGGAGACCAGCATGCTACAACGTTGACAAGGTACAGAAGCGGTGGCTTCCTGATCGGAAATGGCTGGCGCATGAGCAAAACAGCGGGATGACCGCAGACTGGCGTGCAGGGCGATCATTGGCACCAGTGTGATGTGCTGGCTGGTGTTGGTGGCGGCGTCTAGAAGAGAACTGAGAAGCGGTGGCTACTAAGGCTGGACGACACACACCTCTAACGGAAGGAATGAAGACGCGCGACGACTTCAACATCTGCGAAACATAAGGAGAGAGCGAGAGAGAACACCTTTTCAATTTACCCTTTTTTTCCTTTTTCTTCTCTTAATATCAAATTTTAAAACCTAATATGTAAATATATATAAGTAAAACCCCTAAATCCAAATCCTAATTGGATTTTAATTAAATATATATACATATTCCTTTTTCCTTCTTAAATCCCAACTTAGATTTAAATTCCAAAAAAATCAAATCTCAACCATCTATTTCAACTAAAAAAAGTTATTTTAATCCAATTATTCAATAGAAAATTATTTCAAATGGTAAAACTATTTGAAAAAATACAAAATTTTAGAATTATCAATGATAGGCATTGATAGACATGTAGATGTTATTGTGAATTGCAGATCGTGGATGTTACAATTATCAACATCAATAGACACAAATAGAAGTCTATTAGTGTCTATCATTGATAGTTCTAAAATTTTGCCATATTTTGTAAATATTTTAGTTTATTTTTCTATATTTAAAAACAAACCTTATTCAATTCCAAATATAAATTCAACAATAAAATTTAATTCAAATAAAACCGAATCTTTCCAAATCCTTTAATTAATTTCAAACAAATCCCTAATTCCTTATCGCACTAATAGAAATTGAATTATTTAAACACACTAACTCAATTTTGTCTTAACTTTACAATATAATTTAAGAAAATTAAATAAATTTTTTCTGAAAATTTGGATTGTACAACTTATGTGGTTATTAGTGAACCTTCTCAACCCTACTTATGTGGTTATTAGTCAACCTTCTCAACCCTATTTCATCAACTGAATTCCTACATTCTTCACTGCAAGTTGCGTTCATTTGTATTGTAAACACTTCATTCCACACAACATCTTCACTATTCATACTTTCCACACATCACCATCATTATCAATTCAACGCATCACACCTCCATAATATCTCTTCACATTCACTTTCCTCCATTCCACGTAAAGCTTGTAATTAATTTAGTATTCTAGCTGTATAAACACATACATCAACGCACTAATTTCATAAACTTGTATATGCGTCCATCTTATTAAATTTAACAATTATCCAATACAAAGTCCCTGTGTTCGACCTTGGTTCTCACCAAAAAAACCTTTATTAATTTTATAATTGGGCTTAATATTAGGAAACTTTTCACCAATAGAGCACTTTATTCTTCATTATTCAATATTCAGCCCCTTCTAAGATGGATTCAATCCTTCTCAAGGTGAATCTCATTCTATAACACGTTCTCACAGGTAAGGTTAATATAAAGAAGTCATCTCTCTAGAAGAACTTTCGTGTTTGAAGAGATATTAGATATCAAGGTCAAAGAACAACTCCATGAAACCCTAATTAATTTCGGTAATTGTGAAATCCATGCTTCATGAAACCCTAATTGATTTATGGTTCAAAGAACGACTTGGAAGTGAAATATCTACAAAATTCGAACTGTTGTAGAAATTTTTTTTCTTGTTTTAGGGCCTGCGATGTAGCCGCATCGTTGACCTAATGTGATCGCATCATATACTATTCCTGCAAACAAAAAAAAAAAAAACAAAAAACAAAAAACAAAACAAAATAGCCTCTAAATGCTCACAAAATTTATCCATATCACTCTAAACTTGCTTATAACTAATTAAAGACATGAATTTTTCTCTTTTCAAAGTCATTTTAGGGTCAAACAATCATACTACATGTCTTTTTACTAGAGAAAAATAGATTGTGAAAACATGCACTTTTTTATATCTATCAATTACCATACCTACCGTATTTTTTACTCGTGGATGGAGTCCATTTGACTCGTGGCCTACCAACACTGGTTACTATTTTGGATGGTAGGATTACTCATTTGATGTATCCTAGTGGTTTCTTTCATTCAGATGCATGTCCAACCGGGAATATCAATTTAGCATATCCTAGAATGAGGGATTCTACGTTTTAACATCTATTGCAAAGGGTGTAAGAGTTAATGGTCGACTATTTCAACATCTTGTTCCACAACTATGAAAGCATCGAGAACCGTCATTGTCCTCTACATTTTAAAGCAATTAATTAAAAAATATCGCGTTATTTAAAATCCATAGACTTTTTTCTCTTAAATTTGACAATATCTGCCTCATTAATAGATGTTTGTACATTGGATAATTGAAATCTAGTTTATTTTGTTGTTGTTATTATTTTGGAAAGATAGACATTGTATGGCTAAACGATTGGGAATTAAGGAGATTGAGAAAAGGATTTAGGAATTGACATTATCCAATTGTGAGCTTACTAGATGAGAAAGATTTTAACTATTTTTTTGTTGCCAAACTTTCCACTAATTTTCTAAAAGTAAATAGTCATTAGCTAAAGTGGCTTTTATTGGTCTCACCCACCTCTCTACCTCTCTATTCTCTAGAGTTTCCCTTTTCTCCAAGTTTTCTTAAATTCTCAACTAACTATTTGGTTTGCTTCATTTTCATCCACTTGTTAACTAACAGTGACCCCCTCATTTCATCTCATTAACAAAGGTTAAAACTTGAAACACTTTCTTAGTGTCTTGTTTCCACCCCCCTCTTCCCTCTTTTCTAATGTATTTTTAGTTACTATATTTGTTTTCATAATGTTTTAGTGGTACTTTTGTAGGTTAAAAATCTCAATTACGACAAGATATTTTTGATAATTGAATTGCATTTGATTTTGAAATGTTTGAAATTTATTGATTTTATTCGCTTATCCATATTTTATGAAAATAATCAAAATTTTGATTTTAATCCGGTAACTCAACTAAATAGGATGTTTATAGTTTCCTTATTTAGCTTGAATTCTTATCCCCGTGAAACGTTATATTTTTTAAAAAAATGCTACATTTTTCTAATAAAAATTATAATTCAATGATTTACTCATTACATTTAATTTATAAAAATATATATAGACTAAATCATAAAAATAAAAGAATGATGAACAAAACATTATAAATATTAAACTATATAGAAGTGAAAATTTAAGCTTGCAACCATAATGTAAAGGTATACGTAATAAAAAAGCGATAATTCAAATCTACAAATTTTAAAAGAACTTTAATATTCAAACAAGTTAAACTATGTTTAAATGAGTCAAAATTAATTTGTTTTTTATTAAAATATGTTTTTTTAAAAAAGAAATTGTAGTTGAGTTTTCATTGTTTTTATTTTTTAGTATAATTGGGATGGAAGGAAATTGCAACTATATATCTTTTTGTTATTTATGCATATTATACATCAATCGAATATATTCGACAACTCAATAAAAAGTAAATGGTCCAAAGTTAATAAATATGAAAATATGGCTTAGATTCAAAAATTATTTCAAATGCTAGAAAGCAAACTAAAAAAAGTAATATTCAGATATTTACTTCCAATAAAAGGCAAAAATGAATACCAGAAATGTGGTATTTATTTCATATCTCTAAATGCCTTTTAATGATTACTCTCTTTTTACTTTTATAAGTTTAATTAGAAATAGTATTTCTCTTATTTTTTGGCAATATTATTTTTAAAATATCCTTTTTACAGACTAGATGTAAAGTAGAAACTTTTTAATATAAAATGTAGAGAACAAAATCCAGTCAATGAGTTACCAAATGCAACTTTATATCATTTCTCCATGAAAAATAAAAACAACAATAAAAAATAAGGACAATTTACTATTTAAAATAATAATGATAATGATAATCTACCAATTTTGTTTTTTTTTTTCTCTCTCTTTCAAAACATGAAAATACGTAAAATAAAAAAGACAGAAAAAAAAAACCATAAAAGACGTGTTTGGTGCGTGATAAAAGTAAAGAGTTGAGTTGAGTTAGTAATTATTATCTGAAGAGTTAAATTATGTGAGAAGTTAAATTGTCTGTTTGTTGAGTCGAATTAATAATTATTGTCTGTGTTTGTTGTGTAAAGTTAAATTGAGTTGGGGGATCTGATGTAGTTTTTGTGAATGAGATTAGTTCTATTTTTTTTTTGTTTTTTATTTCATTCTTTTATTTTTTTAGTTTTATGTTTTGCTATTGTTGATTAATTTTCAGATATACACGTATTTTCTCAAATTATTTATGACATAAACTGGACAATCTCAATTTGTAGAACATAATAGATTATTTTTCATATATTCTTTTAAAAACTATAATAATTATAATTCTCTTCAATCTGTAAAACATACTAACAAAATACATTTCATATTGCTGCTCAATTAATTAGTATATTGTATATTGTATGTATATATATTGAAGGTAATTATCCCAATTACTAATTGGTATATTGTATGTATATATATTGAATCTTGTTAACTTAACATTATTATTTCACATATCATACCATTTATTTTTATATAATATGGACAGTATATTTGGAATTGAAATTGTATAGGATAATTACCTTTCATTTGATTATGATATGAGAATGTGACGTAGTACAACATTTTTCATAAGATCACAAAAATAATATGAAACGACCGAACATGTGGTTGTTTAAAAAAAAAATCACAAAATATATGTTCTTTTCAATACTTATAATATAACACAGTGAGGGCCTCAGATATAACATAACATAATATAACATCGATCGAAATCCAACAAAAACATTGAACCAAATCATCATATCAAATTTGTGTAAAGTGGTGTTCCAAAGGTTTGACGATAAAAAAAAAAAAAAAAAAAAAAAAAAAAAAAAAAAAAAAAAAATGGGGAGGACCAAATGGCGAAGATGAGGGAAGAGAGAAGAAAATGAAAATATAACTGGTTTTTAGGGTTAGTTTTGAGTGGGTAAAAAATGTGATTTTAATAACGCACAATTTGTATGTATGGGCTTAACAAACATGGTAATAAATAAATACCCACCCAACCCAACAACTTATATCTATTTATCAAACACCCCAAAAATATCTATTTATCACAAAAATGATAAAAAGATATATAATAATACAAACACCTATTCATCACGTAAATGGGTAACGATGGACAAATCTTTCATACAAATTTTATGCAAAACTAAAACGAAAAAAATTAAAGTTTAAGATCCGTTAGGTAATTGTTTGGTTTTTTTTCTTAATTAAGCTTATAAATACTACTTTCACCTCTAAATTTCTTTATTTATTATCTATTTTTTACCAATTAGTTTTAAAAATCAAACCAATTTTTTAAACTAAAAAAAGCAACTTTTAAAAACATATTTTTGTTTTTAGAATCTAAATAAGAATTCAACTAATGTACTTAAGAAATAGATAAATCATGATAAAAAAAAAAAAAAAAGAGAAAATAGATTTAATTTTTAAAAATAAAAAACAAAAAATAAAATGATTATCAAACCCAACCTAAATTATTTTGATTTAATAATAAAAAATGAATTTTTTACAGAAAAAGAAAAATATAATTTTAAAAAGTAAAATCTTGAAATAAGTTTTTTTGTATTACTAAAGCAACCAAAAGTTTACTAAAAAAAATCTTTCAATGATAACACAAAGTTGAGTGGGACCAAATATTTCATGATGACAATCACAAAGTTTCAGTTTTAAAAAATTATTTCCTTTTTTCTTCCCTAAGATTTTTCATCTCAAAAGCCAAAAGGCAATTCAATCAGATCTGAATTGATGAAATCCAATGCTTGATTTCAGACCTTTTTGCCCTATTCCTTTTGTTCCCTTTTTATAATCAAAGCACCCTCTTTAAGTATTTCATTTTTTTTCAACTTTAAAAAATTTGGTTTAAATAAAATTTAAACTTTCAACATTATATAATTTGGTCTTGTAAGACTTTTCAAACGTCTATTTCAATTTTTGAACTTTTAAAGAGAATTAACTTTTTTCTTCTATTGTTAAAATGTAATATGGAATAAATATAAAGCATTAGACAATCGAGTTGAGTTAAGTAAGAATGGATTTGAATATTGATTGATTAAACCTAACTTCTTTTTATTGATCATATTAATATTATTTTTTTCATTTATGTAGTATAATAAATGGAGCATGAAAACTTGAAACTCCAATATTTTTCTTTTTTGAAAAAATGAGTTAATTCAAGCACTCATAAATGCATGATCTCAATTCAACTCTCTTCTTTCTATTAAAAAAACAAAGCCATAACAGCCACCATGACCTCCCCAACTAAAAATTCCACTCCTTCACATTATTAATTTTTCTCAAGCATTTATAAAACAAATGGCTTTATTTAAAAGAATAAATTTTCTCAATAATTTTATAACTTTTTTCTCAATGCTTTGATTCAAGTTTACTAAAAAAAAAGAAAAAAAAAAAACAATTTTGTTCTTAAATATTTGGGTCTAGTTTTTATTTGATTCCCAGTTTCCAAAATTTTATACAATTAGTCATTAAATTTTGAGTCTGATTTCAATTTAATCTTCTGTATTCAATATGTTATAATTTTAGCATTAAATTTGAGTTTTGTTTTAGCTTAGGTCCATAAAGATTTATACTTTTAAACTCTTAGTTGCATTAAAACTTCATTTAAATTTGGTTAATATTAAAATTAAATATCATACTTATCCCTCAATAATAATAATAATAATAATAAAAAATGGGCATGCTGATGCACATATTTTGAAATAGATTATTCTTTTTTCTAAAGTAGATGCAACTTTTTGATATCCCACCTTTGTGGTCAATACACATAACAAGTTATCCAATTTTTTTTAAAGGAAAACCTTTTTCCCATGGAAATGGATTAAGAGCAAGAAAAGTTGGTCAGAGTTACTCTGTAATTCAATTTTTTTTTTTTTGAAATAAAAAAAAGTTGTATCATAAATGTTAAAATGAAATGGAAGAGAGAGAGAGAATGATTTATCTTCAACAAATTTGAAAAACACGCACATAGGAATTTTAAAAATAGATTCACTTTTTCTTTTCCATTTAAAAATTTTGATTGAAATTATTTCATTAACAATTTTTAAAGTTTGATGTGATTCATTTTATCTTTATAAGGTAAAATTATTTTATTAATAAAAATAGTAAAAGAAATCAAGTATAAACTAATCAAGTACATGCTTAGAATTTTAAAAATTGTGCAAAGAACAAATAAATCTGAAAAATATTCTTTTTTAAGATAGATCTGAAAAATATTATTCATTACAATAAAAATAAATCTAAAGGGTATAATTGATTGATTAAAATTTTATAATTACATAATTGAAAATTTATAGTTACATTAATGAAATTGTTAAAATTATCAATTAAAACTGTGAGGTCAATTTTTCAGAAAATGATTGTCCAACCTGATTCTGATAGGTTCGAATCTCCACTTTTTTTTTTTTTTTTTTATTAAAAAAAATCTCCCATTTTTAATCAATTTTTTATTTATTTTCTCGTAGTTTATAAAAATAAGAAGAAAAAAAACCACTCTGAATTAAATTCTATTTTTAAAAATAAATAAATTTGGTGTCTAGGGGTAAAGAATTGTGTTAATTAGCTAAAACGAGCCCAACAAAACTAAATATGTACTCTCAATTTCAACGTCTGAGGGTTGATTTCCAATCACATCCTATTGTCAAAAAAAGAAAAAAAAATGTATTTATTAATTATCATGCATCTCTTGACACAAAACGTTAGAATATGTTTGATTTAATTGACGTATAATTTTGAAAAAAAAAAAATTAAAGTGTTTGACAACTACTCAAATCTAACTTTTTAAAAAATGCGTTTATGAAATAAATTGGTTTTGAGAAAAAAACTTGAAATCAAAACTTAGAAAAATAATTTTTTTTGCATGTTTAATAGTTAATCTCTCCATACTTTGTATAATCTACATAAAATTATCAAAATATCCTCACCTTTACTCATTATATTAAATTTCCATCGACATGTCGATATTTCTACTTTTTTATGGGTTCGATATCAACATGAGGAGTGAGTTGATGTTTCCATTATATTGTAGAAAAATCCACAAAATATAAAAAAAAAACAAGCAACAAAACATCACTAATGTAAATATAATAAAAATAATAGATATGCTAACTTAACTAAAATTCATAAATTGTTCATATACTAATTTACATTTATTTTAGAATTTTTTGGTTTTATAATTTTTACAGAAATATCCATCGAATCGTTATTTTATCGATACTTCCATCCAAATTTCTGTAAAATTGATATCTCGATATTTTTGTCGACATATGTTGTCAACTCTAGTAGTCACCACTGACGACTAATTCTAGTGACCAATTTTGCAACCAACTTTGACAATTTGGCATCCAATTTAGGGATACCTTCAATCAATAAAAATGTTTTAAAATTATTTATTCATAGTATTTAATAGTTACCTTAATAAAGGCACTTTTAATATATAGTAAATTAAACAAACTCATATATATATATATATATGTATACTTTTGAGAAAGTTTAACTAAATACATTAGTTTTAAACCTTTTTTTTTTTTCCAAAAGTTTAAATGAAAATGATTTTTTAAAACAAACTATTTCATCACGTCATTTAAATAAGTTGTCTTTGAACAGGCAACCTCCTCTAATTACAATATCTTCCATAGTGAATTCCAAAAATAGTTTTATCAATAAAAAAATTGAAATTTTAGAATATGATAATTTTTTTGTTGTAATTATCTCAAATGTTAAATGGGGGTGGACAATAATGCATAACAATATATATTTTATGGAATTAAATGTTTACCTTTAATAACTTGAATAATTCGGGTTCAATTATGGTATGTTTGAAATATATAATTTTTTTAAAATGAAGTTTATCACAATTTTGACAATAATGCAGAGTGATATTAATAATTGTCTTTTTGTGTAGTCATCAATTTAGGTGTTTATCATAAATTAAGATGAAGTATATAACCATTTGAAGTACAATAGTTGAAAAAAAATCTAATTAAATAAAAATATGTTTGGTTGGTCAAGTAAAAAAACCATATAAAAATTTCTATATACTTTTTATATTCAAATACTTTTCACATTTGATTAAAAAAGAGTTACCATGATGCATGTCAGAATTTGTATTAATTGATTTTTTTTATTAAATACAAAGGTTTGCAATTCAAATATCATTAAAAAAAAATAATAAATATCATATCCACACTAAACCATTTTAAATATGAGCTTCATCTATATCATATGTAAAAGGGTTATAAGAGGAGAATCTTTCCTTTTCTTTTTTGTCTCTATAATATTAGTAAATGTCTATTTTTCGTAAATGTTTGAATGTTTAAATGGGCGTGTCTTTTAAATCCAATAGGTGTAATGGATGTTGATGAGACGTATTTGTTCGGGTAAAAATACGTCCATTCATGTATGGATAAAATCTATGTATAAACTTGTAAAAATTACATGAAAATTTGAAAAAAACTACAAAAAGTGTCTTTATAAAAAAATACAAACTAAATCACTTGAAATGATTGATACATTGATGCATTTTCACATATTCCTTCCATGAACCTTTTTCTTTTTTGATGTTTGACTTCATTTTCTCCTAATTATTTGTAACTTACATGTATTTTACTATGGAATATCGAAGTTTTGTGATGGTAGGAAGAAATCTAAAATATATCACTAAATAGTATTTTAACCTTTCAAGATTTATTAGATTTAAAAAATGTATAGAAAATAAATTAGAATAAGTGTTAACTTTTTAATTTTCAATTCAATAATATTGTGGAGTTGAATAAAATCCAAAATGAGGTTTAAAAATAGAGAATAACACATTTTTTTTTTGTCCCTATTGCGCTTTTTATCTTAAAATATATTAATTAAAAATATGAAGTGAAATTTTGAAATAGTACATCTTGAAATTTCGATATCGAATTAAAATAAAATTCAAGAATCAAATCGTGGACTAAAAATGTAAGAGGTTGAAATCTATCCTGAAATAAAAACTTTTGATTTTTTTAATAAATAAAAAAAAGACAAAAAGGTATCATTTAAGTAAAAAGTTATTAAATAATAAACTGAGAAAATTCCATAGAATTACACCACCAAAAATAGGGGAAAAAAAGTGTAAAAGCCTCGAAATTGGAGCCAAGTTTGTTAAATTATTTGAAAAATAAAAAGTTCAAACGGGAATTGGATTCTGCCGCACCGGCTGAAAGCCAAGATCACAGCACAGCCGGTACAACTAACACCACTTCTCTCTCTACCTTGCGTTCATTCAGCAGTCTTCCACTCCACCAAACAGATCATTCATTCTCTCTCTCTCTCTAGAATTTTCCAGGGTTTCTCTCTCTCTTTCTCTTCATTTGGAATTGTAAATTCCACCAAATCTTTGGACTCTCTTTCAATTTCAGTATTCCATTGCCTTTTTTTTTTATATATTTATTCTAAAGCGGAATTTCCACGCCAAAGTCGGTCTCCGTTCATCTCCACTTCTCTTTCTTTCTCTATTTCCGCTCCTACGGAACTGGTGAGTTTTTTCTTTTTCAATTCTATTCCGTCTCTCTCTTTTTTTTTTCTTTTTTTTTTTTTTTTTTTCTGTATTGTGAGTGGAAGAATCTTCTCGTTTGACTGTTTTTGTTGTTGAAGATTTCTGTTACCCTGTTTAGAACGTTGTCTGTGTGTATTTTGGTGACTTCTGTTGGTTTCTTGACTGTTTGAGTTTCTTTAGTTTTGGATTTGAGTGTGATTTTGGTGTTTGTTTGTTGAGTTTGGAAATGGGTCGGAATTTGTAATCGGATTGAATCTGTTCGTTGACTCATGATTTACGGTTCGAATAGTGTTTGGTTTGAACGATCTGTTTTGGAATAAGCTCAGCGGGTGCGTCTTTGATCGTCACTGAAAATGGGTTTGGTTTGACTTTCTCAGCCCAGTTTTTTTTTCTTGGAAAATTGGGGCAATGGGACATTATTATTATTATTTTCTTTTACCTAAGAACAGGGTGGATGGGAAACACGGGGTCATTAGCTTCTATGATCTGCAATTATATAATGAAATACTTGGGATTATTCTATGTTTCTTTCTTTCTTTCTTTCTTTCAAGTTGCTTCTTAATCAAATACAATTATAAGAAAATGACTTTTCTGAGTGCAGAATAATTGCTTCCCAGGCTTTGGATGCAGAAGTGTTACTTTTGAATTTGGTGTAATTTGAGGAAAAGACATGAGTACGAAACTCTTACATATCCAGCCTAAGGAATTACAATTCATATGTAAGTGCATCATTAGTAATACTAGTTATTGCTTGCTTTTGAAAAAAAGAATTGAAGTGAAGTACCTTGCTGCTTTCAGTTGAATTGAGGAAACAAAGTACATGCACAGTTCAACTAGCCAATAACACCCATCATCATGTTGCCTTTAAAGTATGAGCAACCTTCTTTTCTTTTTGTTCATCTCTTGTTTCTCTGATAATTCATGTGATTTTCCATGTGATATATGTCATACTATTAATATGTTTGGTAGGTTAAAACTACATCTCCTAAGAAATACTGTGTTCGACCAAATGTTGGGATAATTTTGCCAAAATCAACATGTGAATTTTCAGGTACGTTCTTTAAAGTTTCCATCTAACATGTCTAGGCACCTGTGACAATCGACTCCCCACCCCCGGGTAAAAAAGAATGTTTTTAGATATTTGTAACGAAGTTACTACCATGAACATTCAAGTTTCAATGAATTTGCTTCTTCCATGTATTACTTGACATTTACAATATTTGATCTGCTCAATGTCTTTCTTTTGTTGAATCAATTATAAGGTTATCTGCAAAATCCTATAAATGAAATTTGAAATCATACCATTTAGTGTTTTGAGGATTATAAACTCAAGAATGTCTAATATCATGACATGATTCAGTCCAGCATTTAACAAATATTTCTCCTAAAAAGGTTTTTGTAGGAAGACTGTATAATTGTGTTGCCGTAATACTTGTGGCTTTTTCTTTTGCTGTAAACTTGTGGCCTTTTCTTTTCTTTTATTGTTGTTGGGTTTTTTTTTTTTTTTTTTTTTTAAAAAAGAAAATCAATAATTCTAAACCTGGAAGTTGGAACTATCTGTTTTTGTTTTCCCCCCTCTTATCAGAAGTTAATTTCTTCTACGATTCTGATGTAGTTATAATGCAAGCTCAACGGGTTGCCCCACCTGATATGTTGTGTAAAGACAAGTTTTTAATTCAAAGCACAATTGTTCCTTCAGGGATAACAGAAGAGGACATCACTGCGAGTATGGTAAGTTTTTGTGGATACATTCAGCTTTTCATTCCTTGGGTTTTTGACTGTTTACTCGTTTTTCCAGTTTTCAAAAGATGGAGGTAAATATATTGAAGAGGATAAGCTCAAAGTGGCACTCATTAGTCCGCTGAATTCCCCAATACTCTTGCCTTCTGATGGAGCGTGGGATGCAAGAATGGATGAAGTTATGAAACTGAACGAACATAGTGGGCCATTAAGAGATGGGATGGACACCAATGAAACCCCAAAGCTGAAAGATCAAAATGGTGCATCAGATGAGGTACTTCTCTCTGGGGTTTCAACATTAGGAGATCAAAATGGACCATCAAATGAGGGGATGACCCATGAGGCTTCAAGATTCAAAGATGATTATGTTGCTTTGAAGGGGGAGCGGACCATTGAAGCTTTAAAACCATCTGATCAAAATGGAGCATTCAGGGAGGAGGTTCTGCCTCGTGAGTCTTCAAGACTGAAGGATCCAAATGGAACATCAAAGGAGGAGCAACCTCGTGAAGCATTAAAACCGAGAGATCAAAATCGAGCATTGAAGGAGGAGATGAGTGTTGAATCACCAAAAAAAAGAGTTCAAAATGGAGCACTAGAGTCGGGAGCCTATGAAACTTCACATCTGGAGGATTCAGTACCAGACACTATTACGATTCAACCTCCATCATTCGTGTTAAAAGTAAGAAAAAAATTTCTTACCTATACAGAGTTAATTTTTTTTTTCTCTGTGTCTCTCTTTAAAAAAATGCTCCTGAGGGATTAAATTGACATTTTCCTTATTAAATTTGATTTTACTGCCTAATTGTTGTTGATGTAAGAACTTGTCGTAGGTTTCTGTGTAACCTCTTCCACATTTCCTAGGGAGGGAGCGTTATCTTCCTTTGTTTTTCCCAGTAGAAAGTGTTTCTTATCTTAAAAAAAAAAAAAAAAAAAAAAAAAAAAAAATTGTTGTGGTAGGAAATTATAGAGCAGTCTGTTAACTTGGACTGTGTCATGATTTAGGTTGTGTTTAGAATACATTTTCAAGTATTTGATTTAAAAAATAAGTCATTTTGGAAGAAATTGGATTGTTTGGCAACACTCAAAATAGTTTTTCACATGTATTTTAATCAGTTTTTATCAAAATTGTTTAAATAAAATTGAATTATCAAAATTGTTCAATTTGATTGGTTGAAACGTCAACTGATATGTTATGTGATTTTTTCAGTTTCTAGACAATTGAAGTTTTTCTCTTGTGCATCAGTTTCCTGAGGATGTGGATGAAACCCTAGAGCTAAACAATAGGATGTCGAGATTTCAAAAGACTGCTGAGATAAAGCAAGCAGCAGAATTGGAACCGGTGACACTGAAAAGAGCTGAACAGCTAAAGATAGTTAAGGACATTGATGAGATGAAATCAAAGCTGAATGAAATTGAATTAAAGCTCGGAGAGGTGACTTTTAATTGCCTTTTGTGCTTTTCTCGTTCTTGTGCTGCCTTTAAGCTATAATTGAGAATCTGACACTGAGATCGTTCATCCTCATCTAATTCAATCAAGAAATACGGCTGTGATTGATTTTTATTTTGTTGATGTATGTTCAATTTGTTATCTATGAACTTATAGAGTATGTACCCCTAATATCATATCCGTTGATTTGTTGAAAGAACCCATGACCTATAAGATCTTGAACATTTTTTTAGCTAAAAAACTGAATATTGTTCCAAAAAATATATTGTTAAATTAAATCACCAATTAACCCAAAAGCTTAAATTAGTGGGTTATGGTAAATTTAATTATATCAAAACTTTAACACTCCTACACACTTTTGGGCTTGAAAATTTTAGATCACCTAACAAGTGGAAATTTATATTAAATGGAGAGAAAATGACATTACAGGTACAAAATACAAAAGAGAGGAGGACATGTTCTCCCTAAAAAACCAAGTAGAATATTAAGAAAATCACTTCAGTTGGCATGGATGTAAAGGAAGGAATTAGTTCTGAAACCATTAGAAATAAAGCTCTCTAAAGAAGCCAAAAAAATTAACATTGTCGTCCCAGAAATGATTAAAATCTTTTCTGTCCTTCGAAAGTTCTGCACTCTGTTTGTCAAAATTATCTCCTCATGAGATTCATCTTACCCTGTTGCAAATTGCACTCCCTGAAGTCACTAAACTCCCGTCTTCCAGACGTGGTTATAAGGCTCCTTCAGTTGGATGTTCAGTTATCAACTTTAGAGATCTTGGTTTTGTGCTACAGATTGATTCTTAATATTTGTTAAAACCTGGTCTCAGTTGCTGGTTATCATCCGTTTTTTATATTTTCTTCAAAGTTCAAAATGTTATTCCTTAGTTAGAGGAGGGCTTCGTTTTATCATAATCCCAATACCCAGAAATGAAATGTTGATGGAAATGGAAGAAACTACTTTCCTATTATTCATTTTTCCATTTGCTGTATTATTTTACATTTTATTGACCACGCAATACAATTGTAATGATGATCTTTTGTCATATCGTTTGATAGGCTCAAGTTACCATTTCAATGCTGTCCGAGGCGAGAAGATTAAGTGCTCAAGAAGTTAAAAACTTGAAGGAGAAACTGGTAACTTCCTGGACCATATTTTTCTGTTAGTGGATGTTCTTCTTCCTTGTTAGAGTCTTGTGATGTCCATTTTATGGCAATATTCAAGCCTGGTCACCTCAACGGTACCCTAGTATAAAGGGAGATTAGGGACTTTTTGCTAAATTCAAAATAGAAGGGTCCCCGACGGTAAGGATTTGAGATTTTTGGAGATGTATTCAAGGTACTAGGTTGAAACTTCCTACTTGAAAATTTGAAATCGTTATGGTCACTCAGAACTGACTTCAGGATTAGTTCGTGGTGTACTATGAGCCTATGAGCATAACATAAGGACTGGGGTAGCTTTTAGTGGAGCCAACAAGAAAACCACTTCTGTTTACTTGTGTATTCTCTAAAGTAAACAATGTTATTTAGTTCAGTGGCTTTAATGTTTTGGACATTCTTCTCTTAGAAATTCATTCTGAACGGTTCTTGGTCTTCCAGGTTTTGCATACAATTGAATTTCAGCTAGTTTCTCAACAGTTGCATTCATGATTTCTCTCACTTCTATTTCTTTTCTCTCTACTTCTTGTGACTCGGTGTTTCATCTCACTATTTTCACAGATGGAACTGAGTAGGAGGGGCAGGGTGAGCAATCAAGTTGGTTTTCCTCCTTTGTTTATCTGTATGGTGGCGCTTATTTGCATTGTGTTCGGATTCGTTTTGCATCATTGAAGGGTAAGGTGTGGAGGAAGGAGAGCGATGAGGATTGCAGAAAACATGTAAAGGAAAATATCTTACTTATGTAGATAGATCGGTAGCCAGCGCACTGTGTGTTGTCAATAAGATGCACATTTTGATTTTGGCCACCGGAAGTTTGCTGCTTTATAGTATGCAATTCAGATTTTGGGTATAAATGTAACGTGATGCTCATCTGTTTTACTAATGTTTGAAGATAAGTGGTGATGGTTGACCAAATGTTGGCTTTCATATTGGTCTTCTCTTCACACTTTCCTTTTTCCTTTCTGTGATTGGGTCCTGAGTTATTCTATGTGCTAATTTTAACCAATTTTATGAAATTTTAATCTTTATTTTGTATTGGAATGTCTTGCCTGTTTTCTAAGTAGAGCCTTTTGTAGTCTTCTATGAATATGCTTTGGAATAAACCTCTAAAAATAAGTGGATTTTGGACTCGTAAGAAATTTAGTTAAATTTATATAGTTTTTATTATAATTAGTGCCATTATAATTAAATCATTATTTTATTAAAATCTATTTAAAAAAATTAAAGTTGCGTACTAAAATGTATGTTTTTAATGCAAATTTCAAGCAATACAAGCTCTCTTTTACTGAAAGAGGTTCAATCCCACGTATTGCTAAGGAAAAAAAAAACCCTTTTATTATCATTTTATTTTGTGTTTCTTGGTCTTTTAAAATTGAGTTTGTAGATAACACTTGGGAAATCGCAAAACATGGTCCCACAAAAATGGAATTAAAGAAATGTAGGACAACTTTTATTTTCAAGAGTATTTGCCTTTGGTGTTAAAAAAATTACCATTTTGTCCTTTAAAGTAAAACCCTTATTATTATTATTATTATTATTTTTTTTATTTTTATTATTAAACTCACAATAGTAGGTGTTTTTTTTTATCAGACATTTATAATAAGAAAATGCAAAAACAATTTTATCAAACAATTTTGTAAGCTTTTGAAAATTTTCTCTCGATCTTTTTTATTGAGAACAGTTTTATGAACCAATTTTGTACGCTCATGAAATTTTACAATGGAAATAGATTCCTTTGTAGCCTTGGTTTGGTGGGTTAACTTTTTCCTTTTCACCTTTTTTCTTCTTCCAAAAGTTTGGTGTTGGAAGAAGAAGGTGTCGGAAAAAGAACGCACAAACTTAGTTCACGAGGACGGTTCTCTGTAGAACTTCTTTGATGATGAGACAACATTTACCTCTCAAGGAAACTCATATTGAGAACATGTTCTCTAACAGATGCTTGTTCTTACACACGAGCATTGAAGATATGTTTAAGAGTGTCGTGCCTGAGTTGTGTAGACGGTTGTCCGAACCCCGTAGAGAATCCATGATCTCACGGGCAGTGATCATGGGTTCATGTTTTTTGGCTAAGACTTCTTAAAGGCTTGCCAAGATATACGCTCGTGCATTTTCATTTGCTCGGATCCAGCACTCGTATGCCTCTCGGAATAGGAGGACACTCCTCTATTAGAACAAAACAGAGGCCATCAATGATCAATATAGTGTTGATTGTGTTTTCTCAGGATGTATAATTATCACCGTTAGTTTGTCGGCGGCAAGCAGATTTAAAGTCGTAGAAGTCATACTTAGAATTGCTGAAACTATACAAAATATTTATATTAGCATATCTTGCATTAACCCATTTAGAAAAACCAATCTGTTTTAGCAAAATAATCTAATGCACCCTAAGTGACATCTATTTTATAATGATACTTCAGTGAGACAGGACAAAAGCCACATAGGGTGATCAGGTGTTCCTTCACTGAAATGGGACTATCTCAACCAATAAACAAAATAACTCCTTGTTGCTGTAACTATCAGTCATCAATTGGTCCAGAAATAGTTAAACTCGCTTAACATTTCTTGTAAGTGTAACCCCTCATTTTAGATTCTAGAGTTCTGTCTCAATGAGCCAACCGTAGGAAAAAATTGATTGAAACAAAAGCTAAAGTAACCATTATCCATTTCTGGAGTTTGAATAAAATGTCATGCGAAATGTCATCTGTAGGGGGACACTAAAGATGACACGAGGCCGAGCATGAAACTTTATTTCAAACTAATGAGAGAGACCAAAGGATGAGTTGACACTTGTCCCGCTCCCACTTACTATAAACACTATCTCTATTCACCTTGGTATTGATCTATACAAACACCATCCATAGGGGGACACTCAAGATGCCTTGAGGTCGAGTATAGATCTGTGAACATTTAAGGAGAAACGTGAAGAGGAAAAATGAAGTATCATATATCCCATTTTCCTTCCATTAAGTGTTTTACCTAGGGTTAATTAACTTAGAAAAATCTGGCTACTGATTTTAACTAAGTATTTGTTTAATTTGCCAAAAAGTAACACTTACTTTGGATAGTTAAAAAACTTTGATTAATGTTTATTAAATATTTTAATAAATTGTAATCAAACATTGTATATGCTTGTAACAAATCTATCTAATTCTTCTTTCTAGGTAAGTTCGGATGTTATGTTTCTGTCAACTTAAATACCCCAGCCTAGACAGAACAGACCTTAGACAAAAGGTCCTTAAATATATTTGTTACAAATTTAATCTTTTAGTTAAGAATCAATTTAATCCTATTAAACCGATTAAAAGATTAAACTTAAATTTCTAATCTCATTAGTAAAGTGATCTTAGGTCTATATGAGTCATATTTTAAAACAATTTTAATAGATGATTTAACTTAAGGTTTGCATGCAATTCTGAATTATTGATTTTAATTTTAATTTCATTTAATTATAACAATTATAAGCAGATGAAATAAATTAAAACCATACATTGCATCCATGGACATACTTAGTAAATTATAACAATTATAAATTACTTAAGGTAATGTCATGCTTCATGCAATTTCATTTCATTACTAACTATTGAAGGAAATCAGAATCTGAGATTTCCATCAGCAGCGGAACAAGACTATTCCAAATTACAATCATGAATTAACATAACATTTACAGTCGACTTCAATACAAGCGGTTATACAATTCAAAAGCAGAAATTACAGCATGAACAATACAAATGCATAAAGAGATCAAACTCTACGCACAATAGCAGAAGCGTCTCCACGCTTCGATGCGCATGAACGCTCGAACAACAGCAGCCTCGAATGCTCGATCTACACGACCGCAGCAACGAACTTTTCGCACTCGTCCTCAACGATCTCCTTGGTCACGAACTCCTCCGCAACACGAACAGCCTCTACAACACCACGAACGACCTCCAAAAAACCTCGACGGTGTCGAGTTGAGTCTAACACCACCAACAAGGCGATCTTGGTATTCTCGGTATGAGAATCCAGAGGGTAGGCTCTGTTCGGACTTGGTATGAGGTAGAAGAACGGAGGAAACAACGATTGCGTATACGACTGGGCAAGTGGGAGATGGCGGAGACTTATCGTATAGGTCGATGCCCAATCGTTTAGATAAAGCTATGCGATTCTGCATGTAATCTTAGGCCTTTTACTTAGAATTATGAAGGTTGTTAGGCAGAATATGCGACAATCATGATAGGAATTCACGAGAAAGTGAGCTTGCGTTGATTAGCATGTCGAATCTCAGCCAACCCGTTATTTTGCTTTAATTATGCGTTCAATATTCTATTTTTGTAGTAATGCAGGAAATGAACGCAAACCCGGAAATCGGACCACCACATAGACGACCGCATGTGGAGAAACACTCCATCGCAAAGGCAAACGCATCGATCAATGCATGGATGTTGTGGTAATCAGCCGTATGCGTCCATCGCATGGGAGTTGCGCTCGTCAAGCGATTGCGGTCATCATGTAGAATTGCGGTATTAAGCGAATGCAGCCATTGAATGATTACAGCTACGTGAAAATTCATTCTAATGGGATCAACGCAAGGTAGGTGGAATGAACGCATCAACGCATCTACCTCGAGAAAAACCAAGAGATGATGTTGACATTTCACCTACCACGCCGTTGGTGGAAGAGGTTAAAAAAAGACTAACGCGTCGAACGTCAGACTCAGGCTCTATAAATAGAAGCCGATGAGCAAAAATTCAAGTAATCCAACGTTTTCGCCTGAGGCTCGCCTAGGGCGGATCCATGCGATCCAGACAAATGTGTGAGAAGATGGCTGAGAGTTCTTCACCTCCTTCATCCATTCTGAGTGACGACCAGAGCCTTCGACCGGAGCTAGATCTTGAGAGAGTCAGTTCCTTCGCCTATCCATGGTACCATCGGCAGCCTTGACGCACATCCGCTAGGAGCAAATCTTTGCTTCCAGCCGGTCATTTCCTTTTCTTTTCTTTTCTCATATTGTATTGTATGACATTTTGGAATTAATAAATAGATACAATTTGTTTCAATGTATTTCTCTGTCCCTTCGATTCAATCTCTATCTTCTTTGCCTAGCATCTTTACTTTCATTGCAACACTTAGTGGGATTGCTTGGGTATCACATACTTAGTCATGTGGATTAAAGATATGAAGCATGTAACAACCCACCGAGAGGTGTGCGTTGCGCGAGTGTGTGAGTAATCTTATTTGCTTAGTGAGAAGCTGCTGCAACGTCTGTCTATAGGCTAACGCATTGTTTGTCTATGAGTAAAGTCAGCAACAATCAACTGCCCGGAAGGGTAAGTGGTTGGACGCATTAAGCAATGTATGCATTGTTCACTAGGGATAGTAACAATCTTGCATTAACCAAGTTCATGCGATTGTCTTTTATTATGTATGCTTCATTCGTCCATTAGGGATACTCGGGAGGGTAGTCTAAGGACAAGATCTAGGCTTGGGAAGGTCAAGTCAGAATCTAGGCTTGGGAGAGTCAGGTTATAACATATAATACAAGAGATAGGAGCTTAGGAATAAGCACTGTTTGCTATTAACCCATCGCATGCATCCTAGAGATATGATACGATTGTGTGTGATCACCGCAGTGTTGTGTGCATTTTACATCATCGCATAGGAAAAGAGTAGAGACTTAGGATAAGCTCTATGGACACTTTTTCATTCAACACATGCGTCTTAGACTTAGGAGCACCGCATTTCCATTGGAAAATGATTTGCTGTGCATGAGTGTAACATGATCGCATTGGCTTGCGTTGACTAGGGTTGCCCTTGCGATCATTCTTAAGGGTTGCAATGAAATCATCTCCGCATTTTATCTATTTTCCCACACATTTATTTCATGTCAAGGTTTGTCGCATTTCTACCTTTCATGCATATTCTCATTGCATTGTCTGTTAGATAGGAGTAAGAGTAGGATTAACTTAGCAACATCCCTTCCATTCTTTTATTCAAACCGCCGCATGCACATCACTGCATACATATAGCTACAAGTTCCTATGTTCGACATCGGATTACCTGAGAAACTTGCGTTCGCGTTATACTTGACATGAGCGCAAGAAAACTTGTGGTAGGATGCATGGTCATCGCATACATTCATTAACGCATTATCAGTCCAAAGCATGACCATTGACGCATGACTATCAACGCATATCTTAGGAACATGCATCGCATACCGCGTCCACGGGATTTTAGTTGTCGAGTAAAATTGACCTCCTAATTTCCACCATCAAGTCTAACAAAATCTATGCGATCGTTTAGTCTATCGTTTAGCTTGGTCTGTCGCGTACATACTCTACACGATCATTTACCTTGGGCCAGCGATCGTCTAGCAAAGCTATGCGATTGTTTAGTAAATACTGCATGATTGTTTAGCTCTCCCAGCCGTCGTTTAGTAAATCCGAATTTACTTGACGACTTGGTGAGTTTCTTTTGCGTGGAGAGAAAACTCAAAAACTTTTCAATCTTTTGTAAAAACTTCTTTTTAAAATATGAAACCATTTTTCTTTTAAACTCACGATTACCATGATTTAATAACCATCCACTACTTTGGTTATTTAAAATAAAAAGAATTAATTATCCAATAATTAATATTATTATAAACATAAATGATAACCAACTTATCATACTATATTTATAACCTATAGTTTTAATATTTCATCTCATGAAGCATATAAACCATAGTTCTTTTTCTATTCCATGGTACTTAATGTAAATCTCATTTACATCAATCCTCCACTAGATGTATCTTATACATCATACCGATTATATCATATATAATAAAAATACCTATTGTCAATTTGAACATTTCAAATCAATACCAAGAACTGATCCTCAACTGAATCCATTAAGCTACCAAGGGGACCTCATGGAATTGTAGCTCGAAGCTCCAACGGTACGTGAATAACTAACTAAACTCTTTAGTCACGGGATCTACCATCTGTTAACTGCCAAGCACTCCACTAAAGACCGACAGCTGAACTCTCCTTACTACAAATATATTATGTGTCCATCTGAACCAATGAGCAGTGCGACAACCCTTCACAGATCGCTCGTAAGTACAGTTGGGCCAATAACCGTTATGCCCCTGTAGTTACATCTGTCTCCTTAAGTACCACTGATCCCTCTAATGAACATAAGTCATTGTCCTATTATGATTGAGTCTTCTCTTCCAAAGAAAAGCTGTGGCCACTATGTTCAAGCCTCGAAATCAACCCTTAAGGGAGCAATCTCTCTACTTATCCCTGCTTCGGGAAAAAAGTGAATTTCATCTTGTAGATTGAGTTCCCAGCTTCCATATCAGACAAATCCCCAAAAAGGTAGGCATGTTAAGTTGGCAATTTGGCCACTCTCACCCATACTAATCAAATGACCACTCTCAAAGGCAGAAGTTCCCAAAACACTCAGGATTGAGATCGTGTCACCTATGGTCGTTTAGGTGAGATGTAAGTCTCTAGTATCAATGACGTTATAAACAGAGTCTAGTCATCTCGTGGTCTAGGTCTTATACAAACTCTTTGTATAGGACACCCTCGCTCGCATGTCTCCACGTAAATGGTCAGGATCTACCATCTATAGTAGTTTACAACACTTGCAAACCTCTATAAAGCGGGTCGTATCCGTAGTGTCACCAGGATCAGGTATCCCAATTTAATCCTTATACTACAGACCTATTTAGGTTATCACTTAAAGCATGATCCACTTGTATATCACATATACATGCTTAAGTTCACATAAGATAACCAAGGAGCTTTGTTTATTAGATATGAGTAAATGCCAGAATTAAATAACACTTATTTTATTCATTGAACAATGTGTATCTTTACAAAACAACGAGACTACGGGAGAATTAGGACATTAATCCCAACAACTATATATAACAATTATATAATAATCTAATGAAATAATTAATTACATTTATCCATACATATACAAAACTATATATTATAACATTTATAATATAAATGATGCATGACAATATTATTAATGCATGCAAACATATAGTATAACACTTATATTATATGATGTATGAGCATGCTATATTAATTAAATCATGCAACTATATATATTATAACACTTATAATATAAATGATGTATGAAAAAAAATGCATAACTTATGGTGGGATTTTTACTATATGACATACATTATGACATATAAGAATAAATATAGATCATACATCAAACGCATAATTTTTTTAAAAAAAGATTATTGGACCGATATTGGACACCTTAACAATTAATTAAATTAATATAACACTTATATTAATTTAATTAATTAAAGAAAACCTAACTATTACAAAATAATAATCAACCGGTTTGAAACAAGTGAACTGGGCCTTGAACCGCTCGAACCAAATCGCCCACCAACAATCTCTCAACAGCTATCTCTTAGCAGAGATCTCTTAGAAACAATCTCTTAGAAAATGCTGAGAGATCTCTTAGCAAATGCTACGCGATTTCTTAGCAAATGCTACAAATGCTACGCGATCTCTTAGCAAATGCTATGTGATCTTTTAGCCAACGCTACGCGATCTCTTAGCAAATGCTACATGATCTCTTAGTAAATGCTAAACAATCTCTTAGCAAACGCCGAGCAATCTCTTTCTCATTGTAGCATTGCTTTGTTTTTCCTCCAAAACACACCGGGAACAACACGATCGACTCAAATCTTTAAATTACAGATTCGATCACAAACAATAATGCCCAAAATAGGGGCCCTTACAAACCCTTTTGTAAATTGAAACCGATAAATATAAACAGTCCAATCCCGAAAACACCCAATAATCGTAAACCATTTAAACATTCATCACATGAACATATACAGAATGCTACCCACCAATTCTGCAAAATTAAAATCTGCAATAATAAAAATTGGGGATCAAAACCTGGCTTTGATACCAATTTGAAGGAACCTTTAAAGGTCCTTGAGAGAAAGCGTGGAGATCGATCCAAAATTTATTTTCACAGAATCAAAATTACAGAATACAAACGTTATGCATAATAATAAATTTATAGCATGCAAACATATATGAAAAAGGAATTAGGGTGAGAGAAGACTTGCCCTTGAAAAAAAACCTTCTTCACAAATTTCTTTTCTCCAGATCTGTCACAAACAAACTCGATCCAAATAGTCACCATCACAAAAAAAGCCTCATGTATTCTTTAATAGGATGAGAATCACTAAGGAGTTGTGAAAAAGTTTGAGAGAGGAAGAGGGAAAGAATAGAGAGCTTGAGAACTTTTCCCATAAATTATTTTGTGTGTTATGTACTGCCAACTCAAGAGAAGAAGAAGATGGTAACAACTCCTTGCACCACTCCCACACAAGTACGTTGTAGATAGAAAAAGGGGAGGGAGTTGAAATTAATTTTAAAAAACAAATTAATTAAAAAATAATTTTAATAAAACATTAATATATATTTATATGATAACCACTTTTGGTTATCATATAATATATATTAAACTATATTTATATCAAATATAACATATAACCTATAGTTTAATATTGTATCCAATATATTATAACATATAGTTTAATTCTCTCATTAACGATATTTAATATAAATCTCATTTATATTAAATCTAATTGTATGAATCAAATTTACATAATTAATATTTGAATCATATTTAAATATTTATTTTCTCTCAAATAAACTTTATATTATAATGTATCAAATACATTACAGTAAGTATATCATATATAATTCAACTAAAATTAATTATATCACATATAATTAATTTGAACAATTCAAATTAATCAAAAATTGATTCTCATTGAATCCCTATTGAACTACAAAGGGGACCTCATGAACCTGTAGATTGAAGCTCTAGTGGTACTTGAATAATTAATTGAACTCTTTAATTAAATTATTCAGCATCCATTAACTGTCGAACATTCCACTAAAGACCGACATCTACACTCTTCGCACTATAGATATATTTCTGTGTTCATTGGATATAACCAGTCAACAACGCGATGACCCTTCACAAATTGCTCGTAAGTACAACTAGGCCAAAATTACCGTTTTGTCCCTATAGTTACATCTAACCCCTTAAGTACCACCGATCCCTCTAATGAACAATAAGTCATAGTCCAATGTTGACTCAGGAGGTATGTATGATATTAAATACTCAAAATGATGTGATACTACTTCTATTTACGCGTCAATTAGGAATATTCATGTAGTATGCTCTACGTTGTCACAAGTTTCCTTACGATGGAACCAGGTGTAATTCCACTGCAAATTTCTCGGTATGATCCGAGGTCGAACAGGGGAACTGGTTTTCGGTTATTGTGGTATGTTCATGGTATATGCAACCATGTTTTCAATTCTTTATAAAGGGGTTTGTACAGGTATGTAAATTGCGGTAAAATAAAGGAAAGAAGTAAATATGCGATAAAACATAAAAATACAATAAACCTAAGCTAGATGTTACAAGATACAGACTTCATATACAAGATGCTAGGATTAAGGTTGGCTGTGAAGGTTGTGCAAAGATGTGGGATAAGGCGACAAGTCTTATGAACATAATAGAAAGAGAAAGATAAGTATTATAAACAATGCAAGCTCTTAATTGGATTGAAGGTAAAAATACTGTTTCGCTCTTTTTTTGGCGTACACCTCTCAATGATAGGCTATGTTCCCCACATGTCTGTGATGAAACAGAGTCTGACGTAATGAACGCAAGGTTGTTTCCATGTCTGGAAGTACTACCCGCTTTAGTTAACGCACTCTTCTGACCCTCTCTCGATAGATCAGAATGACATCTTCACTTCTGCTCTCACAGGTGAAGATGCCGTCTAGCATGCTTTAGCTAAACGTATTTTATAACTTTAATACAGATTAAGTTCTTGGTGATTCATATTGCTCATCAGGAGATTGAGAAAACATCATGAAGAAAGTAACTAACGGGTGAATGGAAATAGACAGAAAAAGGTAGATGGAATCTATCGAAACATTTAATATTTCTACTAATCGTTTGATACATGATTTGTGAATGAAGAGGTAAAGAAAATATAGAATACAATGAAAGAGAGATAGAACAGATACAAACAAGTGCCAACGTCTTAGCACAGATTCGATGGAGATCTGCTTGACGGATCGGATGGTTTCGATGGCGGGAAGAGCTTCCCTCTCAGGCTTGCTCCACCGGTAGTAGGGATCTCTGCACAGAGCTCGATCGGGTGTATGGCAGGTCGAATATGAGATTCACCTTTCGGCCTTATCTCGTTCTCTTCCCGGATTTCTTCTCTTCAGCACTCAGTTCAACCTCTTCTCTCTAAAATCTTACAGCACTTAGCCCCGTATCCAGTAGCATACTTTTCTCTGAAATCAATGGGGTATTTATAGGAGTAGATCCTTGACTCCGGCCTTGTGGTCCTCACTTGATGGTTATGGTAATTCCGCAGATGGAGGGATATTATTCCTTCTGTTATGCAATCAAACCATCAATTCTGCACAACCGTTAGTTGTACACGTGTCGCAATCCTCCGCTCTCACATTGCTCAGTTGCATCTTTCGATCATAGGTTCGCATACGGTGTTTTTTTTATTACCGCATGCAATCAAAGCATAGCTCTGGACTGACTGTCGCCTTGCACCGTCACTTCGATAATCTTCTCTTCATGGTTGATCGACGGGCGTAATTGTGATATAGATGCGTTGATTAGTTTCTCATGAGCCTTAAGCGCAAGCAGTGACTTGGTCTCTTGCAAAACAGAGTAAAGTTTGGTTTGTCTTCCATCTTTTTGGCGTTAGTGGGTGTAATCGCAAACATTTATAATTATTGCCATACTAGGCTAATTTTCATACAATTGGCGCATAATTACTAATTTTTGGCCGCAATATCTAGATAAGGTGACATAAATAACTTGTATTTCAACAAGTTATCATCCAAAAATTGCCAAACCCCTCTCGGCCCAGGAGAGGGTGTGGTACTGAAAACGGGAAAAAATGCACGTTATCATGGTACTAAGTTCTTAAAAGTGTTGGATTTAGTTGATGAAATATGTTAAATTGCGTCCATTAAGCATAAATTCTATAATATTGCGGTCACATGCGTCCAACACATTAGAGCAGTTGATCTTTACATTTTTGTGCAGAAAATGCGTTAACGCAATCCAGAGATTGATAGGATTACATTGGTCGACCGCAACTTCACCGCAAGACTTTGCGTTGATCGTGCTCGCAAACGTTTGCCCAAGAAGAATCACCGCAACTTGGTCAGCGCAACATGGTGGCCGCATCCTGGTGAAAGGACAATTAAGAGTGATGAGACAGAAAGCTGACGGCAGTCGGATCCAAATTAAGTCGACAGCCGATAACGGTCACGAAGTTCATTCAGCTTTATCGATTACAATTATTCGGCGCATCAGTCAGGAATTAAAGCTGTTCCATCTGTAAACCCGACCACCTTTCACCATGGAAACTCTATAAATACCAAGTACATTCTTTAGAGAAGAGGTTAAGCTGTTGATTACTTCATCACTTTACAAGTTCACATCTCTGTCCATAGTTATCTTCCATTTTAAGGTGGATGCGAGGAAGAAGGTGTGTCGGTAGATTGTTCCGGCAAGCTTGGGAAAGCACCAAAAGCTACAAGACAGAGAGAGGGCCGACGTCTGCGGAAGCGGGAATATTTGTAGATCAGAATAGAGATTCAGTGTAAAAAGCCTCGGTCAGCAAGGAATTGCTACTAGGCTCTCTACCTTTATTTTCCATTATCATTTTGTACTCAACTCAGTTATAAGAATGGAATGTCTTTCTCTATTATTGTTCACTCTCTGTTATTTAAGCATGAGTAGCTAAATTAGTTGAATGGGTTGAGAAGTAGTTAGCTAGCATAACGAGGGAATCATCATCTTTGCGATTATTTTGTTTATGTATGCTTCATTCGTCTATTAGAGATACTCGAAAGGGTAGTCTAAAGACAGGATCTAGACTTGGGAAGGTCACGTCAGAATCTAGGTTTGGAAAAACCAGATTAGAATGCATAAACGGGAGATAGGCGCTTAGGAATGAGCACTATTTGTCATTAACGCATCGCATGCATCTTAGCAATAAGGTATGATTGGTATGCGGACATCGTTATTATTTGGTTTGTGAACAATTACTGAAGATTACATATACCATCAACAGAAGAAGCTCAAGCATGAATGTAAGCATTATTATTGGGATGAGCCGAATCTGTATAAAAGAGGTGCAGGCCAAATCATTCGATTATGCATACCAAACGCTACTCAACAACGCATATTGTCACAGTGCCACGATTCACCATATGGAGGGCACTTTGGAGGACAACGTACTGCAGCCAAAGTTTTATAAAGTGGATTCTTTTGGCCTTCGTTATTTAAGGATACTGCTGACTACGCAAGGAAGTGTGATCGGTGCACCGACAACATTTCATGGAAGAATGCAATGTCAATGAACACTATCTTGGAGCTAGAATTATTTGACGTTTGGGGGATTGATTTCATGGGACCATTCCTTCCTTTGCATGGCAAACATTATATCTTATTAGTTTTCGATGGTGTTTCCAAGTGGGTAGAGGCAATTGCATGCGCCGCAAGTGATGCGGCGATAGTCTCCCAGTTCCTCAAGAAAAATATTTTCACTCGTTTTGGCACTCCCCGTGCCATCATAAGTGATGAAGGATCACACTTTGTCAACCACAATATAAAGGATCTGCTGCGCAAGTATAATATCCTCCACAAGGTGGCCACCGCATACCATCCGCAAACAAATGGTTAGGTCGAAGTGTCCAATAGAGAAATCAAGTTGATACTCGAGAAGGTAGTAAAGCCTTCGTGGAAAGATTGGGCAATGAAGCTTGATGATGCGTTGTGGGCATATCGGATCACATTTAAAACACCTATAGGTATGCCCCCCTATGCGTTGGTATTCGGCAAGGCATGTCATTTGCCTTTGGAGCTGGAGTATAAAGCATTGTGGGCGGTCAAGAAACTGAATTTTGATTTGAAGAAAGCAGGGGAAGCGCGAAAACTGCAGCTGGTCGAGCTAGAAGAATGGAGGGTCAACGCATATGAGAATGTGAAGATTTACAAAGAGCACACCAAGCGCTTGCATGATAAACGCATATGTGCTAGAAACCTCTAAATCGAGCAAAAGGTCTTACTCTTCAATTCGAGATTGCGGCTCTTCCTGGGAAAATTAAAATCATGCTGGTTCGGACCCTTTATCATCAAAGCAATATTTCCACATGGTGCGGTGGAACTGATCACCTAGGATGGCAGTCGAACATTTAAAGTTAATGGACAACGGATAAAGGCATATTGTGGAGAAGATTTTCAGCCAGAAACAGTCTCCGCAAATTGAAAAACCTGGACTATCCCTTACTCAACTCGTGAACATTTAACTCTTCGTCATTTTACGATTATCAGTATTTCACTTATTTCTCTAAAAAAAAAACTTTTTGTTTTGTTTTAAAATCATTTGTTTGTTTACAAGGATTAAGGCACAGGATTGCGAAGAAGCAAATGATCTCATTCCATCACCGCAATCCTCAGGAGCAAAATTGCCGCAAGAATGGATGCATTGGTACTCAATGCGGGCGACAATGCTAAATTTAGGAGTGTACTCTTCCTTATCTTTATTTAAAATTTTGCGCTATCATATTGTATTTTACTTTTCAAAGTTTTATCACCTCATCCTTCTTGATTACCGCAATCATATTACAAGTAGATAACTTTAGTAGTTTACTGTATGTTGTTTCTTTGCCAAATATGATTTCAATGATGAAAAATATGCTTTTATCTCTTTCGTATATACTAGAGTCAACTTAAATCTGAAGATAGTCATCTCATGAAATATTTCTAGAAGTTAGGGGTTTGCTAACTTTCTTTTAAACTTGCTTTACAACGCATTCTATGACCATCGCATGACTTATTTTAATTTCTTTTGGCAATGAGGACATTGCCGTATTTTAAATTTGGGGGTGAGGTATTTAATTTCGACCTTGCCATCTTAAATATATATATATATGAGAATAGCAACTCCACTGTTAACGCAATAGGAAACCCATGTTGATAAGAGTTAAGTAGTGAAAGGCACTTACCCATAGTTGGATGTCCGCATGACACACGTGGGGGCAAGCCAAAACGAAAGTAAGTCACAAGGATCAACACATAAATCAATGACCGCAACTCCACTACCAAATCGGTATGAGTTTAGTTTGAGAAAGAGTGCATTGCTCGTAGTTGGATGTCCGCATGACACACGTGGGGGCAAGCCAAAACGAAGGCAAGGCACTCGGATCAGCACAAGGTCTGAAAAAAAAATAGCAATAAAGAAAAAAGATTTGTGCAAGGATAATCATTTGACACTCCGGAGGAAAATTTTCTTTTTGAAATAAATCATGCGATGTTCCGGAATTTAGTAAAGTCCTTTTGAAAGTTTAGCTTGCAATTCCTAAGTCGTAGAAATATTTTAGGAAGAGAGTTGAATAAGACTTAAGGAAATTTTGACATATAGAATTTAAACAAAGTATCCTTGAGAAATCTAGGGAAAGAAAACTTTGCGGTTAACTTGCTAAAGGAATCTTTAGCTTATGCTTGAGGACAAGCATTGTTTAAATTTGGGGGTGTGATAACAGGCAGAAATGCATGTTATCATGGTACTAAGTTCTTAAATAATGTTGGATTGCATTGATGAAATATATTAAATTGTGTCCATTAAGCATAAATTCTATAATATTGCGGTCACATGCGTCTAACACATTAGAGCAGTTGATCTTTACATTTTCGTGCAGAAAATGCGTTAACGCAATGCAAAGATTGCGATTATAGGAATACATTGGTCGAGCGCAACTTCACCGCAAGACTTTGCGTTGATCGTGCTCGCAAACATTTGCCCAAGAAGAATCACCGCAACTTGGTCAGTGCAACATAGTAGGCACATCCAGGTGAAAGGACAATTAAGAGCGATGGGACAGAAAGCTGACGGCAGTCGGATCTAAATTAAGTTGACAGCCGATAACAGTCACGAAGTACATTCAGCTTTATCGATGACAATTATCTCGTGCATCAGTTAGGAATTAAAGTTGTCCCATCTGTACAACCGAGAGAGAGAAGCCACCTTTCACCATTGAAACTCTATAAATACCAAGTGCATTCTTCAGAGAAGGGGTTAAGTAGTCGATTACTTCATCACTTTACAAGTTCAGACCTTTGTCCATAGTTGTTTTCCATTTGAAGGCGGATGCGAGGAAGAAGATGTGTCGATAGATTGTTCCGGCAAGCTTTGGAAAGCACCGGAAGCTCCAAGACAGAGAGAGCGCCGACGCTTATGGAAACGGGAACATTTGTAGATCAGAATAGAGATTTAGTGTAAAAAGCCTTGGTCAACAAGGAATTGCTACTAGGCTCTCTACTTTTATTTTCCATTGTCATTTTGTACTCAACTCAGTTATAAGAATAGAATGTCTTTCTCTATATCTGTTCACTCTCTGTTATTTAAGCATGAGTAGCTAAATTAGTTGAATGGGTTGAGAAGTAGTTAGCTAGCATAACGAGGGAATCATCATCTTTGCGATTATTTTGTTTATGTATGGTTCATTCGTCTATTAGAGATACTCAAAAGGGTAGTCTAAAGACAGGATCTAGACTTGGGAAGGTCACGTCAGAATCTAGGTTTGGAAAAATCAGATTAGAATGCATAAACGGGAGATAGGCGCTTAGGAATGAGCACTATTTGTCATTAACGCATCGCATGCATCTTAGCAATAAGGTATGATTGTATGCGATCACCTTGCTTTCATGCATTTTGCATCAATGCATAGGACAAGAGTAGAGACTTAGGGATAAGCTCTATGAACATTTTGCATTCAACACATGCGTCCTAGACTTAGGAGCATTGCATTTACATTGGGAAATGACTTGCTGTGCATGGTTGTAACATGATCGCAAGGTTTGACGCACTCCCGAGTAAAGCTAGCTAAAAGACCTTCTCAACCCGTTCATCGCATACTCATTGCATCTATCAACGCAACTATCTTTCTCAAATCTGCCGCCTTTATTTACTTCTATTTCATTAACACAACAACACACCCAAAACTTATTAGTTACTTGGTTACCACAAAGTTCCATAAATATTACCAACATAACTATTTTCACAAGTCCCTGTGTTCGACCCTGGACTTACCAGGAAACTCAGAGGAATTTACACTTGAATTCTGCTGGGGAAACTTGAGTGCACAACACAATCCATCAACGCATATCATCCATATTTCCATTCAATAAAATAACGCATCAGGTGTCACATTGTCAAGTCCTAGAATTAGCCCTTAAGGGAGCAATTGATCTACTTTCCTCAACATTGGGGAAAGAGTGAATACCATCTTATGTAGTTGTGTTCCCAGCTCCCCAATCAGACAAATCCCTAAAATGATAGACTTGTTGAGTTGGCAATCTGACCACCTTTACCCATACAAATCAAAAGACGCCTTCATAGGCAGGAGTTTATAACTCACTCAGGATTCAGGTCATGTCACCTTGATCATTCTAGTGAAATGTAAGTCTCTATTGTGAACGCAGAAACTACTCATTTCGTGGTCCGATCTTATACAAACTCCTTTGTATAGAATATCTCTGCTCACATGTCTCCACATGAATGATCAGGATCAGATTATTTGTAGCACTTTACAACAATCGTAACATCTACAAAGCGGGCCATGCTCGTAGTGTCACCAGGACAAGGTATCCAACTTTATCCATCTACTATATACTATCTCTACATACAAGCTTAAGCTACAGATTACCTTGGATGTTAGTTTATTGGTTTGTGGGTTTAATGCTACTAAATGTCGAATAAAACATCTCATATTTTATTAAATAAATAAAATATTTGTACAATACAATTACAAACCACACGATTCTATGAGATTTAGGGCATCAACCCCAACAAGATCCACTATGGAATCTGAATTTATTGCTCTAGAACTAGCATGACAGGAGGCTAAATGGCTTAGAAGACTCCTAGGGGATGTACCATTGTAGAAAGCATTAGTACCAGTCTCCGTGCACTGTGATTCACAGGCTGCCATAGGAATTGTCAAGAATAGTGTATATAATGGCAAAAGGAGACATATACGTCTTAGACACGGAGCTGTGAAATAATTATTAAAGGGAGGAATTATTTTCTTGGAATTTGTGTGGTCTGAGAAAAATTTGGCCGATTCTTTGTGTTGGGTTGTATGTCTTAAAACTCGCAATTTATAAAATTAAACATATTCTATTTGTAATAAATAAGTTATCGAGGTTTATTCAATAAAATTGTTATTGAATATGTAAACTGCACTTGTAAAATCTAAATCCAATAAACTAAGGTAAGATACCTACGGTCGGTATATCTTTGAAATGGCTATTACATGAGTACATGGATTTTATGTGGAGACATAAGAATGAATCAATTTGTAAAATTGAACATATTCTATTTACAATAAAGAAGTTATTGAGGTTTATTCAATAAAACTGTTATTGAATATGTAAATTGCACTTGTAGAAACTAAATCCAGTAAACTAAGATCCATGGCTATTACATGAGTACTTGGACTTTATGTGGAGACATAAGAGTTGATCAATTTGTAAAATTGAACATATTCTATTTACAATAAAGAAGTTTTTGAGGTTTATTCAATAAATCTGTTATTGAATATGAAAATTGTATTTGTAAACACTAAATCCAATAAACTAAGATCGATGACTATTACATGAGTACTTGGACTTTATGTGGAGACATAAGAGTGGATCAAGTTCGAGTAGATAGCCTAAATGGTCTATAATATACAGATAAGGTTGGGTACCTTATTCTGAAAACACTATCGGATACAACTTACTTTGATTTTAGTATAAACGATGTGATCCTAAATCATTCATGTAGAGACATGCGAGTGGGGGCATCCTATGTAAAGAATTTTTTATAAGATTGGACCAAGAAATAAAGTCACTCTTACTTTCTAATGTTGTTTACTGTTTAAGACCGACTATTTCAAAGAGATGACCTAGGTATCTTGACCTTAATCTTGAGCTAACTATGAACTCCTGTTTATCCAAGATTATCCTTAGATTTGCATGGGTGAGGGTTGGCTAAAAAGCTACTAATTTCAAGGGTAAGACTGGGTAGATAGCTGGGGACGTAGGGTGCAATATGGAATTCACTGCTACCCGCTTTTAGGGATAGTAGAGAGGTTTTTTCCTTAAGTGCTGACTCTGGGTCTTGAAAAAAGGGCTCCACTCTCTCATTAGCACGAGAGGGAATCAGTTTGGTAATTAGATTACAAGCCAATTGTTCATTATAGAATCAGTGAGACTTAAGGAGCAAGATGTAATTTTGAGGGTAAAACAGCTTTTGACCTAGCCGTTATTACGAACTACTTGTGAAGGGTTGACTTACTGATTATGGTTTAATCAAGTGGACAGAAATATATCTATAGTGAGGGGAGTGCAACTACTGGGCTTTAGTGAAGTGACCCGGTAGTTAACGAATGTTGATTAATTTTGTTTAAAGCATTTAGCCAATTAATCTCGGATCGTTGAAGCCCATGATCTGTAGGTTCATTAGGTCCATCTACTAACTCACAAACGGATTAAACCTTAAAATAGTATGATGAGAAAATTTGAAATGTTCAAATTCGAATTAAGGGAATCAGTAATTATATACGATATAATTACATGTTTAATTATTGAATTAAATGAAATTGAAGAATTGGATAATATCTAAATTTAATTTAAATATTAATTACATGAATAGGGATTCATGATGAGAAAATTAGTGTTTAGTTAATTTAATATTAGATATTAAATTATTTTTTAATTGATTAAATTGTTTAATTAATAATTAAAAAATAATTTTACTTAAAATTAATAATAGAATTAATTTTATGTAAAATTGAAGAATATTAATTATTAAATTAATATTATATACAATTATTTTTTCCATTTTTGAAAATTTGATTTCAAATTCTCACTAAAAATGGAAAATTACACTTAGTGAGATTTTCCCACTTGAGACACCAAAATCCCACTATTAGACACCAAATTTTCCACTTTCACTAGAAGATATTCGGGCGTTAATGTCGGTTTTAAACCTACATTAAAGGGCTTTAATGTCGGTTGGCAACCGACATTAAAGATAGTGTTATTAAAGCCCTTTAATGTCGGTTTTAAACCGACATTAAAAGGCTTCAATAACACCAATAACACAGCCTTCAATGTTGGTTGCAACCGACATTGAAGGTCTTTAATGTCAGTTGCAACCGACATTAAAGGTCTTTAGTGATTAAAGCTTGTCGGTTGCAACCGACATTAAAGCCTATTTTTTTTTTTTTGATTCTTAACTGACATTGAAGCCCGAATCTGTCCGTTTTATCAATTATTGTCCGTTTTTTAAAGTTCCCTTGCCAAATCCATTTTTTGGGTAAAAAAGTATAACATAACACATCATCATCAAACACTATGGCTATGACATTATTCATGTATGGATTGTAAATCTATTACATTTAATCCACAAATTCTGTTATAGAATTATAATTTAAAAGGTGTATAATAATTCAAGCCTTGAAAACAAAAATTACTAGTAATACAGAGATTGTGATTTTACAAGGGCAACATAATCTTCCGTGTAAGGGCAACACAATTTTATTTGTCTACAAATTTGGGAGGGTTTGTGAGATTAAGAGATGTAATATACGTTGTTGAGATGGACTTCATTATCAGGATTCTTCTTCTTCAGCTCATCCAGCAACTACAAAAGAATTGGAAAGATTTAGAATTTAACTTCAACTTAACAAGTAATATGCCTGAGATTAAGAATTTAACCTCAGGCAGACTCTGATCCAAGGAGAAAAATTAATATTATAACCATAACCACATTTATATAATCATATGAAAGGCCAAATGTTAATGAAACTTCAATCTGTCACGCACATTGAAACGTGCTATAATGTGATCAGAATACAGAAAATAGAAGTGCCAACTCATATGTAACAGTAACACAATCAAAGTAACCAACTTCTGTCAGATTGCAAAAGTAATCTCCATTCAACAGAATGAATGCATAATCTGATTATATGAAACAGGTTTAGCCAAGTTAATACACCTTATCTGGTGTCATGCCAAGCTCTCTCTTGAACACTTCACACACTTGATTGTACGGGGATACTAGGCATAAAACTAACCTATAAGAACATAAGGACTAGTTTTCAGTATGAAATCCAAAGCAACAGAAGTTTCTGGATCAATATTAAACTGCATACCTTGAAACAGGAGGACAATAATGGTGTCGAAGACTATCAATTTCCCAAAGTGAACTTCCTGTACCAATAATTCTTGTTAACAAAGATCAATCACCAAATATTAAACCACCACACAATAAACATAAAGCGGCCACCAGTAGGATTAACTCAAAAAGGTATGATTCAAATTGAGCACACATGGACAATTGTAGAACAAACAACCACGACACATAGCTAACTGTATTTTCAGCCATGAAATTTGACAAGAATTATGAATTAAAACATCTTGTGTAAACCATTGGAAAGTAAGTCAAGAAAGCAATTTTGACAAGTGATGGTGATATTAACAGTTCATCACAGGAATACTAATTAATCCACATGTCCTTGTCCTCTTCCCTCCAACAGAGAGAAAATCCAATTGGAAGGCACGGAATAAATTATCAAACGCATGATGATAAGAATATAATCCAAGAAATTAAAGGGAAAAAACCACCAATTTACAAAGTCAAAAGGAAAAAAGAAAAAAAAAAAAAAAAAGACAACACTTACTCAAGGCGCTAGATTTAATAGGATCGGTTTCCTCTAGGGTTGGCAACGGGGCCGGGGTGGGGCAAGTGAGAGGGGACTTTATGTGTGAGAGTGAGAGTGGAGGTATGAGCGAGAGCGAGAGTAGCGAGAGTGGAGGTATGAGCGAGAGCGGATGGATTTTATGAGCGAGAGCTAGGGATTTGGGCGAGAGGGAGGGATTTGGGCGAGAGCCGAGAGGGGAGGGATTTGGCCTTTATGAGCGAGAGCGAGAGGGGAGGGATTTGGGTAGAGATATATATCTAAATATAAAAATAATATTTATGAAAACAAGAGAAGTTGATGCACAGGTTATAGAATCTATCTATAACAATTAGATTAAAAACAGTGCTACCTTCAATCATAACCAATATATTATGATTTCTTTCTTCCGAGGGAGCATTAGCTCGACATCAGATTTCATTCTCCGAATTTGAAATGGTCTCAGTATTCCATGCAGTTTTGCTACCATCTGCAGGATTGGAATATCTGAATATGGCACACTTATGTAACAAATGGTGCTGGAAAAAAATGTCAAAAGAATTACCACCCTAGGCCTTTCTGTTCTCTTGTGTTTCTTCTTTTTCTTCAGCTTGACACTTTCCAGAGAGACATGAACTAACAACGAATCAAACATCAATAAAGTCTTTCTCCAAATCTCTAATGCTCTAGTATTCCTCTCTCCTCTAAGAAGTACAGATGAATGACGAAACAAAAAATGTATTGCATTACCAAAAACTCTTAGAACTTTGTGGTTTTTTTAGCTGGTTTATATTCATAAACACTAAAATGTAGCCAAATAGCATTACCTCAGAAACAGATTCAAATCCTTCATATTACCTCAGAAACAGATTCAAATCCTTCATATTACCTCAGAAACAGATTCAAATCCTTCATTACGGTTGGTGACAATCTGCAAGGAAAAAGCTCAAACCTAGATTAAAATTGACGCGAAAAAGATCTAAAAAGGGGGAATGAAATTGCAGATTGAATTACCTCAAAAACATATTCAAATCCTTCATATCTCTACCAATCTCTCTGTTCTTTCTTTAATTTATTTTTTCAATCATCATTGGAATTTTCTCAAAGCATCGACTATGACTCTCGCTGCTTGTTTATCAATGGCATCGGGAGTACGAAAAAATGCAAAATCGATTTCAAATTGGTACTACATGGACCGGCATTGCCGACCTATCTACGGGTTCTGCCATTTCTCGTTGGTTCCACATATCTTTTACTTCTCTACCTCAGAAACAGATTCATCGAGTAGGTGTTTGAGGGAGTGATGATCCAAGAGATTGACTTTTTTGGCATTTTTGGTCGCCATTTTTGATAGCTTTCGATTTCAATTCTCTTCGCCGTCTACAAAGGTTTGTCTGAAATCTGAGAGAGAAAGTAGAATCATTATTAAACATGGGGCTTAAACCCTAATATCATTTTCGTAAGAAACAAAAATGGGGGGGACTGGGGAGGAGGTGGCTGATGGGAAAAATAGGGTTTAGAAAAGGGATAGATAGGGATAGAAGCGGGAAATGAAAAAAAATGGGGGGGAATGGGTTTTATTTTTTTTTTTTAGGAAAAAAAAAAAAGAAAACCGGATCTTTAACGTCGGTTTTAAACCGACATTAAATGTATACCTACAATGTCAGTTTAAAACCGACATTAAAGATCCACTTTTTTTAAAAAATAAAACTGATATTATACATCTGGTTTCACTTTTTCCAACCGACATTAAAGCCAAAAATTCTTATAGTATTTCTTAATTGGGATTTGGTGTCAATTTCCCATTAAATGAAGATGCATTCAGATATTGAACAAAATGGAGCTCATTTTTCTGAGATTGAGAAGATATGCAATCTGTTTTTTTGATGAAGAAGAGTTCATCTTATTCACATGATAACTCTAATTCTTTAAAATTCTCTAAAATTTAACCCATTTTGGGTTCCACCACCCAATCCAAAGTCTTAAAGAATAGTAAGGAAGATCAAATGGTGGTCTACAAGCATTTGGAGTGAAGATTCGAGTGGGATTTGAAGATTGAAGAGTTTTTCAAACATATATCTTCAAAACCCTATTTTTAGTTTATGAGCTTGCATGTTTCCATGCTAAAATTGATGGAATTAGAGTGATTAAGATCTTAATTGCTTCCACCTCTTGCTTGTTAACTCTATCACTTTGACCAAAGGTTTAACAAGGAAAATAATTTTAGAATCATTATTAAACATGGGGCTTAAACCCTTATAGGATTCTATAGCCTTTTACCTAGGTGGTCTATTGTGATAGACTTGATGGTCCATAGCCCTTTATTTGGATGGTCTGTTGCGATAGATTTGATGGTCCATAGTCCGTTATGTGAGTGGTCCTAGGATGGACTTGACGAATAATACTAAAATCTTTTAATGATCTATAGCCCTTTCTTTGGGTGGTCTTGATATGGACTTGACGGATAATGATGAAATCGTCATAGCTGAGTGTTTGAGTGGTTTGTCTTTGACAAACTTAATGAAGATGGTCCTGACACGGACTAAATGACTAAGTCTTCATAGCTCAGTTTGAGTGATTTCTCTCTAACAAACTTGATGAAGCATCTAACGTGATAGTGAAGGTGTGGTCACCTTCTATAAATGAGTTTAAGGTCTCTTTCTAGAGCTTTCACGGTGACCCGAGGTTTATATGTATGGTCGTAATAAGCATACTTTATATCACAGAATGGAGAGAAAGACTAGAAGTAAAACGTGTTGTGGAGGTCTCAACCAGTGTTATTGAAGGTTCAAGAGGTAACTCACTCTCTCTAACAAGGTTGTTGTCCTACTTCACTATGCATCAATTCAAATAGTTAGATATTGATGTTTAAGTTTGATCTCCTTTATTTACTCAGAACAGTTTTTTCAAATAATCTTTTATATTGTTTACTTGTTAACTTTTTTGTAATAGTCATTCGTGGGGGATTGTTGGAAATGACTTTTGGACTTAGGCCCATAGAAAAGTTTAAGAATCTACAACGCACTAGAACGCCCTTGTTGACGATCCTTTACTCCGACAACATCTAGGGTTACTCAAACAATGTGATATCTCACGTATGGTTCTGTCGAGTGGCAGTAAGGGTGACTTATCTGTCAACTTTTCCACTATCACCCCTAAAAAACCAAACTCTGCCTTACGTAAAGTTGCCAGAGTACGCTTAACCTCGAGATTTGAAGGGTAGTGGAAAGTTTTGTCCCACATGGATAGATTTATAATTTCTTAGAGGGTATAAATACCAAGAAATTCTAGATGAAAATCCAAAGTATGTTAGTGGTAGAAGTATAACCCTTTCACCACACGCGCTACCGCCGTCGAGTTCAAGTAACTGCACTTGCGCGAAAAAGAATTAAAATTTTATCAATTATCTTTTTAATTAATTTTTATTAAATAAATATTTTTACATTTGTGACCTTGGGGAGAAATCAGTATAACGATTAGTACCGAGGTCGCGCCGTAATTGTTTTCAGGGTAGTGGTTTCTCCACGGTGCAGGAACTTTTCGTGACATCTGTTCTAACATATTTTAATTAGTTTTTATCAAAAGTATTTAAATAAAAGTGTACTTTTGGAACTTTTTGCTATAAAGTATAAGTATTTTTGGGTTTTTCTATTTATAAGATTTTTCGTAAATATAAAAATATTTTTTTTGAAAAATACTTTTTTTCTAAGTCAATCCAAATGGGCTCTTAATATTCTATTTGCAATAGATTATCTTTTAAATTTCTATTCATTTCTTTGCAATTCGTTGTAATTTTCCCAAATATTTTCCATTGTCTTCTTCATTCATAAAATTGCCAAAAAAAAAAAAAAAATAGTTTGTGCTCTTTTCGAATGATTACATCTAATCACATTATGTTTATTCCATTGAAGAGGAAGATTGTCATATTTGTGCATTACTTCCTCTCTAAATCCTTGGTGACTGATTTTCAGGCTTCTTTCCAGTTTCTCTTGATTTTATTATTTTTTTTTAAAAGAAAAATTGCAAAAACCACCCCTACATATGATGATAGTTATAATTATATGCTTAATTATCATTGGTAAAAATTGAGCCTCAAATTTATATAAAGGTTGAAATTGGACTCTCAAAGTTACATTACGGTAGAAATAGTAACAATTATATAAGTTTGAAGGTCTAATTTCTATCGTTATTATAAGTTTGAGGGTCTAATTTTACACTCGTTAAAGTTTGATGACCCAACTTTTACAATTAAAAGTTGAAGTGTGTAACTGTAACTAGCATCATAGGTGGGTTTTGCAATTTATATCTTTTTTTTTTTTAAATGTAATTCTTTCTGGTATGCTTGATAAAAGAACCAAAGAAAGAAAAAAAAAACATCCTCGTATTTGTCTTCTCTTAGAACGTAACTAACTTTTTGTCCAAATGTTAAACTCTTTTAATTTTAAGGGGCTGTTTGGGACGTTGAGATTATATAGGATGTCAGGAGTTCTAATATCGGGGGAGTTCTGATGTCTGTGTTTGGGTATGCAGAGTTGTTATGTCTAAGTTAATATGTCTGTGTTTGGGTGTGTAGAGTTGTTATGTCTGAGTTCCTATGTTTGTGTTTGGGTGTGCAAAGTTGTTATGCCTGAGTTCATATCTCTGTGTTTGGGTGTGCAGAGTTCATATGTTAATGCTATCTGGTTCAGTTTTTGTACTCTATAATAATTTGCCTGTATAAACATTATTTTTTTGAAAAAAAAAAATCTTATAATCCAATTATTATATCCATCCTATTTGAAATAAGACATTGATTACATTTTTTTTATTCTTTCCAATCTCAAGATATGGTATACAGTTCAATTTTATATTATTCATTCCAAACTTCTCATCAAAGAAAGCCAAATGGTTTTACAAAATAGTTTTAATTTAGACTGGATATAAAACTCATTAAATTCATTCCACTGAAATTGAAAATGAAAATTTAAAATTAAACATGGCTGGAAAAACAAAACATGGCAGAATTAAAAATGAAACTGAAAATTTGAAGAGAAAGACACAGAACAAGATACAATATTAAAAACGAAAAAAGAAATAGCACAATCTCATCAATAGGTTGCATGTTTAGAAAAATTAAACATGGCTGGTATTAGATATAAAACTGATTAGTTAGATATTAGTTATACCATTCTGTTATTGAATTTTCTGTTATGCCCTTTATGGTCTTTTTACATTATTATATGATGTATAAATATATCCTCATCGAGGAATAAAAAGCATCGAGTTCAATTCTGCTATGATCGAGTATGAACAAATATGATCGAGTATGATCAAGTATGGTCGAGTATGATCAAGCATGATCGAGTATGAACGATTGCGTATGATCGAGTATGAATGATCGAGTATGACCAAGTATGAACAAACATGATCGAGTATGATCAGATATGAACGATTGAGTATGAGCGAGTATGATCCAACATGGTCGAGTATGAACGATTGAGTATGATCGAGTATGATCAAGTATGATCAAGTATGAACAAATATGATCGAGTATGATCAAGTATGAACGATCGAGTATCATTGAGCATGATCGAGTATTATCAAGTATGAACGATCGAGTATCATCGAGCATGATCGAGTATGATCAAGCATGATTGAGTATAAACGATCGAGTATGATCGTGTATGTTCAAGCATGATCAAGTATGATCAAGGAAGGAAAATGAAACATAACATACGATATGCGAAGGAAAATGAAACGGTGAGATACGAAAGACAGAAGGACAATGGGCCCACAAACAATTTAAATCGGTGAGATAGGATAATGAGCCCACAGATGATATACCAACCCATGTTATACCATCTCATGTTGGGCCCCCAAACAATCCCTAAATGCCTCATCATCATTTTTTTTTACAACGTGTCTCTTCATCAATGGTTAATTCTTTAATGCTTAAATTAGTAAATAATGTGTTATTTAAAAGATTTTATACTTGGTAAAGGTTTTTTTTTAACTGGAATTTTAAAGTTTTTTTTCTTTATGTTTTTTTAAAGATATTTCTTTATGCTTTTTTAATATTTTCATTGATTTAGTGAAACTTTTGTAGTTTTTTTTTTTTTTTTTTTGAAATTATTAGAATTTAGAAGGTTTCTTTTTTCTAATTTACTAGCACGTGTTGCACGTGGTTCTTCTTTTAAAAATTTAAGTTTAATAGTTGTATTATATAATTTTTTTGGAATTTACTGTTGTTCTTAAACATTATATTTAAGATAGATTAATATTAATAAGAAAAAGTTAAAATAAAAGAATACATACAATTATCTCATAAATTAACTTTAGCTTTTGTCGCCTATCAAAAACTTTCCCCTCACTAATGTGTAAGATATAAAATAAAATGTTATATAAATCATAGGCAACATTAGTTTGTAAATAATAAAAAAAAACTTTGTGTCATAGATGATTGTAAACTACCACACTATAATCTATAAACTTTAAGAATAATGAAGTTGAAAAAAATGAAGAATACAAATTAAGAGAAAATACAAGTTATATTATCCTTGTAACAAACAAAATATCGAGCTTTTTATACCGAAGCGTAGAAAAGGTTACAAAACTATCAAAATTCAAGAACTTTTGACATTCCACTTTTAGTTATAATAAAAAAATATGCACACCGATCTTAAACTTAAAGATGTAAGTAGGCCATGTACGTCGATCGTGAAATCGAAGATGGAGAAGCATTGATGAAGCCTCTGAACTTGAAGATAGAGGAGCATCAATGGAGCCTCTGAACTTAAAGATGGAGAAGCATCGATGAGACCTTCGTACTTGAGTTTGACAAAGTATTGACAAATTCTCCGCATTTGAGTTTGACAAAACATCGGTGAATGTTCCAACTTTGAGTTTGATAAAGCATCGATGAATCATTAGCAACTAAACTTGACAAAGTATTTGTCAATCCTCTGCACTTGAGCTTGAAGTATCGGCGAATCCTTTGCATTTAAGTTTGAAATATCGGCAAATCCTCCGCATTTGAGCTTGACGAAGCATCAATGAATCCTCTACACTTGAGCTTGAAGCATCAACGAATCCTTTGCAATTAAGTTTGACGAAGCATCGGTGAATGCTTCACATTTGAGTTTGATGAAGCACCAATGAATCTTTGGTAGTAGGCTTGACTTTGCGACTTTGAGCATGAAGATGGCATTGCAAAGCCTCCAAACTTGAGCATGAAGATGGAGCATCGATGAAACCTTTGAAATTGAAGATGAAAAAGCATTGATGGAGCCTTTGAACTTGAAGATGAAGGAGCATCAACGAAGCCTTCGAATTTGTAGATGGGCATCAAAGAAACCTCTGAACTTGAAGATGGAGGGAAATCAATGAAGCTTCTAAACTTAAAGATGGAGGAATATCGACGAAGCCTCTGAAATTGAAGATAGAGGGGTATGCAATCCAACCCTTGAACTTGGAGACAGAGCAACAATAGTGCAACCATCGAATTTGGAGATGGAGAGGCATCAATGCAACCATCAAAGTTAGTGTTGTAGAAGCAATAGTGCAATCCTCAAACTTGGAGACGGGGAATCAACAGTGCAACCATCAAAGAAGCAATCTGATCCTCGAACTTGGAGATGAAGAAACAACAGCACCAACATCTTTGTAGAGAAGGCAGAATTGCAACAACTTTTAGAGAATGAGCAAAGCTATAGGGAATAATGCTTTTTAGGGGAAGCAGGGAAGTTGCACAAAACTTGAACTTTGAAAAGGAAGAAACAAAACATCCAAATTTAACTTCAAAGAGGAAGCGGTGAAGCCTCCGAACTTGACTTCGAAGAGGAAGCGAAGTGCCAATAGAAGTGTGTGCTTTTAATTTACTGTGTTAGTTCCTTAAAGGGATGAACATCTTCAATTTTTTGTGTTGCCCCCAATAGGGATGAACATCTTCAACCTGTCGTGTAGCACCATATGTAGGGTGATCATGGTACCCTTTTTTTATGAACTGAACTTAAATTTCTTTAATTTGCCTACGTACCCTTGAAGAAAGGGATCAAGTCATGATGTAGTTCAAATGTTTTTTCTTTTGCTGGACTGCACTTGAAGTTCCTTTCAAGCTACCTACGTAGCTTTTACAATGACAGGGATCAAGTCATAACGTAGTTCAATTAAGTTTTTTTTTTTACTTTTGACCTTTTAAGCTCATGTGGCTAGGAGTAACATACAGTTTAGGCTCTTACAATAAGAAGCTTCTACATTTAAATTTTAGAAGCTCTTATTTCATCATAGCTTTGATCATCCTCTTCATTTGTAGGATTCATCAATACGTGAGCTTTGGCTTCACCATCAAATAACCTTCTGTATTTATATCGACAAACAACTTCCTCTTCATGCGTGAAGGAACATGACTGTGAATCTTCTCGTCGTTGTTTTCTTCATGAAGTGATGTCGCCCTCAAGATTCTCATCCTCCCTTTATGTTGATCACTTGTTGTCTCGAGACGATCATGAGTAAATGTTGAAGGTCGATCTTGTTGGGATTGGTGTCCTAATTCTCCTGGTAGTCTCGTAGTTTGTAAACATTCTGTAAACATTTGTTGTTAATAAAATAAGTATTATTTTATAAGCTTTTACTCAATCCAATAAACAAAGATCCATGGTTATTTTATGTAACTTAAGTACGTATGTGAAGACATACAAGTGAATCATGGCTTAAGTAATAATCTAAATGGTCTGTAGTAGATGAATAAAGGAGGGATACCTTATCTTGGTGACACTACGGATATGGCTCGCTTTGTAAATGATACAAGTGTTGTAAAATGTTACAAATGGTCTGATCCTGACTATTCATGTGGAGATATGCGAGCGGGGGTATCCTATACAAAGAGTTTGTATAAGACTGGACCACGAAATGATTAGTCTCTTTATATAACGTCATTCATAATTGAGACTTACATTTCACTAGGATGACCATAGGTGACATGACTTAATCCTAAATGAGATGGGAACTCCTACTCATGAGGGCGGTTCTTTGATTTGTATGGGTGAGAGTGGCCAGATTGTCAACACAATAAGCCTACCATTTTGGAGATTCGTCTGATTGGGGTGCTGAAAACTCAACTACACAAGACAGAATTCATTCTTTCCACGAAGTAAGGATAAGTAGATAAATTGCTCCCTTAAGGGCTGATTCCGATTCTTGAACATAGTGGCCACACCCTCTCTTGGGAAGAGAGGACTCGGTCATAGTAAGACTATGATTTATTGTTCATTAGAGGAATCAGTAGTACTTAAGGAGTTAGATGTTTAGGGGCAAAAGGGTAAATTGGCCCAACTGTATTTACGAGGGATTTGTGAAGGGTCATTGCACTGTTGATTGGTTATATCCAATGGACATAAAAATATATCTGTAGTGCGAAGAGGGCAATTGTCGATCTTTAGTGGAATGACCAATAGTTAACAGATGGTGGATCTCGTGATTAAAGCATTTAGTTAGTTATTCACGTACCGTTTAAGCTTAAAGCTATAGGTCCATAAGGTCCCATTAGTAGCTCAATGGGTTCAAGTTAAGAATCAGATTTTGGGTTAGTTTGAAGTGTTCAAATTAACAAGAGGAAATTTGATAATATATGATATAATTAAATTGATTCAATTATATGTGATATAATTGATATGATGTATTTGATATATTATTAATTGGAGGAATTAGTATCAAGTCTATACGATAGACTTCCTTCCTCTATCTCATACTCGATCGTTTACCTCCTTCATTCCTCTATCCAAAGTCACACAGTGCCCACAACTTCTGGATTCTCACACCGAGAATACTAAGGTAACTCTTATGGTGGTGTTCTTGTTTCGTTCGAGGGTCGAGGATCGAGTTACACTCGATAGTGATCGAGGATTCTTCATTTCGTGCTCTTGGTTATTCTGATCGTTGTGTTCGAGTTCGTGCTATTGAACGAGTTGTCGAACGGTCGTAGGATACTTGAAGAAAGAGTCCTTCAAAGATTTGCATACTTTATCCCTTGTTCAATTAAAGAAGCATGCTTGTAATTTATTGTTTATGCATAATCTGTTCTTTTAGACTATAATTGTTTGTGTTCTTTCTCAATGAAATTTGGAATGTTCCTCTCCACTCACTGGTTCTCTATTTAGAGTTTCTTCAATTAGTATCAGAGCCAAGTTATTCTGATATTCCAAATTCGATTGCTGTATTGAACTTATTTTACAGTCTTGGTGGGTTTTAAGTTTTCTACAATGCATTTAAGTGTTAAGTGCGTTTGTGGATGGTTTGATGGATGTTTCGTGATGTTTCAGGTTTGTGCCTCTGTTTTAATGCTTTCTTTTACATTTCAAAGTTAATTTGTAAGGGCCCCTAGGTTTTTAGGCATAATTAACTTGCTATCGAGTCTGTATGCAAAGTGTTTGGTGTGTTTTGAGTCGTTCGGGATGAAGTTTCAAAGCATGGAGATGTTGTTCACCTCGAGGAAGAAGACCATGAAGGAAATCAGATATGAGGATTTCCATGAGAAGCGGAATGGTCGTTCGAAATTTCATTCGTATATGAACATACACGATTACAATCAAGAAACAGAAACACACAGGCTATGCATAAAATGAAGATCATTTTCAATTACAAAGATCAAGGGAAGAATTATACATACCTTTGAAGACTCATTTTCAATCTCCCTTGATCACGAACGCTTGTTCAATCAGCAAGACTACAAACCTGAACGCTCAAACACTACGATCGCAACACAGCTCGATCACAGCGACCACCACACGAACACCGTGAACACAACGAACGGCCTCCAGAAACCTCAAACTATGTCAAGTAGAGTACGACACCACACGAATGGTTACCTTGGTATTCTCGATGAGAGAATTCAGAAGTGTGGGCTCTAAGTAGACTTGGTTAGAGGACGATACCGGAGGAACAACAATCATGTAAACGATTGAGCAAGTGGGAGATGACAAGGTCTATCGTATAGACGATGCCCAATCGTTTAGAAGAAGCTCCACGATCGTTTAGCAAAAGCTTCACGATCGTTTAACTATCGGCCAACCGAGTGACTTATCGTGTAGTGTCACTCCACAATTGTCTAATCCCTCTTCAGCTATCGTTTAGTGAATGTGATTCACTTGACAACCAACCTGTGAGAACTTTTCGAGAATAGAAACTCTCAATTCAACAACTTCTAAATTTAGGAAAACATTTTTCTTTTTATCTCACAATTACCATGAAATCATCAATAACCTCCAACTCAATTAGTTATTAGAGAAAAAGATATAATTATCCAATAATTAATAAAATTATAAATATATATGATAACCAACCTACCATAGTATATTTATAACCTTTAGTTTTAATATTCATAGCTCTTTTTCTATTTCATGGTACTTAATGTAAATCTCATTTACATTAATCCTCTACTTGATGTATCTCATACACCACACCAATCATATCATATATAATCGAATTACCTCTTGTCAATTTGAACATTTCAAATCAACACCAAGAACTAATTCTCAATTTGAATCCATTGAACTACCAAATGGACCTTATGGACTTGTAGCTCAAAGCTCTAATGGTACGTGAATAACTGACTAAACTCTTTAGTCACGGAATCCACAATCCGTTAACTGCTAGACACTCCATTAAAGATCGACATCTGAACTCTTCTTATTACAGATATATTATGTGTCCATATCAACCAATCAATAGTGCGATAACCCTTCACAAATCATTCGTAAGTACAGCTGGGCCAATAACCGTTATGTCCCTATTGTTACATCTAACTCCTTAAGTACCACTAATCCCTCTAATGAACATAAGTCATAGTTCTACTATAATTGAGTCCTCTCTTCCAAAGAGAAGTTGTGGCCATTATGTTCAAGCTCCAAAATCAGCCCTTAAGGGAGCAATTTATCTACTTACCCTTGCTTCAGGGAAGAAGTGAATTCCATATTGTGTAAATGAGTTATCAGCTCCCAAATCAGACAAGTCCCCAAAAAGTTAGGCATGTTGAGTTGGCAATCTGGCCACTCTCACCCATACTAATCAAAGGACCACCCTCAAAGGTAGGAGTTCCCAACGACGACAGGTGAGATGTAAGTCTCCAGTATCAACGATGTTATATACAGACACGAATCATCTCGTGGTCCAACTCTTTGTATAGGACACCCCGCTTGCATGTCTTCACATGAATGGTCAAGATCTATCATTTGTAGCAGTTCACAACACTTGCAAACCTCTACAAAGCGGGCCGTATCTGTAGTGTCACCAGGATCAGGTATCCCTCCTTAATCCTTATACTACAGACCTATTTAGGTTATCACTTAAGGCATGATCCACTTGTATATCTCATATACATGCTTAAGTTTATATACAATAACCATGGAGCTTTGTTTATTGGATATGAGTAAGTGCCAGATGAAATAACTATTATTTTATTCATAACAATTGTATAGATTACAAACTATGAGTCTCTGGGAGAATTAGAACACCAATCCCAACAATCTCCCACTTGTCCTAATGCCTCAGGAGACTATGTACAATAAATTACATGTACAATATACAATAAACTAGGACATACCCCAGTATCATCTCCCACTTTCCCTAGACAAGATGTCGCATGTCCCGCAGACCCAGACTCTCCAGGTGACCCTCAAACACTTTAGCCGTGAGAGCCTTTGTAAATGGATCAGCAACGTTATGCTTCGTCGCGATCTTCCTGACTATCTTATCACCGTGATGCACAATCTTCCTAGTCAAGTGATATTTCTGTTCGATATGCTTGCCTCAACGATAACTCCGAGGTTCCTTTGAATTTGCCACAGCCCCGCTGTTATCAAAATAAAAAGTGATAGGCAAATCCATATTTGAAACAACTTCAAAATCAGTAAGAAATTTCCTCAGCCAAACAACCTTCTTAGCTGTTTCACGAGCGGCTACATATTTGACTTCTATAGTGGAATCCGCGATGCATCCTTGCTTGATGCGCCACACTACAGCCCCTCCATTCAGAGTGAACACTGACCCGATGTCAATTTGCGAGAATCTCTATCGATTTGAAAGTCCGAGTCTTTGTATCCTGTAAGAATCAAATCCTTATCTCCATACACGAGCATGTAGTTCCTCATTCTTCAAAGATACTCGAGGATCGTCTTGATCGCCGTCTAGTGATCAAATCCTGAATTGGACTGATAACGACTGACAATCCCTACTGCATAGCAAATGTCGGGTCTGGTACACAATATTGCACACATTAAGCTTCCAACAGCTAAAGCACAGGGAATCCGTCTCATCTTCTCAACTTCTTGAGGTGTCTTAGGACATTAATCCTTTGACAAAACGATTCCATGCCTGAAGGTAACAAACCCCGCTATCCTGCATTCTGTACTTGATCAATATTTGATCGATGTACGATGCCTGAGACAAGGCTAACCTCTTTTTCTTACGATCCTGAATAATCTAGATCCTTAGAACATACTGTGCCTCACCCAAATCTATCATTTGGAACAGGGCAGCTAGCCATTTTTTAATGTTAGTCAGAAACCCTACATTATTCCCAATGAATAGGATATCATCCATATACAGTACCAGGAAAGCTACTGAGCTGTTGATGATCTTCTTGTAAACACAAGCCTCATCAACGTCCTGATTAAAGCCAAACGACTTGACCGCACTTTCAAATCTAATGTTCCATGATTGAGACGCTTGTTTCAGCCCATAAATGGACCTATTAAATTTGCAAACTCTTTGCTCTTGATCTGGAACTACGAACCCCTTCAGTTGAGCCATGTAGATGGTCTCCTCAAGATTACCATTAAGAATGGCAGTCTTGATGTCCATCTATCATATCTCATAATCATAAAATGTGGCTATAAACAGAAGTACCTAATAGACTTGGGCATGACAACAGATGAGAAATTTTCCTCATAGTTCACTCCCTCAACCTTGGTATAATCCTTTGCCACGAGTCTAGCCTTAAAGGTTTGCACCTTTCCATCTATACCTCTCTTTCACTTATAGATCCACTTACACCCTATAGGTCTTACCCCATCAGGTGGATCTATAAGCTCTCAGACGTTATTGAAGTACATAAACTCCATTTCCTTGTTCATGGCTTTAATCCATTCATTATTGTCAACATCTTCCATCGATTTCTTAAAAGACAATGAATCCTCGACCCCATCATTAGAAATGATGTTCTGGGCTTCAGTCAAACCCATGTAGCGATCCGGTGGGTTCATAACCCTCCCACTATGACGAGGCAGTCTCAACTCTTGAGCTGGTTGACTAGATGTACTGATATTAACAACTCTTGTTGATCTATCGGCCTATTCAACAACTCTTGTTGAACCCTTAGTAGTCTCAGTCTCACTAGAAATCTCACATAAAACAAGCTTACTTCGTAGCTTATGATTCCTGATGTGGTCTTCTTCCAAGAAGATAACATTTGTTGTTACGAAATCGACAATTAAAGAACACGAAAAGAAACGTAGAGATAGAGGAGATCGACACACAAATATATGTGGTTCACTAACAGTGTGTTAGCTACGTCCACGGGCAGAGGGAGAATAATATTATTTGAGAGAATGTTTTCAGAAATTACATCAAAACGGCGCCTTTAGTTTTAGAGAGTTTATATAGCGCACTACTCTAAACCCTAGGGTCAAAATCATAAATAACTACAAATACATAAATATGCTGAATATGAAAGCGCCAACAAATAGATTCAAGGCATTTCAACATTTGTAGAAACAAACACTTTGTTCTCACTCAGATCATAGAAGTATCCATCCTTCGTTTCCCTAGGGTAGCCTAGAAAAGGCAAACTTTCGAACACGATTCCAACTTCTTCGGGTTAGTCACAAGCACGTGTGTCGGACACCCCCAAATCCTGAAGTGGTGTAAACTATCTTTACGGCCTCTCCACAACTCAAAAGGTGTTCCAGAAACACTTTTCAAGGAAATGTTGTTCAGAATGTAGTATGCAGTCTCCACTGCAAAACTCCAAAACGAGTCTAGAAGATGAGCATAACTCATCATAGACTGAACCATGTCCAACAAGGTTCTGTTTCTCCTTTTTGATATACCATTCTGCTGAGGTGTACCTGGGGATGAGAGTTGGGACGTAATCCCATGTTCTATCATATAGTTTTGGAATTGGAGGTCCATATACTCTCCACCACGATCAAATCATAGTGTTTTTATCTTTTTACCTAACAAGTTTTCAACTTCAGCCTTATACTCCTTGAACTTGTCAAGGGCTTCAGACTTACGTTGCATTAGGTAGAGATACTCGTACTTTGAATAATCATCTATGAAAGAGATGAAATATTCATGCCCGCCTCGAGCTCTAACACTCATCGAACCACAGAGGTCAGAATGTACAAGCTCCAAGGCTTCCTTAGCTTTGTAACCTTTTCTAGTAAAAGGTCGTTTGGTCATCTTGTCTTCGAGGCATGATTCACACACTGGCAAGGAGTTTTCTTCTAAACTCTTTAGAAGTTCACTTTTCACCAGTGCTCAATCCTATTGAGGTTGATGTGACCTAACCTTAGATGCCAAAGATGGACACTTTCCTTAGGAGAAACCTTTGGTCTTTTAGTTGTTGTCACCATACTGAACATTTTGGTGTTAAACAAGGCTTTTATGACTAACGACCTTAGTACATAGAAGTTAGTTACCATTGAACCAAAACCAATCTCCATTCCATTCTTGAAAATAAACACTTTATTCTCAGAAAGGAGACGGTATAACCTTGGTCAATGTCTAATGTCCTAAAACTCGCAGTTTGTAAAATGATAAACATTTTCTATTATCAATTTACTTGTTATTGATCTCATAAATTGTATGAAAGTCTAAATTCAATAAACTAAAACTCATGACTATTGTATGAGTACTTGAACTTTATGTAGAGACACAAGAGTGGATCGAGTTCGATTAAATAGTCAAAATGATCTATGGTACATGAATGAGGTTAGGTTTCTTATTCTAATTACACAATTGGATGTGGCCTACACGTAGTTGTTACAAAGAGTTGTAAAGTGCTACATACGATGTGATCCTAATTCGTACATGTTATGACATGAGGAGTAGGGGTTTCCTATGCAATGAGTTTGCATAAGATCAGGACCAAGAAATAAGTCACTCTTACTTTATAATGCTGTTTACTGTTTAAGAATGACTATTTCACCTAGATGACCTAGGTAACTCGATCTTAATCCTGAGCTAACTATGAACTCCTGTTTATTCAGGATTGCCCTTAGATTTGCATAGTTTAGAGTTGGCTCAACAACATCGGCTCAATAAGACTACCATTTCAGGGGTGAGACCGAATAGATAACTGGGGATATAGGGTGCAAGACGAAGTTCACGCCTACCCGATTTAGGGATAGAAGAAAGGTTTTTCTCTTAAGTACTGAATCCAGGTCTTGAACAAGGGGCTCCACCCTCTCACTGGGCTGAGAGAGTTTGGTTTGGTGATTGGATCACAAACCAGTTGTTCATTAGAGGATCGGTAGGGACTTGAGGAATAAGACGTAATCTCGGAGGTAAAACAGATATTTGACTCAGCCGTTATTACGAACAACCTGTGAAGGGTCAACTTGTTGATTATGGTTAAATCATGTGACAGAATATATCTACAGTGAGGGGAGTGCAACTATGGGCTCTAGTGGAATGACCCATTAGTTTAGCCAATTAATTTCAGATCGTTGGAGCCCATGATCTGTAGGTCCGCGAGGTCCCCCTACTAGCTCGTAACAGACTAGCTCTAGAATAGCGTGATAAGTTAATTTGAAACATTCAAATTAGAATTAAGGGAATTAGTAATTATATGAGATATAATTATGTTTAATTTTAGAATTAAACGGAATAAGAGAATTTATATATTTAAATATGATTTAAATATATAAAGATGGATATGTGTTAAAATTAATTTAATATTTGATATTAAATTAATTAAGTTTTATTTAATAATTAATTTATGAAATTAATTTAATTTTCATTTTTAAAATCAAATTTGATTTTTCGAAAAAATTGGAAAAATTGGAAGGAAAAAAAACACAAAATGGAAAAATGGATTTTTCCATTATCCATCACCTAAGTAGCTCACACATGAAACATTAACATTGCCTTGTCTTCTCCAAGCATGAGCTACAACTCATGCAACTCCTCTCTTTGCATGTCGATCTGCAATATAATGAAGAGATTGGAGTGAAAATCGGGTATGCTATCCATAGAGTTTTGAGAGAAAAACTGGTTTGAAGAAAGGTTTTTCAACAAGGTTGCAACAGTGAACTTTTCTTTTTCATCCCTTGATTCAAGCTTGTTTTGAGTCCCACAACTCAATCTAGAGCACCAAAAGAATAGTGGGGAAGATCTTGAGGTGGTCTACGACAAGATTTGGAGAAGATTGCAGCTGGTGAAGGAGATTTGAAGAAGTTCTACAAGAGGTATGTCTTGAAACTCACTTTTTCTGCAAAAGCTTGCTTTATATTTTGCCAAAATTAGTGAATTTGAATGCTTAGATGACCCTTGTGCTTCCACTGCTGTTGATACAATCCTATAAATTATCCCTCATATGAATTGAGAAATTCTCAACCAGTCATTAATACCAGAACAACTCTTGCTCCTATAACGACTATCCATCATTGATTTGGTCAAGAGATCATTAACTTACTTAATAATCTTCCATAAGAGTGACCCACCATTTTAGGCCCTAGAGTTCCGCTTCAAGCAACCAACGAAGGGAAAAAATCCGATTGGGGTAAAAACTAAAGTGACCCTAACCATTTCTCGAGTTCACTTTGATCTTGACCAACTGCAAAAAACCCATCCGAAGGGGAATGCTCCCAGGGTGCCACGAGGGAGTATAGAATGATCTCATAGTGCGAACCAATGATAGAGACCGTAGAACGTATTAACACACACCCTTCACCCACTTACTATAACACTCTCTCTGTCTACATTAATATTGACTCATGAAAACACCATCCGAAGGGGGATGCTCCCAAGGTACCATGAGGCCAAACATGTACTCATGGTGTGAACATTCAAGGAGAAACGTGAGTGGAATCATTAACATATCAAATACATCTCTTCCTCCCACTGAGTATTTTATAATCTAGGGTTTAGTTTACTTAGAAAAAACACGGCTAAGAATTTTAACTAAGTAACTTTTTAGGTTTGTCCAAGAGTAATTTTACCTTGGATAGTCGAAACAACTTTTGATCATCATCCATTAAACTTTTTAACGGAGTCTTTGACCAACTGTTGCATGCTTGCAAAAATTCTATCTAATTCACCTTTCTAGGTAGGTTCCCAAGTAGGGGTGTTCCGTTTTCGTCAGCTTAAGTACCCCAGCCTAGATAGAACCCGCCTTAGACAAAATGTCCCTTATAGATAGATTTAATACAATTTTAATCTTTTATGCCAATCAATTTAATCCTATTAAACCGATTTAAAAAGATTAAACTCAGGTTACTAAGCCCATTAGAACCTTGAAACTTAGATCTATTTCAATCCAATTTTAAAACCCTTTTAAAGCGTGAGTTCACCCTAAGTCCGCATGCAACTCTTTCTTATCATTTTTAGTTCTAATTTCTATTATAACACTTATAACAGAAACAACCAAAACCATTCACAATACAAAGCTAACACATACAAGGCATTCATAACGCTTATAAACAGCCTAAGTGTCATGCTTCATGCATTGTTCATTCATTGCTACCTTTTTATATAACTCTTATACAAAACAGCAACGAACCAAGCAAAACATGCTTCCATTCACCCTTATACTATAACGCTTATAATATAAAGATGATGCATGAATATGCTCACTACATGCATAAATATAACTTATATTTTCATGATGCATGCGCATGCTCTCTTGTAATTTCTTCATGCCATATTATAACACTTATAATACATGATGCATGAATAATTGCACAACCTAAAGTGGGTTTTAAATCTATATGTCATATACTATGCCATATAAACCACATAAATCTCATGTATATTAAAAAAAATATTGATGAACGGGGAAATTTTCCTTAAATCCTCAAAACTAAAAGCTAACTATTACAAATACAAAGAGTCTCCAGCTCAAACAGGCGAAGCGGGTCTTAAACGTCCAGTCAAAGTCCGCTTCTCCCCTAATCGTGTACCAAACTTCCCCATGATCATCTACACGAAAGAGTAAATTCTTTACTCAATTGTTTACCTATGCTTCTAAATCTAAACGATCGTTTAGCAACGATCGTGTACCTTTTACTATGCGATGAAGCACGAGGTATGTGATCGTGCAGCGCACTCCGCCTAACGTAATCTCTAAACAATCGTCTAAAAGACAATGATACGGTGAAGCACAATCATCTAAACGATCATTGAGCAAGCACCTTCGTATCGTATACCGCATGATCATGTAGTTAGTAACTATGCGATGAGGCATGCTAACTACACGATCGTTTAGCTCGCGCCTTTTATTAAACGATGAGCATCAAATGCTCCCACTCGATCGTTTACCTCCAACGTCTACGCGATCGGGCAACCAATGCTACCCGATAGAGTAAACACTTTACCCCATCGTTTAGCATTAGCTAAACAATCAAGTAAATACTACACGATCGCATAGAAAAATCTACACGATCGTTTAGCCAAATTCCAACGATCGTTTACCTGAGGCTACACGACACAACCAACTCTTGGTCTTCTTCTTCGTTGAGAACCCGCATCTCCATGCTTTGAAACTTCATCACGAATGACTCGACTAACTCAAACACTTTGATCTACAGACTCGATTGCTTGTTAATTATGCCCATAAACACAGGGCCCTTACAAATTAACCCTTTGTAATTTAAAGAAAGCTTTAACAAAGGCAATTAAACCCATAAATTTTCATCAACACCATTCACAAACGCATTTAACAATTAAACACAATGCAGAAAACCCACAATGACTGTAAAATAAGTTCAAAACAGAAGTGAAATTTGGAATATCATAACAACCTGGCTCTAATATCAATTGAAGGAAATCGGACATGAGGATTTCTATGAGCAGCGAAATGATCGTTCCAAATTTCATTTATATATGAACATACACAATTACAATCAAGAAACAGAAACATACAGGCTATGCATAAAACAAAATTATAGCATGCTTTACAAAGATCAAGGGAAGAATTATACATACCTTTGAAGACTCATCTTCAATCTCCCTTGATCACAAATGCTCGTTCAATCAGCAAGATTGCAAACTCAAATGCTCGAACACTACGATCGCAATACAACACGATCACAACAACCACCACACGAACACCGTGAACACAACGAACTCAACGAACGGCCTCCAGAAACCTTGAACAATATCGAGTTGTGTACGACACCACCACAATGGCTACCATGGTATTCTTGATGTGAGAATCCAGAAGTGTGGGAGACTACAAGGTCTATCGTATAGACGATGCCCAATCATTTAGAAGAAGCTACAGAATCGTTAGCAAAAGCTCCACGATTGTTTAACTATCGGCCAGCTGAGTGACTTATCTTGTAGTGTCACTCCACGATCGTCTAGTCTCTCTTTAGTTATCGTTTAGTGAATCTCTTGAATAGCCAACCTGTGAGAACTTTTCGAGAATAGGAACTCTCAATTCAACAACTTTTAAATTTAAGAAAAAAATTTTCCTTTTATCTCACGGTTACCATGAAACCACCAATAACCTCCCACTCAATTGGTTATTAGAGAAAAAGAGATAATTATCCAATAATTAATAAAATTTACCATAGTATATTTATAATCTATAGTTTTAATATTTCATCTTATGAAACATATAAACCATAGCTCTTTTTCTATTTCATGGTACTTAATGTAAATCTCATTTACATTAATCCTCCACTTGATGTATCTCATATACCACACCGATCATATCATATATAATTGAATTACCTCTTGTCAATTTGAACATTTCAAATCAACACCAAGAACTGATTCTCAACTTGAATCCATTAAGCTACCAAGGGGACCTTATGGACCTGTAGCTCGAAGCTCCAGCGGTACGTGAATAACTGACTAAACTCTTTAGTCACAGAATCCATCATCCGTTAACTACCAGGCACTCCATTAAAGACAGACAACTGAACTCTCCTTACTACAGATATATTATGTGTCCATATCAACCAATCAACAGTGTGATACCCTTCACAGATCACTCGTAAGTAAAGTTGAGCCAATAACCATTATGCCCCTGTAGTTACATCTAACTTCTTAAGTACCACTTATCCCTCTAATGAACATAAGTCTTAGTTCTACTATAACTGAGTCCTTTCTTCCGAAGAGAAGTTGTGGCTACTATGTTCAAGCCCCGGAATCAGCCCTTAAGAGAGCAATCTATCTACTTACCACTTCTTTGGAGAATGAGTGAATTCCATCTTATGTAACTGAGTTCCTAACTCCCAAATCAGACAAGTCCCCAAAAAGGTAGGCATGTTAAGTTGGCAATTTTTCCACTCTCACCCATACTAATCAAAGATCTGCCATCAAAGATAGAAGTTCCCAAAACACTCAGGATTGAGGTCATGTCACCTATGGTCGTTTAGGTGAGATGTAAGTCTCCAGTATCAATAACATTATATACAGAGACGAATCATCTTGTGGTCCAGTCTTATACAAAATCTTTGTATAGGACATCCCTACTCGCATGTCTCCATATGAATGGTCAGGATCTACCATCTATAGTAGTTCACAACACTTGCAAACTTCTATAAAAGGAGTCATATCCGTAATGTCACCAGGATCAGGTATCTCTCATTAATCCTTATACTACATATCTATTTAGGATATCACTTAAGGCATGATCCACTTGTATATCTCATATACATGCTTAAGTTTACATACAATAACCATGGAGCTTTGTTTATTGAATATGAGTAAATGTCAGATAAAATAACCGTTATCTTATTCATAACAAAATGTATAGATTACAAACTACGAGACTCCGGGAGAATTAGGACACCAATCCCAACAGACAAAGCGTTGGTCGTGTCGTGTAGCCTAGGCTAAACGATCATTTAGATTTGGCTAAACGATCGAGTAGAAAAGTTCTAACTCAATCGTGTGGCATTTACTAAATGATCACATGGCTAATGCTAAATGAACGAGTAAAGAGTTTACTAGATTGGTTAACGTTGGCTACTCGATCGTGTAAACAATGGGAGTAAACGATCGTTGAGTATGGGATACTCGACGCATGGTAGGCGCGCACACTAAACGATCAAGTAGGTCAGCATGCTTCATCGCTTAGTCACTAGCTACTCGATCACTTGGTGTGTGATACTCGTCGCTTGCTCCTCCATCGTTTAGGCGATCATGCTTCATCACATAGTTTTCGTCTACTCGATCATCTAGGTATGCGTTATACTCAGTGCGTTGCATGATTGAGTTGTCTTCATGCTTCATCGCATAGTTAAAGGCACTCGATCCATGCTACATGATTGTGGTTACTCGCTCAACGTTACTCGACGACCACAAGAAGAAGCTACACAATCAAGAAACGATGGTTCTATGTAATAGTTAGTTTTAATTTCGGTTTTTGAGGCATATTATCCTGGTCCATCATGTTTTATTTAATGTACATGAGATGTATGTTAGTTTATATGCCATAATGTACGACATATAGATTTAAAACCCACCTTAGGTTACACATTTATTCATGCATCATCTTTATATTATAAGTGTTATAATATAGTAGATTACATTATTAAATTACATTAAAGCATGCTCGTGCATCATATAATATAAGAGCTATATTTATGCATGCATTAAGCATATTCATGCATCATCTTTATATTATAAGTGTTATAATATAAGGGTGTATGAAAGCATGTATGCTTGGTTCATTACTTTGTTATATATGTGTTATATAAAGTAGTAATGAATGAATATTGCATGAAGCATAACACTTAGGTTTATTTATAAGAGTTATAAATGTCTTGTGGATGTGTTTCTTCACATTGTGGTTGCTTTTTTATTGTTTCATTTTTTATAAGAATTACAATTAATGAAATTAGAATTAAAATCAATAACCAAGAGTTGCATGCAAACTTAGGTAAAATCATGTTTTAAAAGGGTTTTAAAATTTGATTGAGATGACCTAAGTTCATGGTTCTAATGATTAGAAACCTAAGTTTAATCTTTTAAATCGGTTTAATAGGATTAAATTTATTTCCATAAAAGATTAAATTTGTAATAAATTTATCTATAAGGGATCTTTTGTCTAAGGCGGGTTCTGGCTAGACTGGGGTATTTAAGTTGATAAAAACGGAACACCCCTACCTGGGAACTTACCTGAAAAGGTGAATTAGATAGATTTGCTACAAGCATGCAACAGTTGATTAAAGTTCGTCAAAGTGTTTAATTAATGATGATCAAAAGTTGTTTAACTTTCCAAAGTAAGTGTTACTTTTGGGCAAACCTAAACAGTCACTTAGTAAAAATAATTAGCCGTGTTTTTCTAAGTAAACTAAACCCTAGGTTCTTAAAATATTCAGTGGGAGGAAAAGATGTATATGATATGTCAACTCCACTCATGTTTCTCCCTGAATGTTCACGCCGTGAGATTCATGCTTGGCCTCGTGGCACCCTAGGAGCGTCCCCCTTCGGATGGTGTTTGCATGGGTCAATATCAAGGTGAACGAAGAGAATATTTATAGTAAGTGGGAGAAGGATATGTGTCAACATGTCCTGCGGTCTTCTTCATTGATTTGCATCATGAGATCTTCTTGCACAGCCTCGTGGCACACTGGGAGCATCCCCCTTCGGATGGTTTTTGTGGTTGGTCAATATCAAGGCGAACACCAGTAATGGATAGGGTCGCTTTAGTTTTTGCTTCAATTGGATTTTATTCCCTTCAAATTGGCTGCTTGGGGCGGAACTCTAGGATCTGAAATGAAGGGTCACACTTATGGGAAATTGTTAAGCAAGTTAATGATTTCTTGACCAAATTAATGATGGCTAATCGTTATAGGAACAAGAGTTGTTCTAGTGTGTTGAATAGTTGAGAGTGTCTCAATTCAGAGGAGGGATAAATTGACTACCTTTCAGTGGCTTTTGTCCTAAACCACTGAAGTTTCATTACAAAACTAGATGTGTTACGGGGTTCATTTAGATTTTGCTAAACCAGATTGGATTTTTTTTAAAGAGTAATTGCTAAAAATCTAACGTAGATCAATATGTTTGTTTTTTCAGCAACATGTCAATGCTTGATTTTCCATTAGTTGCCTTTTCTAATTTGTTTGATTTCATACGTTAGAAAGAGTCTATTAAAACATATTTCGTGGTAAACGACCTCGAGTTTGTCATAGTTGAGGAGTGTTCTCAAGTCCAAACACTAATGCACCGTGAATTGTTCGTAATGTATATAAGGTGTGAATGAAGGCTAATTCGATGGCTCGACTTCACATTTTGGCTAGCATACCTGATGCATTGGCCAAGGGGGTTGAGAACATGGTCATTGCACGTGAGATCATGGACTCGTTGCAAGAATTGTTTAAACGTAAGTTCTCACTTTTTGAGTAAAGAGGGATTGTTGACAAAAAAACTAGTAGTATCAGTTCCCAAGATAATCTCTAGTCCTTCTTGAATGTCAAGGGACTAAAAGAGAAAGCAAATGTTGTTGACTCAGATGAAGTTCATCGACGAGAATTGTTCTCTGAAACGGATCTTGAAGCTTATATAGGTTCTAATACTAATCCCACTACTCTCCAGAAGAGGAAGCAGTCTAACGACAAGAAATGTGATTTATTTGTCTTTGATAATTGTTTGGTAGAGGATGATGATTCTGCCTGGATACTTGATTCAGGTGCTACTAACCATGTAAGTTCTTCCCATCAAGGATTTAGTTCCTGGAAAAAGTTAGAAGCTAGAGAGTTGACTCTTAGAGTCAGAACTGGTGAGATCATTTCAACTGTTGTTGTAGACAAGCTTAAGTTAATTTTGGATAAGAAACGTTATCTGTTACTGGATAATGTTTATGTAGCTCCTCATATCAAGAGGAACTTAATTTCAGTTTCTTGTCTGATTGAACAAAGTTATTTGATGCGTTATTTTATTAAATGTGAAAAATGGATAATATGTGTTGATGGAATTACGTTGTGCACTCAAGTTTTCCCAACAGAATTCAAGTGTAAATTCCTCTGAGTTTTCTAGTAAGTCCAGGGTCGAACATAGGGACTTGGGAAAATAGTTACGTTAGAGATTTTTATGAAAACTTATGGTAACCGGTAAAATAAAACTTGCGGTCTACTTTTGAGCTCATTTGCATTTCAAGGTTGCGGATGGACATAGCCTGACTTTAAAGCACCATCTCATTTTTCTCTATATATTGCTTTAATAGGCCTTCTAGGGAAGAAGATTGTGATGGTTGTTGTGAGCTACTTGCTTGGTTGCTCTGCTGACTGTTGCTACCTTGAAAGAACCCTGGTGGCCCTTCTTTTTGTGCCACAGATGGAAAGTTTTGTTGTAGATTCTTCCAAGCAAAGTTTGGGTGGTTTTTCCACCCGGGGTTGTAGGTGTTGGAAAAGGGGTTGTCTTTACGAAATATACAGACTGTGGGTTTTGTGGACAATCCTCCATCGCATGCCCATCACCGCAAGTCGCACACCTTGCGATGTTTTGACTTATTGCGGTAACGCAAGAAGAAGAAAAAGAAAATGAAGCAGTAAAACCTGAGGTTGCGTCAACCTCAAAGTCAAATGAAATAGGAACTGTGAAAGTCCAGTTACCATCTTTCCCTCAGAGGCTAAAGAAGAAGAAAAACGAAGAGGTACAATACCAACGCTTCCTATCTATGTTAAAGCAATTACATGTTAACATTCCTTTTAGTGAAGCGATTGAGGAAATGTCTGCCTATACCAAGTTTCTTAAGGACATGGTAACCAAGAAAAGAGGCACTGGAAAATTTGCCACAGTGGCATTAACGCAAAGTTCTAAATCTATTATCCCACTGAATATGAATGATCCTGGGAGCTTCACTATTCCTTGTTCCATAGGAGGACCCTATATTGGGCAAGCCCTGTGTGACTTGGGGGCTAACATAAATTTGATGCCGCTGTCAATCTTTCGACAACTAAATGTGGGGCAACTTGTGCCCACATCCGTGAATCTCCAAATGGCTGACAGGTCTCTAGTTCACCCAGAGGGTAAGGTGAAGGACGTGTTGATCACAATTGATAAATTTATTTTGTCAGCTGACTTCATCATCCTGAATTATGAGGCCGATAAAGATGTACCCATCATTTTGGGGCGACATTTCCTATCAATAAGTCGTGCTCAAATTGATCTGCACAAGGGCGAGATCACTTTAGGCATAAACGGACAGAAGCTCAAATTTAATATAATTTGTGCCATGAAATTTCCTGATGAGGAAGACCTGCAAGATTCGGAAGATGACTATAATTTGATTGAAGAAGAAAAATCTGATGAAGAGTATGAAGAAGAGGATGCCGACGCATCCGTAGCCGCCTGTAATGCGATCGTAGTAAAAACGCACAAAGAAGAATGATCGATCGCAACACAAGAAGAAGAGTCGAAGGGAGAAAGAAAAATAACACAACCTTCTCTCGTACAACCACCCACCCTTGAACTAAAAGCCCTACCAACACACCTGAAGTACGCATTTCTGGGGTAGAATGAGAAGCTGCCAGTGATAATTTCCTCCGCACTTAACACAGATCAAGAGAATGCATTGATGAGCATTCTCAAAAAGCATGTACGAGAAATCGGCTAGACGCTCGCTGATATCAGAGGAATTAGCCCCGCGTACTGCATGCACCACATTCGTCTTGAGGATGACCACAAAGCAACCATTGAGAATCAACGCAGACTTAATCCTGCGATGAAAGAGGTCGTTAAAAAGGAGATTATTAAGTGGCTGGATGCGGGCATTATCTATCCCATTGCAGATAGCACGTGGCTCAGCCCCGTGCAATGTGTGCCGAAGAAAGGCGGAATGACGATAGTCCCTAATGAAAACAATGAACTAATACCGCAGAGGACCATCACTAGATGGCGCATATGTATGGACTACCGCAAATTGAATGCGGCCACAAAGAAGGATCACTTCCCTTTGTTGTTCATCGATCAAATGCTGGATAGATTGGCAGGGAATGATTTTTATTGTTTCTTGGATGGATACGCCGGGTACAACCAAATTATGATAGCTCCTGAAGACCAAGACAAGACCACATTCACCTACCCAAATGGAACATTCGCTTTCCGCCGCATGCCGTTCGGCCTCTGCAATGCGCCAAGCACGTTCCAGAGGTGCATGATGGCAATCTTTTCAGATTATCTCGAGGACTCAGTAGAAATATTTATGGATGACTTCTCCGTTTATGGGAACACTTATGAAATCTGCCTGGCCAATTTGGAGAAAATTCTGAAAATATGTGAAGAGACGAACTTGGTGCTTAACTGGGAAAAATGTCACTTCATGGCGACAGAGGGTATAGTATTTGGGCACAAAGTCTCTCGAGAAGGGTTAGAGGTAAACAAAGCAACGATTGACGCAATTGAAAACCAACGTGAAGGCAGTATGAAGCTTCCTAGGGCATGCTGGATTCTACAGATGATTCGTTAAAGACTTTTCTAAGATAGCAAGACGATTAAGTGCGTTACTAGAGGCTGACAGAAAGTTTGAATTTGAAAACAATTGCCTCAACGCATTTCAAATTTTAAAGGATACGCTGATTACCGCACCCATCTTAATTGCGCCGGATTGGACACTGCCGTTCGAAATCATGTGCGACGCAAGTGGGTATACGATGGGAGCTGCATTAGTGCAAAAGAAGAAAACAATTTTGCACCCCATCGCATATTCGAGTAAAACCCTGAACCCTGCTCAACTTAATTACACCACCACTGAAAAAGAGCTCCTGACTGTGACTTTTGCTTTGGAAAAATTTCGGGCATACTTTTTGGGAACCAAGGTACTCATTCATACTGATCACTCGACAATCAAATATTTGATGACAAAGAAGGACGCAAAGTCGAGATTGATCAGATGGGTTCTCCTCCTTCAAGAATTGGATATCGAGATAATTGATCGAAAGGGGATAGAGAATCAAGTTGCGGATCACTTGTCCAGACTGGAGAATCCTGAAGTTGACCGCAATGAATCTGAAGTGAGTGCCGTGTTCACGGATGAGCAGCTATTTGGCATAGAAGAACTACCATGGTATGTGGACATCGTTAATTATTTGGTCTGTGAATAATTTCCTGAAGATTACACCTACCATCAACGGAAAAAGCTCAAGAATGAATACAGACACTACTATTGGGATGAGCCAAATCTGTATAAAAGAGGTGCAGACCATATCATTCGATTATGCGTACCAGATGCTGCTCAACAACGCATATTGTCACAGTGCCATGATTCACCTTATGGAGGGCACTTTGGACGACAACATATTGCAGCCAAAACGGTAAACGGTAAACACTATATTTTATTAGCCGTTGACTATGTCTCCAAGTGAGTAGAGGCAATTGCATGTGCCGAAAGTGATGCGACAGTAGTCTCCCAGTTCCTGAAGAAAAATATTTTCACGCGTTTTGGCACTCCCCGTGCCATCATCAGTGATGAAGGATCACACTTTGTCAACCACAGTATTAAGGAGCTGCTGCGCAAGTACAACATTATCCACAAAGTGGCCACCACATACCATCCACAAACAAATGGCCAAGCTGAAGTGTCCAATCAGGAAATTAAATCGATACTTGAGAAGGTAGTCAAACCTTCGCGAAAATATTAGGCAATGAAGCTTGATGAGGCGTTATGGGCATATCAGACCGCATTTAAAACACCTATAAGCATGTCCCCCTATGCGTTGGTTTTCGGCAAAGTGTGTCACTTGCCCTTGAAGCTGGAATATAAGGCACTGTGGGCAGTCAAGATACTGAATTTCGATTTAAGGAAAGCAGAGGAAGCCCGAAAAATGCAATTGGTCGAGCTAGAAGAATGGAGGAACAACGCATATGAAAATGCAAAAATTTATAAGAAGCGCACCAAGCGTTGACATGATCAACGCATATGCGGCAAGAACCTCCAAGTCGGACAGAAAGTCTTGCTTTTCAATTCACGTCTGCGACTCTTCCCGAGAAAGCTAAAGTCTCGTTGGTCTGGACCGTTCATAATTCGACAAGTACTTCCGCATGGCATGGTGGAATTATCAAATGACGACGGTACCAACATATTCAAAGTCAATGGGCAGCAAGTAAAGGTATACCATGGAGAATACTGCCACCACCAAGTCGACTCCATGGAACTAAGAAACTTTGAATAAAGAAGGAAGTAGGTGGTCCCTGCATTGTCACATGATCGCAATTTCCCAGGGACACAAGTTTTGGAAGACTTCAAGTCTTCAACTCTTTTCTCCACTACTCAGAATCTTCACTATCTTTCAGCTATCTTTTCATTTTTCAGTTCTATTTCTATATATATAAAAAAAGGATAATAATAATAATAAATTTTAATTTGCGTTGATGGAATTATGTTGTGCACTCAAGTTTCCCCAACGGAATTCAAGTGTAAATTCCTCTGAGTTTCCTGGTAAGTCCAGAGTCGAACACAGGAACTTGTGAAAATAGTTGCGTTAGATATTTTTATCAAAACTTGCAATAACCGGTAAAATAAATAAGGTGGTTAGTTTGTTGTTGCGTTAATGAAAATAATAATAAATACGACAGAGTTCGAAAAGAGTTGGCAACGGGAAATACAATGAATATGCGGTGAACGGGTTGAGAAGGGTTTCGGTTAACACTCCCTAGGTTGCGTTCATGCCTTGCGATCATGCAACATGCATACAATAGTAAACTACCTCTCAGCATGAATGCCACGGCTTCTAAGGCTAGAACGCATGTGATAAATATGCGATAAGTCTACAGGGTTTACACATAAGCCTCTATTTCTATTTATGCGATGACAAAATGACATTCACACAAATATACGATCGCATAATATCATTCTTGTTCCTAGGATGCATGCGATGCAAGTTGACAAACAGAGCTTATCTCTAAGTCCCTATTTCTTGTTTATGCAGGCCTAATCTTGCTCTTTCAAGTCAGATTCTAACCTAGCTTTCTCGAGACATTAAGTTCTTTCTTTAGATCCTCTCTCGAGCAACTCTAAAGGGATATCACAGCATAAAACAAGACAATTGCAAGCAATGAACTTCTTAGATCATGTTAGCTTAGTTCCTCTCAACCAATTCAACTAATTTAACTACTCATGCGTATTGAGAGAGTGGGCAGATATAGAAATATAACTTCCATTGGATAGATAAAAGATGAAGTACAGAATAACAATGTAAGTATAGTAAAGAGCCTGGAGCAATTTCTTGCCACCAGGTATTAACTGTTCTACTCATGCTCTAAAGATATTCTCGCTTTCGCGAGAGTTAACCTGCTCTCTGCTCTTATGCCCCAAAGTTCTCTCTCAAGCTGCCTTGGATGATCTCTGGCATCACCACTCTTCTTTAGCTCCACCGTGAAATGGAAAAGAAAACTATGAACAGAGATGTGAACTTGTAAGGTGATGTAATCGACTACTTAACCCCTTCTCTGAAGAATGCACTTGGTATTTTTAGGGCATCAAAGGTGAAAGGCGGCTTCTCTCTCCTGGTTGTACAGATGGGACAGCTTTAATTCCTGACTGATGCGCTGGATAGTTGTCATCGATAAAGCTAGATGTACTTTGTGACCGTTATCGGCTGTCAACTTAATTTGGATCCGACGGCTGTCAGCTTTCCGTCCCATCGATCTTAATTGTCCTTTCGTCCGGATGCATCCACCATGTTGTGATGATTCTTCTTGGGTGGATGTTTGCGAGCACGATCAATGCAAAGTCTTGCGGTAAAGTTGCGCTCGATCGATGTATTCCTATGATCGCATTCTTTGCATTGCGTTAACGCATTATTCTGCACAAAAATATAGAGATCAACTGCCCTAATGCATTGGACGCATGCGACCGCAATATTGTAGAATTTATGCTTAATGGACGCAATTTAACATATTCTATCAACGCAATCCGACATTGTTTAAGAACTTAGTACTATGTTAACTTGCATTTCTGCCCTTTATCATTATTCCATCACTTTTTCTGAGAATAAAGTTTTTATTTTTAAGAATGGTATGGAGATTGGTTTTTTCAATGGAAAATAACTTGTATGTACTAAGGTCGTTAGTCATAAAAGCCTTGCTTAATACTGAAATGTTCAAAACAGCAACAACGGCAAAAAGACCAAGGGTTTCTCCAAAGAAAAACGCCCATCTTTGACATCTAAGGTTAGGACACATCAATCTCAATAAGATTTAGAAGTTGGTAAAATGTGGACTTCTAAATGGTTTAGAAGAAACTTTTTGCCGATATGTGAATCTTGCCTTGAATGCAAAATGACCAAACAACCTTTTACTAGAAAAGATTATAGAGCTAAGGAGACCTTGGAGCTTATACATTCAGACCTCTGTGGTCCGATGAGTGTAAGAGCACGAGGTGGGTATGAATATTTCATCTCTTTCATAGATGATTATTCAAGATATGGTATCTATACCTAATGCAACATAAGTCTGATGCTCTTGAAAAGTTCAAGAAGTATAAGACTAAAGTTAAAAACTTGTTAGGTAAAAAGATAAAAAAAAAAAAAAAAAAAAAAAAAAAAACACTACGATCTGATCGTGGTGGAGAGTATATGAACTTAGAATTCCATAACTATATGATAGAACATGGAATCACGTCCCAACTCTCAGTCCCAGGTACACCTCAGCAGAATGGTGTATCAGAAAAGAGAAACATAACCCTTTTGGAAATAGTTAAGTCTATGATGAGTTATGTTCATCTTCCAGACTCGTTTTGGGGATACGCAGTAGAGACTATAGTTTACATTTTAAACAATATTCCCTCAAAGAGTGTTTCTAAAACGTCTTTTGAGTTATGGAGAGGCCGCAAAGGTAGTTTATGCCACTTTAGGATTTAGGGATTTCCAGCCCACGTGCTAGTGGCTAACCCTAAAAAGTTGGAACCTCGTTCGAAAGTTTGCCTATTTGTAGGTTACCCCCCAAAAAATTAGGGGTGGATACTTCTATGATCCAAGTGAGAACAAGGTGTTTGTATCGACAAATGCTATCTTTTTTTAAGAAGACCACATAAGGGATCATAAGCCACGAAGTAAGCTTATTTTAAATGAAATTTCTAATGAGACTGTTAAGACTTCAACAAGAGTTGTTGAACAGGCTGATAGATCAACAAGAGTTGTTGATGTCAGTTCATCTAGTCAACCATCACAAGAGTTGAGATTGCCTTGACGTAGTGGGAGGGTTGTGAACCCACCTGAATGTTATATAGGTTCAACAGAAGCCCAAAACATCATATATGATGATGGAATTGAGGATCCACAAGCAAGCAATGGAGGATGTCGACAAAGATGAGTGGATTAAAGCCATGAATCAGAAAATGGAGTCTATATACTTCAATTCCATCTGGGAACTTGTGGATCAGCTTGAAGCGGTAAAACCTATAGGTTGTAAGTGGATCTACAAGAAAAATAAAGGTGTAGATGGAAAGGTACAGACCTTTAAGGTAGGTTTGTAGCAAAGGGTTATACCCAGGTTGAAGAAGTGGACTATGAAGAAACTTTCTCACCTATTGTCATGTTGAAGTCTATTCAGATTCTCTTGTCTATAGCCACATTTTATGATTATGAGATATGGCAAATGGACGTCGAGACTGCCTTTTTGAATGATAATCTTAAGAAGACCATCTACATGGCTCAACCATAAGAGTTCACTGATCCAGATCAAGAGCAAAGGGTTTTCAAGCTTAATAGGTCCATTTATGGACTGAAACAAGCATCTAGATCTTGAAACATTAGATTTGATAGTGCGATCAAATCATTTGGCTTTGATCAAAATGTTGATGAACCTTGTGTTTACAAGAAAACATCAACAGCTCAGTAGCTTTCCTTAGTATGTGGATGATATCCTACTCATTGGGAATGATGTAGGTTTTCTGACTAACATTAAGAAATGGCTAGCCGCCCAATTCAAAATGAAAGATTTGAGAGAGGCGCAGTTTGTTCTTGGGATCCAAATCATAAGGGATCGTAAGAACAAAAGGTTGGCTTTGTCTCAGGCATCTTACATTGATAAGATGTTGATCAAGTACTCGATGCAAAATTCCAAGAGGGGTTTATTTCCTTTCAGGCATGGAATTATTTTGTCTAACGAATAGTGTCCAAAGACACCTCAAGAGGTTGAGGAAATGAAACGGATTCCCTATGCATCGGCTGTTGGTAACCTTATGTTTGCAATGTTATGTACTACACCTGACATTTTCTATGTAGTAGAGATTGTCAATCGATAGCAGTCCAATCCAGGATTAGATCATTGGATGACGGTCAAAACGATCCTCAAGTATCTTTGGAGAATGAGAGACTATATGCTAGTGTATGGAGATAAGGATTTGATCCTTATAGGATACACATACTCTGATTTTCAGACTGATAGAGATTCTCGAAAATCAACATCAGGATTAGTGTTCATTCTAAATGGAGGGGCTATAGTTTGGCAAAGCATCAAGCAGGGATGCATCACGGACTCCACTATGGAAGCTGAATACGTAGCCGCTTGTGAAGCTGCTAAAGAGGTTGTTTGGCTTAGGAAGTTCCTTATTGATTTAGAAGTTGTTCCAAATATGTCTTTGCCGATCAACTTTATTGTGATAACAGCGGGACTGTAGCAAATTCTAAGGAACCTTAGAGTCACCGAAGAGGCAAGCATATTGAACGAAAATGTCATTTGATCCAGGAGGTTGTGCATCGCGGTGATGTGATTGTCACGAAGATGGCGCCGGAGCACAACGTTGCTGATTTGTTTACAAAGGCTCTCACAGCTAAAGTGTTCGAGGGTCATCTGGACAGTCTAGGTCTACGTTATATGCGGCACCTTGTCTAAAGCAAGTGGGAGATATTACTGGGGTTATAGAGTATGCCCTAGTTTATTATATTTTGTACTATTTTGTATTGTACATTAGTCTCTTGAGGCTTTAGGACAAGTGGGAGATTGTTGGGATTGGTGTCCTAATTCTCCTGGTACTGTCGTAGTTTGTAAACATTCTGTAAACATATTGTTATTAATAAAATAAGTGTTATTTTATAAGCTTTTACTCAATCTAATAAACTAAGATCCATGGTTATTTTATGTAACTTAAGCATGTATGTGGAGACATACAAGTGGATCATACCTTAAGTAATAACCTAAATGGTCTGTAGTAGATGGATAAAGGAGGGATACCTTATCCTGGTGACACTACGGATATGGCCCGCTTTGTAGATGTTACAAGTGTTGTAAAATGCTACAAATGGTCTGATCTTGACCATTCATGTGGAGACATGCAAGCGGGGGTATCCTATACAAAGAGTTTGTATAAGACCAGACCACGAAATGATTAGTCTCTTTATATAACGTCGTTCATAATTGAGACTTACATTTCACTAGGATGACCATGGGTGACATGACCTTAATCCTAAATGAGTTGGGAACTTCTGCTCATAAGGGCAGTTCTTTGATTTGTATGGGTGAGAGTGGCCAGATTGCCAACTCAACAAGCTTACCATTTTGGGGATTCTTCTGATTGGGAAGCTGGGAACTCAGCTACACAAGACGGAATTCACTCCTTCCCTGAAGCAGGAGTAAGTAGTTAAATTGCTCCCTTAAAGGTTGATTCCGGGTTTTGAACATAGTGGTCACACCCTCTCTTGGGAAGAGAGAACTCAATCATAGTAAGACTATAACTTATTGTTCATTAGAGAAATCAGTGGTACTTAAGGAGTTAGAGGTAACTACAGGGGTAAAATGGTAAATTTGCCCAACTGTACTTACGAGGGATTTGTGAAGGGTCATCGCACTGTTGATTGGTTATATCCAATGGACACAGAAATATATCTGTAGTGTGAAGAGTGCAATTGTCAATCTTTAGTAGAGTGACCAACAATTTACGAATGATGGATCTCGTGATTAAAGAGTTTAGTCAGTTATTCACATACCGTTGGAGCTTCAAGCTATAGGTCCACAAGGTCCCCTTGGTAGCTCAATGGGTTTAAGTTGAGAATCAGATTTTGGGTTAGTTTGAAATGTTCAAATTAACAAGAGGAAATTTGATAATATATGATATAATTAAATTGATTCAATTATATGTGATATAATTGATATGATGTATTTGATACATTATTAATTGGAGGAATTAATATAAATATCATTTATATTAAATACCATAAAATAAAAAAAGAACTATGGTTTATATGTTTCATATGATGAAATATTAAAACTATAGGTTATAAATATAATAACCAAATATAATATGATAAGTTGGTTATTATATTTATTTATAATATATTAATTATATGATAATTAATTATTCTTTTTTTTTAATAAATGACTTGAGTGGGAGGTTATGTGTAGTTATGATAGCTGTGAGATAAAAAGGAAAATGGTTTTCCAAAATCATAGGTTGATGATTCATTGAATCGGTTTCACAAGAAAATAAAGACTATCGAGTAAAAGAGTTTTACTAAATGATAGCATCTCACAGACTAAACGATTGAGTACCGAGTTTATTATACGAAAGTTACTCATTACTACACGATCGAGTAGCAAGTCTATATGATAGGCTTCTTCTTCTACACGATCGAGTATCAAGTTTATACGATAGAGTTCCTTCCTCTGTCTCATACTCGATCATTTACCTCCTTCATTCCTCTATCCAAAGTCACACAGAGCCTACAACTCCTGGATTCTCACACCGAGAATACCAAGGTAACTTTTATGGTGGTGTTCTTGTCCCGTTCGAGGGTCGAGGATTGATAGTGATCGAGGGTTCTTCAATTCATGCTCTTGGTTGTTCTGATTGTTGCGTTCAAGTTCGTGCTATTGAACGAGTTGCTAAAAAGTCAAGGGATACCTGAAGAAAGAGTTCTTCGAAGGTTTGCATACTCTTTCCCTTGTTCAATTAAAGAAACATGCTTGTAATTTATTGTTTATGCATAATTTGTTCTTTTAGACTGTAATTGTTTGTGTTATTTCTCAATGAAATTTGAAATGATCTGCTTCTGTTCACCGGTTCTCTATTTAGAGTTCCTTCAGATCTTTCCTTGATGTAGAAATACTTAGCCTTTTGAAGGCTGACATTCGAGTGAAAGTAGACGTTGGACATTCGTTTTCTTCTTCTACCATGGCCATACTCAATCTTTGAAAGACTGAAGATCGAGTAGTTGAAGGCTTGATATAATTGAAGATAGAAACTTTTTGCTTCATTTCTTTTGAGTTGTCGACTTCTTTAGCAGTTATATAACTGTTGTCACTTTTACTATGCTGATAGCATGACATGCAATAACTTCCGATACTTCCACTTGATGATTATCGAGGAAGCTTCTTGGGAGAAATTTTGCAAAAGTTACCGGCCGTCAAAGTTGAGGGAAGTCTTTGTCTTCTTCTTTAGCAAGCTTAGGCTTCCATGCCATCTTTTTGCCTTTCCTTTTATAAGTCTTGTTTCTTCTCTAGCTTTGATAGGAGTGCGACTCTTTTTGGGTGGAATTTGGTTGTCTTCTCTTTCGACGAGTCACGAGAATCCACCCTTTCGTGTTATCTTCAATAGACTCATCTTTCTTATGGGAGTCTATCATTTGAATCTCTTGTTGGAACCGAACAACTATAGGATCGAAGGTTGAAAACTGAATCATGCTTTTTATTTGATCATAAGACGCAGACAGTGTTGGAACACTTGAAGACTATTGTGACGTTATTTGTTTGAGCTACTTCATCCAAATCTAGCTTAATCTTCTTTTCACGAGCTAACTTTAGAATTAGCTCCTTCAGAACGAAGCACCTTTCAACTGGGTGACTAATGACCCGATGATATTTCCAATATTTAGGATCATCTAGTTTCCTACTTGTTCTGGTCGCTTGCATTTCGACAGCTGAATAAGTTGCTTCTCTAGCAATTACTCCAACATGTTTGCCACATCATAATCGAGGAATGGATAAACCTTCTTCTGTCTTTCTTTAAGAGTTGGGTGACGCTTTTTGCTGCCATCATGCTTTCTTTCAAACTTTGTTTATTTTCCTTTGGAGGAAAATTTCAGTGAGGTCACATGAATGACCATAGATTCTTTTGTGGCACTACTCACAATCTCTTCAGTGCCCTTGATTTCTTCTTTATCCTTTATCTCTTTAGGGACTACAAAATATTTAGTTCCTCTGGCGATGCTCAACTTCATATCATGTGCGCGCGTTTCCAACTCAAATGTACGAGGCTTTATCCCTTGTAGAATGTAAAGAAATTCCCAGTGTATGCCTTGGGTGCACATCTCTACTGTGGATAATTCAGTGAGTCTATCTTTACAATCCAAACTCATAGCTCTCCATCAGTTGATGTAGTTGATGACCAACTTTCCCTTCCGTTGTTTGGTGTTCGTCAGCTCCATCATGCTAACATTGCGCCTTGTGCTATAGAAGCGGTTGAGGAACTCTCTTTCCAATTCTTTCCAACTATCAATCACTTCCGGCTTTAGATCAATATACCAATCAAAGGTATTTCCTTTCAAGGTATAAATAAATTGCTTTACTAGCTGGTCTCCTTTGGTTCTACATTTTCGCAGGTTTCAATGAAGTGAGCAACATGTTGTTTCAAATTATCCTTTCCATCGAACTGCTGGAACTTTGGAGGTTGATACCCAGCTAGCATTCTTAGGTTGTCAATTCTCTTAGTGTACGACTTGGAGTACATAAAAGAAGATTGCGATGGTCCTCCATACTGAGCCTTTATGGAGTTTGTAATCATATCCTGCAGCTGTTGAACTAACAGGACGGGGACAGGGGCAAATTGTTGCAGCTAGTCTTCTCACAAGACAGTCTTTCCTTTGTCATTGACTTTTGTAGCTTGAGATTGACTCGACTCAGCAGTATTTTGAGTCTGTATCTGATCTCTTAAAGCAACGATTTCATGATCTCTCTCCTCTACAACCTTCATTAGGAGATTTATCTTCCTTTCCATCTCTGTCATGGCTGACTCAGTTGTTACATCAGACATCATGACAGACACTACGTTAAGGTATAATTCTTCCTTTGATTGATCAAAATAAGAGGTAGAGTTGTCAAACAAGGGATTTTCTCTTATGATGATCTCACCTTTAGAAGATTTCATCAGCTGCTCTCAGATTTTCTCTGCGAAGACAAAACATTATTCTTGCTCCTGCATGCTCTCCTTTGAATGGTTGCAGCTAACAAGTCTTGTGTAGGTGTTGCTTGCACCAATTTCTTTAGAAGCAACTTTCTTTAGTGTCATTAGTTTACTTGAATGTTGAGAGAGAGATGAGAGGTAGAAAGGTCCCACCGGACGTGCCACTTTGTTTGCACGAGATATCAAGAGAAATTTATTTCGTGAAACTTGAACTTTGTATTTGTATTAATTTTGTGGAATGTAAGTACATTCTCTAATACATAATATTTTGATGCTTTAAAAATAAACTCTAGTCTTTAAGTTGGTTGATCTTCTTGAATGATCGACCTTTGGGCTTGTTGAACTTCTTGGATGATTGGCCTTTGGGCTTGTTGATCTTCTTGGATGATCGGCCTTTGGGCTTGATGATCTTATTGGAGGATTAGTATTCGCATGAGGCTTTTGGAGAAACTTGTTTCATAGAGTTGAACTAGAGTTGGTGTTTGATGTTGATGTTAATTTGATGTGATGTGGTTCGATCTCTAGTACTTGATCCTCTGATTCTCTCTCGGTTGAATGCGTATGCTTGATATATAGAAGGAAAGCGTGTAGATGTTCTTGAGCTTGGAGTCTTGGAAAAATGTTTGTATCTTCAAAGGACTTCAGTCTTCAAGCGTGGTCAGAATGCTTGTATCTTCAAAGGACTTCGGTTTTCAGAATGTTTGTATCTCCAAAGGACTTCAGTCTTCAAGCATGGTCAGCTTTAGAAGTCAATGAGTCTTCTGATTGTAGAGAATTTCTTCTAAGCTCTCTGGAGTGTAGAATTGTTGACCCCTCCAAATGAGGAGAGCTTCTCTATTTATAGAGTTCACAAGTGAACTTGGGCTTGGCCCTTTGGTTTCAGAAGATTGAATTGTCAGTTTGTAGGTTGTGAAGATACGGTTAGTTTGTTGAAATCTTCTAATCTTCAAAGCTTAAAATAGTTCAGATCTTCAGTTCTTCAGAATTTGAGAACTTCAGTCTTCAAAGCTTGAAAAGCTTCGGTCTTCAGCACTTGAGAGCTTGAGTCTTGGATCTTGGGAGCTTAAATCTTCAGATCTTTAATATGTTTTCTGATCTTCAGAGCTTTAGTGTCCTCTAATCTTCAGAGCTTTGATATGTCTTCTAATCTTCAGAGTCTTAGTGTCTTCTGATCTTCAGAGCTTTGATATGTCTTCTGATCTTCAGAGCTTTAGTGTCCTTTGATCTTCAAGGCTTTGGAGAAGTTGTGTTCTTCAGACCCTTGGAGCTTCAGACTTCAGAGGGTTTTTGCCTTCAATTCCTCCAACCTCATCTTGCAAATGAAGAGATAAGCCATCTATTTATATGGTTTCTCATGGGCCTTACATGGGCTTAGGCCTAATTACTTTATTAGGCCCAAATTGGGTTTGGGCTAAAGTTGTGCTTGGGTCCATGTGTTGTTGGGCCAAAATACTGGGATTGAGGTTAATTTTTAATTTAGCCCAAATTTTCACGATGAGTCTGAATTAGGTTGAGCCCAACCAACTTTAATCACTCGACCCAATCCAACTTATAATTTTTTCAATAGGCACGGGCTTTCATTAATGATGTGGCAACTCGTGATTCACCAAAATTTCTCATTCAACAACCAGTTTGAGGAGGCAACATGAGAACAAGAGGGTGAGATGGGAGTCTAGTACCTAGAGCTTTTTAAGGATTAAACTTTCGAGGAGGAAAGTTTCTTAAGAATGGAAGAATTTAACAACCCAAATTTTTCTGACACTGTTAGCTCCTTCTCACTCCCCGCCGCGTCTCTTCCCCTCTTCGCATCGTTCTCCTTCTCCAATCGAACAGCCTCACGCAATGTCAGTCGTCCATTCGCATGGCCAACGACCGTTCTTCGAGATCCACGCCGTCGTCTATTCATGCGCCATGACCAGTCGTCACCCGACCCTCTGTTCCGTCGTGCAATTCTCAGATTTCGCCGGATTTTGGGATTTTGGTTAAGTTATGACAGTTGGAAATTTTTATTTTTGAGAAAATTTAGTGATACCCATTGTGTTTTGAATGTAGAACAAATATTGAGGTATCAAGAATTACTGTCCAGTAGTCAAAAGGTCGGTTGTGGCGAGTATTCTGGCTTTGGAACTCTTTTTGGGATGGTTTTACTACTGCAAATTGGATTCTAAATTCTTAATTGGGTTATGTGTAGTCTGGCACCTCCATGCTAAGTTTGGAAATGACTTTGGACCAACATACTTTTAGTAAAATTATTTGGAATTATTTGGGACAATTTTAGTGTTTGGAATTTTTGGCTTCAATGGTTAATTTTGAATCTGGTTTATGTCATAGGACTTGATTGGGGATCTTATTAGGCATATAAGAGAATGGCTATCTTGATCATTTTCTAGGCTTAATTTTAAGGTAAGTAATCTTACTACGGGAACCACTTTCGTGTCGGGCGATAAAATTAAGGATAATTTTGATGGTTCTAAGATGGTATGAATCATGATACCTAATTAGAGAGGATATATAGACATGTGACTGTCCTATTTGAAGTGTGTTATGAAGTATGTTATAAGTATGAGCATGATCTTGTCTTATAAGATATTTTATAAGAATGTATGTGCATGATCTAAATCTTATTGGACATTTATGAGGATATCTGAGCTTTATGTTATGTTGATGTGTGAGATCATGTCCTATGATGCATGATATTTATGTTAGTGATAGTTTCCCCTACCTGTAGTCATGTACCCACCAGAGGTTTGTGATCTCTTTGTGGATTTCACCAAAGAATAGTGATCTCCTTCGGGATTTCACCAGAGGTTAGTGATCTCCTTCGGGATTCACCAGATGTTAGTGATCTCCTTCGGGATTCACCAGATGTTAGTGATCTCCTTTGGGATTTCACAGAGGTTAGTGATCTTCTTCGGGATTTCACCAGAGGTTAGTGGTCTTCTTCAGGATTTCACTAGAGATTTGTGTTTCCTTCGGGATTCACCAGAGGTTAGTGATCTTTGTATTTCATTGCCTTTATTGAGATTTGTTTTGAGGTAATGAAATACTTTCTTTCACCAAAAGATGGAACATCAAAAGGCCTACAAATATCAGTGTGTATAATTTCAAGGAGCTGTGAGCTTCTTATGACTAGTTTATTAATGGTGTGTTTTGTTTGTTTTCCATTAATGAAATCCACGCAAGTTCTAAGATTAGTAAAATTCAAATTTAGAATGACTTCATTCTTTACCAATCTCTCAACTACGTCTTTGGATATGCTCATGCATAGTACAAGAACCATCAAACTTAATGGTGGTTAATGTACTTATTAGTGTTCCAACAAGTGATTTATCAATCGATTCAGATCGAGAACAATGTTCCACAAAATTCATAAAAACTCTTATCATTTTCAATTTTATAATTGTGGACTTGATATTGTTTTATACAGTCATTCGTATAAACATTAGGGTCAATCTATTTGATCTTTCCTAAACTTTATAAAAGATATTTTCTCAGCACTGCTAGCATTAGTAAATGCAGCGGTTTCTCACTTAAGAGCGGTAAATCAAGATCCAAGGCACAAAAGTGGAATCAAAATCAAGATCCAAGACACAAAAGTGGAATCGAATTTATTCACACTAATCAAAGAAATTGAATCCATTAAACTTGACTATAAATGTAGCTTACGAATGAAGAGAAACGGAAGTATTACTTGCAAATATAGAACATATATGCTTATATATTATTGCTTTGATAAATAAAATTATATATATAATTTAGATTTAAAAAACATTAAACAAACATTAAGCATATATTCAAGTTCTTCTTTGGAAGACACTACTACAATATACAACATGCATACATAATTGATGTTAAATTGATTTCACATAATTGGTAATTAAAATGCTCAAATTGAATATATTAGTTATCTTTGGATATATTAAAAATATCTAACCAACACCTCATTTAACACCACAATAAGTTTCAAAATTATAAAACTACTAATTAACCTTTGGGCGATTCAAAATGTTTTATAATAATAAAAATCAATATACTCAAGATAACATTTTTAATGTTTCATAATCATTAGCATCACATAAACATGAGTAATTGAGTTAACTTTAATTTGGTATCTATTGAACTTACTAATTTGTACACTTTGGTGACTAACAAATTATTCATGACATAGATATCATAATAAAATAATCACAAATAATTTATCACCTTAATGTGCAAAACATAATAAAATATCCATAAGACTTACTAAAATGTGACCACTTTGATGATGAACAAATTATTCATAACATAGATATATCACAATAGAACAATCTCAAACATGAGTAGTTAAATTAACTTTAATTTGATATCTATAGAACTTACACTTACTAATTTGACCACTAGGGTGACTAACAAATTATTTATACTAATAACACATAAAATAATCACAAATAAATACATAATTTAAATTATTCTTGTGATAAATACATAACTCATAAAAGATAATAAATACATAATTTGTTATATCAAACTTTATGGAATTTAAACATGCATAATTTATTATCTTATAAACTTAATAGAATAATCTAATCATATGAAAATACATAAATATTAATGGGTAACATAATTAAATCTTGCATAACATTAATCAAAGAAATTTGAATTCAAGATAAGCAATAATTTGAATTTTAAAAATTCTAATTTTGATAGTGATTATCTTGTGATTATCTTTAATTATTTTTTTAAATAAGAAGATAGAAGATTTTTCTTCCATGGATTGATATTAGATATGAAAGACTTCTAGACCTTTGGAAAGTTCGATGGATTGATATTAGATAATGAAAGACCTTCTGGACCTCTGTTTTACGTGCGATCGTAATGGTCATACTATTAAAACCTGCAAAATTACCAAGAACATTCAAGAAATGAAGGAACTGAAATTCTCCAATATGGGCATTGGCTAAAATATCAAGGAATATCTCAGACAAGGAAAAAGACTCCATCCCCTATTCGTGAGACTCGAAAACAGAATTCAGAAAATGCATCAACCAATAAATCTAATTCATATAAGAATACTGATGTTATCATTCAAAAAGTTAACATTTAAGAGATGAAGATACTTCTCCAAAGCCAACGGCATTATACCAAACAAATGATGGAGGCAAATTTGAAATGTTTCAGTCTGTTTCTTCTAATTTAGCTTGGGGAGATAGCTACCCAGATTCTCCAATCAATGATGTAACAAGTTCGCTTAATATTAGAAAATTGAAGAATTGGAAAAGGAGAACAAAGGTAGCTATCATGAATGATATTCTAGCTGCCTGTAAAGATAAGATGAAAAGGAAATCTGATATAGATGGAGAGATATCTAATGGCAAAAGACAGAAAATCAATTATGTGGATCTTTAAATTGTGGGTTACCTCCCTTATACACTGGCAGGGGCTGATGAACATCCATCTCATACAACATGAAACTGCTATGTTGGAATGCTCACGGATTGGGCAATCCAAAAGCATTTCGGAGGTTGCGAGAGCTCACTCGCCTTCATGCCCCTGATGTCCTATTTTTATCTGAAACTAAAAGTGGTAATGATATTATTACTAGAATCCAAATTCACAATGATTTTTATAGTTGTTTAACGGTTAATAATGAAAGAGCTAAAGGTGATTTTTGTTTATTTTGGAAGAAAGAGGTTTCAGTCAATATTCGATCATACTAGTCCCATCATATGGATGCTAGCCTAAGTTGGAAAGGGAAAATTTGGAGGTTTCCTAGTATATATGCCATTTCAGAGATTAATAAGAAACCATATACATGGGAACTAGTAAGGAGATTGCACAATTATGATGATTCCCCTTGATTAATAGGTGGTGACTTAAATGAAATCCTTTGGGTTCATGAGAAACATGGAGGCCCACCTAAAGCTATTTCTTTACTAGAGAACTTTAGAGAATGTATTGATTACTACAACCTTCGATATATGATTTTTTTAGGAGAAATTTTTACATGGTCTGATGTGAGACCACTACAACAATTTTGGACTTCAATGTCGATTGAAAATAGTAGTCTCGGATGTATAATATCAGTTAAAAAAATGGATCTTTAATGTCAATTTTAAACCGACACTGAAGATGGCCTACAATGTCGATTTAAAACTAACATTAAAGGCCTCCCATTTTTTTTTTTAATTTCATTAAAAATTCATTTCCTCTTCTCTCAGCGCTCTCAACTCGATCCTCACTTCACTTTACCAAAACAGAACCCTCGGCGTGGTGCTCTCTTCACTTTACCAAACATAACTCTCTCCTCTCTCAGCTGGTCGGTTGCCTTCAGTTCGGGTTGTCATCACTAGTGCTCTCAGCTTGGTCATGCACATCAGTTCATGGTTGTCGTCACCGGTATTCGTGGGTTTTCGGTTGGTTTTCGTCAGCGCGTGGGTGTTCCTGTGGGTTGTCGTCACTGGTTTTCCTTAGATCTCGGTCGTTGTGAGCTTCTTCCGGTGGTGAGTCATCGTCGTTGGTGTTCTCCGATCGTTTTCGGTTGGTTTCCGTCAACGCGTGGGCTTTCTCGGAGTGTTTTTTTCCGGCGCGTGGGTTGTCCGGTTGTTCGCGTGGTTTGTCCCGTTGTTCGCATGGTTTGTCTGGTTGTTCGAGTGTTCTTTGTCCGGTGGGTTGCCCAGTTGCTTTTGTGGGGTTTCAATTTGTCAGATCGGTGGGCTTTCGGTGGTTCCATGTAAACACCGCACTCCATTTTTCCTACAAAAATGAGTAACAAGCATGTTAAGTAAAATTATGAAAGGAGGTAAAGAAAGTAGGAAAATGGAGGAAGAAAATTATAAGTGTTAGAAATACTTAGTTGGGTGAGTTTTAGATAATATAACAAATAAAAAAAATTGGTTAAGTATGGAAGCAAAGTGTAGACATGCGTTGATGGAGAAGTGTGGACGCATGAGGTTGCATGTATAGCAACCAAGGCTTGTAGAGGCTAAATGTTGAAGGCAAGGATAAACTATGCATTGGTACTAAGGATGAACGCATGAGGCATGTTGTGTTGATAAGGCTTGCGGCAGCCTATGTCATGAGAGGTTGGCAAAGCGTGCGGCAGCCTCAAGTTGCGAGGACGTAGGCACTGGGCATTGGAGTTGTGCGCGCTGGTTGATCAGGTAGTAAAAGGAGCAATGCTACACGATGGTATGCGACAATGCTACCCCATGGTGTGCGGCAATGCCACGCGATGGTATGCGGCAATGCTACCCGATGGTATGTGGCAATGCTACCCGATGGTATGCGGTAACACTACGCGATGGTGTCATGCGGCAACACTATGCGATGGTGCTATGCGACAGCAGTACTAGACGACAAGCTAGATGATGAAGTATGTGATGCACGCTAAAGTTATGCTATGAAACGAGGAAAGCTTAACGCATGGTTGATATGATAAGACAGCTATGTGTGGGCTAGGACATGCGTTGGCTTAGAAGTATGCGACCAAAGGAGGGACGCAATAACCTCTAAGTGAGCTGTGCGTTAGCCAGATTGGGCGATGTGTTAAGGAGAAGGTATACAGCCATGGGGTTGCAAGCGTTGGCTTGGGAGCTGGCCCTTGCGTCGATAACCAAAAGGGAAAGATCATCATGGTGATTGATTAGCTAAGCCAGCTGTCATACTCAGGTTTAATATTATCCTTTAAGGATGAGGTGGCAACTTGATGTTAAAAGGAGAACATATAGTTGTTAGTTTAAAAAGGGAAGCTCGAATTCAAGCAGAGGTTGGGAGAAGTTCGCTTGTGCAAATGAAGTAATTCTATAGCCATTCAAACCATGAGTATGTCTAGTTGCTGAGGTTGAAATATCGGAGGGAGATTCTAGCGGAATCGAGCTGGAGTATGAAGAATCCGGCTGGAGGTCGAATTCTTGGGTAAGTTGAGCCAGTCTTGATAATTTGAGGATTTCGGCACAAACACGAGGAATTCTGAGCTGAAATTTTAAGTTAAGCTTGCTAAGACATTTTAGAGAATGTTTGTAGAAGGAAATTTCTTGATAAAAGGCCTAGAAAATTAGTTATTGAAATTATAAGTTAAATCTAAAATTTTGAGCAAGCAGGCAGCTGTTTGGGTTGAACAAGCAAGCAGCTTTAAGGGCTTGCCGATGATGTTGAGCATATGCATTGGAGGTTGAATTGGCACAAGGATGCATTGAGAAGCATTAAACTATGCAACACATATTGAAGCCGTAAGCGCAAGGTTTCATTGGAGTTTATGGGCGCAACCAGACGAACGCATGGGACATACATTGATGTGCTATAGGACGAGCGCATGAGCTGAATGATGGGCGCAAGGTTGCGGTGGAGTGTATGGGCACAACCAAACGAACGCATGAGGCATGCGTTGATGTGCCACAGGACGGGTGCATGAGCTGAACGATGGGCCCAAGGTTGCTATGCGATAGGCAATAGGCGTAAGCTGAAAGTTTGGTCGCATATGAGGCTTGAACGCCTAACGCAAGGCATGGACGCATGGTAATGATGTTGCTACCTAGTCAAGTTAAGGGCTAAGAATTTGGCTAAGTGTTCAACACACAGTAAACATATACATGAAAAGGATTGCCAAAGACTATGAGTGACTCTAAATACATTAAATGTTTTAAGTAAATTGTTAATGCTTATGAATGTTTAGCAATGCATGTTTACTGAAAGCTATATATGACAACTATTCTCAAATAGTTACCAAGCAACGCATCACACATTAATGTTATACTTATGCTATGCTTTTCAATGACCATGAGGATGCGTTAGTATAGAATGTTTTTGGGCAACTAAGTCATTAAGAGATAAGAATATGTAAGTTGAGTATGAGTAGCTCAGTACTGAAATACATGGAGAAGGTACTGAAGCTCAGTCTTAGAAATTGAATAGCTTAGTACTGAAGTACACGGAGAAGGTACTGAAGCTTTGACTTAGAATGTGAATAGCTCAGTACTGAAGTACACGGAGAAGGTACTGAAGCTTTGTCTTAGAATGTGAATAGCTCAATACTGAAGTACATGGAGAAGGTATCCGAGCAGCTCGATACTGAAGTACACAGAGAAGATATCTGAGCAGTAGTACCCAAAGTATGACGGTACTTAAACTAGAATCACATGAATGTAAGAAAAGTTGTTAGTGGTAGTGTCAAGATCACTCCACATTAGCTATGGATTGACGTTGAAAAATTGAGTAAAGGTTCTCTCTCATCTAAGGATGCAAATTATGTTTTTAGGAAGTGAACAAAAGGGTTCCTTTCCAGTTAAGTAGTAATGTGGTATAGAATGATAAGAAATGAGCAAAAGGGCCACTCTAGACAATTAGACTAAGGCATAGTCTAACAAAATAAGAAAAGTGTTATATGATGTTGATGATGACATGAATAATAGTTGCCAAGTTTATGTTTTCAGTGAAAGTTTTCAGTTTTAATATGAAATTTATATATGAACGTAATGCTTTAAATGTTAGTCACTCACTGGGCTTCTAGCTCATGTTTTCAAATGTTTTTCTTTCAAGTAGCGGTCAGTTTCTAAAAGACTTCTCTGCTGCTACTCTACCACTTAAAGAGTCAGGTTGAAGGAAGCTTAATTGAAGACCTGTATTAGTTAGTACACATGTGTCTGTTAGATAAGGACTAGTATCCTAGATGGGGCTCATTAAGTTGTAGTGTTCATGTGTGAAGTGCTATAAAACCCTATAATATAAATTTGTTAAGTTTTGAATTAATTTGTTCAGTATATTGATGAAATGTATGTATTCAGGGTTTGAGCAAATTCAACAGGTTAGATAAGCAGTAAGTGCTAGCAAAAGGGTTGGTAACTGCTGCAGTCACCACTCCATCCAAATTAAGAGGGTAATCTGGAGCAGGGTGTGACATTACAGTTGTAGATGTGGGTCGCCGGCGTCATGGTCAGCTAGTCGTTTGTCAGATCTGCCATCTCAACTCTGTTCACAAAGGTCTGGTGCTCGCTGATGTTCCAATCTTCGAGCTCCGGTTCGGATCTCTTCGAGTTTGTGGGTTGTTTAAGTTGTTTTCTTGGAAAGGTATAATTTTATTTTCATATGAATTTTCAATTTAGTAATTTAAAGTTATTTAATTCATTTTATTTTTATTTTAATGATTAAGCTTATTGAAATTTTGAAATGTTGGAATTAAATTAGTTGAAGAATATATACTTGGTTGATAGTCTTGAAATTTGTTGATTATTGATTGGTGTGGTTCAAGTGTTATTTAGGAGTTATTTGAAATGTTTTTGGTTATGTTTGAGAGAAAAGGTGGTGAAAAAAATCGAATACAATGGTGTTGTGTAGTAGAGAGCTTGTTAATGATATTTATAGGATCATCAAAGAGACAAGTAAATAAAATAAGAACTTGAGAAGAAGATGAAGTTGTGCCCTTCTGCTTTGTTTTGAATATTTGAAAGGGGATTCATTTGGTTTATAGAAATAAATGGCAACGGTACAGGAAGTGGCATAAACAAGAAGAATAATATTAATCAATAAATAATGTTTATTTGCTTGGCTTTTACATAATTTGGAGAATAAGGAAACATGAGGTACATGAATAAATATAAGATAAAAACAAAAATGACAATACTTAATGGGCTAAATTATATATACATATATAAAAAGTTGGGAACTTCTTTAAATTTGTTGGTGTTGCATATTTTACAATCATAATTTTATACTTTTAAATTTTCTCTTGTTATTGTTTTTCTTTTTTGTAGAGTAAGTTACATATTTTACAATTATGGATAAGTCATGAATGAAAATAAATAGAATGTCAGCTGAGTATGGTTTAGGGGTCGAGATGTTTACTAAAAATGGTATATAACATTCAAATATACCGAATGTCATGAGTTGTCCATGTTTGAAGTGTGTGGATGTAAAAACTCTAAATGTGAACAGAATAAAAGATCACTTATTTTTTAATGGTATAGATCTCAAAGTTATCAGACATGGATTTTTCACGGTAAATCATTACTGATTGAGAGAAACAATGAAAATGTGTCTACTAGTGAAAGAGACAAAGTTGATGAGGATGATGTTGATGTTGATGAGACAATTGGAATGTTTGAGGCTGCATACAATAACTATTTTAGTGAAAAAACCAATAATTTTGAAGAATTATTAGATGATGCAAAGAAACCATTATACCCAAACTATAAAACTTTTTCCAAAATATCCACATTGGTAAAGTTATATAATTTGAAAGCTAAATTTGGATGAAGTGATAAGAGTTTCACCAAGTTGTTGAAATTAATTCATGACATATTACCTAGTCCTAATTAAATTCCAACTTCTACTTATGAAGCAAAAAAGATGTTGGGTACTCTTGGAATGAAGTACGAGAAGATTCATGCATGTAGCAACGATTGTTGCTTGTTTAGAAAAGAACTCTCTAATGCAAATGTATGCCCCATTTGTGGTACGTCAAGATGGAAGCTTCAAAAAAATTTAAAGCAAAGGGTTAAGAATATCCCAGCAAAAGTCATGTGACATTTCTCCCCAATTCCAAGATTTGAAAGAATGTTTCAAAGTAAAGAAACAACAAGTTTATTGACATGGTACGTTAAAAAAAAAACAGAAGGTTTATTAAAACATCCCAAAGATACCCTATCATGGAAAAAATAGACAATTTGTGACCAGAGTTTGGTTCAGTACCTAGAAATCTTCGTCTTGCTCTTTCGACAAATGGGGTAAATCCACATGGAGATCTTAGTAGTAGATATAGTTGTTGGTCAATGATGTTAGTGACGTACAATCTACCTCCATGGTTGTGCATGAAGTGAAAATTTTTTATGTTGACTGCACTAATATCTGGTCCTAAACAACCGGGAAATGACATAGATGTTTATTTAGCTCCGTTAGTAGATGATTTGAAAAAACTTTGGAAAGATGGGGTAGAATGTTATGATGCATATGAAGAACAACGTTTCATGCTTAAAGCTATTTTATTATGGACCATTAATAATTTTCCTGCGTATGGTAACTTATGTGGTTGTACAGTTAAAGGATATCATGCATGTCCAATTTGTGGAGAGAAAACTTCATCCACTTATTTACCAAAAGGGAAGAAGATGGTATATCTCGGGCATCGCAAGTTTCTACCACGCCATCATCCATATAGGAAACAAAAGAAAGCTTTTAATGGCGCACAAGAATTAGAATTTGCTCCAGAACCATTGAGTGGGGAAGAAATTCTTGCAGAAATAGGTAAGTATCAATATTCATTTGGTAAGAAAACTATCAAGGAAAAGAACAGTGGAGATAGCCCTTCAACTTATTGGAAGAAAAAATTTATTCTTTTTTAGTTAGAATACTGGAAGTATCTTGATGTGCGACATTGTTTAGATGTGATGCACATTGAAAAGAATGTATGTGCAAATCTTATTGGCACATTGCTTGATATTCCTGGTAAAACGAAGGATGGAATAAAAACTCGATTAGATTTAGTGGAACTGAACATTAGATCAAAGTTAGCCCTTTAATTAAGAGAGAAAAAAGTCTTTTTACCTCCCGCATGTTATACATCAACACGAGCTGAGAAATTGAGCTTTTATAAGGTATTATCAGAAATTAAAGTATCTGAAGGCTATTCATTGAACATTCTAAGTTTAGTGTCACTCACAGATTTGAAACTTTACGGACTTAAGTCGTATGACCATCACGTTCTTATGCAACAATTATTACATGTAGCCATTCGTTATATTTTATCCAAACATGTAAGACTTGCAAAGGCTCGCCTATGCTTCTTCTTTAATATTATATGTTGCAAGGCGATCGATTCATCTCAGTTAAAGGGTATGTAAGAGGATATCTTTGTCACTCTATGCCTCTTAGAGAAGTATTTTCCACCATCATTCTTCACAATAATGGTACATCTTGTAATGCATCTTGTAAGAGAAGTTGAGTTTTGTGAACCTGTTTATTTGAGGTGGATGTATCCTTTTGAACGATACATGAAAGTGTTGAAAACTTTGTAAGAAATAGAAATCGATCAGGAGGATGTGTTGGAGAAAATTATATTGTCGAAGAGACTATAGAGTTTTGTTCTGAATTTGTATCTGATGTTAATTCTATTGGGCTAAACTTATCAACAAAGAAAGCGAACTCAAACATTGATAGAGCATTGTCAGCTACTTTTTTTATCATATCAAGTAAGGATGCGTGGGATCAAGCTCATCTTTATGTCATTCAAAATGTAAATGATGTGCTTCCTTACATCGAGTATGTAGATCTCCATCTTATTCTCGTTTTAGGTTACTTGATTATTCAATAATCTACTAACTTTGTCATTTATAATAGGCAACATATGGATATTTTGTCTAAGCTCAATTCTGGTAAAAATAAAAGTAGAAAGTGGCTTCAAGAAAAGCATAATCGTACATTCAGTCGGTGGTTGTCCACACGGGTAATCTCTAGAGACCTACTATTTGATGTATAATTAAATGTTAATTATTAAAATATTATAAAATATATCGTAGGTTGCACTAGCTCTCAAAGTTCCCAAAAATTCCATATCGCCTTCTTTAAGATGGATAGCTAATGGACCTTGTCCAACTGTGGCAAAATATTCTGGTTACGTGGTCAATGGTTACTACTATCACATAAAGAATCACGATGATGTAAGGAGGGTTCAAAATAGTGAAGTTAGTATAACGGCTACCAAAATGCCAGTCTTTAGTGCTAGGACAAAAGCCCCGTCATGTCAGATATGACCTTTTATGGTGTAATACAAGAAATATGGGAGCTTGACTATCATGGATTATCATTTATTTTATTCAAATGTAATTGGGTTGAGAATAGAACTGGAGTCAAAACAGACGAGTTTGAGTTTATTATTGTGGATCTCAATCGTTTTGAACATAAGACAAACCCATTTATTTTAGCCTCCCAAGCAAAATAAGTGTTCTATGTAAAAGACCCCGCAAATTCAGGTTGGTCAATTTTTTAACATCTCCACAACAAACAATTGAGAATGATTTTTATGAAGCTGAAATAGGAGATATGCTACAAGAGTGTAGTTATAGAGGTATGCAAAGAATGCCCAATGTTGATACATCTATTGAGATTGATGATACAACATCCACATACATTAGAAATGATTGTGAGGGTAGATGGGTTGATAAATAATGTATTAAACATGGTATGTCATTTACTATGGTTATATATATTTAAATATTAAGATTACATGTTTTTTGTGTGAGCAATGTTTTTTTCCAGATTGACATGGAAAAATTCAGCAAGTATCAGCGAGAATGATAGAAATATGATCCCACAAAAACATAGCAAAATAAGTATTCTACATAGCCCAACTACAATGTCTGAATTGGCATAAATAATAACATCTGGGCAACGGTTGACCATTGATTATAATGAATATGGATAACCGATTGGATTTGGAGCAAAGAAGATGCAAAGTTATTTAAGAGTTTGTGTTCGACAACAAATACCTATAACGTATAATTCTTGGAAAAAAATTCCAAACTATTTAAAAGATAAACTTTTTGATTGTGTAGCGGTATGTTTTCTAAAATTTTAATTCATGTGCATAGTAGTTTATTAGTTTATTGTTTAACTACTTTTTTTCATTGTGTAGATGTCATTCAATGTGGACTCTAAGTTCAAACATGGTATACTCATGTTTGTATCTAGGAAGTTTTGGACTTTCAAGACTACATTGACTCAAAAGTTCATACATCCATTTAAGGATGAACCGTCGGTCTTGCAATTTCTTCCCCAACAATATTCTTATATAGAGCAAGATCAGTGGACATCGTTTGTTAATGAACGATTGAGTGAATAATGAGATGTAAGTCATTCTAAATAAATTAAATGTCAATATTATCATCGTTTTGATAGGTAACTTCAACTAGATTTGTTGTACAGAAAATCAATCGTCTTCAAAAAGAAAGACGTGCGAAATGTATATATAATCATCACATTTCTCGGAAGGGTTATGCGAAACTTGCCCAAGAATTAGTAAGTTTTTCGACTTAAATTAAATCTTTTATTCTAATATGTTTATGCTAATTAAATATGTATGTTCATGTCGAACCTATCGAGTGATCCTTCTTATCGGGCGACTTTATGGAAAGAAGCAAGAAAAGGAAAAAATAATGAATACTTTGATGAAGCTACTCGAAAATGTGCCTATCGAATTATAAGTTTATATTGTGCAAAGTTTAAGATGGCATAGATATAATGTCTGAAACTTGTGATGATATAGATATTGTGTGAAAATTATAATTTGTTTTATAGGATAAATTGGCTGAAGTCTATGAAGGTGAAAATATTTTGACTAAAGCATTGGGTACAGAGGAACATTGGGGACGTGTTAAAGGAATGGGTTATTTTGTTTCCCACTCCCAATATTTCAAATTAGTAAAACCAAAGTTCTCAATGAGCCAAGAAATTGAAGGAGACCCTAGTGAAAAAAATGTTCGACATGGTAAAGTGTCAAGAGAAATAACTCACAGCAGACAATCTCATCAGTCCAAAAGTGTTGCACTAAGTGCATCTGAAGAAGAAGATACTAAGAAGATTCCTAAAGAAGATTTGGAGGTAATTTATTTGTTGTGACTTTTAAATTTTAATCATATTGTACGTGCTTAACCATGCATGACATTAGTTCTTTTAAATTTGTTAAGGAGGCACCATGCCACTTGGCTATAGAAACTGTAGATAATATTGTTGCAGTAGCCACAGCATTTAATGATGATGTGTCATGCTTAACTGTTAAAGTTCTGATTGACATTGTCATGGGAGAAGATTTGCCTATACCAATTCCTGTGAAGTGTATAATAGAGTTCTTAAATCAAGCAATGGACAAATTCATAACATGGCCTCGTGAATGTGTAGTTATGGTTGACGAGAAAAAAATATGTCTCTTTTTCAGTATATGAGCTTGGTTATTTATTATTTTTCCTACTGTGAATTTTTGTAACTTTGGTTATAGTAGGACCATTGAACAATTAAGAGCTTCGCCAGTCCTCCAAATATACTAACGCCAATGGTACCATCAAACTCTTGAACGGACATGCCATGCATAACATGAACAATGTAGACATGATCCGTATCACAATGGACGAGCATATATTTGGAAGAGACAAATTTATTTATTTAGGCCGCAATGATCTGATCCAATATTGCAATATGGTTGAAATAGGCTACATGTGTATTTTGATATACATTGCATAAGTATCACTCATCTAGATTCACTCATGTATACTTTGTTTCATGTTTAAATAATAACTTTTACTTTGTTTAGGTATCTTTGGGATGAATGTGGTCGTGATATTACAAAGAAGTTTTTTATAATTGATCAAACAAGAATATCGCCACATGTGAAGTCTCAAGATATTCGATCCAGAAATTTAGCCAATCAACTAGTATTGGCTAATTTGGACCAATTAGTCCTTATTCCATGTAACATAGGGTAAGTAAATACAAGTTCTTAAATTATTTTTAATTTGCATTATACACATACTAATATTTCAAAATTGTTGCTTATTATAGTTATCATTGGATATTGATTGTAATCAGTCTACAAGAAAATTGTGTTTATGTTTTGGACTCTCTTCGAAGTAAGGTTCAAGAGGATTTTCATGGAGTTATAAATATGTAAGTGTAATTAAACTTTCTTAGATCTTAATTGAAGTATTTATGTTTAATAATGTTTTCCAACTATTTAGTGGATTGAAAACATGGCAAGCCAATCACGATCTCCAACACCATCAGTCTTCTCCAAAATGGAAACCTGTAAAGGTAAATTTGCATTCATTTTTTAACAATTTATGTTCATTCGAACATAAGAATAATTGTTTTCAACTTCTTTATATGCAGTGCCCCCGTCAATTACATTTTGTAGGATGCGGGTACTATGTGCAAAAGTATATACATGAAATAGTGCATAATCCTACTACTCCCATTACTAGCCTCGTACGTATATTATTTATTTTTTATAAACTAGATTTAATTTAATAAATGGATGTAAACTTATGTTGAATTTATCTCCTTTTTTTTTCCTCTTTGTAGTTCAATACAAAAAATACATATACCCAAGGAGAGATTGACGTAATTCAAACCCAATGGGCAAGTTTTGTTGGCCGATTTGTGTAAGGATGTAATTCTTGTTTTTTGTCTCAATAGAATATAAATGCTAGCTTAGAATGAATGCAAATTTATCTAACCATGATCTGTTTATTGGAAGATTTATGTATAATATTTTTGTGTTTATGGGGTATTTAGTGTTAAGTATTCATGGAATTAGTACTAATTGATATTTGTGAATGAGAGAAATGATGGCTTGGTGTAAGTATTCTATGAAAGTCTGTTATTGTTATACAAAAATGTTGGTGATTAGTGTGTTTATTTCATATTGGATGAGTATATGTAATGGATTGGAAATATTAATTCTTGTTTATGGATAAATTCATAGTGGAAGACAAATATTGATGGCTTGCCATGCAAATTTTTTTATACTTTTTAATAAAAAAAAACAATGACGGACATTTCCTAACCCAACACAAGACATATAATGTCGTTTTTAACTTTTTGACTGAAAAAATGGACTCAGCAATGGAATTTTTTTAAAAAAAAGGACAATAATTGATAAAACGGACAGATTCTAGGCTTCAATGTTGGTTTAAAGGGCATCATTTGATTCTTGGGCTTCAGTTACAACCAACATTAAAGGGTTTTAATGTCGGTTGCAAATTTCATTAAAGGGCCCCTTTAATGTCGATTTAAAACCGACATTAAAGCCCAAAATTCTTCTAGTGGACATGAAAATAGGATTAGGAGAGATTGGTTAGATTTTTATGTCACGAAATATTCGATGAGTTATTTTCTAGATTGAAGGTTTATCATTTAGATTGGGCAGGCTCTGATCATAAACCAATTTTATGTGATATTTTGGATATTCGTTCTAGAAAGAATGGTCATCACAAGCCATTCAAGTTTGATGAGTATTAGACTTTACATGTGGAATGTAAGAAGATTATCGAATCTTCTTGCAATTGGAATGATTACATTACTCAAAAGAACTCTTATCATTCAAAATTTTGATAATTATTCAAAGTACCTTTCAATTTGGAGAAGGAAGATGCTAAATCAAAGGAGGAATAGAATCAATGCTTGTAAGAATGAACTGAAAGATAAATAAGACAGAGGCCCCATAACTAACTTCCAAAAGATTCATGAACTAGAATTTGAATTGGATCGTCTACTAAAGGAGGTCGAAATCTACTAGAAGCATAGATCGAGAGAGGATTGGCTAAAATGGGGTGATCAAAATACCAAGTGGTTCCACAAGAAAGTCTCTATGAGGAAAAGCAAGCGGTCCCCATTGCGCTTTCTAGTAGGTTTTCGGGTCAAGGCGTTGTTATTCCTCTTTTGCACTAGTCCTAATGAAACATGGGGCATTATTGGCAGCAATGGAAAATGGGTTGAAGATACTAAAGCGACTGAAAGACTTTCATTTCCTATTTCTAAAATATTTTTTCTTTAATAAATCCTTCTCCATAAGCTATAGATGCTACCAACCAAAATTACAAAAGAAATTAGTGATTTACTTTTAACACCATTCACAGATAAAGAAATTATAGAAGTTGTCAAGCAAATGTTCTCAATAAAGGCTCCTGGACCCGATGGCCTTCCTGCCATTTTTTCAAAAATATTGGAATATTGTTGGCAAAAGCACGACCAAAAAATGCTTACAGGTATTGAATGAAAGAAATGGATTTCAAATAATAAATTCTACTCATATTGTTTTAATTTCAGAAGACTCTAATCCTTCTTCTGTAGGAAATTATAGACCTTTCTCTATTCATATTAATGGTGAAACCAAAGGGATAATTAGTCCATCCAGGGGGCTCAGATAAGGAGATCCTTGATCTCCATATTTGTTCTTGTTCGTTGTTGAACGTCTCTCATCCTTACTAAAAAATGTTATATCAAGAGTGCTCTTTCATGTTTTCATTTATCTAACACTTGTTCTGTCATTTTACATTTTCTTATCGCGGATGACAACATGGTTTTTCGTAAAACAAAAAAGGAAGAATTGATTAATCTCAAACATATTCTATTCATTTATGAGTCAGTTTCGGGGGGAAAAGATAAATTTTAATAAATCAACAATCCTTTTCTTGGAAAATGTTAACAAAGACAGAGCTACCTTCTTACATGACATCCTTGGAATTTCTTTTGTGAGTGATTTGGGTCATTATCTTGGCATTCCTTCAACCCTCTCTAGAAATAGAACTAATAACTTCAAATACATCCAAAAGAGAATTTGAAAAGTTGTTCAAGGTTGAAAAAGATCTTTTTTGTCTAAGGCTAGGAAAGAAAATTTGATAAAGAGTATTGGGCAGGCCTTACCTACCTATGCTATGAGTTTATTCAGGCTTCCAAAGGAATTTTGTTACAATATTACAAGATCATTCTCAAGATTTTGGTGGAGCTCTGATTCTAATAAAAAGAAGATCCACTGGATGAGTTGGAATAGAATGTGCCTTCTCAAAGCTCTTAATGGTCTTAATTACTAAGATTTGGAGGGTTTTAATCAAGCTCTAGTTGCCAAACAAGTTTGGAAGATCATGGAGAATCTGAATACTCTTGTTTTAGTGGTTTTAAAGAATCTTTGTGTCCCAAATACATCGATTTTAGAAGCTTATTCTTCTATGGACTTATCAACAATTTAGAAAAGTTTTTATTGGGGGAAAATCTGTTGATTGAGGGTCTACGCTATAGGATTGGTAATGGTTCTTCCATACATATTTTTAATGATCTATGGCTTCCTTGTCCCAACACTTTTAAACCCATTTGTTTTAACCCCCTTCTAACAAACTGTCAAGTCTCCGATTTTATTCAACCAGATGAAGCTTGGAATGCTAATCTTTTAAATGAATTTTTTAGTGAAGATAATGTGGCAATAAACTTCAATACTCCAAACAAGATCATATGACATTTTGAGAAAACTAAAATTTACTCGGTCAAAAATGGCTATAAAATCTCTATGAAAAAAATCATTGAAGAAGACTCGTCCAATGAAAATAAAATGGTTCAGATTTAGAACAGTTTATGGAAACTTAAAATCCCTACTAAAATCAAACATTTCTTATGGAGAGTCATTCATAACATTCTACCTACAAAGATGGAACTCAAAAGAAAAGGTTTAGAAATTATACCTCTATGTCCCTTGTGCAATGAGTAAGATGAATTTTTTTATCATATCCTTTTTAGTTGTCCCGGAGCAACTGCAATATGGATGATCTCTGATTGCCCGATTATTTTTGAAGACTTAAACCACAACTTTGTTGATAGATGGAATTAAATCTTGTTGATTTCTTCTCATGATGAATTAGCTCTTATTACTATCTTTTGTTGGGCAATCTGGTATGAGTGCAATAGTGTTGTTTATTGATGCTCCATTGCACATATTGAAAGTCGAGTACTGCGGATTCAAAATTATTTAGAAGAAATCTTACAAAGCACGGCTCCCTCCAATCTCAACTTATTTACATCTACACACATTTCTTCCAATACTAACCTGAAATGGTTGAAGCCTCCACTCAGTACAATCAAGGTAAATATGGATGCAACATAGGTACATAAATCTTCGTTGATGGGTATCGAAATTGTTTGTAGAGATTTCAATGGTTCTCTTAAAGTTGTTGCTAAGGAATTTATAAATTTTGTCTTTGAGCCTCTTACGTCTGAGATGAAAGCCATTCTAGAGGGGATTTGCCTTGCATAGGAACCGGGTTTTCAAACGAAAATTGTTGAGTCAGATTATTCATCAGTCATAGGTCTTCTGAATAGGCATATTGTTTCCTTCATCAAAGTCCTTTGTATTTCTAAAGAAATTTAGGCGTTAGCAAAGATTTCCAGGAGATTTCTTTCTTTCATGTAAATCGTAAATCAAATACCATTGCAAATGAATCTATTGTATGACCAAATATATATATATATATGGTGTATCAGGTGTGATGTATTTTCAAATTGGGCCTATTCTCTTGCACTAACTGATGCCCAAAAGACTTAATAAAATACGTTTCTTTTAAAAAAATAATAATAATAAATAAACTTTCATTATATATATATATATATAACTTACTAATTTGACCACTTTTGTGACTAATAAATTACTATTTAATATAGATATCATAATAACATAAATTCCAAATAATTTACATCACACCATTTGCAAAATATTATTAGAAAATTTAAGGAAAAACTTCATATACTCTAATTAGCGCATTTTAAATTACAAATATATAACAAATTTTATTCATCATAATATTCATAATGTATAAAACAAAAATAAAATTTATTTCCTAAAACATAATGTAACCTAATTATGCAAAATAAAAAAAAACATTAAAATTATTGTAAATTGAAATTAATAATAGTAAGAAAATAACACAGAAACTACAATTGATGAACATTAAAATTGACAAACATCAAAATCTTATCAGTATTGAAAATTGCATTAAAATTTATCAATATTTTCAAGTTAACGAACCTGCGGCGGCGAAAACAACTTAAGCCAATTGATTATTGAAACCTTCGCCGGCCATTAAGAAGTTTTATTAATTTAATTCAAAATTTCCAATTATGGGTGAAAACTCACCCGATTACAAGAATTTGGTGCGACCTATATGTTTTATGTTCTCTACTTTTCTACCACAAAAAATATATATAGAAAAAAATTTATTTTTTTACAAAATGAAATTGCTATGTGACAACATTTAGTTAGACCATACTTGAGATGCACCAAGATAGGTGTATTCAAGGAGCACCCAAATTTTTATTTTTATGAAAACACACAATTATTTGCAACAAACACATAAAAGATCGGAGAATCACAAATTCTCAATCTAAGCTCTGATAGCACATGTAAACTTTAGCTTCATGATTATACAAATATCATATAAAACAATAAATGTCATGATCTTATGATCTTAGATCTAGATGATTTACACAATAACATTACTTAGAATAACATACTTTGATCCATGATAATGGTCTTATTGTCTTTATTTAGAACTTAATTAGATTTGTCAATGAGGAGAAAAGAACTACATTACGATGTAGGGAGAGGACCAATCTTTGGGGTTGTATTTTTATTATGACACCTCCTATCAAGATGTCTATTTAGGAAATTATCTTGTACTTAATAAAATTATCTTTTTTTAACCAATTGACCTAATAAAATAATAGGTCTAAAAAATAAAATATCAAATATTACACATGAGTCTCGTTAATGATAATATTAAATCTAAAATAAATCTTAGAATTTTTTTTTGCACTTTTTAGAACTTTTGATTATAGTGTAAATATTTTTAAAAATTCTTTTATATTTAAAAAGATTTACATAGGCCACAATCTGGATATTAGGCGTATACAGGCAAAAATCGGTGACATGCTTAGCTTGTCTTTTCAACAAGTGTTGAAGGAAGAGGAGCCTTATTACTTATAGTGTTGGATGATATGCGGGAGGGACTTGATTTAGAAACTGTCGGAATTCTTTATGGGGAAGATCACGAAGGATATGTAAGATACTTGTCACTTCAAGACATCACAATGTATATCCCTAATAATTTTGAGGTGAAGTTTCTTAATGAAGAAGGATCGTGGTCTTTCTTCAAAAGCTTGGTAGGTGAATCACTTGAACCAATCTTGAAGTCTGCAGCATATGAGGTAGCAAAGGAATGTCTAGGGTTGCCAATTGCGCTTAGTACGATTGTGAAGGCATTGAGCGAAAAATCTTTGTCAATATTGAGATATTGGGAATGCGACCAAAATCTCACAATGGTTGGATGTATAAAGGAGATCAACTATCTCTATTGGTATGTGACCTTTTGGATGAAACCAAAAGAAAAGTCATAAAATTTTATGCCAAAGAAAATAATATCATATCATTGTGGAAATAGTAGAGGGTCGTTATCCCCATCGAGTGGTATTTGAGTCATGTCCCTAACTTGGTTATCCCAGTAAGAATTCTCAAGTGCTGAAAAAAGATGTGTAGTGGAACCTCGAAAGTAGTCATTGTGTGATCCATGGTTGAGCTCTAACAAAATCTCATATTGGTTAGAGGAGGGGAGGATCTTGGATATACAAAGGACAACTATCTCCATTGGTATGAGGCTTTTTGGTTTGAAACCAAAAGCAAAGCCACGAGGGTATCTCCCACATTGATTAGATAAGGGGAGGATCATGATTGGTATGACTCTTTTGGGTAAAACCAAAAGTATAGCCATGAGGATTTATGTCCAAAGTGGACAATATCATACATGCCTCAATTAGACTAAGCTATAAATGTGTAGAGAGTGAAGAAGCAAGGTTAATATCGGAGTAGTTTCTCGAAGATTATAACATTAACATGGAAAAATTGTTCATGTATGCTATTGGTCTGAGATTGCTACAGGGTATCCATTCTTTATAAGATGAATTCAATTGCATCCAGAGATGATAAGATGTGTATAATGAGTTATGGGTAAGGATCTACTGAATTGATAGAAGATGATGCATTCAGGAAATACAATGCAGTCTTAATAAATACTGAAAACTTTCACAATCTTCCTCAGAAGATGATGTTTCCAAAACTTGAGGTGTTGGTACTAGTTCAAGGTACTTTTTTGGAACCAAATATTCAGATGCCAGAAGATTTCTTAATGGAATTGGTGAAACTCAAAGTTTTGGAGTTGCACAATTTGCAGATTTCGCTGTCATCATACCACTCCTTGGCGAACCTTCGAGCTTTATGTCTACGGTTTTGTGAGTTGGGGAACATGGACATGATTAAGGAGCTGAAGAAACTTGAAATTCTTAGCTTTAGAGGATGTAAAATCAAACAAGTACCTCCAGCTATTGGCCAACTGACACAACATGAACATGGGAATCTTTTCATATTTGTCATCATAACAAGATTAAATTATTAAAAATACCCTGCCATTTGTTTAAAAAATATCCCTACTCTTTCAGAAGTTGCAATATTATCTTTGACCATTCATAAATGTTTCAAAATTGTCCTTAGAGTAGAAGAATTATTAGAATGTTGAACGAAAAATTGACATGTCTGAATGTCGTTCTTTTACACTTAAATGCAAACAAGTGTCCTAATCATTGTCATGTCATTCCATGCCACCACCATATCAATTTTCTGTTTAACATTCTAAAGGAATTCTACTCCAAAGATAATATGAGTAGTTAGACACTAGGGACAATTTTGGTTTGTTTGAATGTTGAACGAAAAGTCGACATGTCTAAATGTCATTTCATACCACCACCATGAGGGTATCTCTCACATTGGTGTCTAAATTGAGTATTTATGAAAGGTCAAAGGTAATATTGCAACTTTTAGAAAATATGAGTATTTAAACCCAAGAGACAATTTTCAGGGATATTTTGGCTATTTAGTCTCATAACAAGAACAATGGAAAATCAGAGTTGGCAGTGAAAAGCTAAGAAAATATGGACTGTGCTGTACTACTTTTGCAAGGAAAAGTACAAAGGTTGATGTCTTTCTAGAGTGCCATATCCCTCTCTATTTCTTGCAAAGTTCTACTATATAAGTGAGAAATCTTAGACTTGTATTCCCTTCAAATACAATAAGGATGCTTAAGAGTCTCGAGAAGTTGGAGATACAGGACTGAATTCGTTGAAGAGAGATTTGAAATTCAATGGTCAAATTCCAAGGAAGAAGGTGATATATTTGCCAGCCAGTTGAGATACTTGGATTTAAAAGATCTACTAAGATGGAAGAATGTTTGGAACAAAGATACACAAGAACGGGTTACCTTTCAAAACATAGCTGGTGTCTCTGTTGAAGGTTGTTCTGAACTGAAGTCTTTTCCAAGCGTCCTTTACTACCAATCTTCAACTATTAAAAAGCGTAGAGTTGGGAATTGGGGAGACAAATTTCCAATGGAAAGGTAACAATCGATTTTTTAACATTTACTATCAGGACGTTATTGCATGCATGCAATAGACTTTATTTTAGATAAAAAAAAAATTAACTCTTTACTCAAATAAAAATAAAATAATTTCATATGTCAAATAAAGTTGATAAAAACTTCACTAAAACAACTTAAAACATTTGTTCAGGTCCACTTGAAAACATAAAACAAAATTACAAAAAAAAAAAAATCATAAAAAGTTTTAAAAAATAAATAAATACAAATACCAGAACTCTAAATTCAAACATCAAGATTAGAAATTTTAAAACATAAAATCATGAAAACATGAGCGGAAGCTTCTGTCTAGTCCCAATGGCACAGTTACGGATTCTTCTTGTGTATGTCCTTACTTTTACCTGAATAACACAACTTAAGAAATGATGGGTATAAAACACTCCCCACTATTGGGGTCAAGCTTATGCATATATGTCTAATAAATACAATATTCTAGTGGAACATGAAAAACCTCAACTAACTATGGATGGTCATCTATTGAATAATTAAACCCACCCTACTATAGATAAGATGTACCCACAAACCTCTGATGAAATCTGGAAGGAGATCACTAACCTCTGGCGAATCCCGAAGGAGACACAACCTCTAGTGATTCCCGAAGGAAACACAAACCTCTGGTGAATCCTGAAGGAGACACAAATCTCTAGTGAATCCAAAAGAAAACACAAACTTCTGGTGAATTTCGGAGGAAACACAAACTTCTAGTGAATCCCGTAGGAGACACAACATCTGATGAGTACATGACTACAAGTATGGGGAAATTATCGTGATCATATTTAACATGCAACATAAATAAGAGTCCAACAACAAGGTCATATTAAACCAAATTGTTTAAATTGAAAAATGCTCCAAGAAAGAATTTCTTTATGAAAAATATTGTGAAAAATCAATTAGTTAAAACGAAAGTCTGACCAAATGGTGTATGTTATGCTTGTGCCAAAATTGGTCATAAATATCATACTTGTTATTTTCCAAAAATGAATGTTAGTAATTTTAGAACTAATTTAAAATGGGTTCCAAAATCTGTACTCATTAACAATAAAGGACCCAAAAATGGGTACCAAAATCTTTTGATTGAACTTTGTAGGTGTGGTTCAAAAAGCATTTGGTGCTTAGACTTCAAATGAAAAATTAATTCAAATTGGAACAACATAACTAGTATGACTTTGCTTGAATGTAAAAAAAGGAAATTTTGCATATTTGGGTAACTTTTATTTTTTGAATTATTTAGATAAGTATTTTTGTTAGTATTTTTTTATGGAAGTTATATCTCTGGAATGATTTTGAAAAGTTAGAATTTGAGGTTTTGTGAATTACATTGATTATTGGATTTAATGCCATGAGTAATCTTTGTATATCAATATATTTGACATTTGTCTTTATTGCTAATTATTTGGCTTTTTGCTTAATTAGATGTCGTGATCTATCTTTGTGTTTTCTTGAAAAGTATTGAGAAAAAAGATACTTTATGGCACGAGTTATGCATATTCTATGGCTTACATTGTTGAATGAGAATTACTTCGTTATGTTGTTTGTCCTATGTTGAAAAGGTATGTGATGTTGCAATGTTGTTTGGAAGGGTTGTTAAATTCCTTTTCGTAAGGGGAGTATTTGAAGTGATTTACTTTCTTGATCCTCGTTAGCATTTTGTTCAAAATTAGTATAAATATATTTGTTATGCTATACCATGCTTATATTTGATTGGCAATGCTCTCTTTGTGGCATAATAGGTGATAATGTTGATTTACTATCATTTGGTATCATTTGTTTTCAACAATCGATGTTTTTCAACAATTGGTGTTTATTTTATAATATTTGATATTGTGATATCTTAATTACTTGAATTTACTTGGATGATTCTATCTCATTGGTTTTTATTGGCATATTTCTTATTGGAAGGAGATGCTTGATTTTAGGGGGAGTTATACACTTTTATATATGAATTTCATGTTTGATGATATTGATTTCACATCCCTTTATTGTAGTGTGATCTTCTTATGCATATTGCTTATCCTTTTAGGGGGAGTAATTGTCTTTGAAATAAAAATTTTTATTTGACAATTTGTTTGATATTTCTACCATCAAGTTGAATTATATGTTAAATGTCTTTTTGTCCCTTATTAAGGAGGAGTATTTAATTGATTTCAAAAGGGGGAGAATTTTATGAAATTTGGTCTTAGAAAAAAATAGCTTGGGCTCGGTAATTTCTTATGATGCCTTTTGAATTTACAATGTTGCTTATTTTTAAAAGGTGTATTGATAGGAAAAAAATACAAAGTATGTGCTTGTGATTTTAGGAGAAACATTTATGTCTTTATATTATTTTTATTGTCCATTTTTATTGGTTCCAAAAGGTGGAGAGGTATTAAGAAAAATGAAAGCATGTTGTTATTGAATATATTCTTCGTGTTCAAGTGAATTGAAATTATACATATGTTAATTATGATTCTTGTTCATATTTTATATCACGCGCCTCTTTGGATTTCATTTTTCTTGAGTTGTTTGCCATCATAAAAAAAGAGAGATTGTCGGCTTTTTTGGTCCTTGATTTTAAATTAATTAATTAGTATTTTGGTGATAACAAACCCGCTCCTATTCACTAACAATTTAGTATTTTGAAGTAGGGATGGCAAAATTTCCCACAGGTTCGAGTCCCCAACCCGATCGAGGTGGGGAATTCCCGGTTTGACTGGGGACGGGGTCAAATCAAGGATTTAAGTCAGGTCTCGGTCTGGGACGGGGAGGGGATCCCCGCCTGTCTCCGACCCCGAACTCGATCCCCGTCCCCGTCTCGATTTTTTTAATTGTTAATATATATATATATATATATATATATATAATAATAATAATAATAATAATATATTACTGAAACATATTGTTTCCATTTGTTTTTTTTTTTAATTTTAAAAATCTAATATAATAAATTTAATTTTTATTAATTTATAATAAAAAAAACATGTGAGGTTTAATTTAAACAACTATATGTAACAATAATATTAATTTCCTAAATAAAATTTACCGTTTCAATATAAATATTAAATTTTATTAATTTTAAATAATAAAATAATAAAATAAAAAGAAAATATTTTTTCCTGCGGGGACCTGAATCCTTGAATGGTGATTCCCCGACCCCGACTCCCCAAAATGGGGAATGGGACGGGGGCGGGGATAGGGACAGGGAGTGCATCCCCACCCTACCCCGACCCCATTGTCATCCCTATTTTAAAATGTCAATTGCCTAGAGCTTTGAATAATGGTTCCAACGCAATTTGAATCACTCAAATCGGAGCTCAAACGAAGAAGATCCAAGCTCAAATAAAAAAATCTCGAGTTGATAACATGACAGAATTGTTCTTATCAAAGTACACTAATTGAAATGTGTCATTTGGAGTAATAGTGGACTTACACATGATATATTTTTTTTTATTAATGGATTGGTTTTTTTAAAAGAAAAATGAATTTAAAAAAAATAAATAAATTTAATATTATTTTATACTTGTGTCTAGCAACTAGTTTTGGATACAGGGTGAGCATTTGCCTTTTGTTGGATTTTAAAAGAAATGATTTTAAAATATATATATATATATATATATATATATATATATATTATTATATTATTATATTATTTTTTGTTTATGGCTAATGACTAGTTGAATTTAAAATCTCCACCATCGATTTTTCTTTTCCAAAATCCAATGGCCAAAATAAAAGATGGTTTCCAACATTTTTTTCCTCTCTATTTAAACCTATCTTCTTCCCCAAATTTCAATAATAATTTTATACTATTTTTTCAATCCTTCCTAACTCAAAGCCACCATTGTTATTATCTCTCAAAACTTCAATTCTCTTCTTTTTCATCTTCCTGTTTAGAGAGATATTTTATATTGTGAGGATTGATTCATTGAATGCTAAATTTGTAAATCCACTCTTTTAGAAAGATTGTCGAGTGTGCTATTTATTTTTTAAAATTATTGTAAGGATTGCTCTTACCCGAAAAAAAAGTCATTGTAACGGTTTGATCCTCAATCGTGGAAAGGATTGAGTTTATTCTTGCGCCCGGAAAGAGTTAAGTTCGTAGTGACATACTAAAGAAGAGCTTGGGAAGTGGATGTAATCTATGTCGAACCACTATAAAATTTTTAGTATTAAGTTCTCTATCATTCTCCTATTTTAATTTTGTAACTAATTTATTGTTATATTATATTGCATAGAATTAATTGCAATATTTGTTCCTTAAATTAATTGTTTAGTGTATATTTAAGTTGGTTGAATTGATCTTTACATATCTCATACAAATCTTTTTATTAAAATAAAATAAAATAAAGTATTTAAAGTGTTAATTTTACTTTCATAGTTTCTTTAGATTGAATTATTTTGCATGAAAATATTGTTTAAATTATTTGATAGCCAAAAGTATATTGATTTGTTTAATTAAGCCCACATTAGAGAAAAAGTTTTAATTAGTTTTATTAAACCTTATTCACTATTCTACGTTTGTCATACGATCTACGCAGCATGTGATCATTCTAAAAACAACTATATTTTTTTAAAAATAATTTGAAGAATGTTATATTTTTTTAAGAAAAACTTTAACAAAATGTAACGTAAAAAAAAATCCCCAAATCAATGGTTTTTGTGTTTCATTACGACCATAGACTTTAATTTCGTAAAATTAGACCATAAAATTAATTAAGTGGTGTAACTTTTACAATTGGTCTACTTTTCACTAATTCACTAATTAATTTTATCATAATACAATGTAGAAAATCAATTAATTTCAATAACATAAGATTGTGCACAAAAAACATGCTCGACAAATGCACAAATAAATCATATAATTACTTTACAAATATTTAGAAGTTTGACCAAATTTATAATTTCATGGTGGAGAGTATATGCATTATACCACTTAAGCCAAGTTCATGTTGGCATGTTTTTAATTCATAAAATGCATGAGTCTTTTTTTTAAATTTTAATTTAATTTTATTTTTTATCAATACTTTGTTAGAACAGATGTCACGATAGATTATTGCATCGTGGAGAAACCACTGTCCTGAATGCAATTATGACGTGACCTCGATGCTAATCGCTATGTCGGTTGTTCCCCAAGGTTAACGCAACCTCCAAATTCAAACGTGCACACATCGAAAAATGGATTAGAATCAATGAGAAGGTTGCTCAGAACAGAAAAAGATAGAAGAAAGAAATTCACAGTTGTTGTGTCTCCTCTCTCAGGTATGATCTGTGTTAAATAATAGAGGAGAGGAGGTCATAGATGGTCATATGAACGTTGGTACAACATTCGTAAATGGGCAAAACTGAACGATTATATGAACATTGTAAAACGAAAAGAAACGAATAGTCATTAAATGGTAACAAAAATGAATGGCCACGAGAAAAATATTAATAAAATGATTTTATTTAAAATAAATTTAATAGTAAGTAATAAAAAATTAGTTCTTTTTTCGCACAATGACCTAAGCCCACTCATGGGGTCGGACAGACGGCGACAGGCGCACGCATGTGATCAAAATGTTATATTTCCACCACCAACACACTTTAGATTCTCATCTAGAATGTCTTGGTACTTATACTCTTTAGGCAATTCTAAATCTATCCATGTGGGACAAAACTTCCCACTCCCATTAACTTTTCCTATAGGTCTAAGCCCAAAAGTCATTTCCAACAATCTCCACAAATTATTGTTACAGAAAAGTTAACAAGTAAAAACTGTTATGAGCAAATAAAGGAGATCAAACTCAAATATCAATATCTAACAATTTGAATTGATGCATAGTGAAGTAGAGCAACAACCTTGTTAGAGAGAGTAAGTTACCTCTCAAACTTTCAATAACACTGGTTGAGACCCCCACAACAAGTTTTACTCCTAATCCTTTTATTGATTATGCAATATATAGTGTGCTTATTATGGCCATACACATAAACCTTGGGTCACTGCAAAAGCTCTAGAAAGAGACCTTTAAACTCTTTCATAGAAGGCGATCACACTTTTGCTATCACGTTAGATGCTTCATCGAGTTTGTTAGAGATAAACCACTCAAACTGAGCTATGAAGACTTAATCATCTAGTCCGTGTCAGGACCATCTTTATCAAGTCTGTCAAAGAAAAACCACTCAAATACTGAGCTATGAAGATATCACACCCCCTCCCAAACTATCTGCTAGCTTAGTTAGGGAGATGGCGAGAAGCCAATATACATCGTCCTCCACTAATGATACTTGTTGACCCTGCTGAATCATTGAACCTGATAAACATACTAACCTTAGATATAAAATACTTTACATATAACACAACACAACGGAACCCCTGAAAACCTCTAGACACATATGAAATGCTGTAGAGATATGGTTCATTTGACAGGGTTTCACATATATGAGGAATGCCTTTTCTCAAATTGAGATACGATTTATTTACGGAAATGGGCTTGCAAGGTTTGACAGCTATATGGAATGAGAATGGGACCCAAAGGAAGACATCTCTGACCCACGTATGGAGCTTGATCTGGAAGCTTTTAGCAGAAAACAAACTTTGGTAGTTATCAGGCACCGAGAGCTCGATCTCTACCTGAAAAGTGGGAAAACATTTTGAAAGAGTGAGCTATAAATCCCAGTGAGTGACTAAATTTAAATCCGCAAATCAGAACACGTGATAAACCTTTAAATGTATGAATATGTTCAATCAAAGCGTTAAACATAAACGTGTAACGCTAAAAGCTTTCTCAAATATTCCGCAAGTACGTCATTAAAATCTAGCAAGGCATATCAAGTATATAACACATTTTAACTAACATGACAAATCAACATTGAGTACAACCAACGTTTACTAACTCTACGATGTAATGGGGCCCGCCCACCACTCACGACAGCATCGTTGTCAAGGAGTACACTCAACGTCAACAACGGAATATAACCTATATGCACACGGTACCATATAGCCTCAGGCTCAATATCTCAGTCATGTAGTCAATAAAAGTCTCAGAAAACCACATGAAAATACCTAAACATGCCTGCTTATCTTTATCTTTCGTAAAACTCAAGCTTACTCAGCTTGCTCGTGAAAAACTGAAAATCTTTTAACAGTACTCGCTAATACATACTTTACTTTAAATGATATCGTTTCAACTACTTTTCAGGAATTCAATAATCACGTGCTCGTATATAAACCTTATTAGAAAATTTAAGCTCAAAACTTATGCCTGAAACCATTCATAGAAATCATATATCATTCATAAGTTCATATTCAAGCATGTAAACCATTTAAGCATAAATTACAATTTAGAAATCATTTTCGAAATTCGTTTTGTCACTCACAGTCTTGGCTAGTTCCTTGGTCTGTAGACTCAGTCTATTTACTCTTAGCCTGTCAAACAAACTAAAACCGAGCATCAGAACTATAAATCATCTTGTCTTTTCATGCTCATGAATTCTAAATTCTAGAAATAAAATCATACTTCACACTTTTTTTTCCAGATTTTCTAGATTTAATACCCTAAATTCCAATACTCATAACTTCCTCAATACTTAACCAAAATTAATGTACTATATATCAAACTCTTTATTTTGGAACCCTCTACAACTTACCTGAAGGAATAAAAACGATATTCCCAACGAATTTGTCCAAAAATCCCCCAAATGTAGCAAATACAGATTCGTACTTCTTTGCTACCCTCTACCTTTCTCCTGAAATTAAACCTACTTGTATTCGTTTTTGGCTCATAAATTCTTCATGTAAGTTATAGAAAATTTAATAAGCTTTCCAACCATATCTAATTGAGCTTCTAATTCAACCTGTACACCCCAAAATATTTGAAAAACTAGAGAAAATCTTAGATCCTTCTGATTTGCACGAATTTTTTGTGCTTTGTATTCCTTTTCAAAAACCATTAACTTATCATCAGATTTAGCTCAAGCTTCCTTCATAAAATTTGTTAGAAAATGGATTAACTTTCAAGAAAGTCAGATCTCATCTCTTAGTCTTCTTGTGTAGCTCAAATCGACTTAAAAACCAGAGATAGGCAGGTTGAACCCAGATTCTTCCATGATTGCAGAAGATTTCATCATCATCCATCAAGTCCACATCAGGACCACCCAAAAAAAGGGTTTTGGATCAAGGTTTTAGTATTATCCATCAAGTTGATCCTAGAACCACCCACATAACGGACTATGGACCATCAAGTCTATCGTAACAAACCACCCAAATAAAGGGCTATGGACCATCGAGTCTATCACAATAGACCACTCAAACAAAGGGTTATAGAATCCTATAAGGGTTTAAGCTCCATGTTTACTAATGATTCTAAAATATTTTTTTTGTTAGGCCTTTGGGCAAAGGATCACCAAATTTTTCTCAAACCTCACAAATTCCAAGGAAATAATTCCTCTCTTTAGCAATTGTTTCACAACGTCATGTCTAAGACATATATGTCTCCTTTTGCCATTATATACACTATTCTTGGCAATACCTATGGTAGCATATGAATCACAGTGTACAGAGACTGGTATTGATGCTTCCCCCAATGGTACACTCCCAAATAGGTTTCTAAGCCATTCAACCTCATGTCCTGCTAATTCTAGAGCAATAAATTCAGATTCCACAGTGGATCTAACTATACAAGTATGTTTTGCAGACTTCTATGATATTGCCCCTCCTCCGAGTAAGAGTACATATTCACTTGTAAAACTAACCTCATCATTATCAGATACCTAGTTTGCATCATAATAACCTTATAATACAACAGGAAATTTGTTAAAATGTAAACAATATTTCATAGTGCCCTTAAAATATCTTAATAGATGACGAAGAGCACTCAAATGATCCTAATCAGGATTATGTATATATCTACTCAATCTACCCATAACATATGCAATATCAGGTCTAGTATAGTTCATTAAAAACATAACACTACCTACGATTTTTGCATATTCAGATTGAGATGCTCCATCTTCTTTATTTTTCTGAAGACTTATACTAGTACCATATGAAGTTCTTGCAGAAGGATCATCAAAATAGTCAGATTTCTTTAGTAATTTTTTAATGTAGCGTGATTGACACAAAGAAAAACCATTTTCAGTTTTTCTTATCTTAACACCAAATATTACGTCATCTTCCCCTAAATCTTTCATTTCGAAATATGACGATAATAACAATTTGGTATTACGTATCGTCTCTATGTTTGTTCCAAAGATGAGCATATCATCTACATACAAACATATAATCACACACTCAGCTCCAAATAACTTTGAATAAACATACGTATCTGAGGAGTTTATCTTAAATCCATTGTTTATCAAAGTATAAGTTGAATCTTTCATACCGTTGGTTGGGAGCTTGTTTAAGACCATAAAGAGATTTTTTTTTTTTCAGTTTACATACTTTATTTTCCTAACCGACAACTGTAAAGCCTTCAAGTTGTACCATATAGATTTCTTCTTCTAGATCACCATTGAGGAATGCTATTTTTACATTCATCTGGTGAATTAGAAGTTCGTGGATAACAACTAGTGCAATCAAGACTCTAATAGTAGCTATTTTTGTTATAGGGGAATATGTGTCAAAGAATTAATACCTTATTGATGTCACAATAGGTTATTGCGTCGTGGAGAAACCACTACCCTAAAAGCAATTACAACGTGACCTTGGCACTAATCGCTATGCTGGTTGCTCCCTAAGGTTAACGCAGCCTCTAAATTCAAAAATGCACTCGCCGAAAAAATGGACTAGAATTGATGAGAAAGTTGCTTAGAACAAAAAACAGTAGAAGAAAGTACAAGAAAGTACAAGAAAGAAATTCACAGTTGTCGTGTTTCCTCTCTCAAGTCTGATATGTGTTAAATAGCAGAGGAGAGAAGGACATGATCGATTAGAAGACTCGAACGGTCATGTGAATGTTGGTACAATGTTCAGAAACAGACAAAACAAAACGATCATATGAACATTGTAAAACGGACAGAAACAAATGGTCAACAAAAATATTAATAAAATGATTTTATTTAAAAAAAATAATTAAATAAATAAGTAATAAAAATTAATTCTTTCTACACAAGCATGATTTCCCAAACCTAAACCCACCAACACACTTTAAATTCTTATCTAAAATGCCTTGGTATTTATACCCTCTAGGCAATTGTAAATCTATCCATGTGGGTCAAAACTTCCTGCTCTCCTTAACTTTTCCTATGGACCTAAGCCTAAAAAGTCATTTCCAACATACTTAAAGTACTAATTTATTAGACTTGTAAGACTAATCTAAGTTTGAAGTGTAATTTGATCCACTTGAAAAGTTAGAGTTACAATTGATTTATATTTATACACTTAAACTCTCCCTCTTACGTTTGGTATTTAACTCAAGGATCTTAACAAAGATAAAAAGCGAACCAAAAAAAAAAGAAAAAAAAGAAGAAGAAAAAAGAAAAAGTAAAGGAAAAAGGAAAAAGAAAAAAAAAAAGAAAGAAGGAAAGAAAAGGAAGCAAGGCCCGTTTTAATGAAAACGGGTGGGTTAAAAACGGGTTCCGTAAAGAAAATCCAAAACCATCTCTTCATCTCTCTCAAACAAAAACCCAGCCGTTCTGCTGATTCAATCGCTTCCCCGCCGGCGCCGATCTCTCTGGTATATGCCGATTCATTACTTTTTCGTCTCAATTCAAATCACCTCAATTCGTCCCTTCACTTTCTTCCTTATTTCATGCTCACAACCTGATCGATTTACACTCATTTCTTGATTACCCAGATGGTCCACGTTTGCGAATCTTCGAATTGAGTGCAGCAGCGTTGGAAAAAATGTTGAGGTTCCATGTGGGCGGGAAGGTGGTCGAGAGAGTTGATTTGTTGAGGAAGAAACACTGGGCATGGCGGTTCGATCTGTGGCCATTCGCCATTCTTTATGCCACCTGGCTTGCCGTTGTTGTTCCCAGTATAGACTTTGGGGATGCTTTCATTGTTTTAGGTGGACTTGCGGCTTTTCATGTTCTGGTCTTGCTTTTCACTGCTTGGTCTGTTGATTTCAAATGTTTTGTCCAGTACAGTCAGGTTCTATTCTTATCCCTCGTTAGTTTCGTACTTGCGTTTGATGATACTTATGCATTGCTATTACATTTGAGAGGTAATCTTGTCATATGGTTACCTGCAGTATGTCTAACTGTATATGTGTAGCATAGCTGTAAAATATCACTCTTTATACATTTCTGCTGGTTTTGAGGGTGCATATTCAAAAGTTTGACCCTCAGTAGTGTGCAAAATACCCATTTTCTCGATTGAAATCTTGAATTAGCATATTTATCCATAGACCCCAATTGATTACAGTTTCTGCATTAGTGCGCAGAATCTTTACATTTTCCTTTGCCTATGTCTGGTTACCAATTGAGAGATATCACCCTTGATTGGCTGGTCTCCGTGAAGGGTTGAAACACTGGAAGAGAGAGTCTGAATCTTATTGCTTAATCAACAAAGAAAATCTTTTGAGCTTGATCCTTACTAATTATCAAGCAGATAACACACACCTTGGATCTAAAGCCATGTTTTCATGTAGTTAATAATATAGCCTATCATTCTATATGGTAAAGTGAGGGCTTTGAGAGGTCTGAAGCAAGGGGATCCTATTTCCCCTTTTCTCTTTCTCCTTCTTGTGGATGTCTTAAGTAGGTTGGTGAGTAAATGTGTCGAAGGTGGTATCGTTGAGCCCTTTGAAGTGGGCAAGGATAGGGTGGTCTTTCCCATCTTTAGATTGTGGATGATACCCTCTTCTTTTGCGTTGGAAGTGATAGCTCGTTTTTCATGTTAAATCATGTTCTCGCCTTTTTTAGGAGATGTCGGGTCTGAAGATTATCAAGGGCAAGTGTTGTGTCTTGGGTATCAATTGTGAGGAGGACAAGATTAAAAGGTGGGTGGAGTGGATTGGGTGCGAGGTGAGGAGCCGTCCCTCTTCTTACCAGGGCCTTCCTCTTGGGAATAATTTGAAGAATGTCTCCTTATGGGATCTCATGATGGATAAAATTCGCAGTAAGCTGGCTTCTTGGGGAAAATGGTTTCTTTTTTAAAGCGGGTCGTCTTACTTTGATTAAGTCTGTCTTGAGTGGTATTCCAATTTATTATTTTTCTCTCTTTAGAGCCCCGGGTGAGGTGTGCTTGCATTTGGAAAGATTGATGCATGACTTCCTTTGGGAAGCGATTGATGAAGGTAAAGGAAAAGACTCGCACCTTATTAGATGGGAGGTTATTGAAAAACTGGTTTCTTTGGGCGGATTAGAAATTGGGAATCTTAGGGATCGTAACAAAGCCCTTTTAGCCAAGTGGTTGTGTTGCTTTTCCGTTGAGCCCAATTCTCTTTGGCGTTGGATTATTGCTAGTAAGCATGGTTCTCATACTTATGAGTGGTTGGATAAAGAGATTAAAGACACCTACCAGAATCTTTGAAAAGATATCTCGAAAGAACTCCCTATCTTTACTCGTTGAGTTCAGTGTATGGTGGGCGAAGGGAGAGAGATGTACTTTTGGGAAGATCACTGGGTGGGTGAGAGACCTCTCTGTGGGTTATTTATTTGGTTATATCATCCGTCTTCTTTTAAAAACCATTTTGTGACAAATTTTCTTGTTTGGAATGGGAGCTCTTGTACATTTTCCTTTGAGTTCCATCGGACTCTTTCCAATAGAGAAACGATGGACGTGGTAACTCTCCTTTCTCTTCTTAAGAGTCATCCCTTTGGTCGTGGGAGGAGAGATGCGAGAGTTTGGAGCCTTAATCTTTTGAAGAGTTTTCGTGTAAGTCCTTTTTTCAGTGTTTGATTAACTCTTTTCCTCTTGGTGAATCTGTCTTTTCATCGTTGTGGAGGATTAAGGTTCCTAAAAAGGTGAGGTTATTTACTTTACAGGTTCTTCATGGTCGTCTTAGTACATTGGATAGGCTTGTGAGGAAGACGCCGCTGGTGGTTAGGCCTTTTTGCTGTATTCTTTGTCCAAAGGTAGAGGTAGGCGTGGACCATATTCTTTGGCATTGTGATTTTGCGAGCTATGTTTGGGATTCTTTTTTCCAAATGTCTGGCATGTTGAGTGCTCGACACAGAAGTGTTAGAGATATGATCGAGGAGTTCCTCCTATCCGCCGTTTAGGGAGAGAGGCCGGTTTCTTTGGTGTGCTTGTGTTTGTGCTATTATTTGGGTCTTGTGGGGTGAGAGGAACAATAGGGTGTATAGAGGGGTTGAAAGGGATGCTAGTGAAATTTGGTCTCTTGTTCAGTTTCATGTTTCTCATTGGGCTTCGATTTCTAAGGCCTTTTGTAACTATCATTTAGACTTGATTTTTGTATATGATGTAGGGCTACTTCAGGAATTTACATGGTTGTATCTTATTTGTTTGTTTTAATCATTTTTCATTTTAACATTTTAGCTTAGGTGTGACGACCCTTCTCCGTTGGGTTTATTTAAAGGAGGATAAGATTAGTTAGTTGTTAGGTAGTTTAGGTGTGAAACCACCCTTTCCCTTTGGGTCTATTTAAAGAGAAGTTGTTATCATTTCATTCATTATTCAGATCGATAAAATTCCTTCTTCAAGAAGCCTCTAAGAAACTCTGTTCTCTCTTGCAAACAATTGCATCAATTGGTATCAGAGCACCATCGATTTAGGGCCTGATGGTGACCAAGAACACCAAGAATCCCGAACCCCTTACTGCTGATGCGGAAGCATCTTCATCTTCTCCACAATCCCTCAACTGGCGTTTGACCAATGTGGAAGCTGCACTTGAAGAACTTGGCTTTTGGCTGCTAGATGTACAATCCAAGATGGTTGGTCTAATGGCGGTGATGGCTGGAATTCAGCAAGCTGTAGAATTCCTCACTCAAGAAAAGGGCAAGAACACTACTGCCATTGTCCAAGAACAAAATTTTAGACCTTTGCGTATTCAAGAAAAGGACAATCCGCTTCATCCCGCTGCTGCCACTGTCCAAGAACAACATTCCAACTCTCAACATATTCAAGAACAAGTTAATCCATTGTATCGTGAATCTGAACGTGAATTCTTACCTCATGCTTGACAAGAAAGAGTCATCCTGAGAGGACCAAGATTTCAAGAAAGCAGCCTCAATTCGATCAAAGAAACCAAGATTGGGGTAGAGTTCTTCTAGGACCTCCATTTGGGATTGGTCAGAAGGGACAATTGGGAAGGAATGGGCAGGACCCTGTTCAAAACCAAAATTTTTTTCAGCAAAGACACCTGCCCGACAATAATATAGGTTTGGATTATGACTCTTCTGATGAGGAAAATCTTGGAAATCCAATGCACGATTATTACCAAAGAAACCCTCAATTCCAAGACCACCTTCCATACTAAGAAAATTTCCAAGATAAGCCATGCCATAGGCGAAATGATCAAGAAAATTTTCAAGATTGGCACCATCCTCAACGAAATTATGTTAGACAACCTTGGAGACAAGATGCTGAATACAAGATGAAAATTGACCTTCCATGTTACAATGGGTGCATGAACATCGAAGTTTTTCTTGATTGGGTAAAAAATGTTGAATGCTTCTTTGATTACATGGGAACTCCCAAAGATCGGAAAGTTAAGCTTGTGTCTTTCAAACTTAAGAGTGGCGCTTCCGCTTGGTGGGACCAAGTCCAACACAACCGAAAGATGTTTGGAAAACGTCCAACTGAGAGCTGGCCGAAGATGTTGAAACTCATGAAGAAGTGATTCTTGTCAGCCAATTATGAAAGACTTCTCTACAACCAATTCCAATGTTGCAAGCAAGGTACACGAAATGTTGAAGAATAGATAGAAGAATTCCATTGGCTTAGTGCTTGCAACAACCTAGTCAAAAGTGAGGACCAATAGATTGCTCGCTATATAGATGGGCTGCGGTATGATATCAAAGAAAAGCTACATCTTCAACCATTGGCTAGTGTAGCATAGACTATTTCTTATGCCACAACAATTAAAAAAGAAGAAACTCTCAGGCAAAAGCGTGGCCTGGAAAGAAACCTACTTGGGATAAGTTCTCATCATCACAACCAAGGAAGGCTCAACAAGATGCAATCAAGGCTTCGAACCAAAATGTCTCGGTTAAAGGAAAATAACCTTTAACGACTAGGGCAGAAACTGAACAAAAAGGGAGTAATCCTAGAGGGGCTGATTCCCACTGTCGAACAACAAGCTTCAAACTGGGAGATTTGGTCATGATCTACCTCAATAAAGGAAGACATCCTAGAGGGTCTGCAAATAAACTTTCACAAAAGAAATTTGAACCTTTCACCATCCTTGAACGCGTTGGAGAAAATGCTTGACCTTCCCCATACATGAATATCAGTTCAACATCCAATGTGGCAGATTTATCATTATATCAGGCTCCAGAAGACTTCAAACTCTCAACTTAACTTGAGGATGAGTTTCTTTTTAAGGGGGGAAGAACTGATGTAGGGCTATTTGGGAATGTTCATGGCTGTATCTTATTTGTTTGTTTTAATCTTTTTTCATTTTAACATTTTATCTTAGGCGTGACAAACCCTTCTCCTTTGGGTCTATTTGAAGGAGGATGGGATTAGTTAGTTGTTAGGTAGTTTAGGTGTGAAACCACCATTTTCCTTTGGGTCTATTTAAAGGGAACTTGTTATCATTTCATTCATTATTCACATCAATAAAATTCCTTCTTCAAGAACCCTCCAAGAAACTCTCTTCTTTCTTGCAAACAATTGCATCAATATACTTGGGGTCCCTTCTTGATTTTGTATACTTGATTGATGTAACTAGTTAGTTAGAATCAGTTTGTTGGCCTTTCTTTAAGTTTGGTTTAGAACTCTACAGTTCTTTAAGTTCTTTTGAGTTTAGTTACCGTGTGGTAACTTTTGTTTGTTTAGGATGTTATGATGGTTTAGTATTTAAGCTAATACCATCTAACTCTTTAATGAAACATTGAAGTATTATACAGAATTTGAAAACTCTCCCAACTCAATACACCAAGTTTGATATCAGAGCCCTGAGCTTTTGGGGACTCCATGGCTGGTAATAATGCAGCTAATATCAGTAGGGGGAGGGATGCTGAGACCCAGAACCCACCAGAAGTTCTATCTCCAAAGACGACAATCGATCGTTTATTGTCAGTCAAAGGAAATTTGAGAGTAATGCGAGCAAGTATTGAAGATTTGCAAATAATGATGAGGAATGTGTCACAATGACAGGAGCAACTTATTGTCACAACTGGAGCAGGAAAATAATGAACAATGTAAGAAATAAGGATTTTTGTAATGGTATTCAACAAAATCAGGAAAGAAGGAATTATAGATGATGCTTCCCATCTATGGAAAGAATTCAAGCTATTGCCAAAACATAAAAATTGTGAAAGATTTTTTTGATTATATGGACACCAAAACATAAAAAAGTCAAATTAGTAACCTTTAAATTGAGGTCTGCGGCTTCGACATGGCGGTAACAGTTGCAAGGAAATTGAAGATTACTTGGAAAAAGACCTATTAAGAGTTGGCAAAGGATGCTTCAGATGATGAAGGCTCGTTTCCTACCCACAAACTACAGTCAAATAATGTACTAACAATATAAAAATGCAAACAGGGGAATCACAATATTGCAGATGTTACCTAAAAGAACTACTTGGTGTATCAAGCTGGGAGAGTTTTTGAATTCTGAATAAATACCTCAATGCTTCATTAAATAGCTGATGGTTTGAGCTTAAATACCAAACCATTATAACATCCTTATCCTAAACAAACAAAAGAGCTAAACTAGTAATGAAGAAAAAAAAGATGGAAAAAATAGTAAAAAATGACCTGGATAAGAGTTGAACACAGGCGCTCAAGTAAACTACAAACTCTAATAACCAATCTGCCAAGTTGGTGTTTTGTATGTTTATGTGAACTCAAATAATATTTACCTAAACAAAAAAATGATTTTTTTTTAAAACAAAAATATCGTCAAAATATCAGCGATATTGTCAAACTATCGATAATATCGGTAATATCGCCGATTTATGGTTAAAATGATGTTACCTTCAATTTTTCTATTGTATTTTAGAAAAATATCGACTTTACTTCGCCGATATTTCGTGATTTTTTCATCCTTGCAAATATGGCACTTAAGTGGCTTGGCTCTCCCACTTCAATGGTTGGCTTTTGTAGTATGGTTTTCTTGGCAATGGTATCATAGCTAGGTTGTCGACGTTCTAGAGAGAAGCATTGGTGGAGGGTTTTGATTGCGTGTTTTCAAGTAAGTACCGTCGGTTTAACCGTCGAGATGTTGGCTTTTTGAGGATAGGGTATTGTTAAGAACCAAGGTAGTATGGGCTACTTTTGTCCCACATCGACGAGGATGGGATGACCAATATGGTATTTGAGTGGCTTGCCTCTCCCACCTTAATAGTTGACTTTTGGGGTGTGGTTCTCTCTCCTTTGAATTCCATTTGTGTTGTGACGAAGGCCACTTTCGCTCCTCTACCATATTCATAGATTCATTCTTTGGAAGTTAGGAATGTGACTCGATAGCGCAGGCACAAGACCTCTTTTTCGCTAGTGCTGACGTAGTGCGCACATAGGGGAGATGGTGGTTTGGTCAGGTGAGGGTGTCGGCTAGGTCTAAGCAGCCTAGATTGTGTAGGGAGCTCCAGAGTCTAGTGTGTAACTTAAACGAAGGAGAGGTTCGAAGATGCTCGACCGAGTTTACGAGGGAGAGGGACGAGACTTTCTATTGTTTGCACTTGCTTTTCACTCGAAAGACAATGATCTCTCTCTTCTATAAATATAAAGCGAAGCAAAGTCGCATGGCTCTTCGGTGAAGAAAGCTCAATAAACACAGATGAACACGATGCAGGGCATAGCATAACCGAGACCACTAATCATTTCATGACGCTTGGGTCCTTTGGATGCGTGCAGTGAGAGCTACCCACTGATTAAAGTGGAAGAAGTGGAACCTTAGAATTTTTGAGGTTTAAGGTGAATAATGAGGAATGGGGACTCTTTTGTCTATAGTATACATCATTTGGCTCCTTGGGGTGAAGTTAAAACGACAGAGTTCTTTGTAATCATATTTATAGTCTTAATATGATTCAAGTCTTTTTATGTTAGTATGCTTTAGGAGGAGGTTTAGTCATTCCCTTTTGTGGTATTAATATAATTGTTGATCATTTCTCATCAAAAGGAGAGAATAGGAAAAACTATTACCTCCATGGTTGACGTGCTTTCTACTGCATTCACTAATTCACATAGAAATTTTATATTTTTAAAGCTTAAAACGATCTCCTTTCTCATACTTTTTTTTTTGATAATTTGGATTCGTTAAAAATTTAATCATACTTCTAATATTGTAGTCGTGATAATGGCTTAAAATTTAATTACAATGAAATCTTTGCTAGATGAGTCTGTAAATATCTCATGTCTTCGTATGGTGCTCTTTTGACATGCAGGTTAATGATATTCACCGTGCTGATACATGCAAGATAGTTCCAGCAAAATTTTCGGGCTCAAAAGAAATTGTTTCGCTTCATTTTCGTAGGCTTGTAAGTGATTTAACATTTAAGTTCGCCTTCTAAGATGATTTAAATTTTAAATTAAGCATTTTAAATATTTACTGCTAACAAAGTGTGGTGTATAATGCATATAACTGTGGATTTGGTTACATGGATGCATTTTACAGTTTGCATTATATATTAGAGTTCAATGATTGCTTTTCTAAAGTGTTGATAAGGAAAGCTGCAGGGATTTCTGTAATCTCTTTGAGCAAACTTTTTATATGGTGATACTACCAAAATTGAGCAAACTTATTATTTATTTTTCTTTAAAGTTTTATTTTATTTTTATTAAACGTCAGGATAGTTTGTTACAAATGTCTATAACCAAGCATTTATATGTGTGGACCACTGTTGGTGTTAGATGAATGATTATAATTAACGTCATAAAAACAAGCTAATGTATGGTACATCTTGATAATAACCTTCTACTAAACTAGCTAAATAACTAGAACAAATACGAATACAAATTATTTTTCGATCTAATGAGCAAGCGTTATCAGATTGTTTATTATGGTGACTATTTTTCTCTTCATTAGTACAAATGTAGTTTCTGGCTGTTGCAAATTTTTTCCATTATTATATTCTTCTGTGTAGTTTAGTTTGGCTGAAGGTGGAATAAGTTATACTTCCACATGAGTACAGAAATTTAATAATAAATTTTAGATAGAATAGGTTTTAGTCCAGGATACTTGTCCCATGGGTAATTCTTGCAGTTTGTTAAGTTACCATTTAGAAGGAAGTTTTACAAGCTGTGCAAACTTTTAAGTTGTTAACCTGTTTGGTTTTTGTTTTTATTTTTCGCGTATTGTTTCAAATTGGTTAAGGGTCAGGTGTGAGGTGTGAGTTTTCTATACTCATTTTGTTTGTAAGGATCTCAAGTATTGTTCTGAAACTTTAGAATTATGTCCCATTAATAGTTCTCGGAGATGATGAGGGTGTTGGGGGAGTTAACCTAGTTGAGATGATCTGGAGCACCTGCTAATCCTAATGTTCTACCTTGAAGTATCAGTGTATTTTGAGCATTAGTCCCATTTCATTTTCTTAATAAATAAAGAGATTTGTTTCCTTTTTTAAAAAAAAATTCTTGCAATTTGTTAGCTTCTTTTTCTTTTTGGTTCCTTTATTTGGAATTTCCTTATTTATTTATTTTTTATTTTCATTTTATATTTGAATTATTTATTGGTTTGTGCATGGTATTCTTGCACAAGGGCCTTCTCGATATCGTTCTTATTCCAATTTTATTAGATTGTGTATTCTTTCACTGAGAAATGAAAATTGGATTTTCATAGAAAGTGAACAATTATTTCTTTTGGCATACAGTTTTCCATGCATTCTGATTCTGACATTGTTTTTTCAGCAGTCTAGTGTCTGTTCTGTTCACTAAATTCTCTCTGCTTTGCAGCTAGCGGGTTCTGCGTCTGGCGTTGATCTTGAGGAGATCTACTTTGATTTCAGAAAACAACGATTTATTTATTCAAAGGAGAAGGAGACGTTCTGCAAGCTTCCTTACCCAACAAAAGAAACTTTTGGTTATTATCTAAAGAATACTGGCTATGGCTCCGAGCCTAAAGTTGTAGCTGCTGTTGAAAAATGGGGGCGCAATATGTGAGTTTTCTTTTGCGGTTCACTTTTATTATTATTACTCTGTGCATGTGTTTGAACGTGGATGTTTTACAATTGACTGCTGCATGCTTGAATGGCGTGATATGGGATAACAAAGATAATGTTTCCACAATACATTATTACATTTAATGTGCACCATTCCACTCATTTGATTGAGTGACTTAGTTCCCCAGATAATGTTTGCTGGATATCTATTATTTAAAAGGATTATGTTGCACAGAGATAATCCTGAGTTACTCAATTGACAGTTGGATTTCATTGGACTTTTAACGTCAGGGAGGATGGAGAGATCATGATTCTTACATCCTTCGGGGCATTTTCCATGGAAACCATCTGTTAACCGCTTTTTGCTAAACACTTTTTGATGTAGTAGGATTAGGGTAAATTAGGGGGTTATGGTCAAATCCTTAATTGATTAGGATTGGGATTAGCTTCCTTGGTTTATTAGGATTAGGATTAGTTTCTTTGATTAATTAGGATTAGGATTAGTTTGCTTTCCAATTCTAATATAATAGAGAGATTGTCCTCTTGTATTGGCAACTTTTGATTCATAATAAAGAGTTCTTTGGATTCTTGGAGAGAATTTTTCTTTTATCTCTATAGGCTACATCAATTTGGTATCAGAGTGACCGCCTGGGCCAACGTTCACTGCGGTCAGTGGAAGACAAAAAACTCTTGGTGACGCTGATCACAAGAGGGAGCTTTGTGAGTTGTGCTTGTTGCCGAACAGCACACATCTAATTAGGGGAAACCCTTAAAATTCCAAGAAAGAAAGAAGAAACCAAAGATTTTTCAAGAATTTGCAAGAATGGACTATTACCAATCAAAGATGTCCAAGAAAAAATAAAGCAGTTTGTATAGGCAAGAAAATCAATTTTACTTCCAAGAATAGTGCTGAATTTCTGACTCAAGTGATTCCGAAGATGAATTCCAACTTACTAATTTTTCCAACGCCTAATTTTCTCAAAGAACCTATCATTATCCACATTGGAAATTTGATTCTAGTGTTTCTAGTGACTCCGATGATGTTTCTAAGGCAGTTTGGGACGAAATAAGAAGGCAGAAATATCGACAAAGGGTCCAACCATCCAATCAAATCTGTCTTTCAAGAAACCAACCGACAAGACTTCAAGAACCACAAGCAATTCATGATCTTCAAGCAAGAAACCAACATTTTAATCAGCAATACCAGCCAAGAATTGGTGCTCTTGGAAATCAATTGGCAAGACTTCAAGAACCTCAAGGAATTCAATATCCTCTAGCAAGAAACCAACATTTTAATCAACACATCAGAACTAATGAAAACCAGCACCTTGGACAATATTTTGGAGGTCAATTACTGGGAGATATGATGGAAGATTCGAAATCTTCGGATGAAGGCTTTGTTGAGCATCGTGAAAACTTGAGTATGGCTCGAAGAAGAAAATATATGATGAAAGAACACCTGTGAATCATCTCACCACAAATTTGGAGATCGAAATATTTTCAAGAAAACAGAAATATTCAAATAAAAACATCTATCAGGAGAACTTTCGACAGGAAATGGATGGAATTTGGGTTCTTTTGGGAAAATTCAAGAAAGACAGAATTATAATCTTCAAGATTTTTCAAGAAACCATCAAGAATTACATTTAATCACGTAAGAAGATCAAGAATACAAACAAACAAACTATGAAACTTTGCAAGAAACGAACATAACAGAGAACCAGTGCAAAGATGTAGAAGGGTCAGACAAAATAAAAAGTGAAAAAACATCAGTTGAGGAAGACAAGTCGAATAAAGAAAGTAGAACGTGTGAGGAAGAGTTTGCATTGGAAGAAGAAAAAATCGATAAAATCCAGGAAGACTACACGAAAGATACACTTTAGGATCCCAAACCCAAGTTTCATAAACCTGTAAAAGGTGTTCTTAGGTTGGAAATTGAGAAGCACCATATTTGCCATGTTGATGATGAAAACATGTCCAAGAGTGGTAGTGTGATCAGTGTCTCTATTGATATGATGGATAGTTTGGTTGATTCCACATTTAAAAAGCTCCCTAGGAATGGTTTTGATAGCCATCATCTTAATGGCAGCTTGAAGATAAAATTTTCTATCCGGAAAGATATTTCTGGAAATGGATCGATTTCACATGAAAATGGTGATACAAACACAGATGATTTCCAATTTGGAACCCTCTCCTTTTTAATGAAATCTACGATCCAGTCCATACCCAAATTTATTGAAATACCTAAAACCCATCTCCAATTGGCTTTTCTTCATTACTTATGGAATATGCTCATGTTTCACCGGCAATAGATTTTCCTTCACTGACATGGGATGAAATTTGGTTGTTATTGGCATTGGATGATTAGAAAAAAATTGGTTTGAATGACTTACTTTTTTATTTCTATCTTCGTTTTCGTTTTAAAACTCGAGGACGAGATTTTTTTTTGTTTTTTGTTTTTTTGGGAGGGATAGAATGATGTAGTAGGATTAGGGTAAATAGGGTATTATGGTCAAATCCTTAATTGATTAGGATTGGGATTAGTTTCCATGAATGATTAGAATCAAGATTAGTTCATTGGTTTATTAGGATTAAGATTAATTTCTTTGATTAATTAGGATTAGGATTAGGATTAGGATTAGTTTGCTTTCTAATTCTATACAAGTAGAGAGATTGTCTTCTTTTATTGGCAACTTTTGATTCATAATAAAGACTTTTTTGGATTCTTGGAGAGAATTTGATGTAATAGGATAGGGATATTTGGTAAAATCAAGTTAATCTTGGTTAATCCTTGATTAATTACTTCTTAATTTCCAATTTAGTTTTAATCTCTTTTGGTTATCCTTTTGGGACTCTTATAATTCTCTATAAATAGAGAGAGCCTCCTTGTATTAGGTCATATTCACATTAATAAAAAAACTCTTGATTTGATTCTTGACGATTTCTCTCCTTTTAGTACTAGGCTACATCAAATTGGTATCAGAGCATCTAATCTGGGCCAAGCTAACTGTCGTCGATGGAAGCTTGGGAAACTCTTGGCTACAAAAATCGCAAGAGGGAGCTTCGTGAATTGTGTTTGTTGTCAAACAACACACACCTAACTAGGGAGAATCCTTTAAATTCAAAAAAATTGAGAAGAAGCTTGAAGAATCATCCAAGAATGGAATTTTATAGAAGATCTAATGCATTTTGGTATATAAATTACTATTCGTGCTATGAAGAACGACCAAGAAGGTTGAAAACATGTTCGAGAAAATTCAAGAATCGGTCCTACAACAATTTTGATGAAGAAACCTATTCAAGAACACCCAATTTGTACATCAATCCTGAAATATTGGAGGAAATGAAGAAGGGAGCCAAGAAAATCCAATGTTTGTTGGGAGAGATAACTCAAAACGTGGAGTAACTTTTTGAACATTTGCAAGAACTTAAAAAAGTATTAATGCAAGAAAATCAAGAATCCATCCAACGAGGTTGTGAAATCGGGCAAGAAACGAATGGAAAAGAAATCCATTGCAAAGATGAAGACCAACTGCACAAAAAGAAAATTGAAGAAATTGTCAACAACAAGGTTAAAAAAATCAATGAGATTAACTCTAAGATTGCACAACATGAACCAGACGAGGAGGAATAATCGATTAATGAAAATGATGATGGGGACGTGGAAAGCAAAGCCACGATAGAAGTAGAAGAAAACAATACCCATGGGTGTTTTACTTCGAAAAGGTTCGAAACCCTAATTGCAGGTGACCACGAAACGTGGAAGATGATATGTTCGAAATTGAAAAAAATTGGGTTTCCGAGTGGAATAGACGGCAACATACAAGAGGTGGAATTGAAAGTTGACGAAGGTGACTCATATGAGGAAGATTGACCTATCATTTGCACGATACAGTTCAAAAGATTTGACCCATTACTCTGTTGACCTGACCTGCATGTGTCGCCAAAGCATACCAAAAGAATTACATAAAGAATTTGCATCTTCCATTTTCTGCCCATCCCTAAAGATAAATAATTTTCAAATTTTCGATGAGGTTTTCACATTGTCAAAGGATTTATTTTCACCAATGAGGATCATATCACCGGAAGATTATTGTTGGAGTTCTTACAAAGGATTTACAACATAAAGGAAAATATACCACCTATTAATTTGTTTTTGCTGGGAAAAGATAAATATTCCACCTATTAATCGGGCTCAAGAAATTTGGATGTTATTGATATCGGTTGTGCAAAGGTGTTTTCTTTTGAATGGCTTACTTTTTTTTTTTTTTTTTTTTTTTTTTTTTTTTTTTTTACTTTCATTTCCGTTTTAAAACTTGAGGACGAGTTTCTTTTGGGAGGGATAGAATAAGATGTAATAGGATGGGGATATTTTGGTAAAATCAAGTTAATCTTGGTTAGTCATTGATTAATTACATTTTAATTACCAATTTAGTTTTAATCTCTTTTAGTTATCCTTTTGGAATTCTTGTAATTCTCTATAAATAGAGTGAGTCTCCTTGTATTAGGTCATATTCTCATTAATAAAAAGACTCTTGATTCGATTCTTGGAGATTTCTCTCCTTTTAGTACTAGGCTACATCAGAATTCTTCTTTAATCTCTTTAGCCATATCACTTTTGGATTAAAAATACCCTAAGAAGGCCATTTGTTGGACCGATACTGAAAAAGAAGTTTCAGAGAAGAGGATTGCATTCGAATTATTGAAAGGGCTTTTGGTAATTTTATGAGACCAGGACACTCTTACTTATCAAAATTTCGTTTTTGGGTATCTGGTATCTTATACGTTCATTAAGGGAGTCTGTCATTATTCCCAGCTTCAAATTGATATTATACTATGTGCCTCTTTTTTATTTTTTATTTTTGATAAGAAACAATGTAGTAAGAACAAAAGAGAAGGAAAAAATTTTGGAGGCTGGTGTTGAGGAAATTTTCTTCCAAAAGAACTGCAAAAGAAAGAGCCTTATAGAAGGATTAATAATCATAAGTTATTAATGAATTTATTGTGATTTGAGCACCAACCATGAAGTAGTATGCTATAGACTACGACAAAATGCTCCTAAACTACTCTTTGTACTTATATCCTGAAATACAAAATTTTAAGAATAATAATAATCCACAAAAATGCAATATAAACTAACTGCATCCGACTTCTAATTGAAGTTTGGTTTGCTATGGGATGTGAAGAATCGGATTGGTGGAACCTGATCCTTGTTACAGAATTGGTATGTTTAAAGATCCGTCAGGTTCAGGATTGATCCTAGAATATTAGGTTACTAATTGATGGAATACTAGGCTCGGTGTTTGCACCGATAACTTGGTATATCCACTATAGAACCATTTTATGAAATTTAAATAAAATAAGGTAAAAACGTTAATTTCTTAAATGCGTTATTTTCTTGGTGTACTTTTCTTTAGTTCTCCATCCACCATCAAAATCAAAATCTAAGACAGTGCCATATGTGAAAAAAGATAATATAAAATATATATATATATGATCTTTTAATTTGAATTAACCTCGACTTTTTAGTTCTTATCAATGATTGAAGTAGTTTGTTTAATGCTCCTTTTCTTTTTTAAATGTTTTTGGCTTTACAGATTCGAGTATCCACAACCTACGTTTCAGAAATTAATGAAGGAGCAGTGTATGGAACCATTTTTTGTGTTTCAGGTTGACTCTATTTTATCCAAGGGATTTTGTGTTTACTTTATAGTTTCACTCCCTTCTTTTCCCCTCTCCCCTAACCCCCTCCATTTGATATATTTTGAGAGGCATTTGTAGTTTCTCACACGGTTGTAACTTTGCTGCCTTCCCCCCAGGTTTTTTGTGTGGGACTATGGTGTTTGGATGAGTATTGGTATTACAGCCTGTTTACTCTGTTTATGCTGTTCATGTTTGAGTCAACAATGGCAAAAAGTCGGTTAAAGACCTTAAGTGAGTTAAGACGTGTCAGAGTGGATACTCAGACCCTAATGGTGCATCGTTGTGGAAAGTATGTCATTTCTACTACTTGGGCTACTTTTCCTTTTCTTTGGCCACTCTGGTTCTTGACATGTAAGTGTGATGGTGTAACGTAGGTGGGTGAAGCTACCTGGAACTGAGCTTTTGCCTGGAGATGTTGTCTCCATAGGGCGTGATTCTGGTCAGAGTGGTGATGATAAATCTGTACCTGCTGATATGCTTATCTTGGCTGGAAGTGCTATTGTTAATGAAGCCATTCTTACTGGGGAGTCTACACCACAATGGAAGGTGCTTCACCTTATTTATTACCAAATAGCAAAAGAAAAAAAAAAGAAAAAAGAAAAAGAAAAAGAAGAGAAAAGAAGAACTACATACTTATAGCCTCCAAAATGTACCAAATAGCAAACTTTCTACCACAAACATAACTGCATAGCCCCTTGAAGCTGAAACAATGTAATGTATGATTACAAGTTACGACCTAAAATTACAATAAGAATTAACTTCAAGTACTGAATAATTGTGAAAATTTCCAACCCAAAATTACAAGAAAGCATTTCAGCAAGGTGTTCTTTCTTAATACCTAACCTATGGTATTTATACAATAGTTTCTAACTTTTCTTTGAATACTATTGATGTGAAATGAGTTATTTAAATAAGTTCCTGCAGTTGGGGTACTTTATAAGTGTTGAGAATGATATTGAAAAATTTTATATCCATGTTCCATGACCACATTAACTAGAACTTATCTTCCCAGGTTTCAATAACTGGGAGAGGAATCGAGGAGAAGTTATCAGCTAAGAGAGACAAAAGTCATGTGTTATTTGGTGGGACCAAAATACTCCAGCATACTCCGGATAAGGTAGATTTGTTGAAAGGAATCTGGTGGCTATAGTTTGGATCTTGTGAATATTCTCATTTTTTATTATTTGGGTGGAGACAGACCTTTCCTCTTAGAACCCCTGATGGTGGCTGCCTAGCAGTTGTTTTGCGAACTGGATTTGAAACAAGTCAAGGGAAACTAATGCGCACAATTTTGTTTTCTACAGAGAGGGTAACTAATTTGACATTTTTTGGTTTGCAACCATAATGAAATTTATACTATGCTTCTCGTCCAAGATCTGATAATATGTATCTATATATCTTTTGCTCCAATTGTAGGTTACAGCTAACAGTTGGGAAAGTGGCCTATTTATTATGTTCTTAGTTGTATTTGCAGTTATAGCTGCTGGTTATGTACTTGTAAAGGTAAGGTGACATACTTTTCTGTGCTCTGAGTTGTAGATCTCAATGATATAGGGTGAAGATAGTTTCTTTGATGCAGGGGTTGGAAGATCCCACGAGAAGCAAGTACAAGCTTTTCCTTAGTTGCTCACTTATAATCACTTCTGTTATTCCTCCTGAACTACCAATGGAACTGTCGATAGCAGTTAATACATCATTAATTGCTCTAGCACGCCGTGGAATATTTTGTACAGAGCCTTTCCGAATACCATTTGCTGGGAAGGTAGTTTACCTATGCCTGTCTGGTGAATTTTCACCGCTTCTTTTGCAATCGAGTACACTTAAAACTCCTTTCTTCATTATAAAATGGGAGATTGTTAATTGATTTTCAAATCATATGTATGATATTTCTATTCATTGTTTTGTAATCCACCTTGGATGCATTAACTTGCAAGACAACTTTCTTTCAGTTTTCATGGCATCACAAAATTATAAAGCTTTAGTTGGGAGATATCCTAATTTGATAAGAAACCAAAACTTTCATTAATGAAAGAAGAATTACAAAATTGGGTGGTAAATATCATAAATACAAAAGAGAGTGGAAGCCATACACCAAGAAGAGTCATTGAAGTGCATGCATGATGTCCAAAATTTTGTATGGTTGCTACTCATGTTTCTTGTTTCCTTCATATTTCTTGTAAAACAATATTTACTACACATCCCCAAAGAAGTTGGTCAATGGCGTTGGCATGGATTAGTGGTGGGACCAGCTGATATTAAATTGTTGGAAGAGAGGAGAGACTGTAGACTGTTGGAGGAGGAGCTATGGTGACCACTTCTTTCCACAAAACCACAATCTAGGTTGACAAAGAAAGTGGTGTGGTAAAAAAAAAGTTTGAGTTGGTTACTTCAATTAGAAACTTTAAACTGTACAAGATCATGAAAGTATTCAAAAGAATTAAACTTATATGTGAGTTGCCTTACCAACAAATTTTAGTAAAGTTAGATATTTATTTCATGAGATTGTTGAGGTCAAGCTTGTGCTGGTGTGACACTCATGGATATAAATGCTTTGTAAAATTGATTAAGAAGCTCTTATTTGCGAGGAAGGATATGTTGGAGCCACAATGGTAGGTAACTCATAGCTGAGTTGCAAACATTCTCTCTCTGCTATCTATTAGGAATATTAGTTGAGAAATGTTAGGAGAGCGTCTATCCGTTAGGACTATTAGTTAGGAAATGTTAGGAGACTTATTAAGATATTAACTGCACATGTTTGTCATTAGACATCAGTTAAGAGAGTTGGTTAGGGAAGAGTTATCATAAATGGGGAGTGGGTAAGAGAGATGAAAGAAGACAGAAATTTGGAGTTTAATTTTGGGGAAGTTGTGGTCTCTTGAAGCACTTGGATATTGTAATATTTTCTTTCTTTATATTGTAATACGATTTCAATGTTACTATTTTCTTCCATTTTCAAGATGGGGGTCCTATCAAGGACTTGGAGTTTGATGCAGTTTAAGGCGTCACTTTGGTGTTTAGCACTAATTGGACGGTTATATGTCTTAGACTTGTTTGTGTTTTTTTAATTGTATTCCAACAATTTGGGATGCTTGTAATTTTCATTGTTTTTTAAATATTATTTTTGTTGTTCTCTTATATCTGTTGAGTTTGGTTTTGCTTTGTGTTGATGTATTGCCTTTTTAGAGCTGTCATACATAAATCTGTGTTGTGTAAACTCGTTCTTATCCTGTTTTTGTTGGAACGGCATGTTAGTACCTCTCTCTTTGTGTGTTTGTAATCAAATTTTGTATTGTTTCTTCTTCTGCAGGTTGATATTTGTTGTTTCGATAAAACTGGAACATTGACATCAGATGACATGGTTTGCTCATATTGAACTCAAAATATGAAAATAGTTATCCATTATGCAATATTATTCAAGATGTTCATTCTTCTTCACTTTCTGGGCATCTGTAGGAGTTTCGAGGAGTAGTTGGGTTGAGTGATAAGGAGGATTTGGAAACTGACATGACTAGTGTGTATTTGCGCACAGTTGAAATTCTGGCTTCTTGCCATGCATTGGTTTTTGTGGACAACAAGTTGGTAAGCTAGCTTCATTCTTGAATCCTTGATATATCTATCTATGAGAAGAAAAAGTCTGCGAATATGCTCCTTACAAAATATTGTACACTGGAACACTATATTTGGTCTTCACTTGTCTGTAGGTGGGGGATCCTCTTGAAAAGGCTGCTCTCAAGGGAGTTGATTGGATTTACAAATCTGATGAGAAAGCCATTCCCAGAAAGTAATGCTCCCCCCTTTCTTTTAAGGACCTGCAAAAATATGAATTTATGTATGTGGGTATACTTATACATCAGTACATGTAAATTGTAATGTAGAAAGATACCTTAAATTGTGTCAACCTAGTTGAGATAGTTAGGTGCACCTGCTGATCCTAGAATTCTATAGTTAGTTGTATCTTTACTCTTTTGTTTCTTGTACTTTGAACATCAGACTCTTTTCATTATATCAATGAAAAATTATGTTTCTGTTTCAGAAAAAAGAAAGATACCTTACATTGATTGAAGTTTTAGTTTAAATATGATCTCCTACGTACTATGATTAAAGTTATAATTAAAAAATTTTATGTTTACAACTGTGATTAAAGTTACAATTAAAAAGTTTTATGTTTACATGTCCTCAGCATGTAACTAGTTGTGCCTTGGGCCATGGTCAATCGGTCAAGAGATAAAATACAAATTTAAATTGGTTTGAGGTTATAAATTGAATTTTGGGATCACCTACCTCAAATATTAATACCCAAGCTTACTAATACTAAAGGAGGTCGCTCGTCCAGTCCATTTTGACTGGTATCTCAACTTATTTTTTTCTCTTTGTTTAGGTCCCTATATATATATATATATATTATAGGAACTTTGTTTAGGTCCCTATGACCATTAATAAGTCTTAGGAGAAGCTCATGAGAAGCTTCTTAGGGAGGAAGGGGTGGATGGGGCCATGGGGGGAAGAATTTTCTCTTAATGAGGTGGGAGATGGTGTCCAAGCGGTTGGACCATGGGGGTTTGGCTTAGGTAACCTTAGGGCATGATACTTGGCTCTATTGGCTAAATGGTTCTAGCATTTTCCTTGTGATGCGAAACATGGCTTTCTTGGCTAACCTTAGTAACCTTAGGGCAGGATACTTGGCTCTATTGACTAAATGGTTTAAACATAGCATTTATTTTAAGGCTATGTTTTATCAGTTGTGGGTTTTGCTGTCAAAGTATCTCCTGCCAGCTTTTTGGTTCGGAAGCTTGCGTGGTGTTATCTTTCTAAATTTTCCTTGTGACACCAATTCCATTTGACGTAAGGTAATTTGTGAGCACGTATGGGGCCACATTCTTTTGAGTGGATTTCGGATGGGGTTTAGAAAGGCACTTCCAGAAACCTGTGAAGGATATTTTGGGCAGTTTCTCTATTTCTCTCTTTTTGTTTAGTGTTTAGTGGGGAATGAGATTAATACTTATTTTTGGGAGGATATGTGGATGGGGGATAGACCTATTTGCTCTTTGTTTCCTTGATTATGTTATCATACATCCAAGAGGGACCATATATATTATAATGGCTTCCATTCTCTTCTTTCTAGAAGAGTGTCCTCTTTTTCTCTGGCTTTTTGCCCTCATTGTTCGATAGGTAAACAAAGAATATTGTGACCTCTTATCTTTCATTGGAGAGCTTGTGGTTAGCCTTGGGAGTGGGAATCATCGTCCTTTGGGTCCCAATATTGTCAGTGGGTTTTCTTGCAGTTGCTTATTCTCTTGCCTTGTGAAGCCTCTCCTCTGCCTAGCTTCTGAATCTTTTCGTTGCTACAGAAGGTCAAAATTTCGAAGAAGGTTTAATTCTTTGTATAGTAGGTCCTTCATGGAAGAGTTAATACCAGGGATTGTGTTTTGAGAAAGTTGTTGGGTTTGTTAGGATAGGACCACAGTGTTGTCTTCTCTGCAAGAGGCTGGTTGAGGATCTTGACCACATTTTCAGGAGTTGTGACTTCACTGTTTTTGGTACAAAGTGGCTTCTTTCTGGTTTTCATTTTCCACCTAGCTTGACCTAAAGGGTGTAGCTTTATATGCCCGTGCAAGAGCCTCTTAGGAAGATAAAATGTTTCTTTGTACTTCGTGCAATCTTTATTCACGTGCGTCTATTTTTCAGAACAGTCATCTATACACATTGAGTTTACGTTCAATGTTACTTGAGCAATTTACGTTATCCTCTTCATTCTTCAATATATATTTTGGGTTATAAATTTTTTTTTTTGCTTCTGCTTTAAGTTTTGTCATCAGCTAATGCTCTTTTCATTTCTCACTGGGTGAAACATTCAGTTATTATAGTCATTATTTAACTCTTCATTGGCTATGCATTTTTCTTTATTTTCATTATATAATTTACTTTTAATTAATTGCAGGGGTAGTGGCCACGCTGTCCAGATTGTTCAGAGGCACCACTTTGCTTCACATTTGAAGAGAATGGCAGTTGTTGTGCGCCTTCAAGAGGAATTTTTTGCATTTGTGAAGGTCTAATGGTTTTTTCTGCATGACCAGTATACGTCATAGACATGTTTATTTCTAGTTAGTATTTACCTTGTTTCATGATTATTATTATTATTATTTCTCTTTTTCCTTTTTGGGATGAAGAACCATACATTCATAGAGAATATGAAAGGATACACAATGGGTAACTAAAAGGGAAAAAAAAAAAAGAACGAAAAAACCAGCTAAAACATTGAAAGCAACAATCTTTTAAAAGAGAGGCTAGATTTATGTGTTTATTTTAGGTTCAATCCATGGTGACCACCCACCTAGGATTTAATATCCTATGAGTTTTCTTTGTACCAAAATGTTGTAGGGTTAAGCGGGTTATCCAGTGAGATTAGTTGAAATGCGTGTAAGCTAGTTTGGAAACTCAGTTACATAAAAAAATTCTATGTATTTATTGTATTTATTTATTTTTCTTTAAAGAAACCAACATTCACAAAATTGAATGAAAGTATAAATAAAGGGCTTTGAAAAAGAATTGCTCAAGCAAAAGGACAACAGAAGACAAAACAAAACAAAAGGCACATCAATATAACTAGACTAGCAAGTTAGCAACCTTCACTTCCTGCGTTTGCATCATCCATTCCGACTTCTTAAGGAACACATGGCTTGAAAGAGGAACAATAGAACCTGTTGGGCACAGAGAGAAACCCCACTTATCCATATTCTTCAATTTTTTATACTTCAACACTTGAAGGACTTCCTCCCTTTTGATACATTTGTATTAATGAAATTATGGATTTCAAAAAAAAGATAAAATAAAAGGCAAAATTACAAGAAAACTGCTATAGCTTATAAGAATGCATTATTTAAAAAATTAACTACTAAACTCTTAGAATGCCCATAGAGAGGAAGGGAAATGCTCACTCCCTAAACCTCCTTTCCACACTTCTTAAACCCGTTAAAACTCTCCTATTTTTATCGAGCCATAAAATTTAAAAAGTCCAATGAGAGGCTAGAATGAACGTGTGTGCCGTAGTAATTTATTTATCTTGAAATTGGGTTTGGTGGAATATCATACAAATTCTTTGTTTCATAGTTTTATAAACTTTCATGAAATATGAACACTATTTTTAGGGTGTTTATAAAAAAAACTCTATTTTGGAGTGTTGGAGTTCTACACGTATCTTGCAAGATATGCTCATATTTTCATCAATAACGTAATTTGGTGAACACAATGGCGAAAATAAAGTCATTGATACTATTGTTATTTAATTTCAGACCTGCTAGGACATGGTAGGAAGATATGTAGCATACATTTGGGTTGCATATAAGTATTTAGATTCTGGAGCCAGAGTTACATGTCTAGTTTGTGTATTTACGATACAAATAATTATTTGAACCTCTCCAGTCTAAATAAACTTGGTCTCTTCATTTCAGGGTGCCCCGGAAACCATCCAGGAGAGGCTCACTGATATACCTTCATTTTATGTTGAGACGTATAAAAAATATACACGACAAGGTTCCCGTGTCCTTGCTCTTGGTTACAAATCACTTCCGGACATGACAGTGAGATATTCTATCCCAACCCCCCACCACATCTGTGTATAAACATAAAAGGACCGTGCATTATATTGTAATGGCTTGTTTTCACTGTTATCAATGTTGTCAGTCTAATAGCCCCTGTTTTTGTCACAGTTGACAATTTCATTTTTTTTTGTTATGGTTATTTTTCCAACTGGGATTTCCATAATCATCATTGTCATGGACGTTATCACCATCTTTGTCTCAAAACATGGACACTATATTTAGCACTGCTGTTTTCCCACACGGGGATATGCACCGGAGACATGCTGGACGTGTGATTTGAAATCTCTGATCTTAATTACTTTTAAAATCTCGAACACGTTAAGGCCATATGAACATGAAGGGGAACACATTGGGTGGATGACACATGTATGGGAGAAAATGATCAAAACTATTTTTCAAAAGATATATTAGAATAGGTAACTTAGGTGCAATGAAAAGAAGGGTAAAAATCTATTGGAACTGAACAATAAATAAACCAATTAATAAAAAATGAAGAAAACAATGATATTTCTTTTATAAATGACCTAATTTCTTAGAACATGGTATGCCTCCTTGTCTGTACTATCTCATGTTTGTGTCCATGTTCCTTAGATCATTGTCATTGTTTTCTTCATTGTTGTCAATGTCATATTAAGTAATATTTGAAATGAAATGTACATAAATCCATAAATTCATTATGAATACTTCATTTACCTGGCTGGTTTCTATTTCTTTCCAATATTGAAGGTTAGTGAAGCTCGAGGCCTGGATAGGGACTTGGTGGAGAGTGACCTGACATTTGCTGGTTTTGCGGTAATCAGGGACTTGCTCTCTCTCTTGTTTCAGTTTTAGTTTCTGATTATATTTTCTCTTGTCAATCATTCTGAAACCAAGTGTTCAATGATTCTCCCAATTTTTACCCTTACGATATATTCAGCTTGAAATTAAAGCTACTTTTCTGTTCCTTTTTTGTCCCTATTTTCATTTGTTTAATGTTTATCAATTACATTCCAGGTGTTCAATTGTCCAATTAGAGCAGATTCAGCTACAATATTATCTGAGCTTAAAGGATCATCCCATGACTTGGTACAGTTTATCCAGCCTAATTATTTCCACTTAATTGCGACTTATAGAATATACTTATTGGTTTACTATATCAACGAGATTTAAGACCGTTGTTAATTTCGTAAGAAAGTAATCTTCTTTCCATTTTGCATTTTGTGTGTCTATGATGGTAAGCTATAATATGAATTAATCAGTACCAGGGGATTATGAAGTGAATTTGTTCTGTGTGAAACTGAGTTATATTCTTTAGTTTCTCTACTCAGAAGTGAAATATCTGACTATGGTACTCTTTGGAATTCAGAATTGAATTGTGGATCTTTGAAATAAGATTTTCTGGATTAAGCATCTAACTGGATGAACAAGACATTCTGGGCATCCGAAAACTATAAACTTTTGAAAATGTACTCGATTAGTTCTTAATTCTTATATAGTTTTATTCTTGATAGAATCAGAATGTCAACCCACGGTAATTTATGACAATTATTCCAAGTACGATTGTTGTAATTTATCTGATGGTACATAGATTCAACTCCAATTTGCAAGTCAACGTCCATTGAATTTTTAACATCCATCTGGATTCTAACCATGACCGTAAGGAGTTCTCTTTGATCCCTGAAATTGTCCTTTGATCTCCTGTCCTATGTTTGTCACGTATGACGTAACTGTAAACTCGGTCGATTTATCAAGACATTCTTGTAGGTCTTGTTATGTCTTATAGGCAATCTAATTGGTAATTTTTTTCCCACATTTGCTACTACCTCTCATTTTGTGGGTGTCGGTCACTACGCCTTTATGTAATTATGATAATCTTGTTCTTTTGTACTGAAGTCATTTGTTAGTAGGGGTAGACTCCCATGTTCTGGGACTTGTTTCTTTTTTGTATTTCCTTGTATTCCTTCATTTTTTTTCATTCTTTTTTCCTTTCATATGTCCACTTTTCTTAATTGAAAATAAATGATGTTAAATGTTCCCATCTTCAATCTCTTTCAGTGCCGCTCATATTTTATTCTCATTTATTTGAAGCAAGTGGAAGAGTGAAATACATTTTTTTTTTTGGTTGTATTAGGTAATGATTACTGGTGACCAAGCTTTAACAGCGTGCCACGTAGCTAGTCAAGTTCATATTACCTCAAAGCAAATTTTAATTCTCAATTCAATGAAGGGAACTGAGGAACATGAATGGCTTTCCCCAGATGAGTCGCAGACAGTTCCCTACAGGTGAATTTTATTAGCATTTAAAATCCTTATTTTGATTCTACTTTTTTCCCCTTGCCTCTCAACCGCACCGATTTACATTTTTTGTCCTTACATATGTTAATGTTTACATTTACTTGATTTCTTTGTCCTCATATGTATTTCCTCAGAGAGAAAGAGGTGGGAACTTTATCAGAGACGTATGATCTTTGTATTGGAGGTGACTGCATCGCAATGCTACAACGCACCTCCACTGTGCTGGATGTTATTCCATATGTTAAGGTTCTCGATCTTTCTCTCTTGTAAGAATATTGTTTCTCGCAGTGATGCCAACTTGATGCCCCATACATGTGAACTGTTTTATTAGGTTTTTGCAAGAGTTGCTCCTGAGCAGAAAGAACTGATTTTGACCACTTTCAAAACAGTTGGAAGAATGACGTTAATGTGTGGGGATGGAACAAACGATGTTGGAGCTTTGAAGCAGGTCTTGACTTAAGATGTCTATTGACTTATATTTTAATGCATTAACAAATGTTATGTGGAGCAAGAGAGATTTTATGCTCGAACATTTAGTTTGGATGTTTGAGATGAATGTCTTCCCTTTATAACAATCTTATATCCTTGTGTTTCAGGCCCATGTAGGAATTGCTCTCCTAAACGCAGTCCCTCCTCCTCAAAGTGGTACCTCTTCTTCAGAAGCATCTAAAGATGAGGCTGTACGGTCTGCAAAGTCAAAGAAATCTAAGCCTTCATCCGAAACATCAGGAAAAGCACTTTTAAGCGGGGAAGGTTCTTCAAAAAGCAAAGGTGGTGCAAAAATGGATTCTGCTGCTGAGCAAGCTAGTAATCGTCCACGGACACCTGCAGAGATGCAAAGACAGAAGCTAAAGAAACTTATGGATGAGTTAAACGAAGAGGGCGATGGGCGCTCTGCTCCTATTGTCAAGCTTGGAGATGCATCCATGGCATCACCATTCACCGCAAAGCATGCTTCTGTTGCCCCTACTACTGACATTATTCGCCAAGGTCGAAGTACTCTAGTGACAACTCTACAGATGTTTAAAATACTTGGTCTCAATTGCCTCGCTACTGCCTACGTACTGAGCGTTATGTATTTGGATGGTGTAAAGCTTGGCGATATTCAAGCCACTATCAGTGGAGTTTTCACAGCAGCCTTTTTTCTCTTCATCTCACATGCACGGCCCCTTCCGACACTCTCAGCAGAACGCCCCCATCCACATGTCTTTTGCTCTTATGTTCTCCTTTCTTTGTTGGGCCAATTTGCAATCCACTTATGTTTCTTGATTTCTTCAGTGAAAGAAGCTGAAAAGCATATGCCTGATGAATGTATAGAGCCTGACTCAGATTTTCATCCCAACTTGGTTAACACGGTTTCATACATGGTAAGCATGATGCTTCAGGTGGCAACCTTTGCTGTAAACTACATGGGTCATCCCTTCAACCAGAGTGTATCCGAAAACAAGCCGTTCTTATACGCTCTCTTGGCTGCGGTCGTTTTTTTCACTGTTATTACCTCTGATTTGTTTAGAGATCTCAATGACTGGCTGAAACTGGTTCCGTTGCCTGTGGGACTGAGGGACAAGCTTCTGGCTTGGGCACTTCTTATGTTCTTGTGCTGTTACTCTTGGGAAAGACTGTTGAGATTTATGTTCCCGGGTAAAATCCCGGCATGGCGGAAGCGACAACGACTAGTGGCTGCTAATCTGGAGAAGAAGAAACAGGTCTGAGTGGAATTTTTGGTGGCAAGTGTGGAGGAATCAACAGTTGATAAGCAATGGGTTCGAGCCCATGTATTGTAGCAATAGAAGAAACTGATGATTTATATTTGCCACTGAGGCTTACTTAGTGGTGGAATTTTGTCAAAATTACTTATAAAATTTAGGATTAGACATGCTATTTATGGGTAATCTTAGACTGACAACTATTGATTGGGCTCAGTTTTTCAAATTCAAAAGATGTAAATGACACATTTAGTCATCGTTGCTTTATCCTAATTTAATGAAATGCTGTTCCACAGTTCGGTACTACATGTATTTATTTATTTTATTATTTTGAGTAGAACTAAGGATGAGGATTTGAAGCACTCCCTCTACGGTGCTTTTTCTATCAATTAGATCCTTTTCCATGGAATAAAGTATCCAAGCATACCTATTTCTTCATATTTCTATTTTCGTGAAATTTCTTTCTTCTTTTAAGCGGAATAAGATTTTAAGTTATGCTATATTAAGCGGAATTGTTTAAGAAGAAAGAAAAGACGTTACTTCGCCATCAATTGACCTCAAAGAGAGTAAGGGATTTCCTTTGTTTGAATCCATAGAACTTTTGTTCTTCCATTTTTTTTTATTTAATTCTTCATTCTTTTACCCAAAAGACCTACTGGTCGGCGGTTGCTGCCTACGACTCAGTGTGTGTGGTGCTCGCTGATTGGAAACAAAAACATCCGGATGTTGATCTTGTCTAATGGTTGGAGATTCCACGATAACAAGAAATCGAAATGAATTGTTTGATGTTTGTTCGTTCTCCCCTCTTCAATTCCCAATGAATAATTTGAAAAAGCAAGAGCAGCAAGTCCAAGTAAATAAAATACGAAAACAAATATGCAATTTTTTTAAGATTAAACAAAAGGATTTGTAAATAAAAGTGCTAATGCTAGGAAGGAGTAATCGTTTAGTTAAGCTCATTTGGGTAAAGTATCATATTTTGTTATGTGCATCTTTTTTTCTCTCTCTCTTTTTAATCTAAATATATTTATCACATTTAAATATATAACTGGTCATATTATATCGGTTAGTTGTGTAATCTAGTGTCGAAAAGTCAAGTCATGTAAACTTAATGTATAAATTGATTGAAAATTGTTACGTTTTTCAAATTATGGTTTTAAGATAAGTATGTCAGATGGATTTAAACTACAAGTTGAACATACATTTTTAAATTTATGTTTAAGAGATCAAATCTTCCACTTTATATTAGGAACACATATTAACTGGTTAAGACATTTTTTTTTGCCTTACTTGCTATAGTTTTATTTGAGAAAATGGAATCAAGGAAGATTGATCTTTCATCTCCTACAACTATTGAAATTGGATGGTTTCTTTCTTTTCAAATTTTTTAAGTCTTGAATTTGTTTGGTGTTTTAAAAGTTCAATTTCAGCTGTGCCATCATAGAAATAACCTAGCTATATAAATAACACAACTTAATAGTAAATAGTATCACACTAACTTGAATTTAATTCAGCTAGTTAAGAATTATAAGTTTGACCAAAAGGTTAGTTCGATATTTTACTCATTATTGAAGTTAAAACATAGCAAATATTACAACTTAATAATAAGTAGAAGTAACTATACAACTTAATAGTAGATAATACAACTATGAATGAAAATGTCAGCTTAGGAGTAGCTTAATTCACTTTATAAGGTCAGAAAATTTTAAGAAACATTGATTAAAAAAATATAAAAAGAACTTAATTTACCAATAAAATATAAGTCTTTGCTAAAATAATGTTTGAATACTACTTTGTTTTCTACATTTTAAAAATTTTCAATTTAATAGGATACTTTTAAGATATGAGATTGTTTATAAGATAATAAAAAACCTAATTTATGAGTTGAGAGTCTTGAGACTCGAGAGATCTATAAAGCTAAAAGTTCCAAATCGAACAGAAATGAAATTATAGTGAAAAAGACAAGAGCATGGGCGACATCAATCTTTATTCTTTTATATATTTGTCTCTCTTTTGATCCAAATTTAATGGTATTAAATTTCATTCTCTTTCCTAATTTCAATTTGATTTATAATGACTTGACAACTCAATCATTAATGTTTTGTTTGACGTAAAAGATTTCAAATAAGAAAAATGACTTCAATTCTCTATTTGGATTTAAAGCAAAATTGATTAGAAATAACTTAAACTAAAATTTCATATTTCTACTACGAAAAATAGAAAGGAAGTAATACGCTTTTTATCTCTTTTTAAGTTTTACCCTTTGCAAGAAGACATCAACTATTAAGTAGTATAAATATTTTTTTGGGAAGTTTTATTATAAATATGAACAATTACCTATAATTATAAAAGCATATCATAAAATCAACCTATTGCGTAAAAACTAAAATATTATCATCAAAGCATAGCTCAACAAACTTGTAAAATTCACTTTGTGGGTTTAATTAATTTCTAAATGGTTCAAATAGAACAATTAATTTACAATTAAACCCTTATAATTATATAAATCAAATATTAAAAAACCTTTCGTTCTTTCTCACTTCTGTTGTCGTGTCGCAGGCTCGCAGCCGCACATCACCACCAACACACAGCTCTCTTTCTTCTCCCTCACTCCCTCCGGCAGTCCCACAAACAAGTTTCGTTCCAATCATTTTGTATTCTTAGTCCTATTTCGTTTTATCCATTTCGAACACAAGAAATGATTTCAAATCCATTTTGATTCGAAATCCTTACAAGTCCATTGGTTCCAACATAGAGGGTTTTATCGCAGAAATTTGTTTCGCCTTTTGAGTTCCCTTCGTTTGTGTCCTATTGGGTAATTTCTCTCTCAGCTTTCACATTATTTCTTTGTTTACTTGATGGAGTTTTGGTTTTCGGCTGCCCTTAATGCATATAATTTGTTCTATTTTGCAGCTTCTTCCATTTCTTTACTCGTTTTTAATATTTGAAATGCTCGCTAGTATGAATTGTGTATTGCTGGATAACTGTTCGGTACAATGTCAATGTTGAATCTGGATGCGTCCTTCTGTAACAAATTTAAGCCATCTCTAGTGTACGAATGCTCAATTAGTAGTTTAATCCGTTTATTAAACCTCTGAGTCCTGAAATATTTTCATGTGGCTGGGAGATATAATATTTCGCCTCTTTTTTTCTTTTAGGTGTTCATACGAGTTGGAATCAGGTTCTTTCAATACAAAAGGGGGGTTAGCTAGTAAAAGGAGGAAAAGATGTTGAGACACTTCCTTGGAAATATGCGGAAACATGTGGTTTGTGCATGTGAAGTGAACAGGGTCAGACCTTATTTGCTTGTGCCAACAAGTGACTTTCATAAGGGGGAGGTAAGATTTCATCCCATAGTTATCAATATTCTTGTTTTTAAATATTTCAGTTTTTTAGTAAGCGAAACCTCCAAAAGAAAAGACCATACACTATACATCTTCAAAATCACAAGATTTCACTCTTTGCATAAATTTACATAATAAGGTAACACCTCATACCAGAAAACAACGTTGACTCGTACCAAAAAGGCATTTGATTACAGCTCGTATTCGTCGTCGGATTGGTGTTGGTGCTACTACTTCTTTTTGGCATGATTCTTGGCTTAGTTGTGGTATTCTTTCTAACTTGTATCCAAGGCTTTATTGTATTACTCACTCTATTTTCGTTTTGTGGAGATCCTTGAATGGCTTGCTTCATCCTTCAATTCCCTTTACAAAGACCCTTTTGACCGTAAGTTTCGGAAGTTGAATGAGGAAGGAGACACCCTTTGGCTTGAAAAACACAACAAAAAAAAAAAATGGCATTTTTGCTGAGCTCACTCTTTGGGAACACTCTGGATGCCATACCAACATTCTCATTCCGTCTATGGAAAACAAGTTAGGATGGTTCTCTTTCTTCTCACTGGTTTTTGAGTATTCAGGCAAGCCCCACCCACCCACCAATCCCCTATAAAGCATCGATACTCCTAAAATGACCAAGTGTCCGTGTTGGATACGTGTCTGACACTGACACGCCCCGACATGCCTCCGACACGTGTCCAACACACCAACTGCCATGTCAATTATTTTATTATTAAGTTTTTATTTCTGACACGCCCCCGACACGACAAGACACTTCTCGACACGGCTGAAGACACGACAACCTGCAAATTAAAAAAAAAACAATTAAAACAGGGCATTTGAAGCCCAAAGCCCAACCGAACATATTTTAAGTTTATTTTAGGGTTCTATTGGCTAACCTCTACTGAAAAGAGTTGAAGACCCCCACAACTTTTGCTTCCTCTTCAAACCCAGCGACTACCAGTTCTCGTTTCCATGCTGGCGACTTGAAGATCTTCACGTTGGCTACTGGAAGACCCACCAACCCTCGTGTCGACGACTGGTTTCTCTCTCCCATTTATTTTTTTTCCTTCTATTTTCATTTTTTCCTCTCTCCATGTGGGTTCCTTCTATTTTTATTTTTTTTCCCTCTCTTCCCTTTGATTTTTCCATCCCATTTCTGCTATTTCATCTTCTTAAATATCTCTTTTTTCTCTCTACATTTTTTATTTAAAATTATGGTTGTTAACTTGTTATTTTAGTGTTTTTAAATGGAATATTTCACAATATGTTTATTGCACACATATATTTAATTTTTTAATAAAAAATAACGCGTCCTTCACGTGTCGTGTCCTACTTTTTTTTAAAATTGGCGTGTCACCGTGTCGTTGTCGTCGTGTCGACGCATCGCGTGTCAGTGTCCGTGCTTCCTAGCCAATCCCTCATCCAATACCAACACGCAGACATACGTGGATGATGTTCAACCCACCCAGGCTCCATTACTAAAAAAGGCCATAGCCTCATCAATTTGTGACAACCCAATTTCAGAACTCATTCACCCTCAATTTGATTGGGATGCAATGGTGATAGCCACTCTCAATTTCATCCTTCTCGACCTGCTGCACCATTAACTCTATTTTGGATGATAAAGCTTTGCTACAAGTTTATAACCTAGAAATCTCACAGACCCTCTGCAAAACAGTTGATTAGGAAACAATTGATAAGCAAAAAATTAAGTTCCTCCCCCCTTCCTCTCTTTTATCTTTCAAATAGCAAATGGTTGTCTCATAGGGGGTGGATCGATCATCGATGTCTATAATCTCCCTCCAACACTTTGGACAGAAGACATCTTCAAACACATAGGTGATTCATATGGTGGCTTTCTTCAATCGTCAAACCAGACTGACACAGGACTACAACTATCCTTTGTGCACCTGGAAATCAAAGTAAACAAAAGGGTCTTCATCCCACATGAGTTGATTATTCCAAAGGAATTGGTTGCTGTTGATCTCCTTATCCGGATTCAAGCCATGGACCTTGACACAAGAGGTCACTGGAAAGAGCAAAAACTGTCGATCAAGGATTGCATTGATGATGGTGTTGTGACTGGGGATCTCCTTGATTCTTGAGATGCTGAAAAAGGTAAATCTCTTGCCATTGACTCATTGCTTCCGATTTCCCCCATCTCTTTCCATATATGGAATCTCTAGCCGCATCTCCTAAATTTAAGGAGTTTACAAACCAACAACTTGCCTTATCTCACATGACCACTAATACGTTGACCCCACCAAATTTTCCCAATTCACCCAATCTGCCACCTTACCCTAATTCAATAATTGAGCCAAAAAAACTCTTCCATTTTAATCGACTCACCTAATCCTCAATTAACCGGACCAATTGCCCTAACTCCACCGACCCATCTTCCTCTTTTAGCTTTCAGCCACAAAACCCTCGCCCTACCCACTTGGACTCCCCATCGTTTTCACAACCATCTCTTTCTACTGTTATTTTTTCGAGAGGGCCCCCCTTCCATGTTGACAATACTTTTTCCACCTCAACAAATAATTCCAAAATCCCCTTTGTTGGTTCTAATACTGAAGGATACCTTTCTAGCCCTACTAACGAAACGAAATTTACCTCCCAGCCTCTCAATTTGACCATTTTTGGAAACCAGCCGGATTTATCTCAATGCCCGTATCCACCCTCCCTCCCCTCCCATCTGATTTAAGCCCGGATATATGATTTCACAACACCAAATGTTGCAACATGTTAACCCCTTCTGCATAGACTATTGACCCACCTATATCCACTTCGTTTCCTATTATACAACAACACCCACCATCCTCACCACTCTTTCCAATCAGTCTACATGATTTGGTTTCATTATTATCCAAATATGGATTATGTGTTATGGCAATTCCAACCAATCCCTCTCCAACTAAAAGTAAGAAACCATCGACCACTATTGGAAAGAAGCCCAAATTACAGAGAGAGTTACATGGCCTCTATTCATTAATCCATTAGGACAAATTTGCTACCTTGGAAATTAGGGAGGGAAACACAGACAATCAATAAAGTTCCTAACTTGTAACGTTCGGGGCCTTAATTCTTGGAGGAAGAGAACCTTGGTTAAAAAGCTTATACAATAACACAACCCAGGTCTTGTTCTCCTTCAAGAAACAAAATTATCTTCTACAAATACCTTATTGATTAAATCTATTTGGAGCTCCTCTTACATTGGATGGATTGCTTTGGATGTCATTGGATCATCAGGGGTATTCTTATTCTTTGGAGTGAACCATATTTTTCTATTCATGACGTCATCAAGGGCCTTTTTACCGTCTCTATTAATGTTTCTTTGGCAAATGGTCACACTTTTTGGCTCACAACTGTCTGTGGCCCCTTAGATAATGTTTTCAAAGCTAACTTTTGGCAAGAACTTGATGGTGTGGTTGGTTTGGGTGGTGAGTGGTGATTTTGATGTCACTAGGTGGTCTTGGGAGAAATCACACGATTGCACCATCTCTGCTAGTATGCGAGCCTTTAATCAATGATATCCAATTATCATTTGCGTGATATTCCGCTGACGAATAGATGCTTCACATGGTCTAACTCTGGTCCTATTCAGTATTTGTCACTCTTGGATCTTTTCTTTCTAACGGAAAATTGTCTTCAGAAATTTGGGCCAATTACTCTTAAATGACTAGACCAAACCACTTCTGATCACTTTCCTTTGGCCTTATCCATAGGAATTATTACATGGGGACCTTGTTCCTTCAGATTTGGAAACTCATGGCTCAAAATTCCTTGTTTTTGTTCATTGGAGAAGGATTGGCGAAAACTTCATCCTATTACTGATTGGCCAGGTCATGGATTTATGATGAAATTACAAGGGTTGAAATCTATAATTCGTGATTGGAGCAATGCACAACACAGTAAAGCATCCAACCTTTCCTCTCTAATGAATCAGTTAACACAATTGGATGATTTGGAAGACAGAGTCGAACTAAACACGTATCAGATAATCAGGCGCTGCTCACTACGAGCACAGATTGAGAATTTGACTTGTTCAAGAACATATCCGTTGGCAACAACAATGTTAGCTCAAACGGCTCATTGAGAGAGATGAAAATACTTTTTTCTCACATAATTGTTGTTGCTCAATGTCGTAAAAGCTTGATTAATGAAATTCTTTTCGGCAGTGGCACCAGTTTATTGACGGATTAGGACATTGAGGCAGAATTTTTGGCTTTTTATTCAACTCTTTTTACTAAAGATGGCTTTTTATTCGTTCGGAGTTGATCTCATCATGCGGAAGCCCCACTTTTGAGTTTGAAGGATACCAATTTAACCTTCTTATGTTCGGGGGTGCCCATATACTCAAAGAAACTCTCGACTTCCTTCACCCAATCCAAGAAAACCTCCCGATGTCATGATGTGTCCATTCCTATGGCCATTCCTTCAATACTTCTGGCTCTCGGGATGTAGCATCTACATCGAGAATTCTAGTATTGTATACGTCATTAGTCCGATCCTTTGTAGGAACTACTCGTAATAACAAACTTGCAGGAGGATTTTTGAGCTTTGACGGACGTTAGGTGTGTGGTAAGTAAGACGAGATCCTACGGTTCACTTTGAGATGTTCATTCTTCCATTGTAGGTAGGGAGATCTACCTTCATTTTGTAGCCAGAATCTGCCCTCCAAGGTGGTCTACGCAAGTTATGGAAGTAATCTTGCCAATCTTGATAGGTGTTTTGCCTATAATACCCCATGTAAGGACCTTCTTGAACCCATTCTTGATTTTCTTGGTTAAATTCTTGAGTGTGCGGCCAACTTTGATTGTCTTCTTCCGAGGATTCAGAGTCATGACCCAGCAGATTTGGAGGAAAAAGTCTGGTCTGTTGCTGATGGAATCTTGCTATGACCCATGGGCGAGCTGCTGCACCACCAGACCCATGCCTGGCCACTAGAGCTTGCTGAAAAAACATTCGGGGCTGGTTTCTTGGAGGGGAACGCACCTGATCTTGAATTCTGATGCCCAAATGTCTCTGCTAACCAGTCTTTCTTGCTTTAGCCATCGGCTATCCTCCACTATCTTGATTTTCTTGATGGTTGTCGTGGGACTCAACTTCCTTGCCTTTGTTGCCCGACATTTTCTTGAACTCATTAGTTATTTGCTCCATTACTTGGTGCACAGCAGGCATGGAAGCCTGCATTGTTGTGAACTTCTCATTGAGCAGATTGATCGCCAACTCAATGGCAACAAATCTTTTGTTGATAGATCGTGGAGATATGGATGCTTCCACATTTGAGGAGGAAGGAGGGGTGACGCCCTTCACCATGATGCCCTATCACGTAGGGTGCTCTGATACCAATCTTGAAGTAGACCCAAATCTTGGAGCAATCTTGAAGTAGGAGTATTGTTATTGATGATCGAAAATGAAGACAATGGTCTCTTTAAATAGACCCAAAGGGAAAGGGATGTTACACACCTAATTAACTAATTCTAAACCTAGGCTTCTTTAAATAGACCTAAAGAGGAAGGGCTTTGTCACCTAAATTAAAATAAAAATTAAACAATAGAACAATTATAAAAGATGACATAGTTTGACTAAGATACCCCTACATCAAATCTCCTAGCCCTGATGGTATGGTTTTACAGTTGAATATTTTAAGTTCTTCTGGTCTACCATTAAATCTGACTTGATGAGCCTTATATAGGGTTTTTATAACTGAGGAGTTATTAATGTTAAGTTGAATGAGACATCTGTTTGATTCCTAAGAAAATAGATTCTAAATCGGTCTTTGATTATCGGCCAATTAGTCTCATTCCTTGTGCTGGTAAGAGTGTTGCTTGTGTTCTTTCTAATTGGCTCAAGAAGCTTCTCCCATTTACTATTGCAGACAATCAGCTCGCTTTTGTGACCAATAGACAAATTCTTGATGCTTCTTTGAGGGCCAATGAGCTTCATGATGACTGGTTGTCTTTAAAGAAGCAGGGCATTGTTCTTAAACTTGACTTGGAGAAGGCTTTTGATATGGTTGATTGGGAATTTTTTCACTCTATTCTTATGATAAAAGGTTTTGGAAACATTTGGCGCACATGGATCAAAGATTGCATCACTAGTGCTAATTACTCCATTATTAATGGTTGTCCTCATAGGAAGATCATCCCAACCCGTCGTATCCAACAGGGAGATCCTCTTTCACCCTTCTTATTTATTTTAGTTGCCAAGTGTCTAAGTCGTCTTCTTGAGCATAGCTCTACTATGGGTCTTACTGTTGCTCATCCTATTGAGAATTCGACTTTTACTCTGAATCACTTGCAGTTTGTTGATGATACTTTGTTATTCTCCATTGTCGAGCGTCATGCTATACAGAACTTGTTTGATGTTGTACGTATCTTTGAATCTGCTTCTGGGCTTAAAATCAACTTTGCTAAGAGTGAGCTTCTTAGGATTCATGTTCCTGACTCAGATTTTAACGGGCTTCTGAGTTCTTCTACCTGCAAAAGGGGTTGTTAGTTTACTAAATATCTTGGGCTTCCTTTTGGTGACAACTCCAATTCTGTTCCTTTTTGGCAGTCGATGATGGTGGAGAGATTTCAGTATAAACTTTATAATTGGAAGTGTGCTTATATTTCGAAAGGTGGCAGACATATGCTTGTCTAGGCTACTCTTTCTAATCTCCCTACGTATTATTTGTCCTTGTTTAGGGCATCCTCTTCTATCATCAATTGTCTTGACAAGATGGTTCGAAATTTCTATTGGAAGGGTTCTCATGGTGATGGTGGTATGCATAATGTGAAGTAGAAGATATCTCAATGCCCCAAGCTTTTGGGTGGTCTTGGTATTGGAAACTTTAAACATCGGAATTCTCCCCTTCTTGCTAAATGGACTTGGTGATTCCTTACTGAGCGTGATGCTCGATGAAGATCTCTCATCGTGGCTAAGTATTACTCCACTGGTTGTACCTGGCCTACTCCTCATGCTTCAACAAAAGCCCCTTGGAGGTTTATTTGTCAGTTTATTGGTTTGATTACAGCTCGTATTCGTCGTTGGATTGGTGATGGTGCTACCATTTCTTTTTGGTATGATTCTTGGCTAAGCTGTAGTATTCTTTCTAACTTGTGTCCAAGGCTTTATCGTATTACTCAGAGATCAAAGGCCACCGTGGCTAATGTGGGTTTCAACTTCTGCTGCTTGGGATTTAAATCTTCGTCATAATCTTACTGAAATGGAGATTTCTGAATGGGTTGATTTATCGCTTCACTTGTCTTCTATTAGATTCTGTTTCTCTCCTGATTCTTTGTGTTGGCCTCTTAATCCATCTATGGTCTTTACGGTTAAATTTCTTATGGATGATTTGGTGGGTGCTAAGGATAACTATTTGTCTGATCTTTTATTCGGTGATTTAGAAAGATTGTTACCCAAAAAGATTAATTTTTTTTTTATGGGAGCTTAGTTTGGGTGCCATCAATACTGTGGATTGTTTGCAGCATCGTTTGCCTGATATGTGTCTTTCAACTTCTTGGTGTCACATGTGTCGCCAACATGGTGAATCTCCTATTCATTTGTTTTTGCATTGCTCTTTTGCTGCTAATTTTTGGAACATTGTTCTTCCTGCTTTTGGATGGTCCTTTATCTGCCCTAATTCTATCTATGATGCATTGGCTTCTTTATTGGTGGGTCATCCTGTGGTGGAACTAAGAAGATGGTTTGGTTGGCTATCCTACATGTTTTCTTTTGGAGTTTATGGGGTGAACGGAACAGCCAGATTTTTAGTGATTCTTTTTCCTCGTTTAATCGTTTTATGGAGTTAGTTTTGTCTACGGTGTTTTCTTGGTACAAAACAAAGCACCCTTTTACTCATTTCCACTTATCTTTTTAAGTCAGTAATTGGCTCTCTATGATGTAATCACCTTCTGGTGTTTAGGGTTCTCTCCTGATTTCATTGATCAATGAAATGCTTCTTTTACCAAAAAAGCATTAGAATAGTAACTTGCCCAAATTTAAACCAACTTTATCTAACCTTTGATTATCCAATGCTTGATTGGTGCTCTATCACAGGTTCATTATGCACCCAGAAGTTTCTTTGGTGTAGAGGACTTCTTAGATGATGATAATAGTCGGCCATATACATACCAGAAGGTGAAGAAATCCAAGAATCCAAAAAAGCATATATCATTTAAGCAACGGACGGTAGCCTACATGGAACCATTTACACTCGATGTGTTCATCTCAAAGCGGTTCGTTTCAGCATCACTTACGCACAGGGTGACTTGCAAACAAGTTGCAGTTGCAGGTACTAACTCAAAAGATATCAAAGCTGTTCTCAAGTCTCGTTCAGATATACCTGCTTGTTTGGCCGTTGGCCGTATTTTAGCTGAGAGGGCTAGAGAAGCTGATGTTTATACTGCTAGTTATACTCCTAGGGAGAGGGACAAATTTGAAGGCAAAATAAGAGCCGTGGTTCAATCTCTTATTGATAATGGGATTGATGTTAAAATTTATCTCGAGTAAAACACAGCTTATATCGTTTATGAAATGACACTTCTGGATCATGGATTAATCGTCTTCTGAATCTTTTATTTAGGTGTTATAATATCAAGGTTCAGACGGTTTGCTGTGTTTGTTTCTTGTTGTCTAGTGTTTTAAAAAGCACTCTTGAGGACACACGAGCAACGCCTTGCCTTGAAAAGGCAAGCCTCGTTATGAGGCACGTGCCTTTTGTGAAGCCTCAAGCTCTCAAAGTCCTGGGTCTTTGAGATTTTTCATTATTTTTAAAATAGTAATAAAGAGTTTTCCTTCTATGTTAACTAGAAAGAAATTCAAATTTACTAAGTCTAAATGTAATTTTTTTTGGTTTAGAGGTTTTTTTTTCTTCATATTTTCATTTCAACTATGAGTACGTTTTTTAATTCACAAATCCTAATCATAAAAAATTAGGCCTTATTTTATAGTAATTTGGTTTTAAAATTTTGAAAATTAAACTTATAAAAATTATTTCTCTATAGATGGACAAATAGAAGTTTAATTATTTTATTATTTTTTGAGTATTATTAAATTCATATAACTAATAGACATTAATGCAAAAAGATTATAATTGTAATTTTTTTTTGAAAAATGAAGTTAAAAGTATAAATCATGAAATTTAGAACCAAAATGAAATTAGATTTCAAGCTTTAGTATAAAAAGTACCTTTCCCCCATAAAAACCAACAAGAATTGGTCTCGTCCATATTGACAAGCCTCATAAGCCACAAGGGAAAATTTTGCTCACATGTGAGACCTAACCTCATTCACTGCCAACCGGCCATGCCATCGACAAACAATGTTTTGCATTCAACTGATTTTTTTTTTTATATCGTTCAGCATATGGCTAGTTTATATTCTAGATAGATGGTCACTATTGATTGAACTCATGACTTCTTAATCTTTCATCAAATGGATGTTTTCTTATTTTCCACAAAGCCAACCTCATAATAATTGATGTTTTCTTATTTTCCACGAAGCAACCCCATAATAATTGTTTTACATTCAACAGATATGCATAGAGGAGTGGACTGTAAGGCATTCAATTGGACCAATCATAATGCACAAAATAAGCATCAAGATCCGAGGAAAAATGTTCTCATAATTCCCTAGTCAATTTGATTTTCTCTTGTACATCAACATTTTCTCTTTAACTGATATGTGCAAAGGGACTGGAAGGGCATTCAATTGGACCATCACAATCCACAAAATAAGCATAAAAATTCTCTCTTCATCAAGAGGATGTTCTCTTATTCTTCTCTATTTTATGAAGATATATATTCGTGCAAGTTGGAAGAATGTCATTTAGAACCTTTCATATATAAAGTTTAACCTGGAAGCTAAAATTATTTTCCAAAAGTTCTCCCTAAAGCTAGGGTGTTAGACAATTAAAGAATATGAGTCCTCTTGATCAACCACCTTTTGCATATGTAACCTAGTGTGTTTTATAGAGAAAAAATGTTCTTGTTAGGAGGTGTTTTCGATGTGTTAAAGGGTCCGGACAAAATAGGGGTTGTCATTACTTGTCCTTAGAATCGCTTCAAAGAAGACTTTCTTACAAACCAACACGGACCATTCAATATGTTTTGCTTCCGTCACTCACATGCTTCCTATGAGGGCACTCAACGTAGAATAACTTCATGCTAAACACTCTTAATTTTGATGTTCTTATAATTATGCAACTGAATAGAAAAATATAATTTATTGGTATAGATAGTAACTTTCAATTCATCTTATATACAGGGATTGCTGTGGAATGATCTTGATCAAAACTTCCATCCCTATTTGAGAATAACTTGCCCTTTTACCTTTGAAGGATTTGCCTCACCCTCTCCCTAAGAGCATTTATTGCAAGCATTTAGAGAGGGGAGACCAAGACTTTATTCCTAAAGTACTAGTTTTAGAGACTATGGACCTACCGACATTAAAAATATTTGTGAAAATTTTTTTAATGTGAACAAAGAGAATATGATATTCTTGTGATATTAGCAATTTACTCTCATAAATGAAGTAGAGGAAGATATATAAAATGGTGTTAAGTTTTATGTCTATTACATGAGCCATTAGAGTTATGTCTTTTTAGTCTTTTGATTTAAACTTAGGTGTATAATATATCATTGAACTTTTAATTTTGAGTCAAATAGATTCTTTATTTCTAAAAGATTGTCCAATAAACTTTTAAACTTTTAATTTCATGTCTAAAAAATATCAAATTTTTCAATATTGTGTCAAATAAATTTTTACTTTAATTGATATTTTTTCAAATTCATGAAAATTTTATTTTTTTGAAAAGAAAATTCATGAAAATTTTAAAAAGAAAGTTATAACTTTCATTTTTCTTTTTTTGGAGACGAATACATGCAAACCCAAAGATTAAAAGGCCAAATCAACCTCCACAAGACAACATAACCAAACTTGAAAATGATCCTGTTAACAATGAGATTGAGACCCACCTATTGGCCAATGTGTTAATCCATCAACAACCGAGTTCTGAGGACTTAATTTTTAAATTATTTAGAACTTTAAGTCTTAATAAACCTAAATTTTGATTCATATTAGATAAATTAATTAATTTTAAAAAAATTGAATATGTGAAAACAACTAACTATATAAAAGGTATTAATAGATGCCCATTAGATGATTATGTTTAATATCTATTTACCATGTGTCATATCTCCATTACCCCAAAGTCCAATGTGTCTGGGCGTAAAGGGCACGTATGCGGTGAATTGGGTTGAAAGTGAAAGTTGCCAAAAACGGGTGGAATGCTCTCGAACCGGGGGAGATCCCTACGAAATTCATAATAAATTCATATGTACCGTAATCGTCCTCTTTGAAGAACTTATTGAATCCATCGTTTGGGCTCATAAGAAATTCAAAGTTTCTCCGGCTAGAAATGCTCTTCGCTGTGGGAAGAACTTGAGAATCACTTTCATTTTTTTGCCCGAGGGGCACTACTCCTTCAGACTGTTGGGTATGCCTTGTCATCACATCAATAACTTATCTCTTGCTTGCTATGAGACGAGGGATATTCAAAGCATCTAGGAAGAAAGGACGAGCGGTACCGAGCGCCGCTATACAGTTCAAGAGAAGGAGATGGCCGCGGTGGCGTTCCCTCGCGTAAAGGGCGACTTTGCCCCTTGGAGCTGGCCACGGGGCAACAACCTTTGACACCCCACACCATTGCAGCTGGAGAGGTCTTGCCCATCAGCCTACTTTGCCTGCCGTTGCTAAAGGTCAGATTTTCACTCAAGCTATTTCTTTAAAACTGGAATTGAAATTGCCGAAACCCCATGCCAACATTTCATTCAATCTTTGGCCGTCCAGCGAATGCTATGCATTCTTTTCAATCTTATACTGACGTTGAGACCCAATCTCGATGAAAAAAGCAAAAACGTGCACAAGCGGGTTGCTTCTCTGGAGAAAGATAGGCTGGTTAGGTGGTATCACAACCTCTTTAGCTTATTGGTTCATTCATTTAGTTAGTGACTTATCTCTCATTCCAGGCATTGGATTCTTATGAGAGCTCCTTGGCTTCCGTTTCCGTTCCTAGCTCCTAACCTCATCAAAATCTGAGTATGGCATATCCGACGAGATGGCAACATGTTTGAAAAGTCCAAAGAGCGCAGACTAGCCACGGAGCTTGGATACGGGACTCAAGATTACACACTATCAGTATCCAAGGGTGTTTGTGAGTTGGTTTGAATTGCATTGAAGGTTTTTTTAAATCCAATCCAATTGCTCGGTTTGTTAATTTCTTCAATCCAAATAACCCTTATTAAAAAATGAACCCAACCTAACCCAACCATGAAATATTCCGGTTGGGATGGTTCAGGTTAATCAGATTATTTATTTAAATTTATGTTATAAAAAGAAGTAAGATGTTAATATGAAAAAAATTGATTTAATTATTTTCATATATTGAATTAATATTTAAATATAATTGCAATTTATACAATGCATTTTTTTTTAAAGTGCTAAAAAGCTATTTTTAGGTGTTATTGGAGAATAAATTATCGTTTAAAGTTAAAAAGAAAAAATATTTTTCTACATGGTGCAGCATAATGACGAGCATTCATGGTCTTGTTTCCCTTCTTTGGCTCTCATACGGATAATTCGATTTGAATTCACAAAGCTAGTGGATGAGTATTTCTAAGTTTTGGAGTCAACTTGTGCCACTTCGGTTTCTAAACTTCAGATTGGGAGGAGAGTATTCAACGTTTCTCTCAAAGCAGGACACTTTCTTATTCATATCACCCTAGGATTGCTCGAGTCAAAGTCTTATCGAGTGATTCTATAGCTAAGCATTTTGATTATATTCACCTTGATATTTCTATTTAGCTAAATTGTTTTTACTTCTTCTTCAAAGCTTTAGTCTATGTTTAGTATTATGATTCTTGCATTGTATTGGCAAGTTAGAAGATTTTTATTATTGTTTCCTCTTATGTACTTCGAGCATTAGACTAATTTATTTATTTCAATGAAAAGTCTTGTTTCCGTTTAAAAAAAATATCCAAAATAAAAATAAAACTTAAATAAATATATGTACATAATTATAAGTTAATATATATATATATATATATAAGTTAATAATAAAGTTCGGGTTAGTTTGGGTTGGTTTGAGTTATTTTAGGTGAACCTATGAACCAACCCAACCCACAAAATTTTCATTTATTTGAACCCAACTCAACCCAAACCGCACGGATTGGATTCGGTTGATCGATTTTTTCAGGTCATTGGGTTTTTTGAACACCCCTATTAGTGTCCACATAATCCATCTCCTACTTGCCAAATTGTCTATGAATAGTGGCATTTGGTAGATTTTGGATGACATACATGCATTGGTGAAGAATCCAAAAGATTGGGAAATTAGTGGAGAATTTTGGAGAATTTTTTCAATTACCATTTTAGTCATTTTATATTTTAGCTATTTATTTATTATATATATTATTATTATATTGTATTTGTCTCATATCCGTGTTTTCGTTGTGCGCTATTGTGGTTCTCAATTTTACAACATGTTATCAGCACGAGCTTCTTTCATTTCCCTCGTTGAAGGTAGGTCCTAAAGGTATGTCGTTTTTCCCCGTTATAATTAATAAATTAAATGTTATTTTGCATATTTAGTACATATTAAATTTCTAATATAAATACAATGTTTTGTGATAATGTTGCAAACCTTACGATATTAGAATTCACAACCCTTGACATTAATGATAATAATTATTTGTCATGGGTACTTGATGCCAAAATCCACCTGTATGATATGAACTTGGGAAAACAATTAAAGAAGGAAATGCGACATCCAGTCAGGATAAAGCAAAAGCTATGGTTTTCCTTTGTCATCATCTCCACGAGGGATTGAAAATGAAGTATCTTACAATAAAAGATCCCCATATCTTGTGGAAAATCTTGAAAGAGAGATATGATCATCAGAAAATAGTTATTCTTTATAAAGCTCATTATGAGTGGATGCATTTGAGGCTACAAGATTTTAAATAAGTAAGTTATTATAATTCCACATTATTTAAAATCAATTCAAAATTATTGTTATGCGGAAAGAAAATTAATGATGTTGATATGTTAGAGAAGTCATTTGATCAGGGCCTAAAGAGTGAGTGTCATAAACCTCTCTCCGCCAATCAAATACTATTTATAAATCATCAAACTACTACTTATACTAACTAGTAGTACAAGCGGCAAATCCAGGATCGAACCATAGGTAAATGTAGAAGATTAGTTTATCAAAAGCTCATTTTTAGTTAAAATGTTAAAATGTGGAGTTTGGTGTGGATTTGATGTCGAAATGCCTAGAAAATAAAGTGCAAGTAAAGTAAAAGATAGAAATACAATTAACAGAGAAATTCTAGCTTAGAAGATGATATTGAAATGACTCAATGCGATCTTATTCATCGAATTATTTGAATGCAATCTTATGGTTCTTAATTATGCCTAGCCCAATTGATTGGACATCCAATCAATGGTCTTAATTACCTAACTAGTTAAACATACTAGATAAATCCATACTAATTAAACACATTTACCTAACCGCATTACGCTCTAGAGCTTATGCTAGGATAAATATTTAGTTTTCATCGTCTAACCAAACATTCAATACAGTTTCCCCTAGATCAATAGTCATTATAGACAAAATATCGCAAGCCTATTTAACCTTTTGCTTTCGAGATTAACCCATAATTTTATGTCACATATTACAAGCCAATCTCTTAAGCATTTAATCATAAAATCCCAAGTAGTTTATCAGACAATCAAGAGGAAATATGATTACAAAGCGATTCAATCAGAAAGGAAACTCATAATCAAGATGTAAATATTACATTTAAATAAAACTCCAAAGATTACATAGAGTTCAATCCAAAATCCTCTAAACTAGAGAAAAACTTATAACTTACCTTTCCATGGGATAAAGAAGAAAAAATCTTGGCTCCATCTCGACTAATTACATGAGAAGAAGGAAGAAATTAAAGAAAAATGCAAGTGAGAGAGGTGAGGAGATGAAGAAATCGGCTGGAGGCCGACTGGGGGTCAATTCCCTGCCCTAAAAACAAAGAAATCATTGTATAGCAATCACGATAACATTCCCTGAAGTGAATGTTATGAATTTTAATAATAATAATCATGATCGAAGTTGTAGTCATGGTCGAGGTGTGACCGTGACAGAGGAAGAAATATTTTTCTTTTCGTGGTGGACATTATAATCATCCAACTTTCAAGAGAACCACATGAAATGATGATCATAAAGGAAAAGCTCCACAAGATAAGAATTCAAAAGGTGATGAAAAAAATGCTTTTGATAACTTGCAGAAATGCTAGTTATTATAAGCCTTTTATTTAGAATTATGAGGGCTAATAAATAGAAAATGCGGTGATAATACTTAGAATTTGCAAAAAATTGAGTTTTACGTCAATTAACAACTAAATCCTCAATGACCCTAATATTATGCATTATTTCGTGCCAAAGTGTCTATTTTTTTAGCTATCGCAGGGATCAAACGAATGCGTTGGAAATAAGCAATCGCAGACAAACGCATGCGCTAAAGCCAGGCGACCGCAAAGACAAACGCATGCATTGAAAACCGAGCTATTGCATAGACGAATGCATGCGGTGATTGCATGTGCCCATCGCATGGAAGTTGCGATGATCAAATGCACCCATCACATGGAAGTTGCGGTGATCGAATGCGCCCATCGCATAGAAGTTGCAGTGATCAATTGGAAATTGCAGCCACGGAGTGACAATCATAATAGAAGGATGATCGCAGGATGGGTAGAACACGTTGATACTTTAGCTGACTCAAGCTCGGACGCATACCTTGGAAGTATCAACAAGATAAGACGATGTGACATTGCCCATACCGCGACAAAGGCAGCAGTGAGACGTAACACAATCATGATATCTGTCGGCGTTTAAACCCTATAAATAGCCCCTTCTACCTTCATTTCAAAGCATTCGAACTTCTGCCTCAAGGCAGAGGTTTGCGATCACAGATGAGAGCTTGAGCAAGATTTTCAGTGAGAATTCTTCACCTCCACAAACCAGATCGAGTGACGACCGGAGCTTTCGCCAGAGATAGAGCTCGAGAGAGACATCTCCACCATTCATCCATGGTACCACCGGCAGCCTTGACGCAGAGTCCTTCATTTCTCTTCTAACCTCTGTATTGTATTACATTTTAGCTTAAGATATTAAGACATTTTGTAATCAATGCATCTCTTGATTTCTTCAATGCTATCTTCTTCATCATCTTTATCTTTATCATCATTTACCTTCATCGTTTATTTATCAAAGGTGATCACATACTTAATCGTGTAGCCTAGAGATAGGACACATGTAGCAACCCACCGAGAGGTGTGCGTTGTGCAAGTATAGTGAGTTAATCCTCTTTGCTTGGTGTAAGGCTGTAGCAACGCTTGTCTATGGGTTGTTGCATTGCTTGTCTATAAGTTAAATAGTCGCGTCTAACTGCTTGAGAAGGTAAGAGATGGAATGCACTAAAGCAAAGTATGCATTGTTCCTAGAGATAGGCACAATCTTATGTTCGACGCAACCATGCACTATAGAGATATAGTCATGCGGCTGACCACCGAGAGGTGTGCGATGCGTTAGTGTGACGAGCTGGGATTACTCGAGCGAATTAAGATAATAAACATTACTATGCATTAATGGTTTTTGTGTATCTACCTATTCTCATCGCAAGTCTTCTATTGCTCAATCTGTTTAGATAGGAGTAGGAGTAGTGTATAAATCTATTAAACTTATTTTTATTTTTATTCATCGTCTCAAACGCATTACTTCACAAGCATTATTGAGTGACAAGTCTCTGTGTTCGACCTCGGATTACCCGAGAAACTTGCGTTCGTGTTATACTTGGCTCGAGCATAAGAAAACTTATGATAGGAACGCGTGGTAATTGCATACTAGATTAACACATTTTCATTCCAACGCATGACCTCTGACACATGGGCGTAAACGCATAGCTTAAGCCATGTCTAACGCATGATTGCGTGTGCAACCCCATCCCTAATTTTCCTCCAATAAGTTTTTGGCGCTGTTGCCGGGGACTTGGCAGCTAATGTTTTGTGTTTTCACAGGCACCCTTTCAATCTTAGGCGTATTGTAAATTGTACGACCAAGCTGCAAACAATATTTGAAGTATAGGTGATGCGTTGAAAGTCAAATATTGACCCCAAGATAGAAAGGCTATCTGTCGCATGAGCTGGAAGCAGTCTTAGGTGCATGTCAACCATCATACGTCCAACAATTGCTGGAAGCTCCAATGGTCAGGGCGAACTCCTTGACCCAAGCAGTTGAGAACCATCTCCTACATGGGAGACTCCTTGTGGTGACAACACTCTAATTTCTCCAAGGACGTCTTCTACTCTATCTTTACCTTGCTTTCTTAGTTTAGTTTATTTTTATTGTCATTTTGGATACGTTGCTGCTTCATTGGTTGTGGTGTGTTTGCTTCTTATAGGTGCGATAATAACTCTTCTCAGTGCGCAATTACAACGGAAGAATCCTCCACATCCTTCAACGCATGGCTTCAATCGCATGAATTCCAACACATTGTCGCATGCGTTATTCTACTTAAGGTTTTGTTCTTATTATCTTTTATGCATTATCCTTTTGAAATTCTGCTTGTCTGATTGTGATTCTTTGCGATGCACCTATGATGGCACAAATAATTCACCGCATCCTCTAACTAGTATCGCATGGGTCTCCATACTTTTAATAGCTTCTTCAAATTATGAAAGTCTATAGTTTTATTGTGCGCAAACCCTTGCTCAAACATTTCTTACCACATTCCTGTTGAGGTTGTTTTTAGCTTGCGGTGAGAACGCTGCCACCCTCTAAGTTTGGGGGTGGCAGCGATCTCGGAGAGCTACGTTCACTACATTGCGGTGATTCCTTAAAAAAAATGGGAATAATAACTCCGCTGTCAACGCAATAGGGAAACCCATGTTGATAAGAGTTAAGTTGTGAAAGGTACTTCCTTGAAGTTGGATGTCTGCATGACACATGTAGAAGTAAGCCAAAACAAAGGCAAGTTGCCCAAATCAGCGCATTAGCGCAACTTCTCTATTTGGCGCAAGCCAAATTAAGCAAGACATGAGTTGAGTTGAATATGGAACGCAATCGAGGTTGGATGACCGCGTGACACACGTAGGGGTAAGCCAAAATGAAGAGCGTAAGTAGGTTCAATGCCGCATTCGAATAAGTAATCGCATAATCTTGAATTTTTTTGAACGAATGCATTCTTAAGAGCTGAATGCAAAGTTGCGGAGAATGAATAAAAAGTTTTTGAGCAAAGGCTTGTCGAATTTAACTTAGAAAAGATTTCTTTGAAGAAGCAGCCGAAGTGGAGGAGAGCATTTCTTCCATGGTTAGAGGTACGAGTAAATTATATTCTGAGAGGCTGGTCATCGAAAAGAAATGCCGGAAGGTGAGTTAAGAATTTCTTGAGTAAAACGCATGCTTGAGGACAGACATGATTCTAAGTTTGGGGGTGTAATAACTGGCAGAAATGCCAGTTATTATAAGCCTTTTATTTAGAATTATGAGGACTAATAAGTAGAAAATGCGGTGATAATACTTAGAATTTGCGAAAAATTGAGTTTTGTGTCAATTAACACCTAAATCCTCACTGACCCCAATATTATGCATTACTCTGTGCCAAAGTGTCTATTTTTGGAGCTATTGTAGGGATCAAACGCATGCGTTGGAAATAAGAAATCGTAGACAAACGTATGCATTGAAGCCAGATGACTGCAAAGACAAACGCATGCACTGAAAACTGAGCTATCGCATAGACGAATGCATGCGGTGATCGCATGTGCCCATCGCATGGAAGTTGCGGTGATCGAATGCGGCCATCGCATGGAAGTTGCGGTGATCAATTGGAAATTGCGACCACGAAATGACAACCATAATAGAAGAACGATCGCAAGATGGGTAGAACGCGTTTATACTTCATCTGACTCAAGCTCGGACGCATACCTTGGGAGTATAAACAAGATAAGATGATGTGACATTGCCCATACCGCGACAAAGGCAACAGTGAGACATAAAACAATCATAATAGCTGTCGGCATTTAAACCCTATAAATAGCCCTTTCGACCTTCATTTCAAAGCATCCGAACTTTTGCCTCAAGGCAGAGGTTTGCGATCACAGATGAGAGCTTGAGCAAGATTTTCAGTGAAAATTCTTCACCTCCATAAACCAGACCGAGTGACGACTAGAGCTTTCGCTGGAAATAGAGCTCGAGAAAGACATCTCCACCATTCATCCATGGCACCACCGACAGCCTTGACGCAGAGTCCTTCATTTATCTTCTAACCTCTGTATTGTATTACATTTTAGCTTAAGATATTAAGACATTTTTTAATCAATGCATCTCTTGATTCCTTCAATGCTATCTTCTTCATCATCATAAATACACTGTAAGATAAAGGAAGGGATTAGAATCAAGTTGTGGTGTGCAATGTCTTGCTCCCTCCGACTTTTATGCTGACTGTTTCACTCAACTATCGAACAATGGAGCTTCTCTTCTTCCACAAGAAACCCAAGCTCTCACCAGGGTGTTCTTATGGTTGAACGAGAAGGATTCTTGCTAGAGTTTTCTTCTAAGAAGTTTTATGACCCTCGTATCTTTTGCACGACGATTGCATGGGTATTTTTAGGCGTCTGATGGTGACTTATCTTCTCTCATTCATGATTGTGCTGATAAGGTGCATTAAATTCTAGACCTTGATGCGCCACCTGCAACGCGTCAGAAGTTCATTGAATCTTCAACGAAGTTCTCTTATCAGCTACCAACTCAATTTGAGATTTGACTTACACTGCCTATGTCATATCATGCTTCATCGCCTAAGGTTGTCACATTAACTGGTTATGTGATCGTGCTTTTGTTTATGATATTTCTTGTTTGATCGCATCAGTGGGTATTCTGCATTAAAATAGTGACATTAGCTCAAAATTTAGATAGATCAGGCATTGGAGATGTATGATCGCATGTTGTGATTACTTTATAAATTATTTAGAAAAAATGTCGCACTTTCAGAGCTTTTTTTTCTAATTCTTTTAGATGAGAGAGATAAAATAATTTGTATTTCTACAAGTTATCAGTGGTATGACCGGACATTGGTCACGTATTTGTCGTATATTGAAACACTTAGTTGATCTGTATAAAAAATGTGGAAGCAAATTCTGCATACCAAAATAATGGTATATTTGACCCATCTCATATAAAAAATTTGGATGTGGCAGACTTTCTGAATCTCCTGAAGAGAAGATCAACACAGTTGATGGAACATCAAGTATTTCTTTTGACTTTGAAAATAACTAGACCTAATGTTGTTTTTTTTTCCTTCTATCTTTTGTATATTCAAAATATTTTTTTCTTATTGTAATTATTTTCTTTTAGTGAAGAAACCTAGATCATTTTCATATGTCGGGTGATTAAAAAATGAGTAAAGAAGATTTATGTCTGGCAGACACTGTAACTACACATACAATACTTACAAGTAAACAATACTTTTTCAAATTGACAATGTTGGAAGCAAAAGTAAATACAATAATAGGTTCCGCAAACCTGATTGAAAATTTTGGAAAAGTAAATATTATTTTGCCTAGAGGAACAAAATTTACAATTGATAATGCATTGTTTTCTAGTCAATCAAAGATAGATCTACTAAGTTTTAAAAATATACGTTGCAATGATTATCATATTGAGACTGATAGTAAGAATAATGTGGAATATCTATATATTATCTCTACTGTCTCAAATGAAAAACGTATATTAGAAGGGTTGTCTGCTTTATCTTATGGATTATATTATACTCAAATACGAGTAATTGAAACATATGCAACAATGAACCTAAAGTTCATAAATCTAGATATATTTGCTATTTTTAGGTCATCCAAGGTCTATAATGATGAGAAGAATTATTAAGAATTCAAATGGACATCCATTAAAGAGCCATAGGATTCTTCAATTTAGTGAATTATCATGTAATGCTTGCTCTCAAGGAAAATTAATAATTAGACTATCACCAGCCAAAGTGGAAATTGAATCACCTGCATTTTTAGAACGAATTTTTGGTGATATATGTAGACCTAGCCCAACAAGTGGACCATTTAAGTATTTTATGGTATTAATAGATTCATCTAGTAGATGGTCACACATGTGCTTATTATCAAGTTGAGACCTTGCATTTGCAAGATTACTTGCTCAAATAATTAAGTTAAAAGCACAATTTCCTAATTATACAATTAAGATCATTCGTCTTGATAATGCTAGTGAATTTACATCCCAAACTTTTGATAATTATTGTATATCAATTGGGATAAGTATTGAACATCTTGTAGCTCATGTTCATACACAAAATAGTTTAGCATAATCATCTATAAAACATTTGCAGTTAATTGCTAGACCATTACTTATGAGAGTTAGGCTTTCTACATCTATATGGGGTCATGCTATTTTGCATATTGTGTCATTTGTACGCATTAGACCAGTAGCTTATCACAAGTACTCATCGTTATAATTAGCTACGACCATGAGCCAAATATTTCACACTTGAGAATTTTTTGATGTGCAGTATATGTTCCAATTGCTCAATCGCAATGTACTAAGATGGGTCCTCAAAGGAGGTTAGGAATATATGTTGGATATGATTTCCCATCAATTATTAAATATCTTGAACCCTTAAAGGGTAATGTATTTACTGCACGATTTTCTGATTATCATTTTAATAAGACAAAATTTCCAACATTAGAGGGCATAATTAAGAAGTTGGAAAAGAAATTACATGGAATACATTATTATTGTCTCATTTAGATTTCTGTACAGATCAATGTTAACTTGAGTTCATAAAATAATTCATTTGCTAAATATGAAAAATCAATTACCAGATGCATTTATAGATGCAAAGAAAGTAACTAAGCACATATACCAAGTGCAAATGTTCCATAAAAAATTGACATCCCAACACAGCAAGTTAACACTAATGAGTCTGGAATACGCCAGAAGTGTGGTAGACCAGTGGATTCTAAAGTTAAAAATCCTCGAAAAAAAAAAAATTAACAATCAAAAGGACTTGGTTGAGGATGTATATACTCATGAAGAAATCATTGACATGACTAGTGAGGAAGGTGAAATATCTAAAGATAATAATGAGATTTCAATAAACTATATCATAACAGGAAAAAGATGGAATTGAACTAATGTAGTAATTGCCAACATTTTTGCGTAAAATATTGCTCTTGATATTATATCTGAAAATGAAGACCCTGAACCAAAATCTGTTGAAGAATGTCGACATAGAAAAAATTGGCTTCAATGGAAAGAAGCAATCGAGGCAAATTTCAACTCACTTTCAAAAGGTCAAGTTTTTGGACCAATAATTTGAACACCAAAAGGTGTCAAACCTATAGGATACAAATGGGTATTTATGAGAAAAAGAAATGAAAATAGTGAGATCACAAGATATAAAGCAAAACTAGTTGCACAAGATTTTTCACAAAGACTTGACATCGATTATAAGGAGACATATTGACAGGCATGAAACTTACGTCGTTAATAAGCTTCAGACTTGATCAAAAGAAAATTTATAATACAAAACTACTTCTATAACTACAAAGATGTAGCAACAGTAGTAAGTCCGCGTCGATCAGCAGGGAAGTGCAATTTGTTTCATTAAGTTAGTTTTCTAACTAGAGCGATAAATTGGAGGTTTTGTGTGGAAGAGATATATGTGTGGAATTAAAATAAAAAAAAAAGGTAAATCTAGAATAGGAGTCTATCTAATTTCTAAAGCAAGAGAGAGTTTCCTATGCAATTTCTTTCATTAGGCATTAGTTAATTACACTAAATCTGTCAACCCTTCAACCTATTAAAAAAAATCTAATAGCCCAATTAGCCAAATTCGATATTAAACCAAATTAGCCCTAATTCAATTTACAACTCTTCCTTCTTAGCGACATGCAAGTTAAAATTGAATTGCATTACGAAAGGACTCAATTGTTGAGACACACTACAAGTCGGAAAGCCATATCTTATAGCATGATTTATTTGGGAAAGATTATACTAGGGCATATATGCATTTGGTCAAAAAAAAGTCTAGACTTTATACATGCGATCCTAATATGCACAAATAAATCAATCAATATATGCATAGGCTATGATGATTTTGCAAACCGAATTTCGATTAATTTATAAAAAAATTCATTAAGAATAAATCAAATCCACCTAAAGGATCAACAACAATTCAATTAAATTAATTAGAAAACCTTCAAGAAAATAAATATAGGGCTCTTGCTCAAAAGAAATTAGATAGGAGTTACGTCTTAATTCATAGAAAAATTTGAGATATACATCCAATCCATCGATTATAACACAAAATAAAAAGAAAAACTAACCTAAAGATACTGAAGGGAAAGGAAGAATAATGAAGTTTAACTTCGGCCTCCATCAGTTTGACCTCCAAAATTCAACATCATTTCGACCTAAAACGAAGAAGATTATTTATAGGAAAATTCAAGGCATCGTCGTAACGCTTGGAATAGCGTTGCAATGCTGATGCGGCTGAAGGGGAGTGTCAAGGCAACAGTGCAACGCTACGTCCAACGCTCATTTGCGTGTGCGCTCCGTTCCACGTCCGTCAATCTACATAGCTTCACAACGCTTGGAAATAGCATTGCAACACTAATTGTTTTGTCACAAAGCGTTAGATTGGAGCATCAGGTTGCCTTGCAATGATGGCGTTGTTAAATAATCAGAGCGTTGTGACGCTCGGGGCAGTGATAACTTATAGAAATACAAGTTATTTATGTCACCTTATATAGATATTACGACCAAAAGTTAGTAATTATGCGCCAATTGTATGAAAATTAACCTAGTATGACAATAATTTTAAATGTTTGTAATTACACCCACTAACACCAAAAAGATGGAGGACAAGCCAAACTTTACTCTGTTTTGCAGGAGACTAAGTCACCGCTTGCGCTCAAGGCTCATGAGAAACTAATCAACGCATCTCTGTCACATTGCGGCCGTCGATCAACCATGAAGAGACGATTAACGAAGTAATGGTGCAATGCGACAGTCGGTCCAGAGCTACACTTCGACCGCATGCGGTAATAAAAAACAAACACCGCATACGAACCCATGATCGAAAGATGCAACTGAGCAACGCGAGAGCGGAGGATTGAGACACGTGTACAATTAACGGTTATGCAGAATTGATGGTCTGATTGCATAACAGAAGGAATAATATCCCTCCATCTGCGGAATTACCATAACCATCACGTGGGGACCACAAGGCCGGAGTTAAAGGATCTACTCCTATAAATACCCCAGTGATTTAAGTATGCTATTGGATACTGGGCTAAGTGCTGTAAGATTTTAGAGAGAAAAGGCTGAACTGAATGCTGAAGAGAAGAAATCCGGGAAGAGAACGAGATAAGGCCGAGAGGTAAATCTCAGATCCAACCTGTCATATACCCGATCGAAGCTCTGTGCAGAAACCCCTGCTACCGATGGAGCAAGCCTGAGAGGGAAGCTCTTCCTGCCATCGAAACCATCTAATCCGGCAAGCAGATCTCCATCGAATATGTGCCAAGACATTGGCACCGGATTGTATCTGTTTTATCTCTCTTTCATTGTATTCCATATTTTCTTTATCTCTTCATTCACATATCATGTATCAAACACTTAGTAGAAATATTAAATATTTCGATAGATTTCGTTTACCATTTTTTGTCTATTTCTGTTCACCCATTAGTCACTTTCTTCATGATGTTTTCTTAATCCCTTGATGAGCAATATGAATCACCGAGAACTTAATATGTATTAAAGTTATAAAATACGTTTAGCTAAAGCATGCTAGACGACATCTTCACCTGTGAGAGCAGAAGTGAAGATGTCATTCTGATCTATCGAGAGAAGGTCAGGAGAGTGCGTTAACTAAAGCGAGTAGTACTTCCAGCATAGAAGCAACCTTGCATTCATTACGTTAGACTCTGTTTCACCACAGACATGTGGGAAACGCGGCCGATCACTGAAAGGTGTATGCCAAGAGAAGAGCAGAACAATATTTGTACTTTCAATTTAATTAAGAACTTGTGTTGTTTGTAATACTTATCTTTCTCTTTCTAATCTATTCATAAGACTCGTCATCGCATCCCATGTCTTTGCACAACCTTCACAGCCAGCCTTAACCCTAGTATCTTGCACATAAAGCCTATATCTTGTAACATCTAGCTTAGGTTTATTGTATTTTTATGTCTTATCACATCTTTAATGCTTTTCTTTATTTTACTGCAATTTACATATTGTACACATCTTTTATAAAGAATTAAAAACCTGGTCGCATATACCATGAACATACCACAATAACCGGCACCACTTCCCCGTGTTCGACCTTGGATCACACCAAGAAACTTGCGGTGGAATTACACTTGGTTTCATCGTAAGGAAACTTGTGACAATGCAGGGCATACTAGTTGAGCAATCCCTAATTAACGCATAAATAGTAGTAGTATCGCATCATTGTGAGCATTTAATATCATACATACCGAACGTGTTACAAGTTTATGGCGACGTTGCCGGGGAAGCTAGTTAACGGTTAATGTCGAATATTTTCATGTTATATGCAGGACAGATCTCTTTGTACTGACTGTTCAACGTGGAGAGCAGTCTGACGACTTAGAAGTACTGAGGGTGGTCTGGTAACTCTAAGTGGACCCAAAGATCAAGTATATTTTTCGCGCTGAGTTCATTAGGGTTGAATTAGCTGGCGAAGAAGTATGACTGAAGAGAATATGGCTTCTGCTGGAAACCTGAGGGGAGATTTGCCAGTGCAAGATCCTGTTTCTCTTGCCGTTGATCAGAACATCCCTATGAGGGAGTATGCAGTGCCAGATCTTTACAATTTTTCACCAGGAATTTTAAAACCAGTAGTTGAGGGGAAAGCCCACTTTGAAATCAAGCCGGTCATGTTACAAATGATCCAGAACGCAGGGCAGTTTGAAGGTCTGCAAGGTGAAGACCCACACGCACATTTAACAAACTTCGCAGACATATGTAGCACATTCTCTCTGCTTGGTGTAAATCAAGAAAGTCTTAAACTGTATCTATTCCCATACACATTGTGGGATGAAGCAAAGAGGTGGGCTCAAGCATTAGAGCCGGGCGAAATTCATGGATGGGGACAGTTAGTTGATAGGTTCATGAATAGATTCTTCCCTCCATCTGTCAACATAAGAAGGCGAAGAGAGGTGTTAAATTTTGAGCAAAAGAGTTATGAAAACCTGAGCACCGCTTGGGTGCAATTTCGGCAGTTAGTAAAGAACTGTCCTCATATTGGGATCCTGATAGTATCTTGATGGAAACCTTTTACAGTGGTTTAGACCCATCAACGCGAGCAGTTGCCGACTCCTCTGCAGAAGGAGGATTAATTAATAAGTCATATATGGAAGCAAAAGACATATTGGATCGTATATCGCGACATTCTGACGAATGGATTGATAATGGGCTTGAGGTAAGATGTCTGGAACCAGAAAGAGTAGAAAGAGCCGATGTGCCAACAGACACAATGAGCGCACTGGTCGAGCAAATGACCACGATGACATCGCTCTTCCAGACGGTGGCTAATCAGCAGAAAACTCTCTCCTAAGGAGCAGCGCAAGTTAACGCGGTGACTCATTTGACCGCATGGATTGCACTCAATGGGGAGAGGTACATCCAACAGATGTCTGCCCATGGGATCAACAACCCGTATATGCTATTTATTATGAATCATGGGGCAACGACCACAACCATGATTGGGGGTATCACCAAATTTTCGGTTTGAATGAGAATCTCATTCACGAAGGCCATAGTTTCTATCAATTTAGTTATCAAGAGGATCAAGGCAACCCTCCGGACTGCAGTCTAATTATTCTCAGGGTACACAGCCATGCGACCAACTGTTTGCATATGATACCTCTTGCAGTACCTTGTCTCTGGAAATGTCACTAAAGCACTACATTGAAAAGAGCGAGGCAATGAGACAGTTGCAAGCTGACTCTCTCAAAGAATTAGAAGACCAAATAGATCAGCTTGCGAGAGAATTAAAGAAGAAAACGCCTGGTACATCACAAGGAAGTTCAGAAATATTGGGGCCAAAAGGTAAAGAACAATGTCATGTCGTGACATTGTGGAGCGGCAGAACAACAGACCCCATTGTGCCGAAGGTACCAGATATGGTAACAGTACCAACTGATTTAACTATTGATGATGACCAAGTACAAAATAACGAAAGCAACCCTAATTCAGAAGCAAGATTATTTACAAAAGATGAAGCTTCTCAAGACTTAAATTCTCAATCAACTGCCAACCGCCAACCAACAACACACAGCAAGCACAGAACCTCACTAAGCAGTAAAGTGAGCAGGAAACACACCGGGATCCTCCACCTTTCTCGTCCAGGCTGAAAAGAATGACGATAGTAAGCAATTTCAAAGGTTCCTGGACGTTCTTCGACAACTGCATATTAATATTCCCTTAATAGAAGCATTAGAGCAGATGCCGAGCTATGTGAAATTCCTCAAGGACATTCTAGCCAATAAGAGAAAGATCGGAGAAAATGAAACAGTTGCACAACATACGAGTGTAGCGCTTTGTTTCAAAATAATCTCCCTGCTAAAATGAAGGATCCTGGGACTTTTACATTACCTTGCACCATAAGAGGGAAGATGGTCGGGAACACACTGTGTGATTTGGGGGCGAGCATAAATTTGATGCCCTTGTCAATCTTTAAGAAGCTGGACATCAGCGAAGCTAGGCCAACCACGATTACATTACAGTTAGCCGATAGATCAATAAAGCTTCCAGAGGGCAAGATAGAAGATATTCTCGTGCAAGTAGACAAGTTTATCTTCCCCGCAGATTTCGTTATATTAGATTATGAGGCAGATAGAGAAATCCCTATCATTCTAGGACGCCCATTTCTTGCCACGGGGCGAGCATTGATTGATGTGTAGAAAGGAGAGTTGACCATCCGGGTCGATGATCAAGAGGTATAGTTCAATGTACTCAATGCGTTGAAGTATCCAGAAGATGTAGAAAATTGCCTATATATCGAAGAACTGTAGGGAGAACAGTTGCACGAACCCCTAAAGGAAAGGGAGGAGGAAGAATTTGAAGACGGCGCAATATTGGAGGAGGATTACGCCGCAATTCATGCTGTATCTAATTTGGAACCGTTTGAGTTATCTGAACGAACTTCACAGCGCATTAAGCGATCTTTAAAAGAGCCACCTGTGTTAGAGTTAAAGCCGTAACCGGTGCACTTAAAGTATGCTTACTTGGGAAGTAACGACATGTTACCAGTTATCATCTTTGGATCACTAGTAAGAAGAAAGAAGATGCTCTCATACGGATCTAAAGGAACAACGCAAAAGCCTTAGGATGGACCTTAGCAGATATTCGAGGAATAGTCCTTTGTATTGCATGCACAAGATTCGTCTGGAGGAAGGAAAGAATGGATCAGTAGAAAGGCAGCGTCGCTTAAATCCTACCATGAAGAAGGTTGTAAAGAAGGAAATAGTGAAGTGGTTGGATGCCGGTTCATCTACCCGATATCTGATAGCAGCTGGGTAAGCCTAGTGCAGTGTGTTCCAAAGAAAGGGGGGATGACAGTCATCACAAATAACAAGAATGAATTGGTTCCCATAAGGACAACTAGGGGGTGGAGATTTCGCATGGACTACCGCAAGCTAAATTTGGCCACTAAAAAGGGCCACTTTCCACTCCCGTTCATTGACCAAATGTTGGAAAGACTTGCGGGGAACGAATTTTTCTGCTTTCTTGATGGCTATTCAGGGTATAACCAAATCGCAATTGCGCCGGAGGATTAGGACAAGACAACCTTCACGTGCCCATTTGGTACGTTCACATTCCGACGCATGCCATTTGGACTCTATAATGCACCAAACACTTTTCAACGATGCATGATGGCGATATTTTTGGATTACTTGAAGAAGTCAGTCGAGGTTTTCATGGATGATTTCTCAGTTTTCAGCAGTAACTATGACTCCTGTTTGACCAACCTTGAGAAAGTCTTGAAGAGATGCGTGGAAACAAATCTTGTACTGAATTTGGAAAAATGCCACTTCATGATGGAAGAAGGAATAGTTCTGGGTCACAAAATCTCCAAGGCAGGATTGGAAATTGATCAAGCAAAAATCGATGCAATTTCCAAATTACCCCCATCGGTGAATGTAAAAACACTAAGGAGATTTCTGGGTCACGCGAGATTTTATAGAAGATTTATTCGCAATTTCTCTCAGATCGCATGACCCTTTAGTGCACTTCTCGAAGTTGACCACAAGTACAATTTTGATAATGCCTGCATTAAAGCATTTAACACATTAAAAGATGTACTTATCTCCGTTCCGATTTTGGTTGCACCAGATTGGATGCAACCCTTTGCATTGATGTATGATGCTAGCGGATACGCTGTGGACGTAGTTTTGAGTCAACGCCAGGAAAAGGTTTTGCATCCCATTTATTATGCGGGCAAAACACTGAACGATGCACAGGAGAACTATACGACCACAGAGAAAGAAATGCTTGCAGTGGTATTTGCACTGGAGAAGTTTCGACAGTACCTGATCGGAACAAATGTGGTGGTTTATACAGATCACTCTGCGATTAAATATCTAATGACGAAGAAAGATGCAAAATCAAGATTGATACGGTGGGTATTGCTCCTGCAAGAATTTGACCTAGAAATTAAAGATAGGAAGGGAACCGAGAACCAAGTTGCAGATCATTTGTCAAGACTGGAAAATTGCGAGGTTCAAGGGACAGAAAAAGATTTTATTTCTGGAACGATCCATTCCTATATCAACAAGGACCTGATCATATAATACGTTGATGCGTTCCTGAGCATGAATCCAAGAGCATTTTAGAACTCTGTCATGAGTCCCAATATGGAGGACATTTTTTGGGGGGGGGGGGGGGCAAAGGACTGTAGTAAAAGTCTTACAGTACGGCTACTTTTGGCCAACTCTGTTCAAGGATGCTCATACCCATGTTGTGCAATGCGACAAGGACAGGGAATATGTCCAAAAGAAATGAAATGCCATTGACGTCAATCTTAGAAGTTGAAGTATTTGATATATGGGGAATTGACTTCATGGGCCCATTCCCACCATCCGAAGGTTATCAATATATTTTGGTTGCAGTTAATTATATATCAAAATGGGTTGAGGCCATCGCATGTGCCAAGAATGATGCAGCCACTGTGGCAAAGTTTTTGAAGAAGAATATTTTTGTGCGCTATGGAACGCCATGTGCCTTAATGAGCGATGAGGGCTCTCACTTCATCAATCGCATAATTGCTAACCTATTGACTAAATTCAACGTCAGCCATCGAATGGCAACGGCTTATCACCCACAGACTAATGGGCAGGCAGAGATCTATAACAGAGAGATCAAAACGATCTTGGAGAAGGTGGTTAATACTGCCAGCAGAGATTGGTCACCCAAGCTTGACGAGGCACTATGGGCTTACAGGACTGCCTATAAAACACCAATTGGCATGTCTCCGTATGCCCTGGTATTCAGAAAAGCTTGTCATCTGCCGCTTGAGTTGGAACACAAGGCAATGTGTGCATGCAAGAAGCTGAAGTTCGATTTAGCCAGTGCGGGGAAAGTCCGAAAGCTACAATTAAATCAGTTGGTTGAACGGCGAAGGGATGCCTATGAAAATGCCAAGATATATAAGGAAAAAATGAAGAAATGGCATGATGACCACATAAACGATCGGATATTCACCGAAGGTCAATAGGTATTACTATTCAACGCGCGTCTGCGACTGTTCCTTGGAAAGTTGAAGTCTTGCTGGTCCGGGCCATTTCGGATCAAGACAATATTTCCCTATGACGCAGTGGAATTAACAATGTTGGATGGGAGCAGCGCATTCAAAGTCAATGGTCAGCTGGGGGCAACTTTGATTGGTGCATGGACACCATTGATTTGGGCAAGCAGGATTAAAATGCTTACAGGGAAAGCGATTGCGGTAATTCTAATAACTTTTTTCAGTCGGCCTTCCATCTATGTTTACTTGTTTTCTTTATGGATTTCTTTTACCGTTTTTTTTTTTAATTTTATGATCACTGTTTAATAGGATTAGGCCTTATTGTTCTAGAAGTTTCATATGTTTACATACGTTAAATGTAGTAGTGTGGGCACATGACTTTGTGAATGTTCGATAAATCACCACAAGACATTTTTAACTTGCATTAAGAAGAGAGGAAAATAAATTGGTACATAACGAGAGGTTGGGTGTAGTAAGTAGAAAGAAGAGGAGATATGCATCTAATACACCCAAGTACATTGCGGTGAAGGGTGTGTTGCGCACATATGCGTCTTTTGCTCGATTTTAGTTAAATGCACTATGTTGAGGTATCCTCTAGAAATGTATTTAATTAAAGGGTGTGCTGCGAGGATGTATGTGTGTACCCGTCCTCAGCAAAAATGTATCTGCATTTATTGGAAGCATGACATGAATTGTAAATCATGCACCCTTCCTATGCAAATGGTAAGTTAACCGAATTCTTTGACTCCTATACAGGTAATAGAAAAATTCTTGTAATGTGATCATTTGTAATATATTCGCACACTTTGTTAATAGTCAATACAATCAAAGTACATAATTCACTCTACTCTTTGCCTGTACCTCTTTCTTTATCTTCCTTTATTAATCTTTGAAATATTTGTACTCTTGTATTTTTACGATCTTTATTGCGTTGCTATGACGTATTATATGTTATACTTAGAAACATTTCCCATACTTAGTAAATTTTGACTAAAACTTAGTTAACTCTTAGTTTAGCAGTACTTTACCTTCTATCTTTCAAAGTCCTGCTCAAACCTTCTTTTTGAAATTTTCTTCTAAGTGTTTGTCTAATCTATCCAAACAACGCAATGAGGACCTTGTTCATCTTTAAATTTGGGGGTGGGGAAGGTCTGAGCAGATGAAATTAGAAGTATGCAGCATTTCAGAAAATGCGTCCTTTTTCATTAAATTTTTTTTTTTTTTTTGTAAAACTCCAATATCAGCGCAAGGGAAAATTTCAAAACTGTTCCCAACCTGATAAGAGTTTAGTTGTGAAAGGAGCCTGCTCGTAGTTGGATGTTCGTATGACACCCGTAGGAGCAAGCCAAAATGAAGGTGGGTTTCTAAGAACGACGTTGTATAAACCAAAGAAAAAAAAAGAATGCAAGGGACAACTCCTTTGATTATCATGAGTTAAAGTTAGAACTGACACACTACCGTAGTTGGATGTTCGCATGACACCCGTGGGGACAAGCCAAAACAAAGAGTGTAACCATGACCAACTATCTCTAAGTGAATAAATGACGCAAAGTGTTGCTCACCACATATAGATACATCAAGTTGTTTTGATAAAGAAGAGATAAACTTTCTATTTTGAAAACTCGAAAAGTGTTTTTGAGCAGAATTTTGTTACATAGAAGAATAAATTAAGTCTTGCTAAGAATTAACAAGGATAGAAGGAAAGTGCGATGTCAGATAATGTGCCTAAGTGCAACATTCGGAGCAACCAATCATCGCAGAAATATAGGATACGAATGGAGCATGATTGTCTTAGTAGAAGATATGCTTGAGGACAAGCATATATCTAAATTTGGGGGTATGATAACTTGTAGAAATACAAGTTATTTATGCCACCTTATATAGATATTGCAGCCAAAAGTTAGTAATTATGCGCCAATTGTATGAAAATTAACCTAGTATGACAATAATTATAAATGTTTGCAATTACACCCACTAACGCCAAAAAGATGGAGGACAAGCCAAACTTTACTCTGTTTTGCAGGAGACCAAGTCACCGCTTGCGCTCAAGGCTCATGAGAAACTAATCAACGCATCTCTGTCACATTGAGGCCGTCGATAAACCATGAAGAGACGATTACCGAAGTAACGGCGCAATGCGACAGTCGGTCCAGAGCTATGCTTTGACCCATGCGGTAATAAAAACACACAAAATACACTAAGGGCATTTATTTTACCTAGAGAGGGCTAGCTTTCACACCCAACCGCCATGAACCTATCACTCTTTTCTCGCGGACCCTAATTAGACACGGTGGAGGTAGCTCTTTTCACCTCTATCCATGCACACACACACACAACTAATTTGCTTTTCTTTATTTATTTCTTTCTCTCTCTCTTTTTTTTTTATTCGCATTAGGCCCTATTTTAACTACTTTGTCTAGTTTTGCTCTAAAACAAGCATAATTACTCCTAAGTTAAAGGTGGACCTTTCGGGGTAACAATAGAAATACAAACCAGATAACCCAGTTCTAAGTAGGCTTTAATTTTGCAAAACAATGACTTAAAGATGCATGAGAGATAAGAAATTTTCTTAAATTGGGCTAAAAATCATGATCATGCTTTCCTAACATTCCTTCATGCAAATTTCATCATAGGAAGAGTACGTCATAAACTATTATAATAACAACAAAGCAAAAGGCAAGCAATGCAATCAAGGCACACAACATACTTCGACCACAGTGCTCAGGGACCCCAAGCTAATAAAAACCTACTCGACACCACCCCAACTTAAAATAATACATTGTCCCCAACGTATTTCTAATATAACTCAAAAAGATAAAACACAAGGGATACAAAAACCTCCCCTAATACAATGTTGCGCACAAGATGGTGGTGGTCGGGCTCGCCTCTCAAAAAGATGCTCCTCTAATCTAGGTCGTCCCTATGAAACAAAAAAAAAAAAAGCTAATCTAGAAAACAAATAAAGAAAGCAGTAAAATTTTCACCTGGCTCCCTCCAGGAAGGGAAAATTTTTAACGTCGATTGCTCGACGTGACCTGTCCCCTGTCAAGGCACAAAGAAATTCTCGTATTTCTCTGATCTCTTCTTGGATGAGTCAATATAGCCCGATAATGCTATAAGACTCTTCATCTTTTGAAGAGAACCAGTGATAGCTTGTAAAAATACAAGCTATTGTAGTTTTTTACTTAGAATTGTGAGGGCTAATAAGCAGAATATGCGTCAATAATACCAAGAATTCATATGAAAAAGTGAGCTTGCGTCAACCAGCACCGAAAATCCTCACTAACCCTATACATGCGTTATTCTGCATCAAAGTGTCTAATTTTGCAGCTAATGCAGGAATTAATTGTATGCGTTGATCCTAGACCGCCGCAAGGTTGACCGCATGCGTTGATCTTCATGAAGACTAGTTCGTCGCATGGAATGTTGCATCCACAGAGTGATAATCATGATAGAATGTTGATCGCAAAGTGAGTGGAATGCGTTGATACTTAAGGAGAAACAAGCATAAACGCATATCTTGGGAATATCAACAAGATAAGGTGATGCTGACAATTCCCATACTTCGACAGAAGTAGTAGTGAGTCAGAATGGGATCATCAATGCTGTCGGCATTTGAGCTCTATAAATAGAGCCTTGGAGCCCAACTTCAAACGATCCGAGTTTCTACCTTAGGCAGATTCTTATGATCACGGATGAGAGCATAAGCAAGAGATTTTTTTAGAATTCTTCACTTCCACAAGCCCTTCCGAGTGACGATTGGAGCTTCACTAGAGATAGAGCTCGAGAGAGACATCTTTACCACTCATCCATGGCACCACTGGCATCCTTGACGCACTTTAGATGAAAAGCAAGAGATTGCTTATATCTAGTCCTCCACCTCTCCTCTTATCTCTGTATTATATTACATTTTGGCTTAAGACATTAATACATTTTGTAATCAATGCATCTCTTTAGTTCCTTGAGCACCATTTTTGTCATCTTCTTCTTCTTTATCATCTTTTACCTTCATCGCTGAGTTAAGTGTTAATTGCAAGAATCACATACTCAATCATGCAGCCTAGAGATATGATGCATGTAGCAAACCATAGAGAGATGTGCGTTGCACGAGTATAGTGAGTTAACCCTCTTTGCTTGGTGTGAGGCTGTCGCAATGCTTGTCTACGAGCTAATTAGCTACAACCAACTACCTAGGAGGGTAAGTAGTGGAACACACTAAAACAAAGTAAACAGTGTTCCTAGAGATAGGAACGATCTTATGTTCAACACAACCATGCATTATAGAGATATATGCAAGTGGCCGACCACCGAGAGGTGTGTGATGCGTTAGTTTGGCGAGCTGGGATTACTCTTGCGACCAAGCGTAATGAAGTGGCGAATTCATTCCCTCACAATTCTATTCCTTCATTTACTTCATGCGTTAACATTTGCCGCATCTCTTCCAATTCTCATAGTTAACTTCCATTAGTCAATCTGTTTAGCTAGGAGTAGGAGTAGTGCATAATCCATTAACTTCTGTCTTCTTACTTTTATTCATCGCCTCAAACGCATCACTTCACAAGCATCATTTAGTGACAAGTCCTTGTATTCAACCTCGAATCATTTTGAGAAACTTGTGTTCTCAATATACTTGGTGAGAAAGCAAGAAAACTTGTGATAGGAACGTATGGTCATCGCATATGCACTTAACTGTATTGCATATTCTTCAGTCCAATGTATGACCATCAACGCATATCAAAAGACGAGTGCATATTTCCTCTTTCTTTTTCCCCGAACAAGTTTTTGGCATCGTTGCCAGGGACTTGGCAACTAATAGTTTGTTAAGTTGTGTTTTCACAGGCACCCTTTAGTCTTGGGCGTATTGTAGTTGGTGCGATGAAGTTGTAAATGATATTTGAGTGAAGGTGATGTGCCGAAATTCAATATTGACCCTGAGATCGAAAGGCTATTTGTCGCACGAGCTAGAAGCAGTCTTAGAAGCATGTTAACCACCATGCGGCCAACAAATGCTGAAAGCTCCAATGGTCAGGACAACGAGTTCCTTGACCTAAGTAGTCGAGTTCAATCTCCTGCATGGAAGAATCCTTGCGGTGACTTCACTCCAATTTCTCCAGGGACGTCCTCTACTCTATCTTTACTTTGCTTTCTGAGTTAACTTCTTTAGTTTATTTATTTGATTATTTTCATTTTGGATTTGCGGCTGCTTTCTTGGATGTGGTGTGCGTTCGCTCCTTGTAGGTGCGATAATAATTTCCTCTCGGTGCGTTGTTTCGAAAGAAGAATCCTCTCCATCATTCAACCCTCCACATGAATTCTAAGTACTGACGCAATTGATATTCTACTTGTAGGTTTCTTTTCTTGTTATCTTTTATGCGTTATCCTTATGAAATTCTCTTTTGTTCGCTTGCTTTCTTTTGCATTGATAGATTAGCATACATGATGATACTTATGTAAATTCACTACATCCACTAACTAAATGTCGCATGGCTCACCTCGCTTTAGTAGCTTCTTCAAGGTTTGATAGTCTAAAGTTTTATTATGTGCAAACCTCTGCTCAAACATCTTTTATCGCATTTCTAAACGAGTTTGTTTTTAGCTTTTTGGCAAGGACCCTGCCACTCTCTAAATTTGGGGGTGGCAGTGGTCCGAGCAAATGCGCCCATTTTTAAACATTGCGATGATTATTAAAAAAATCATAATAAAAGCTCCACTGCCAACGCAAAAGGGAGACTCAAGCCGATGAAAGTTAAAGTTGTGAAAGGTACTTACTCGTACACCCGTTCAGGTAAGCCAAAACAAAAGTAGGTGACCAAAATCAATGCATAATAACAACTCCTCTGTATGGCACAACTCAAATTAGCTATGACAAAAGTTTAGTTGAATATGGCACGCAACTGAAGTTGGATGCCCGCATGACACCCGTGGGGGCAAGCCAAAACGAAGAACGTAACCAGGTTCAACGCCCCAATTCAATAATGAATTGCAAAGCTTTGAATCGTATTAAACGAACACATTATAAAAAGCTAAAAGCAAAGTTGTCTGCGATGAGTAAAAAGTTTTTCAGCAGAAGCTTGCCAGAATTAAACTTAGAAAATATCTCTTAGAAGAAGTAGCTAAATTTGAGGAGAGTGTTGCTACCAAGGTTAGAGGTGTAAGTGAATTATATTCTGAAAAGCTGGTTAACACAAAGGAAAAGTCAGAGGGTAAGTTTTGAATTTCCTAAGTATAAGACATGCTTGAGGACAAGCATGATTCTAAATTTGGGGTGTGATAGCTTGTAAAAATACCAGCTATTGTAGCCTTTTACTTAGAATTATGAGGGCTAATAAACAGAATATGCATCAATAATACCAAGAATTCATATGGAAAAGTGAGTTTGCATCGACCAACACTGAAAATCCTCACTAACCCTATATCATGCGTTATTCTGCATCAAAGTGTCGCAGCTAATGCAGGAATTGATCGTATGCATTGATCCCAGATCGCCGCAAGGTTGACCGCATGCGTTGATCTTTATGAAGACTAGTTCGTCGCATGGAATGTTGTGTCCATAGAGTGATAATCGTGACAGAAAGTTGATTGTAAGGTGAATGGAATGTGTTGATACTTCAGAAGAAACGAGCATGAATGCATACCTTGGGAGTATTGACAAAATAAGGTGATGCTGAAAATTCTCATATTGCGACAGAAGTAGTAATGAGTCAGAATGGGATCATCAATGCTGTCGGCGTTTGACCTCTATAAATAGAGCCTTGGAGCCCAACTTTAAATGATGCGAGTTTTTGCCTTAGGCAGATTCTTGTGATCACAGATGAGAGTATGAGAAAGAGATTCTTTGAGAATTCTTCACTTCCACAAGCCCTTCCGAGTGACGACCGGAGCTTCACCAGAGATAAAGCTCGAGAGAGACGTCTTCATCAATCATCCATGGAACCATTGACGACCTTGACGCACTTCAGATGAAAAGCAAGAGATTGCTTACATCTAGCCCTCAACCTCTCCTCTTATCTATGTATTGTATTACATTTTGGTTTAAGACATTAATACATTTTGTAATCAATGCATCTCTTTAGTTCCTTCAGCACCATCTTCATCATCTTTGTCTTCTCATCATAGTTTACCTTCATCATTGAGTTAAGTGTTAATTGCAAAAATCACATCCTCAATCATGCGGTCTAGAGATATGACGCATGTAGCAAACCATCAAGAGATGTGCATTGCACGAGTATAGTGAGTTAACCCTCTTTGCTTGGTTCGAGGCTGTCGCAATGCTTGTCTATGAACATATTAGCTACAACCAACTGCCCAAGAGGGTAAGTAGTGGAACATATTAAAACAAAGTAAGCAGTGTTTCTAGAGATAGAACTGATCTTATGCTCAACGCAACCATGTGTTAGAGAGATATAAGCATATGGTCGACCACCGAGAAGTGTGCAATGTGTTAGTGTGATGAGCTGGGATTACTCTTGTGACCGGGCGTAATGAAGTGGAATTCATTCCCTACACATTTTTGTTCCTTCATTTACTTTATTATGCATTAACATTTTCCACATCTCTTCCAATTCTCACAGTTAACTTCCATTGCTCAATTTGTTTAGCTAGAAGTAGGAATAGCACATAATCCATTAACTTCTGTCTTCGTACTTTTATTCATCGCCTCAAACGCATCACTTCACAAGCATCATTTAGTTACAAGTCCCTGTGTTCGACCTCGGATCATCCCGAGAAACTTGCGTTCTTGTTATACTTGACGAGAAAGCAAGAAAACTTTTGACAGGAACACATGGTCATCGCATACGAACTTAACACATATTGCATATCCTTCAGTCCAACGCATGACCATCATGTTGGACTGGTAGCAGCACGCAGCGGAAGTGACAAGGATCAATAAGCACTCTAATTCATTAATTTTGGCAGAAAAGAAAACATGCTTAAATAGAATTTAATGGGTTTCAAGATATACCTTTGAAGAACTGTAGAAATCTTGATTTCCAGTTGCTTAATCCTCCAAATCTTTGTACAGACCACCACAAGATATTCCCTACTATTCTCTTGGTGCTCTAGATTAAGTTGTGGGGACTCAAAATAAGCTGGAATCAAAGGGAATTTGGAGAAAGCTCACTGCAACAACCCAAAATGAAGAACACATTCTTCTACTTGAATTTTTCAGAAAAATTCATTCGGTTGCTCCCTTCAACTTCACTTCAATCTCTTCAATATATTGCAGACTATCATGCAAAGAGATTTGCTTCATGGGATGCAGGTTATGCTTGGAGTAATTGAAGGTTGAAGAAGTGGGTTCTTTGTGAGCAAGTTGAAGATGAAGATGGAAAAATGCTATTTTTTCTTTTATGTAATTTCTATTTTCAAAATCCAAAATTGATTTTAAAATCATATTTTAATTGTAAAATCAAAATTTATTAATTTTACAAAATTTCATAAATTAATTTTCTAATAAAATTAATAAATAATTCTAATTAATTTAATATCCAATATTAAATTAATTTTACACAAATCTATCTTTATATATTTAAATCATTTTTAAATATATATATATATATTCTCCAATTCTGTTTGATTCTAATTTGAACGTTTCAAATTAACTTATCTTGCTACTCTAAAGCTAATCCATTTTCGAGCTAGTTGGGGATCTCGTGGACCTATAGATCATGGGCTCCAACGATCCGAGATTAATCGGCTAACTTCATTAGACCGATCTAACCTCCATTCGTTAACTAATGGGTCACTCTACTAAAATCCATAGTTGAACTCCCCTCACTGTAGATATATTATGTCCACTCGATATAACCATGATTAGTAAGTCAACCCTTCACAGGTTGTTCGTAATAACGGTTGGGTCAAATCTCTATTTTACCCCCGAAATCACCTCTTGTTCCTTAAGTCCCCACTGATCCCCTAATGAACAATTGTTTTGTGATCCGATCAACAAGTCCGCGTCTCTCTCGGTCCAATGAGAGGGCAGGGCCCCTTGTTCAAGACCCAGTATCAACACTTAAGGGAACAACCTCTCTACTATCCCTAAAAGCGGGTAGGAGGGAATTCCATTTTATACTGTATGTCCCCAACTATCTATCTGGTCTTACCCCTAAAATGAGAGGTTTATTGAGCCGACATTGTTGAGTCAACCCTCACCTATGCAAATCTAAGGATAATTCCAAATAAAAAGGAGTTCGTAGTTAGCTTAGGATTAAGGTCAAGTTACCTAGTCATCGCTTTGAAATAGCCAGTCTTAACAGTAAACAACGTTATAAAGTAAGAGTGACTAATTTTGTGGTCCGATCTTGTACGAACTCTTTTGCACAAGGACACCCCCACTCCTCATGTCCCAACATGAATGAATTAGGATCACTTCGTTTGTAGCACTTTACAACTCCTTGTAACAACTACAGAGCAGGTCGTATCCAATAGTATTACCAGAATAAGGTACCCAACCTTATTCATATACTATAAATAATTTTGACTATTTACTCGAACCTGATCCACCTTTATGTCCCTACATAAAATTCAAGTACTCATCCAATAGTCAAGAGACTTTCAGGTTTATTGGATTTCTATTCAATAACATCTATTCAATAACATCTTATTGAATTTTCAGAATAAGTTCTATTGTTTACATACCACTGGTTTTAGGACATAAAACCCAAACATCAATGCATAGATATTAACACATATCAAAAGACGAGTGCATTTTTCCTCTTCCTTTTTCCTCGAACAACCAGACAAGTCGAATTTGGTATTTTTAATTTTGTTTGAAAAAAAAAAGGAAAAATAAAAATCAAAAGACTCAAGGACTAACTCAACTGAAAATAAAGACTCTGACTCAACTAACTTTTGAGAACAAGAAGAACAAAACTAAAAAAATATACGATATACCAGACGATAGAACAGGGCGAGGTTTCTCAACCTCTAACTCTATCACCTGGAAATTGATGGGTTTAAACTCAAATTCTCCATAGTCCTCACAAATTAGTTCTAAACATGGCATGCTATCCTCCAACTCATCCTCAATGTCGACATAGATTACCTCATCGTTGCACGCCTCAACGATGTCATAAGATGTGTGTAACAGGGTATCACATCCTCTCTCAACTGAATCCGATGATTGAGTGACTGGGTCTCTCAAACTCTGAAGATCAACTCCAACCTCAGTCTAAAAACTAAAGCTCTCTTCGAGGTCGCAGATCTCTTGCTAAAAAACAATATTGTTAATAGCAAGTTGTCTAATCATATCTTCTAATGACATACCTGAGTCGGCGATGTGAGCATGCATCGTCATGTCAGATGTGGCAGAGTGTGAATCATAGTGGAACTGATCCCATCCTAGGTTTCCAAAGCCATAGGACTCCTCCCATCTAGGCCAATGAAAATCGCCATCCATATAACTAGGATACCCTCCCATAGAGTAGTCTCGTGGCATTAGGCTCCACTGCAAACTTGGCCATGCTTGCTCAGTGTGATCAGTCTCACATGCTTGCACCTGCTGTGGGTTACCTATAACCAACTAACTAACCAAAGAAGTTAACTCAGCGAGTTGGCCTTGGAGGTCATGAACCTCGTCACTAAGCCGAGATGCTCCACTCGATTTTCCCCATCCTTATTGATGATATCTGTCCATGCTTAAAATACTGACACAAAAAGGAAAACAAATTAAAAGCAAAAAAATACCCTAACTAGAAATTTAACTAACGAAACGTCAATGGCTTCCCTGGCAACGATGCCATTTTTGACAAAGTCCGAAACTTACGTCGTTAATAAGCTTCAGACTTGATCAAAAGAAAATTTATAATACCGAACTACTCTTATCACTACAAAGATGTAGCAACTGTGGTAAGTCCGAATCGATTTGCAGGGAAGCGTAATTTGTTTCGTTAAGTTAATTTTCTAACTAGAGTGATAAATTGGGGGTTTTATGTGGAAGAGATATATGCATGAAATTAAAATAAAAAAAAGGTAAATGTAATCTAGAATAGTAGTCTATCTAATTTCTAGAGCAAGAGAGAGTTTTCTATGCAATTTCTTTCATTAGGCATTAATTAATTACACTGAATCTGTCAACCCCTCAACCTATTAGAAAATCTAATAGCCCAATTATCCAAATTCGATATTAAACCAAATTAGCCCTAATTCAATCTACAACTTTTCCTTCTTAGCGACATACAAGTTAAAATTGAATTGCATTATGAACGAGTTCAATTGTTTAGACATATTACAAACCGAAAAGTCATATCTTATAGCATGATTTTTTTGGGAAAGATTATACTGGGTATACATGCATTTGGTAAAAAAAAAGTCTAGACTTCATACATGTGATCCTAATATGCGTAACTAAATCAATCAATATGTGCATAGGCTATGACGATTTTGCAAACAATAATTTCAATAAACTAATTTATCAGATCAATTTATAAAAATTCCATTAAGAATAAATCAAATCCACCTAAAGGATCTACAATAATTCGGTTAAATTAATTAGAAAACCTTCAAGAAAATAAACATAGGGCTCTTGCTCAAAAGAAATTAGATATGAGTTACCTCTTAATTCATAGAAAAATCTGAAATATACATCCAATCCATCAATTACAATCCAAAATAAAAAGAAAAACTAACCTAAAGATACTAAAATCTGAAGGGAAAGGAATAAGAATGAAGTTTAACTTCGGCCTCCATCAGTTCGACCTCCAAAATTCAACATCATTTCGACCTAAAACAAAGATAATTATTTACAAAAAAATTCAGGGTCGCGTCGCAACACTTGGAATAACGTTGCAATGCTGATGCGGCTGAAGGGGAGCATCAAGGCAGTAGTCCAACACTATGTTCAATGCTCACTTGCGCGTGCGCTCCACTCCACGTTCTTCAATCTACATAGTGTTGCAACGCTTGGAAATAGCATTGCAGTGCTGAGTGTTCTGTCACACAGTGTTAGGTGGGAACGTCAGGTTGTGTTGTTGTATAATCGAAGCGTTGTGATGCTCTGGACAGCGTTGCAACGCTCCCCTGTACTCTAAGCTACTGCATCCAAGCGTTGCACGAGCGTCAGACTTAGGCCAATCTTGAGCGATGTGACGCTCCTATAGGGGCATCTTGGTTATTTTGATTCCTTTGAAGCCTAAATGCTCAAATTAACTCCAAATTGCTTCAAGTTGACCCCAATCAGCTCCAAATCCTCAATTTTACCTCTTGGTTGCTTGATACCTACAAAATAAGAAAAATAAACACATAAAATCTCTTAACGAGCCCAAATTAAGCTAGGAATAATAGCCCTTTTTTAAAGCTATCACATATTCTCCAGTGGTGGATACGACTATACTAAGATATTTAATTGGTCTGACTATGTATGAAAGGCTAGATATGCATCTTATGGATGCAGTCACAACATATTTATATGGATCTCTTTGTTGGGTTGGTCCTTTAAATCTCGTAGGGCTCTATAGTTTGTAATTGTATTGTACAAACATTTTATTTATTTAATAAAATATGAGACATTTTATTTGACATTTAGTAGCATTAAACCCACAAATCAATAAACTAACATCCAAGGTTATCTTCTGTAGCTTAAACATGTATGTAGAGACGTATAGGTAGATCACGTTTAAGTGATAACCTAAATGGTCTATAGTAGATGGATAAGGTTGGACACCTAATCTTAGTGAATCTACGAGTATGGCCCGCTTTGTAGATGTTACAATTGTTGTAGAGTGCTACAAATGATTTGATTTTCATCATTCATGTGGAGACATATGAGCGGGGATATTCTATACAAAGAAGTTGTATAAGATCGGACCACGAAATAAATAGTCTCGACGTTCATAATAGAGACTTACATTTCACTAAAATGACCATAGGTGACATGACCTAAATCCTGAGTGGGTTATAAACTCCTGCCTGTGAAGGCAATCCTTTGATTTGTATGGGTGAGAGTAGCCAGATCACCAACTCAACAAGCCTACCATTTTAGGGATTCGTCTGATTGAGGAGTTGGGAACACAACTACACAAGACGAAATTCACTCCTTCCCCGGGGTAGGTAAAAGTAGATAAATTGTTCATTTAAGGGCTGATTTCGGGACTTGAACAATGTGGCGTTACACCTTCTCCTGGTCCAAAAGGAGTCTAGTCATAGTTAGACTATGATTTATTGTTCATTAGAGAGATCGGTGGTACTTAAAGAGTTAGATGTAACTACAGGGGTAAAATGGTAATTTTGGCTTAGCTGTATTTACGAACAATTTATGAAAGGTCATCATACTGTTGATTGGTTATATCCAATGGCCACAAAAATATATCAGTAGTGTGAAGAGTGTAGTTGTCGGTCTTTAATGGAGTGCTCGACAGTTAATAGATGTTGAGTAAATTAATTAAAAAGTTTAATTAATTATTCAGATATCATTGGAGCTTCAAGCTACAAGTCCATGAGGTCCCCTCTATAGCTCAACGGGGTATTTATGAGAATCATGGATTAATTTGAATTGTTCAAATTAATTGAGAGAATTAACTATGTGTGATATAATTATTTTATTTAATTATATGTGATATAATTACTATTTGATATGTTATAACATAAAGTTTATTTGAGAGGAAATAAATATTTGAATATGATTCAAAAATTAATTATGTGAATTGGATTCATATAATTAAATTTAATATAAATGGAATTTATATTAAATATTGTTGTTTAGAGAATTAAACTATAGGTTATATTGTATTTGATACAATATCAAACTGTAGGTTAATATGTTATATTTGATATAATATATAGTTTAATATATAGTATATAATAAAGTGGTTATCATATAAATATATATTAAAATTTTTATTAAAATTTATTTTTTTATTCGTTAATTCTTTTAAAAAATCATTTTAGAGAGGGAGTTGATTATTTATATGAGTGGTTATCGTATAAATATATATTATGTCTCTCTACTACGTGTTATTGGGAAAAGGGGTTGGTTGATTTTTGGGCTTATTCATCTTCTTCCTCCTTTAGAGAATACAAAACTGTTCTATATGAATTAATCTCACCCAGTCTCTCAACTCTCTAGAAATCTCTAACTTTTTCCCTCACCAAAAAGTCAGAGCCCACACGCTCCTAGATTCTCATCCTAGAGAATACAAAGAAAACCATTTTAGTAATGGCCATTTAGAATAAATTAGGGTTTCAAGTTTGTGACATTTTGGAGAAGAGAATACGTGTAGAAATCGTTCTTCAAGGGTAAGTCTCATCTCCCTATTCTCTTTTCTAAACTTTTTTAAGCATGATGTATTTTTAATTTAGATGCATAATTTATGTTTCTTCTATAAAATTGAATGTTCTATTAAATTTGGGATTTGGGTCCAATCCCGTTTTCGCTCAAGGACCTTTAATGGTTCCTATAATTGGTATCAGAGCGAGGTTTTTTAGCCCAAATTTTTTCAAATTTTCGGAATTATTTTTACAATTTACTTGTGGGATTTAAGTATTATGTAAATTTCATGTGATGAATGTTTAAGAATGTGTTGGTTTAAAATTATTGCATGTTTTTGGGATTGGTTACTTTTCTTTATCGCTTTGAATTTACAATTTAATTATTAGGGCCCATGTTTTGGGGCATATTATTGCGATCGAGTCTGTACTTTTGTGTTCTTAGGTTGCTCGTGGTTGTTTTGGTCGTGATCTAGAGAAATCGAGACCAAATTTGGCGGAGAAATGATGGAGAACGCAGCTGAACAATGGAGACTGTACTGCAGCATTGCAACGCTGTGAAGAAGAACGATGCTTTGTTCTTTTCGTAGCGTTGCAACACTGGGCACAACGTTGCAATGCTCCGAGATGGAAAGAAAAAATCAGTTCTTGTCTGGTTTGGTTCGTGGCTCGTTTGATTTGCTTGCAGTTTAGTCAGTTCGATCGATTCGAGTCCAGTTCGAAGGCTGGATGGTTCGGTTCGAGCAGTTCAAGACCCGGTTCGCTTGTTTTGAACAGGTTGATTATTTATTTATGTAATAGATAGTTACTTTGATTAATTAAATTAATATAAGTATTATATTAATTTAATTAATTGTTTAAGTGCAAATCCCAGTCTAATAATTTTTTTTTATTAATTATGCATTTGATGTATGATTTTTATTTAAATATATATGTCATATTGTATGTCATATAGTATTAAATCCCACCATAGATTATGTATTTAATTTCATGATCATTTATATTATAAGTGTTATAATATATTTAATTGCATGATTTGATTAATATAGCATGCCCATGCATCATATAGTATAAATATTATAATATATGCATGCATGCATCATTATATCATAAGAGTTATAATATAGTGTATGGATATAGGTTTGGAGGTATGTTATTATTTATTTCATTACTTTAATATATAAATGTTATGTATGTTAGCAATGAAATGGAATTTCATGAAGTATGTTACCACTTTAGGGTAATTTATAATTGTTATAATTTTACCTAAGTATGATTTCACATGCAAAGTATGATTTTTCATTTATTTTATAAAAGTTATAGTTAAATAAAATTAGAATTAAAATCAATAATTCGGAATTGCATGCAAACCTTAGGTTAAAATCATCTTTTAAAACTGTTTTAAAATATGATTCATATAGATCTAAGATCACTTTTCTAATGAGAAATTTAAGTTTAATCTTTTAAGTGGTTCAATAGGATTAAATTAATTCTTAATTAAAAGATTAAATTTGTAACAAATGTATCTATAAGGGACATTCTATCTAAGATTTGATAAAGTTTATTAAAATGTTTAATAAATATTAATCAAAGTTGTTTAACTATCCAAAGTAAGTGTTATTTTTTGGCAAATTTAAAAAATACTTAGTTAAAATCAGTAGCCGGATTTTTCTAATTTAATTAACCCTAGGTAAAACACACAATGGGAGAAAAATGGGGTATATGATACTTCATTTTTCTTCTTCACATTCCTCCCTAAATGTTCACAAGGTGAGATCTGTACTCGGCCTCGAGGCACCTTGAGTGTTCCCCTACAGATAGTGTGGTAGAGTAAACATGCAATATACGAAAGCTAACAGAATCATTAAGCACTCTAATTACATTAATTTAAGTAACAAAGCATGCAAACTCATAGTTCCAAAATAATAGGATTTTAGTTTTACTACCTTTGTAGATTTTCACTTATTCTTTAAAAAAAAAAAAAAAAAAAACCATGAAATTGACCTTCAATCTCTTCAGTAGACCACTAAGAGTATATTCTCTACTAATCATAGTCTTGGATTGAGTTGTGGAACTCTTAATTGAAAGGGAATTTTAAGTAGTCTAGAGAGGGTTTTAGAGAGGAAAATTTTCAACATAATTTTTTTTTTTCAAAATCAGTTGCATGCCCCTCAATTCTGATCAAATCAGAAGTATTTATTCAACTTAAACATGCAACCACTTAATGAATCAACTAACTGACACTTCAAAAAAAAACATTATCTAAGTGGGCAAGGTGTTAATCTTTAGATAAATCCACTATCAAGATAAAAAGATGGATAAATCCACTTAATCTAATAATTTTCCAATTTTAATTACATTTTGTTTGGAACTAAATTAAACATAATTTAAATTCAATTTCAGAAAATTGAATTTCTTTTAAAATTCTAATTAATTAAACAAATTTAATTAATTAAATAATAATTTAATGTCAATTATTAAATTAATAAAACACTTAATTCAAACATGAATCCTATTCATGTAATCAATGTCTAAATCATTATTTAAATATATTGAACTCTCCAAATACGTTTAATTTCAATAAATCTAAACATTAATTATATCGAATAGAATTATCCAAACCTAAATTGAATTTGAATATTTCAAATTCACTCAATATTCTAATCCCAGGTTTAATCTTTTACAAGCTAGTAGAGGGACCTTATGAACCTACAGATCATGAGCTCCAACGATTTAAGATTAATTGGCTAAACTCTTTAAATAGAATTAATCAATATTCTTTAACTATTGAGATATATCACTATAGCTGATTTAACCATAATCAGTAAGTTGATCATTCACAGGTCGCTCGTATTTACAACTAGGTCAAAATTACCATTTTACCTCTGTAAATAGATCTTGCTCCTTAAGTCTCCACTGATCCTCTATTGAACAATTGATTTATAGTCTATCTAATAAACCATATCACTCTCTATCAAGAGAGAGCGGGGCCCTTTTGTTCAAGTCCAGGAATCAGTACTTAAGGGAACAACCTATCTGCTAACCCTAAGATGGGTAGGAGTGAATTTCTTCTTGCAGAACTATGTCTCCAGCTATCTATTCGGTTTTATCCACAAAATAGGAGGCTTATTGAGCGATGTTGTTGAACCACTCTCAGCTATGTAGATCAAAGAATAACCCCAAATAAACAGGAGTTCATAGTTAGCTCAGGATTAAGATTGAGTTACCTTAGGTCATTGATTTGAAATAGTCAGTTTTAACAGTAAACGGTTTTTATAAAGAAAAGTGACTATTTCATGGTCCGGTCTGATGCAAACGTCTTTTGCATAGGATTTCCTCACTCACATGTCTCCACATGAACGATTTTGGATCACATAATTTGTATTAATATACAAAGTGGGCCGCATCCATAGTGTCCCCAGGATGAGGTATCCAACCTCATCCATATACTTATAGACCTTTTTGGCTATATACTAAAACTTGATACTATAGACGTGGGTTTGTTTATTAGATTTTATAATAGAATACAATTTCAATAACACTTTTATTGAATGAAGTCTCAATAATAATTTATCGCAAAATAGAATATGTTTAAAAATTGCGAACTGGGAGTTTTAGGACATTCCCAACATGGTGTTTGTATAGATCTAATGGATTAAATATGCAAAATGCAGAAGCAGACAGAATCAATAAACACTCTAATTATACATAATTTGAGTTTAGAAGCATGCAAGAACAGATTTACAAAAGAGAGGGTTTCACAAAAAGCATACTTTTGTTGAAACTCTTCAAATCATCGTTGAATCCCACGAATTTAATCTTCTAATCAGTAGTAGACTGCCAAGAAAGTATTCTCTACTATTCTCAGTCTTGGATTGAGTGGTAGAAACTCTCAATTAGGATTCAAATGGTTTGATAGAGAGTTGAGAGTGAAAGAAAATTTCAGAAAAATCCATTAATTTTCTGTTGCATCAAGTGAAAAAATCAGATAATCAAGCTTTTTTAAGTTTAATCATGTAAGCACTACACTTATTCAGTAAAGTGACACCTCAAAATGTACTAAGTAAGTGGTCTAGGTGTCAAGAAATGGAAAATCTCACTAAAAACTCAAATGTGGGACTTTTCCACTAACTAAGTTAAAAATTCAAAATTTTATTTAAATTAATCAAAATTAACTTAAAGTCAAATTTCTAAAATTGAATTAAATTTAACAAATATTTTATTTAAATAATTAATTAAACAAATTCAATTAACTAATTAAATAACAATAATTTAATATCAAATATTAAATTAATATAAACACCTACTTTAAACATGAATCCTATTCATGTAATCAATATTTAAATATTTTAAACTCTCCAATTTATGTTTAATTTTAACAAATTAAAATATTTAATTATATCAAATATAATTGTCCAAACCCTAAAATTGAATTTGAATATTTCAAATTCAAAAACCCTAATTTTGAATTTTGAACACTTCAAAATTTACTTAATTTTTCTAATCCAAGATGTTAATGTTTTACAAGCTAGTAGACAGACCTTATGGACCTACAGATTATGAGCTTCAATTATTTGAGATTTATCGATTAAACTCTTTAATCCGAGTAAATTAATATTCGTTAACCATTAAGACATATCACTATAGATAGATGGTTACACTCTTCTCACTGTAGATATATTTCTTTCCACTTGATTTAACCATAATCAGTAAGTTGATCCTTCACAGGTTCACAGATTGTTCATATTTACAGCTGGGTCAAAATTATCTTTTTACCCTTGTAAATACATCTTGCTTCTTAAACTCCCACTGATCCTATATTGGACAATTGGTTTATAGTCCAACTAATAAACCATGTCTCTCTCAACCATGAGAGGGTGGGGCCCTTTTGTTCAAGACCAGGAATCAACACTTAAGGGAACAACCTATCTGTTAACCCTAAAATAGGTAGGAGTTAATTCCATCTTGCAAAACTATGTCCCCAGCTATCTATCTGGCCTTATCCTCAAAATGGGAGGCTTGTTGAGCAGTGTTGTTGAACTACTCTCACCTATGCAGACCAAAGGATAATCCTGAATAAACAGGAGTTCATAGTTAGTTCAGGATTAAGATCGAGTTACCCTAGGTCATCGAATTGAAATGGTCAGTTTAACATTAAACGATCATTATAAAGAAAAGTGACTATTTCGTGGTCCGGTCTTATGCAAAACTCTTTTGCATAGGATGTCCCTATTCGCATGTCTACACATGAACGATTTTAGGATCACGACATTTGTATCATTATACAAAGTAGGCCGCATCCATAGTGTCCCCAGGATGAGGTATCCAATCTCATCCATATATTTATAAACCTTTTTGGCTAGTACTATAATTTGATTCTCTTCCATGTCTCTACATAAAGTTCTAGTATTCATAAAATAGGCATAGATTTGTTTATTGTATTTTTATTACATAATGCAATTTCAATAAAATTTTATTGAATAAAAACTTCAATAAAACTTTCATTGATAAATAGAATATGTTTCCATGATTACGAGCTGCAAGTTTTTAGGACATTCCCAAAAAAATCAATACCAAGGTGAATGGAGAGAGCATTTATAGTAAGTGGGAGTGGGACAAGTGTCAATTCATCCATCGATGTCTTTCATTAATTTGAAGTAAAGTTTCATGCTCGGCCTTGTGTCACCTTTGAGTGTCCCCATACATATGGCATTTTGCATGATGCTTTATTTGTTAGAATGCAGAAACATGTAGCGGAAGAAAATAGGATCATTAAGCATTCTAATTCCTTAGTTTTGACATCAAAATAAGCATGTTCACCGAGATTCAAGAGGGTTTCAACACATACCTTTGAAGAACCTCTTGAATCTTTATCTTCAGTTGCAATCTCCTTTTCCTTTGGTTGTGAACCACTACAAGGTCTTCCCTACTATTCTCTTGGGGCCTTAGATTGAGTTATGGGACTCAAAACAAGCTTGAATTAAGGGGAAATGAAGAGGAGGTCACTGGTTTACCAAGGTTGACGACCTTCTTCAAACTCCAGAATTTCTCAACAAATTCAGTCAATTGCATGCCCATTTTGTTGGGATTGGTGTCCTAATTCTCTCGTAGTCTCGTAGTTTGTAAAAAGTACACATTATTATGAATAAAATAAAACAGGTATGTAGTATAAGGATTAAGGAGGGATACTTGATCCTGGTGACACTACTGATACGGTCCACTTTGTAGAGGTTTGCAAGTGTTGTGAACTACTACAGATGGTAGATCCTGACCATTCAAAGAGTTTGTATAAGACCGAACCACGAGATAACTAGTCTCTTTATATAACGTCATTGATACTTGAGACTTACATCTCACCTAAATGACCATAGGTGACATGACTTCAATCCTGAGTGTTTTGGGAACTTCTGCCTTTGAGGGCGGTCATTTGATTAATATGGGTGAGAGAGGCCAGAGTGTCAACTCAACATGTCTACCTTTTTGGGGATTTGTCTGATTTAGGAGTTGAGAACTCAGTTACACAAGATGAAATTCACTCCTTCCTCGTAGATAGATTGCTCCCTTAAGGGTTGATTCCAGGTCTTAAACATACTGGCCACAACTTCTCTTTAGAAGAGAGGATTCAGTCATAGTAAGACTATGACTTATGTTCATTAAAGGGATTAGTGGTACTTAAGAAGTTAGATGTAACTATAGAGGCATAACGGTTATTGGCCCAGCTATACTTACGAGTGACCTGTGAAGGGTTATCGCACTATTGATTGGTTGATATGGACACAAAATATATCTGTAGTAAGGAGAGTGCAACTGTCGGTCTTTAGTAGAGTGTCTATAGTTAACGGATAGTGGATCCCATGGCTAAAGAGTTTAGTAAGTTATTCACGTACCATTGGAGCTTCAAGCTACAAGTTCATAAGGTCTATAACGAAAATTTTGTGTATTTCCTTTATTAACATGCACTGTGATGATAGATAATTCAAGTTCATGTTGCCATAAACTTGATGACATAAAATTTAATCTTTTATCTTTATCTAACTTTAACGCATGGTTCGTGAATGAAATGAATGATGTGCTAAATATGCGCTCAAGTGTTTTTCAATAAAGACATTTTTATGCGATACTACATTCTAAGTATATGCGTTGATAATGATATGCTCATAGTATGTGATGAAGTAGTACGTGTCACAAGTTTCCTTGCGATGACACCAAGTATAATTCCAACGCAAGTTTCTCATAATCATCCGAGGTCGAACACGGGGATTGTTTTCATTAATGCGATACTTATGTGATACACACGACCGGTTTTAACAATGAATAAAGAATGTTGGTTTATACAGAAATATAAATTTCGATTAAAGTAAAAAATGTGTTGACAAAGTAAAGTAAAAATGTGTTGATAGAGTAAAATCCTAAGCTACTATGATACACGATACAAGATACATGATACATGGTACTAAGGTCAAGAACTGACTGTGAAGTTGTACAAATAAATCGATGTATGCGATGGCAAGTCTTAGGAATGAAGCAGAAAGGGAAAGAGTAAAGAGTAAAACATCGCAAGTTTGTCAATTGCATTAAGGACGCAACTAAGGTTATGCTTTCCCTTAGCGTACACCTCTCGGTGATCGGCTGCGTTCCCATATCTCTATGGTGAAACAGGGATGAACGTGATGAACGCAAGGTTATTTCCATCTCTGGAAATACTTCTCACTTTAGTTAACGCATTCTTCCAACCTTCTCTCGATAGATGGAATAGCATCTTCACTTCTGCTCTCACAGGTGAAGATGCCATCGAGCATGCTTTAGCTAAACTTAATTAATTCCTTATACACAATTTAACTCACCCATTTAATTCTCGCTATTTACCCCGGAGATTAAGAACACATCATGGAGAAAATGGATTATGAATATATGGAAAGAGACAGAGAGATGATAATGGTGACGATGATAACATTTAATTCTAAAATTAAGCGTTTGATACATGTTGTGAATGAAGAATTATAGAAGATGGACACAGAAGATGAAATAGAGGATTGAAACAAATATGGAAAGAGTGTCAACGTCTTGACACAGATCTCGATCGGAGATTTTTGCTTGCCGACGTGTGGATGTGGTGGAGAGGAAAGCTTCCCTTTCAGGCTTGCTTTCCCAGTAGAATTGACCTTTGCATAGAGCTTCAACTACGTGAATTAGAAGAATTCTCTGCTCGGAGTTCTCCCAGATTTACTCTGTAGTCGCTTCAGACCAGTCTCTCTCTCAATATCAGTATATGCACGTCTCTATGTATACATGTATATCTTTCAGTGAATTTGAAGAAGCTATTTATAGGCGAGACCTTGGCTCTTTGAATTTGTAGTCCCCACTATATAGTTATGATAGTTTCTGAAATGGCGGAATGGAAAATTTCTTCTATTATGCAATCAATCTGTCGAAAATGCACAACTAAAAGCTATACACTTGTCAAAATCCTCCGCAAATGCATTGCTCTTCACATCTTCGATCAATCGTCGTATGCGGTGTTGTTTTTTATTACCGCATGCGGTTGAAATTGCGCTGATCGCTAAGCTCAAGATCGATTGTCGCATGCATCATCATTGCGTTGATCATCTTTTTGTTCCTGATTGATGGGCACAATGCGACGTAGATGCGTTGTTTGTTTTGTCTTCGAGCCATGAACACATGCGGTGACTTATTTCCTGCAAACAGAAACTGAAACATTCTATTCTACCATCGCAATGGTGTTAGTGGGTATATTAACAACATTTCGTAATTTTCGTATTTCTTAGCCAATTTGTATACTATCGATGCAACTTTCCTTTCTTTTTTCCACAATATCTAAATAAAACAGTATAAATAACTTGTATTTCTACAAGTTATCACACCCCCAAATTTAGATATATGCTTGTCCTTAAGCATATCTTCCACTAAGGCAATATCGCTCAATTCTTATCCTAACTTTGTGTCGATTGGTTGCTCCGAATGCTCCACCTATACAACATTATTTAACAACACAATTTCCTTCTATCCTTGATAATTCATCAACATGCCCTACTTTATTCTTTTATACAACAAACCTCTACTAAAAAATTCCCTTCTTGTTTTGAAAAGAATGTTTACCTCTTCTTACAAAAACAACTAGGTGGCGTCTGTATGCGGTGGTCTAGTTTGTGTCATTTTATTAGAGACTGTTGATCATGGTTACACCCTTCGTTTTGGCTTGCTCCCACGGGTGTCATGCGAACATCCAACTACGGTTGTGTGCCAATCTCAACTTCAACTCTTGATTTTCAGCTAAGTTTTACTTTTGCTGGTCAGAAGAGTTGTCTCTTATCTTTTTTTATCTTTTTATATTGCATCGTTCTTGGAAACCCACCTTCGTTTTGGCTTGCTCCCATGGGTGTCATGCGAACATCCAACTACGAGCAGGTTCCTTTCACGACTTAACTCTTATCAGGTTGGGATTTTCCCTTGTGCTGACATTGGAGTTTGTATGAAAAATTTATATATATATATATATATATATTGGTGGTAATGAATGCATTTTCCTAATGATGACCACATCCGCTTGATCGCATCTGCTCAGACCTTCCCCACCCCTAAATTTAGAGATGCGCAAGGTCCTCATTGCGTTGTTTTGGACAAAATAGACAAAACACTTAGTCAAAATTTTGAAAAGAAGGTTTAAGCAGAATTTTGAAATATAAAAGATAAAGCAGTGCTATTGCTATGAATTATCAACGTGTTAGTCAGAAAGTGCAAAGTGTGAGAAATGTTGCTAAGGGTATGCATATTACTCATCATGGCAGCGCAATTAATAACGCAAAATAAAAGATAAAGAACATCACGATACTTGACAAAGTATGACAAGTAAGAGGCTAATGCATACGGAAAGAATAGTTACTCAGTTGTATTAAAATTAACCAAGTATACAAAGAATTACAATTATCGCAATACAAAATTTGAATCAGGTACAAAGAATCGAGGAATAGTTTCTATGCATAAAAATAATGAAATGAATTTATCCTTTGTATCTTGTTCAGACGGGTGCAAGGTTAAAGATTAACACAATGCATCTGTTACCGCAAATGCATATTTGTAAAGGATGGGCAACAACGCATGTATTAGTGCAACACACCCCTCAACTCAGCGCATTTCTGGAGGACGGGCGCACAGTATTTCTACTGGCGCAACACTACCTCGACATAGTGCATTTTCGCTAAGGACGGGCGCAGAATACATACGCGTGCAACACACCCCTCAGCGCAATGTATTTGTGCATGATAGACACAAAGTGTATCTTGTTAGCGCAAGATGCACCCATCATCGTAATGCACACCAATTTTTATTTTTCTTTTTAATTCATCAACAACGCAAGTCGATAAGACTTTGCGGTGTTCATTTCTTTTTATTCCGTCATTCACAGAAATTTAAAAACCACACAACTAATGCCAAAAAGTAGAGAACTTAAGCAAAGCATGGAAATAATACAATTGAATTAAACTGAAAGTAACTCATAAAGTAGTAAAGGCTATTCTAGTAAACATTAAATAACGCAATGCAGAAAACTGTAAAGGAAAGCTGTAAAGAATGCAATTAAACATAGATGTAGGGATGCAGATTGAAAGAAGTTTTTCAGATTTACCGCAATAGCATCCCTTCAAGTAGTCAATCCTGCTTGCCTAAGTCGATGGTCTCCAAGCGTCGTTCCACATTGCCCCCATAATAGGGCTTAATTCGTTGGCCATTGACTTTGAATGTGTTGCTTCCATCTTCAGTTATTAGTTCCACTGCACCGTGGGGAAAGATAGTCTTGATGCGGAATGGCCCAGACCAGCGGGACTTCAACTTCCCTGGAAACAATCACAAACACGCGTTAAACAGAAGTACCTGTTGACCCTCGAAGAACGTCTGGTTGCTTATGCGGTCATCATGCCACTTCTTGGTTCGCTCCTTATAAAGCTTAGCATTTTCGTAGGCATTCATTCTTCACTCGACCAACTCGTTCAATTGCAACTTCCGAACTTCCCCCGCACTTGATAGATCGAAGTTCAGATTTTTGCTTACCCACATAGCTTTGTGTTCCAACTTGAGAGGTAGATGACAAGCTTTTTTGAAGACCAGAGCATATGGGGACATGCCTATTGAAGTTTTGAAGGCAGTTCTATATGCCCATAATGCTTCATCGAGCTTGGGTGACCAATCCTTCCTGGAGGTACTAACTACCTTCTCCAAGATAGTCTTAATCTCTCTGTTAGAAACTTCTGCCTACCGATTGGTTTGTGGATGATATGCGGTTGCAACTCTATGGTTGACATTAAATTTGGTCAACAAGTTGGTGATGATGCGGTTGATGAAATGTGAGCCTTCATCACTGATTAAGGCTCCGGGTGTTCCATATCGGGTAAAGATATTTTTCTTGAGAAATTTCGCCACCGTGGCCGCATCGTTCTTAGCACATGTGATGGCCTCAACACACTTCGATACATAATCAACCGCGACCAGAATGTATTGTTGACCTTCTGAAGGTGGAAATGGGCCCATAAAGTCGATTCCCCATACATCAAATAATTCAATTTCCAAGATTGAAGTCAAAGGAATTTCATTTCTTCTAGACAAGTTCCCTGTTCTCTGGCTTCTATCGCACTGCACAACATGGGCATGGGCGTCCTTAAATAGTGTTAGCCAAAAATAGCCACTCTGTAGGACTTTTGCGGCGGTTCGCTGCCCCCCAAAATGTCCTCTATAAAGGGACTCATGACAAAGCTCCAAAATGTGCTTGGCCTCATGCTCAGGAACGCATCGACGCAAAATATGATCAGGTCTAAGTCGATACAAGAAGGGGTCATCCTAGAAATAAAATTTGACTTCATGTCTCAGCTTCTTCTTCTGCTGGTATGAGTAGTCTTCTGGTACTTGGCCGCAAACTATGAAGTTTACAATGTCTGCATACCATGGAATATTAACGCATACCGGTATAAGTAGCTCGTCAAGGAATCTTTCTTCAATGTCTTTTTCTTTCTTCTGAACCTCATAATTTTCTAGCCGTGATAGATGATCTGCGACTTGGTTCTCAATGCTCTTCTGATCCTTAATCTCTAGGTCAAATTCTTGCAGGAGTAATACCCATCTTATCAGTCTTGGTTTCGCATCCTTCTTCGTCATAAGGTATTTGATCGCAGAATGATCAGTATACACCACAACATTTGTTCTAATTAAGTACTGTCGAAACTTCTCCAGCACAAATACCACTGCGAGCATTTCTTTTTCCGTGGTTATATAATTTTTCTGCACATTATTCAACATTTTGCTGGCATTATAGATAGGATGCAAAACCTTGTCTTTGCGCTGACTCAAGACTGTAACCACTGCATATCCACTGGCGTCACACATCAACACAAACGGTTGCGTCCAATCTGGCGCAATCAGAATAGGTGCGGTGATGAGCGCACTTTTCAGCGTGTGGAATGCTTCGACGCATGCGTCATCAAAAGCATATTTGCAGTCAATCTCGAGGAGCGCACTTAGGGGCCTTGCGATCTGAGAAAAGTTGCGGATAAAAACCCAGCATGTCCCAGAAAACTCCTAAGTGTTTTCGCTTGATCAACTTCCAATCCTGCCTTTGATATCTTGTGACCTAGCACGATCCCTTCTTCAACCATGAAATGGCATTTCTCTCAGTTCAGAACAAGATTCATTTCAACGCATCTCTTCAAGACTTTTTCAAGATTTGATAAACATGAGTCATAAGTGTTGCCAAAAACTGAAAAATCATCCATAAATACCTCGACTGACTCCTCCAAGAAATTTGAAAATATTGCCATCATACACCTTTGGAAGGTACCTGGTGCATTGCAGAGTCCAAACGGCATGCGACGGAATGCAAATGTGTTGAATGGGCACGTGAAAGTTGTCTTATCTTGATCTTCCGGCGCGATCGCAATTTGGTTATACCCTGAGTAGCCATAAAAAAAACAAAAGAATTCATTCCCCGTAAGTCAATCTAACATTTGATCAATAAACGGGAGTGCAAAGTGGTCCTCCTTCGTAGCCAGATTTAATTTGCAGTAATCCACACAGATTCTCCACCCCGTAGTTGTTCTTGTAGGAATTAACTCGTTCTTGTTGTTGGTGATGACTGTCATTCCCCCTTTCTTTGGAACACATTGCACTGGGCTTACCCAGTTGCTATCAGATATAGGGCAAATGACACCTGCATCAAGCCACTTCACTATCTCTTTCTTCACAACCTCCCTTATGGTAGGATTCAAACGGCGTTGCTTGTCTATAGATCCTATTTTTCCTTCTTCAAGACGAATCTTATGCATGCAATACGAAGGACTGATTCCTCGAATGTCCGCTAAGGTCCATCCCAAGGCTTTTGCGTTGTTTTTAAGGATCTAAATAAGTGCTTCCTTCTCTTCTTTGCTCAGCGAGGCAGATATTATAACCGATAAAGTGTTATTGTCTCCTAGATAAACATATTTGAGGTGCACTGGCAACGACTTCAACTCTAACATGGGTGGTTCTTCTAAAGATGGCTTAGTACGTTGCGTTGTTCGTTCAAATAACTTGATTGTTTCAAATCCTGACTCAGTTTGTATTGCGGCGCAATTTTCCTCCCACATTACGCTGATCCTAAAGTCTTCTTCCTCCGATTCTTCTTGAGGCTCGTGCCAATGTTCTTCCTGCAGTTCCCCAAGATATTGACAATTTTCCATATCACTAGGGTATTTCAACGCATTGAGAATGTTGAACTTAACTTGCTGATCGTCGACCCTTATGGTGAGTTCTCCTTTCTGTACATCGATCAGTGCTCGCCCTGTTGCGATAAATGGACGACCTAGGATGATAGGCACCTTAATGTCAGCTTCATAATCTAATATGATAAAGTCAGTAGCGAAGATGAACTTATCTACTTGCACAAGTACATCCTCTATTTGCCCTCTGGATGTGTTATTGATCTGTCGGCCAACTGTAACATAATTGTGGTGGTCTTGCATTGCCGATATTTAACTTTTTGAAGATTGACAAGGGCATTAGGTTTATACTTGCCCCCAAATCACACAGTGCATTTCCGACTTCTTTTCCCCCTATTGAGCATGGCAATGTGAAACTCCCAGGATCTTTCATTTTAGGGGGGATATTGTTCAAAAAGTGCACTACACACATATGTTAATGCGACCGTTTCATTTTACCCGATCTTTCTTTTGTTGGCAAGTATGTCCTTGAGGAATTTCACATAGCTCGGCATTTGTTCCAAAGCTTCTATTAAGGGAATGTTGATATGTAATTGTCGGAGAACATCCAGGAACCTTTGGAATTGATTGCTGTCATCTTTCTTTCTCAATCTGGATGGAAAAGGTGGAGGATCCCACCGTACTTCTTGTTCAATTGGCTGTTCATTGACATTTTTTGCTTGCTGTTTTAGAAGTTGGAGGTTATGATGACTTTGCATTAGAGTCTTGCTGAGATTCATTCTTTGTAGATGTACTTTCTCCTGAACTGGTAATTATGTTATTTGTGGTTGAATGGTCATCATTGATGGTTAAGTCTACTGGTCTTTTTACTGAATGCGTTACTAATGGTACGTAGACCATTGTCTTGCCACTTCTCAATGTCATTGCTTGACATTGTTCTTTACCACACCGTCTCGATGCTCCCGAGCTGCTGGGCAGTGTACCAGGCGCTTTATTCTTAAGTTCGATCGCAAGTTGTTCAATCTATACCTCCAAATTTCTAAAGGAGGAAGCTTGCGATTGCTTGATTGCCTCGTTCTTCTCAATATACTGTTTCAATAATGTTTCCAAAGACGAGGTACTACAAGGGTTGTCAGAAGATGATGGTTGGTCGTAGGGTTGTACACTCTGAAAATTACCTTGGTTGTGATTCTAATTAATGAAAAACGGAGGATTGCCTTGATTCCTGGAATGGTTGCTCTGATGATTACCTTGGCCCCCCTGGTTGTGATTCCCTTCCTAACTGAAAGTTGGATGATTCCGCCAACTAGGGTTGTAGGTGTTGCCGAATGATTCGTTGTGAAGAGAGTATACGGACTGTTGATTCAACGGGCAAACTTCCCCTGAGTGCCTCTCTCTGCATTGAATGCAATTTATTGCGGCTACTTACATCAACGCATTTGCTTGCACTGAACTTTGAGAGAGGTGTCCTTGTTGAGTAGCCATAGTCTGGAGAAGCGAGGTTACTGTGGCCATCTGGTCAGCCAGGATGTTCATTGTAATAGTTAGTACAATGGCACTTTCTGCTCTTCTTTGTTCCAAACCTCTTTCCTCATACCCGTTATCTATCCACTCATCTGTATTTCGCGAAATGCAATCTAATATGAGCTTTGCTTCCGTATACGTCTTGTCCATTAGTCCTCCTGCCGCGGAGGCATCATCAACTGCTTACGTTGATCGATCCAAGCCATTATAAAAAGTCTCCATTAGAACGCAATTAGGAATCCTGATGTGCGGACAGTTCTTCACTAATTGTCTAAAACGCACCCAAGCGGTGCTCAAAGTTTCATAACCCTTCTGTTCAAAATTCAGCACATCCCTCCGTCTCTTTGCGTTGACGGCTGGAGGGAAGAATCTATTCATAAACTTTTCGACTAACTGATCCCATGCGTTGATTTCATTTGGCTCTAGTGACTGAGCTCACCTCCTTGCCTCATCTTGCAGTGTATACGGGAAGAGATATAATCTAATTCCTTCAGAAGTCACACTAGGTATGGAGAATGTGTTGCACATTTCTACAAAGCTGGTCAAATGAGCATACGGGTCTTCTCCTTGTAGACCTGCGAATTGTCCTGCATTTTGGATCATTTGAAGCATGAGCGACCTTATCTTAAACCTTGCATTCTCTGCAACCATGGGTCTTGAAATTTCGGGCGAGAAGTTATAAAGATTCAGCGCCGCATAGTTCCTTATTGGGATGTTGCAGTCGACAGCAAGAAAAATAGGGTCTTGCACGGGCCAATTTACCCCTTGATTACCATCGGGCCTCTCATTATTATTAGCTATGTTTCTTCTTCGCCTAATTTGGTTCTGATATGCTCTTGCACGAAAAATACACCTGATCTCTGGGTCAGCTTAGAATTTTTGGATCAATTCTAGTACTCATAAACTGTCAGCCTGCTCTTCGCGATAAATAGCCAGTACAGAAGAGATCTGTCCTGCAACATACCACAAAAGTATTCCATACTAACCGTTACCAATCCTCAGCAACGGCGCCATAAACTTGTAACAAAAATTTTGTGTATTTCCTTTATTAGCATGCACTATGATGATAGATAATTCAAGTTCATGTTGCCATAAACTTGATGACATAAAATTTAATCTTTTATCTTTACCTAACTCTAACGCATGGTTCGTGAATGAAATGAATGATGTGCTAAATATGCGCTCAAGTGTTTTGCGATAAAGACATTTTTATGCGATACTACATTCTAAGTATATGCGTTGAAAATGATATGCTCGTAGTATGCGATGAAATAGTCGTGTCACAAGTTTTCTTACGCTGAAACCAAGTATAATTCCAACGTAAGTTTCTCAGAATGTTCCAAGGTCGAACACGGGGATTGTTTTCGTTAATGCGATACTTATGTGATACATGCGACCGGTTTTAACAATGAATAAGGAATGTTGGTTTATACAGAAATATAAATTGCAATTAAAGTAAAAAATGCGTTGATAAAGTAAAGTAAAAATGCGTTGATAAAGTAAAATCCTAAGCTACTATGATACAAGATACATGATACATGGTATTGAGGTCGAGAACTGGCTATGAAGTTGTACAAATGAATCGATGTATGCGATGGCAAGTCTTATGAATGAAGCAAAAAGAGAAAGAGTAAAGCGTAAAAACATCGTAAGTTTGTCAATTTCATAAGGACGTAACTAAGGTTATGCTTTCCCGTGGCGTACACCTCTCGGTGATTGGTCGCGTTCCCATATCTCTATGGTGAAACAGGGATGAACGTGATGAACACAAGGTTGTTTCCATCTCTAGAAATACTTCTCACTTTAGTTAACACATTCTTCCAACCTTCTCTTGATAGGCGAAATAACATCTTCACTTCTGCTCTCACAGGTGAAAATACCATCGAGCATGCTTTAGCTAAACTTAATTAATTCCTTAACACAATTTAACTCACTCGTTTAATTCTCGCTATTTACCTCGGAGATTAAGATCACATCAAGGAGAAAATGGATTATGAATATATGGAAAGAGACAGAGAGATGATAATGGTGACGATGATAACATTTAATTCTAAAATTAAGCATTTGATACATGTTGTGAATGAAGAATTACAAAAGATGAACACAGAAGATGAAATAGAGGATAGAAACAAATACGAAAAGAGTGTCAATGTCTTGACATAGATCCCAATCGGAGATTTGTGCTTGTTGGCGTGTGGATGTGGTGGAGAGGAAAGCTTCCCTCTCAGGCTTGCTTTCCCAGTACAATTGACCTTTGCATAGAGCTTCAACTACGGGAATTGGAAGAATTCTCTGCTCGGAGTTCTTGATAACTTGTAGAAATACAAGTTATTTATACTGTTTTGCTTAGATATTGCGGCTAAAAGAAAGGAAAGTTGCGTCGATAGTATAGAAATTGGCTAAGAAATGCGAAAATTATAAAATGTCGCCAATAGACCCACTAACACCATTGCGATGGTAGAATAGAATGTTTTAGTTTCTGTTTGCAGGAAATCAGTCACCGCATGCGTTCATGGCTTAAAGATAAAATGAATAATGCATCTACATCACATTGCGCCCATCAATCAAGAACGAAGAAATAATCAATGTAATGACGGCGTATGTGACAATCGATCAAGTACTCTAGCGATCAATGCAATTTCAATCGCATATGATAATAAAAAATAATACCGCATGCGGCGATCGATCGAAGATGTAAAGAGTAACGCATTTGTGGAGGATTCTGACAAGTGTACAGCTTTCAGTTGTGCATTTCTGACAGGTTGATTGCGTAACAGAAGGAATTTCTCAATATGCCATTTCAGGAACTAGCATAACCATACAGTGGGGACCACACATTCAAAGAGCCAAGCCTCACCTATAAATAGCTTCTGCAAATTCACTGAAAGATATACATGGATACATAGAGACGTGCATATACTAATTCTAAGAGAAAGGTTGGTCTGAAGCAACTTACAGAGTAGATCTGAGCGAACCACGAGACAAGGCCAAGAGGTGAGTCTCCGAGCAGAGAATCCTTCCAATTCCTGCAGCTAAAGCTCTGTGCGTAGGTCAATTCTACCAAGAAAGCAAGCCTGAGAGGGAAGCTTTCCTCTCCACTATTTCCACACGCTGGCAAGCACAACCTTCGTTCAGGATCTGTGTCAAGACATTGACACTCTTTCTGTATTTGTTTCTAATCTCTATTTCATCATCTGTATTTATCTTCTTTACTCTTTCATTCACAACATGTATCAGACGCTTAATTTTAGTATTAAATGTTATGATAGTTTCCATTGTCATCTCTCTGTCTCTTTTCGTACATCCATAATCCATGTTGTCCATGATGTATTCTTAATCCCATGGGTAAATAGCAAGAATTAAGCGAGTAAGTTAATTTGTGTTAAGGAAATAATCAAGTTTAGCTAAAACATGCTCGACGGCATCTTCACCTGTGAGAGCAGAAGTGAAGATGTTATTCCACCTATCGAGAGAAGGTTGGAAGAATGCGTTAACTAAAGCAAGAAGTATTTCCAGAGATGGAAACAACCTTGCATTCATCACGTTCATCCCTGTTTCACCATAGAGATATTGGAACGAGGGCGATCACCGAGTGGTGTACGCTAAGGAAAACGAAACCTTAGTTGCATCTTTAACGCAATTGACAAACTTGCAATGTTTTTACTATTTACTCTTTCTCTTTCTGCTTCATTCATAAAGACTTGCCATCACATACATCGAATCTTTATACAACTTCACAGTCAGTTCTCGACCTCAGTATCGTGTATCATGTATCTTGTATCGTGTATCATATTAGTTTAGGATTTATTTTATTAATGCATTTTTACTTTCACCGCAAGTTATATTTTTGTTTAAATCTAAATTCTTTATTCATTGTTAAAAACTGGTCGCATGTAGTAGCGCATTAACGAAAACAATCCTGTGTTCGACCTTGGATTATTCTGAGAAACTTGCGTTGGAATTATACTTGGTTTCAGCGCAAAGAAACTTGTGACACGCACTACTACATCGCACACTACGAATATATCATTAACAATGCATATATTTAGACGTAGTAACGCATAGAAATTCTCTTTATCGCAAAGCACTTGAGTGCAATTAGAACAGTGTTAGAGTTAATAAAGAGATTAAATTTTATGTCATCAAATGCATAACAACGAATTGATTTTTATCGTTACAAGTTTATGGCATCGTTGCGGGGGATTGGTAACGGTTAGTGTTGAGTACTTTTGTGGTATTTTGCAGGACAGATCTCTTTGTACTTTCTGTTTAACGCGAAGAACAAGCTAACGATTTATGAGTACTAGAACTGATCCAAAATTTGAAGCTGACCCAGAGATCGAGCGTACTTTTTTCGTAAGGGCACGCCAGAACAAAGCAAGGCGAAGAAGAGTCAATATGGAAAACAATAATAACGAGGCACCCGAAGGAAATCAAGGGACAAATCGGCCAGCAGAAGACCCTGTATTTCTTGCTGCAGACCACAATATCCCTATGAGGAATTATGCAGCGCCCAATCTCTTCGACTTCTTGCCTGGAATTTCATGAACAATGGTTGAGGAGAATGCACGTTTCGAAATAAAGCCGATCATGCTCCAAATGATACAAAACACGAGGAGATTTGGAGGTCTACAAGGTGAGGACCCGCATGCCCATCTTACCAGCTTTGTGGAGATATGCAGTACTTTCTCCATCCCTGGCGTCACCCTAGAAGGTATTAGACTTTACCTCTTCCCATATACACTGAGGGATGAGGCAAAGAGGTGGGCTCATTCGTTGGAGCCAAACGAAATCACATCCTGGGACCAGTTGGTGGAACGGTTCATGAAGAAGTTCTTCCCTCTAGCAGTCAATGTAAGAAGATGAAAGGATGTGCTAAACTTCGAGCAAATGGATAACGAGACTCTGAGCACCGTTTGGGTGCGATTCAGAAGGTTGGTGAAAAAATGTCCATATATCGGGATTCCGGAATGCATTCTGATGGAAAGGTTTTATAACGGCTTGAATAGATCAATGCAAGTCGTTGCTGATGCCTTCGCAACAGTGAGGATTTATGGATAAGACCTATACAGAAGCCAAGGTCATCCTTGATCACATTTCGTGGAACACGGATGACTGGATGGATGACGGGTACGGGGGTAGAGGTTCTGAGAGAAGAAGAAGCGATAATGCCATTGTACTAGTGGATACAATGACAACTTTGGCCGCACAAATGGCTGCGGTGACCTCTCTTCTCCAAACGATGGCACTTAATCAAGGTGCCCTCTCTCAAAGTTCAGCACAACCCAATGCACTGGCACAAGTGGCCGCAATAAATTGCATCCAATGTGGAGGGGGCCATGATGTAGAAATATGCCCATCAAACCTGCAACAAGTGTTTGCTATCTAGAACAACCCATACAACAACACTTATAATCCTGGTTGGCGGAATCACCCTAACTTCGGTTGGGGAGGAAATCACAACCAAGGGGGGCCGAGTAACCATCAGAATAGCAACTCTGGGAATGGAAGAAATCCTCCACCTTTTCATCAGAATCAGAATCAGGGTCATCAAAGACAACCACAAAACCAACCGCCCTACTCAAATACCTCTTGAAATTCATCATCATTGGAGTCCCTGCTAAAGCAGTATATTGAGAAAAACGATGTTGTTATGCAGTTGCAGGCGTCATCAATTAGGAACTTGGAGATCCAAGTTGGGCAACTGGCAGCCGAACTTCGCAATAGAACACCTGGAACGCTGCCAAGTAATTTTGAAGCCTCAGGATCTCACGGGAAGGAACAATTTCTTTGATGACATTGCACAGGCAAGCTTGATCGCCTGCGAGGTGTGGATTGCGGTAATCATGGAAAATCGTCTTTCAATCCATATTTCGAAAACGCACTATGTCGAGGTAGTGTTGCATCAGTAGAAATACAGTGCACCCATCCTCCAAAAATGCATTGAATTGAAGGGTATGTTGCGCTGATACATGCGTTGTTGCCCGTCCTTTGCAAATATGCAATTGGGTTAATGGATGCGTTGCATTAATCTTAACCTTGCGCCCATCCGCATAAAACAAAAAAAGATAAATTCCTTTTGCAAATAGAGTAGTCCAAGCATTTAGGCTTCCAAGGAAATGATGATTTTGCAGATGAAATGACGTATTTCTCTGCTAATTCATAAATGTGAGGAACGCAGTGGCAGGCTTTTTAAGTACCTCGAGGCCTGCCACCGCAGAATTTTCGTTGGGCCCATCAAGGACCAACCTATAAATTCCGTCCTCCCCCTTCTTAGGCCGTCTATTTGAGTCTTTTGCAAAAACGAAACCTTAGCAGATTCTTTGCATACCTAGACTTCAAACTTTCTTCCTAAAACCCTAAGAACCGTCCAGTTCTTTCACTCAATACAACCATGGCTGATCAATCATCCCATTCATCCTCTTTACCCTCATCACCCTCACCATCCCAAATCACTACAAAAGAGGCAGCATTCCTTGCAGCAAGTTGCCGCCTCACCGCCCAGCCAAAACCCATCACACGAATCACTGGAAAATCTCGGCAAAAGCCTTTAGTAGCCAGACCACTCCAAATCAAAGAGGGGCAAAGCACGGAGAGTGCCCCACTCCCAACACTGTCATCTGAAAGCGAGAAGAAGAGAAGAGATGACAGAGAAGTGTTTGGGAGCATTTTGAGTAATATGGAGAAGGAAGGAGGGCTACCTGAAGCGGGAGTCGTTAATCAACCCTTGCCTTCAGAAGAAGAGATGGAAGAAGCTTCGCGGAGAAGCGCCCTGGCCATTTCAGATCCTAAGGAAACTGTTCAAACAGAATCCTATGAGGGACCCACCAAGGTTGCTTTGGAGGAAGTGGAAGCGAAAAAGCTACCTGAAACGACTGAGGAGAAGAAGAAGAGGAGGAACAAGGAGAAAAGGGCAAAAGGAGATGAAGAAGCCCAACCAAGGAAGGAGAAGAAAGAAATAAAATCAAGTGAGAAGAGGGAATGTAGGTGAGAAGGGAAGCGCCTGAAGAAGAAGGAAGAAAAGAGAAAGAGGGTTCAGAGCCTAGAATTCAACGGAGAATCAACCACCGTAAAGGTGGATGAGAGGGTGTCAACGCAACAAAAAGAATCAGCGCAACCTTAAGAGGAATCAACGCAAACAAGAACGGTTGCGACTGATGATGGAGAGGATTCAGACATCACCCCCCCTTATGCGGCATCGGAAGGAGAATACGCCGCAAGGGTCAACAATCGACCCACCAATTTTGCAAAGTGCAGTAGAAGAGAAGGAGAGGAGAAGAAGAGAGGAAGAAGAAAAATAAGAGAAGATGTTGCGGGCACAAAAAATCATCGCAGAAGGCGATTTAAGAAGAAAATTACACGATGAAGAAGTGCGCTGCAACAACGCAATATCGGCAGAAGATGAGAGAATAAGGCTCGAGGAAGAACAGCGCATATTGCTGGCCTCAGAGCAATTCGAAAGAGAAATGAGAGAAGAAGAAGAGGAAGAGAAGGAGAAGAAGGAAGAGAAGGAGAAGGGGCGCAGAGCAAATGTTCAGCGCATTCGAGAAAAGAAAAGAAATGAAATTGCGGAGGGGGAGAAGGAAGAACAACGCAAGGAAAGGGAAAGGAAAAAAAACAAAGATCCCGCCTTACTTTGACAAAATAAAAGGGCAAAGCAATAGCAGAAAGCAGTGAGCCTGCATTGACCAAAGGACGCCCATCAAAGAAGAAAAAGAACGCTAACATGATGATAGAAATTGGGTTCTTTCCTACGTCAATGCCATTACCGGACTTAATCACAAGTGTTTTACTGGAACAGGGATAGGAAACATTCTGCCGGTGCCCATCCATTGTAATCCAAATAGTAATGCGAGCTTTCTATACTGGACGACTTCATGGCACCAAAGATGCGGTGATCATGAAAGAAGAGGTAGTGCCTTTCAGCGCAAAGGACATCAATGAGTTATATCAGATGAAGGATATCCCGAATGCGCCAGGTAATAAAACCATTGATGATCCCACAGAAGAACAGATGGAAGATGCGCTGAAGATATTAACGCAATCAGGCACTTAGTGGTCGATATCTATGAAAGGCATCAAAAACCTTGCGTCCCATAAACTGATTCCGGAGGCGCGGCTTTAGGTGTATTTGGTGAAACGATGACTCATCTCGACTTTTCATGACAAAACAGTTTTGAGGGATAGAGTCATGGCCGCATACTCCATCGCACGCAGCATTCCAATAGATGTGGGCCAGTTGATCGCAAGGCAGATTCGAGATTTTGTGGGGCATATAAGAGGCCAGTATTTCTTCCCTTGGACAGTTTCAAGCTTATGCCTTTCATTAGGTGTAGGTATTGAGGAAGAACCAATGCCAGAAGTCCATGGCCTCATCAACATCAAGATTTTGATAATGCTTCTTGAAGATTCCCCCCATTGCCCCGAGTTTCCACTGAAAAGACCCATCATCGATTTAAATGCTCCACAACAACCAAAGCCTAAGAAACAGCACAAGGTTGACAAAGGCAAGGAAAAAGTCAAAGAGCCATCACTGCAAGATTAAGAACCCTTGGACCCCTTACCTTTGGTGATTCGCCCTCCAAGCCCTCCTATAGAACCCCTTTCCCCACTCCTCGAACATTTTACTAACCTCTTCCTCGTTCCTGCTTCATCTAATGCATATCTAGCAGCTCTCTCCTCCCCTTCATCTTCACCGCAATTTTCCCCTCCACCGCTGCATGTTAACGACCCACATGATTTGGGTGAAGGCACTTTTGCCCAACCCCAAAATATTGATAGTGAAACATCTCAGGCATAGCCCATCGTTGCCACCCTAGTTGCTGACCTTGCTGATATGCGTTCTCTTCTCTCTCATCAACACGATTTCTTTTGCCAGTGAATATCGAAGGTACACGAGCGACAAGCGGAGTTGCAACGCAGTGTTGCGATGACAAGGCAAGTGTTGATCAACATTCAACGCAATATTTACATGATCCATTTGAACCAAAGACAAATAGCAGAGCGCAACCATGAGTACTTCAACTTTTTGACAGCCTATCTACATGGTCTTATGGTGCCTCTGCATTTACAACAACAACTGCACTTTGAAGAAGATCCTCGTGTTCCTCCACAAAATCCTCCTCCTGAACCTCCTCCTCAATAAGTCTACTAATTTTTTGTTGCGGTCATTCTTTCATTTTATTCATTTCATTATTTCTATGAATAGAAGCTATTTCTTGATTCTTTGTACATGCTCAAATTTTGTATTGCGTTATTTGTAGTTCTTTGTATACTTGGTTAATTTTAATACAACTAAGTAACAATTCTTTCAGTATGCATTAGCCTCTTATTTATCATCTTTTGTCAATTATTGTGATGTTTTTTTATCTTTTCTTTTTTGTTATTCATTGTGCTACCATGATGAGTTATGTGCATACCTTTAGCAACATTTCCCACACTTTGTATTTTCTAACTAACATTTAGATAATTCGTAGCAATAGCACTGCTTTATCTTTTATCCTTCAAGACTCTGCTCAAACCTTTTTTTCAAAATTTTAAAGTGTTTTGTCTATTCTATCCAAAACAATGCAATGAGGGCCTTGCACATCTCTAAATTCGGGGGTGGGGAAGGTCTGAGTAGATGCGATCAAGCGGATGCAGTTATCATTAGAAAATGCATTCATTGTCAAAAAAAAAAAATCATACAAACTTCAATGTCAGCGCAAGGGAAAATCAAAATCCCAACCTGATAAGAGTTAAGTCATGAAAGGTGGATGTTCGCATGACACCCGTGGGAGCAAGTCAAAACGAAGGTGGATTTCCAAGAACGACGCAATACAAAACGAGAAAAAAAAATGAGAGAAAAATAAAAGAATATAAAAGACAACTCCTCTGACCCGCGAAAGTTAAACTTAGCTGAAAATCAAGAGTTGAAGTTGAAATTGGCACACAACCATTGTTGGATGTTCGCATGACACCCGTGGGAACAAGTCAAAACGAAGGGTGTAACCATGATCAACAGTCTCTAATAAAATGACGCAAACTAGACCACCGCATACAGATGCACCAAGTTGTTTTTGCATGAAGAGGTAAACATTCTTTTCAAAACAATAAGGAAATTTTTTAATAGAGATTTGTTGTATAGAAGAATAAAGTAGGGCATGTTTATGAATTATTAAAGGATAGAAGGAAATTGTGTTGTTAAATAATGTTGCAAAAATTATAAAATGTCGCCAATACACCCACTAACACCATTGCGATGGTAGAATGGAATGTTTCAGTTTCTGTTTGCAGGAAATCAGTCACCGCATGCGTTTATGGCTCAAAGATAAAATGAACAACGCATCTACGTCGCATTGCACTCATCAATCAAGAACGAAAAAATGATCAACACAATGACGGCGCATGCGACAATCAATCAAGAGCTCTAGCGATCAACACAATTTCAACCGCATGCGGTAATAAAAAAATAACACTGCATACAGTGATCGATCGAAGATTTTAAGAGCAATGTATTTGCGGAGGATTCTGACAAGTGTATAGCTTTCAGTTGTGCATTTCTGACGGGTTGATTGCGTAACAGAAGGAATTTCTCATTACGCCATTTCAGGAACTACCATAACCATACAGTGGGGACCACACATTCAAAGGGCCAAGCCTCACCTATAAATAGCTTCTGCAAATTCACTAAAAGATATACATGGATACATAGAGATGTGCATATACTAATTCTAAGAGAGAGGCTGGTCTAAAGCGACTTACAGAGTAAATCCGGGCGAACCATGAGACAAGGCCAAGAGGTGAGTCTCCGAGCAGAGAATCCTTCCAATTTCTGTAGCTGAAGCTTTGTGCAAAGGTCAATTCTACCAGGAAAGCAAGCCTGAGAGGGAAGCTTTCCTCTCCACAACTTCCACACGTCGGCCAGCACAACCTCCATTCAAGATCTGTGTCAAGACGTTGACACTCTTTCTGTATTTGTTTCTAATCTCTATTTCATCATCTGTATTCATCTTCTTTACTTTTTCATTCACAACATGTATCAGTCGCTTAATTTTAGTATTAAATGTTATTTTAATTTCCATTGTCATCTCTCTGTCTCTTTCTGTACATCCATAATCCATTTTGTCCATGATGTATTCTTAATCCCATGGGTAAATAGCAAGAATTAAGCGAGTAAGTTAATTTGTGTTAAGGAAATAATCAAGTTTAGCTAAAGCATGCTCGACGGCATCTTCACCTGTGAAAGCAGAAGTGAAGATGTTATTCCACCTATCGAGAGAAGGTTGGAAGAATGCGTTAACTAAAGCAAGAAGTATTTCTAGAGATGGAAACAACCTTGCGTTCATCACGTTCATCCCTATTTCACCATAGAGATATTGGAACGAGGCCGATCACCAAGTGGTGTAAGGAAAACGGAACCTTAGTTGTATCTTTAACGCAATTGACAAACTTGCAATGTTTTTACTATTTACTCTTTCTCTTTCTGCTTCATTTATAAAGACTTGTCATCGCTAAATTGAACCTTTGTACAACTTCACAGTCTGTTCTCGACCTCAGTATCGTGTATCATGTATCTTGTATCGTGTATCATATTAGTTTAGGATTTATTTTATTAACACATTTTTACTTTCACCGCAGTTTATATTTCTGTATAAACCCAAATTATTTATTCATTGTTAAAAATCAGTCGCATGTATCACAATAGTAGCGTATTAACGAAAACAATCCCTGTGTTCGACCTCGGATTATTCTGAGAAACTTGCATTGGAAATTTACTTGGTTTCAGCGCAAGGAAACTTGTTATACGCACTACTACATCGCATACTACGAACATATCATTAACAACGCATATATTTAAACGTAGTATCGCATAGAAATTCTCTTTATCGCAAAGCACTTGAGCGCAATTAAAGCAACGTTAGAGTTAGATAAAGAGATTAAATTTTATGGCATCAAGTTTATGGCGCCGTTGCCAGGGACATGACAGTGCATGCATAACAAGGAATTAATTTTTATCGTTACAGTTCTCCTGGATTTACTCTGTAGTCGCTTCAGACCAGTCTCTCTCTCAATATTAGTATATGCACGTCTCTATGTATACATGTATATCTTTTAGTGAATTTAAAGAAGCTATTTATAGGCGAGACCTTGGCTCTTTGAATTTGTGGTCCCCACTGTATAGTTATGGTAGTTCATGAAATGGCGGAATGGAAAATTCCTTTTGTTACGCAATCAATCCGTTAGAAATGCACAACTAAAAGTTGTACACTTGTCAGAATCCTCCGCAAATGCGTTGCTCTTCACATCTTCGATCAATCGCCGCATACGGTGTTATTTTTTATTACCGCATGCGGTTGAAATTGTGTTGATCGCTAAGCTCAAGATCAATTGTCGCATGCGTCATCATTGCGTTGATCATCTTTTTGTTCTTGATTGATGGGCGCAATGCGACGTAGATGCGTTGTTTGTTTTGTCTTCGAGCCATAAATGCATGCGGTGACTTATTTCCTGCAAACAAAAACTGAAACATTCTATTCTACTATCGCAATGGTGTTAGTGGGTGTATTTACGACATTTCGTAATTTTCGTATTTCTTAGCCAATTTGTATACTATCGATGCAACTTTCCTTTCTTTTTTCCGCAATATCTAAATAAAACAGTATAGGATTAATGTAAGTTATCAAGGTCCCCTTGGTAGCTCAATAGATTCAAGTTGAGAATCAGTTATTGGTGTTGATTTGAAATGTTCAAATTAACAAGAGAAAATTCGATTATATGATATGATCGATGTGATGTATAAGATACATCAAGTGGAGGATTAATGTAAATGAGATTTACATTAAGTACCATAAAATAGAAAAAGAGCTATGGTTTATATGTTTGATGAGATGAAATATTAAAACTATAGGTTATAAATATACTATGGTAAATTGGTTATCATATATATTTATAATAATATTAATTATTGGATAATTATATCTTTTTCTCTAATAACCAACTGAGTGGGAGGTTATTGGTGGTTTCATGGTAACCATGAGATAAAAGAAAAAAAAATTCCTAATTTTAGAAGTTATTGAGAAAGAGTTTCTATTCTCGAAAAAACTCACGGAGTTGCTGTCAAGTGAATGGATTATAAAATTCTTAGCCATGTTTTTTCTAAGTAAACTAAACCCTAGGTTATAAAATACTCAGTGGAAGGAAGAGATGTATTCGATATGTCAATGATTCCACTCACGATTCTCCCTGAATGTTCATGTCGTGAAATTCATGCTTGGCCTCGTGGTGCCCTGTGAGCATCCCCCTTTGGATGGTGTTTGCATGAGTCAATATCAAGGTGGACAAAGAGAGTGTTTATAGTAAGTGGGTGAAGGGTGTGTGTCAACATGGTCTCTGTCATTGGTTCGCATCGTGAGATCATTCTGCACTCCCTCATGGCGCCCTGTGAGCGTCCCCCTTCAATGGGTTTTGTGCAGTTGGTCAATATCAAGGTGTGCTCCATAAATGGATAGGGACACTTTAGTTTTTACCCCAATTGGATCTTTTTCCCTTCGGATTGGCCACTTGGGGCAGAATTCTAAGGCCTAAAATGGTGTGTCACACTTACAGGAAATTGTTTAGTAAGTTAATGATTTCTTGACCAAATCAATTATGGCAATCGTTATAGGAGCAATAGTTGTTCTGGCATTAATGACTAGTTGAGAATGTCTCAATTACGAGGAGGGATGAATTGACCACCCTTCGGTGGCTTTTGTCTTAAACCTTTGAAGCGTCTCGAAAAACTAGATGTCACACAGGATTCATGTTAATTTTGATAAACAGTATTGGATGTTGTATGGATTTTCAACGGGCATTTGCTTAAAAGGTCAATGTGTTTTTGTTTTCAGCAACATGTTTGATTTTCCGTTTAATGCCTCTAGTTTGACCAGTTACATACAGTGGAAAGAGTCTTATAAAACGTATTTCGTGGTAAATGACCTCGATTTTGTCATGGTTGAGGAGTGTCCTCAAGTCCCAACCCTTGATGCACTGCGAAGTGTTCGTAATGCATATGAGGTGTGGATGAAGGCTAGTTCATTGGCCCAACTTCACATATTGGCTAGCATACCTAATGTTTTGGCCAAAATGGTTGAGCACATGGTCATTGCACATGAGATCATGGACTCATTGGAAGATTTGTTTGAACATCATGAAGATTTGTTTAAACATCATTTCTTACTTTTCAAGCTCAGAGGGATGGATGACAATACTAGTAGTGTCAGTTCCCAAGTTAAACTCCAGGAAGAGAAAGAAAGTGTTGCTGACTCTGTTGAAGTTCATCGACGAGAAGTGTTCTCTGAAATGGAACTTAGAGCTTATTTAGGTTCTGATACTGATCTCACTACTCTCCAAAAGAGAAGGATGTCTAAAGACAATAAATATGATTTATTGGTCTTGGAGATGTGTTTGGTAGAGAATGATGATTCTGTTTGGATCTTTGATTCAAGTGCTACTAACCATGTCAGTTCCTCTTACCAAGGATTCAATTCCTGGCAAACATTGCCACATGAAGAGATGACTCTTCGAGTCGGTACTGGTGAGGTTGTTTCAGTTGTTGTTGTAGGCAGGTTGAAGTTATTTTTAGACAAGAACCATTATTTGTTACTGGATAATGTTTTTGTAGTTCCTCATATCAAGAGGAACTTAATCTCGATTTCTTGTCTCATTGAACAAGGTTATACTGTCTCCTTTTTTAAGAGTAAAGTGTTTATTTTCAAGAATGGGATGGAGATTGGTTTTGGTTCAATGGAAAGTAACTTATATGTACTAAGGTCATTAGTCATAAAAGCCTTGTTTAATACTGAAACATTTAGTACAGTGAAAACAACTAAAAGACCAAAGGTTTCTCCTAAGGAAAACGCCCATCTTTGGTATCTCATGTTAGGTCACATCAACTTTAATAGGATTGAGCAGTTGGTAAAATGTGGACTTCTAAAGAGTTTAGAAGAAAACTCCTTGTCGGTGTGTGAATCATCCTCAAAGGTAAGATGACCAAACGACCTTTCACTAGAAAGGGTTACAGAGCTAAGGAAGCCTTGGAGCTTGTACATTCAGACCCCTGTGGTCCATGAGTGTTAGGGCTCGAGGTGGGTATGAATATTTCATCTCTTTCATAGATTATTATTCAAAGTACGGGTATCTCTACCTAATGCAACGTAAGTCTGAAGCCCTTGACAAGTTCAAGGAATATAATAATGAAGTTGAAAACTTGTTAGGTAAGAAGATAAAAACACTACAATCTGATCATCGTGGAGAGTATACAGACCTCCGATTCCATAACTATATGATAGAACATGGGATTACATCCCAACTCTCGGCCCCAAGTACATCTCAGTAGAATGGGGTGTCAGAAAAGAGAAACAGGACCTTGTTAGACATGGTTCGGTCTATGATGAGTTATGTTCATCTTCTAGATTTATTTTGGGGTTTTGCAGTGGAGACTACATGTTACATTCTGAACAACGTTCCATCGAAAAGTGTTTATGATGTTGGGGTTTGATGCTTGATTTTTTAAAGTGGAAATGTAGATGATATGCGTTGATAAAATTTCATTGTGCACTCAAGTTTCCCTAGTGGAATCCAAGTGTAAATTCCTCTGAGTTTCTTGGTAAGTCCAGGGTCCAACACAGGGACTTGTGAAAACAAATTGCATTGGTAATTTTTATGAAAACCTTGTGGTAACCGAGTAAATAAATTGTTGGTTTGTTGTTGATTGTGTTAATGAGAAAATAAAAAAATGCGGCAGATTTGAGAAAAGGCAGTTGTGTGATAAATGCAATGAGTATGCGATGAACGGGTTGAGAAAATCTTTATCTAGCGTTACTCGGGAATGCGTCAGACTATGCGATCATGTTACAACCATACACAACAAGTCATTTCCTAATGTAAATGCGATGCTCCTAAGTCTATGACGCATGTGTTGAATGCAAAAGTGTCCATAGAGCTTATTCATAAGTCTCTACTCTTGTCCTCTGCGATGATACAAATGCATGAAAGCAAGGTGACCGCATACAATCATATCCAATCTCTAGGATGCATGCAATGTGTTAATAACCAATAGTGCTCATTCCTAAGCGCCTATCTCTTGTATTATGTGTTCTAATCTGACTCTCCCGAGCCTAGATTCTAACCTGACCTTCCCAAGTCTAGATCCTATCCTTAGACTACCCTCCCGAGTATCTCTAATGGACGAATGAAGCATACATAATACAAGATAATCGCAAAGAATGAAGATTCCCTAGTTGTGCTAGCTAAATGCTTCTCAACCCATTCAATTGATTTAGCTACTCATGCGTGAATACCAGAGAGTGAACAGATATAGAGAAGAAAATGCAATTTTTATGAATGAGTTGAGTACAAAATGACAATGGAAGTTAAAGGTAGAGAGCCTGGTAGCAATTCCATGCTGACCGAGGCTTTTACACTGAAATCTCTATTCTGTTCTAAAGATGTTCCCGCTTCCATAGGCGTCGGCCCTCTCTTTGTCCTTGAAGCTTCCAACGCTCTCTCAAGCTTACCGGAACGATCTCCCGGCACAACTTCCTCCCCAGAAGCACACACTAAAATAAGAGGTAAAAATTGATTGGTAGAATACTCGATCAAACGGGTGATTTTCTCGCCTACTACAGATCCCATACTACCCCCCATAAACTGAAAATTCATAACCCCAATTGCTACAGGAATGCCGTTTAATTTACTTGTGCCTGTTTGAATAGCCTCAATTAATCCTGTGTTTCTTTGATAAGAATCAAGACGATCTTTATAAGGTTTTTTCCCCTCGCGTCCGCCTTAAAATGAAAGAAAACTATGAACAAAAGCATGTGAACTGAAGTATGAAATCTCTAACTACTTAACCCCTTCTCTAAAGAATGCCCTTGGTATTTATAGAGCATCCATGGTGAAAGGCAGCTTCTCTCTCATGGTTATACAGATGAGACAGCTTTAATTCCTGACTAATGCGTCGAATAATTGTCATCGAAAAGCTGAATGTACTTTGTGATCGTTATCGGCTGTCAACTTAATTTGGATTCAACTGTCATCATCTTTATGTCCCATTACGCTTAATTAGCCTTTCACTCAGATGCGTTCACCATGTTGCGCTGACCAAGTTGCAGCGATCCTTCTCGGGTGAATGTTTGCGAGCACGATCAATGCAAAGCCTTGCGTTGAAGTTGCGCTCGACCAATGATTTCCTATGATCACAATTCTTGTATTGCCTTAATGCATATTCTGCACAAAAATACAAAAATCAACAGCTCTAGTGCAATGAATGCATGCGACCGCAATATTATGAAAAGGATGCTTAATGGACGCAAGTTAACATATTTCATCAACGCAATCCAACATTGTTTAAGAACTTAACACTATGATAACGTGCATTTCTGCCCGTTATCAGGGTTTGTGCCCTAAAGTCTTGTGTCCTGTAGTTTGTAAAAAACTTTGTAAGAACACTTGTGATGTATAATATATATGATATTTACTTCACTTCTTGACTTTGCACATTGAGATGTTTTTATTTTACCACAAACCAATAAACTTAATATCCCTGGTTGTCTTTATGTAACTTAAGTATGTATGTAGTGACATACAAGTGGATCATGTCTTAAGTGACAACCAAAAAAGTCTGTAGTATATGGATATAGCAGGGAAACCTTATCCTAGTAACACTACAGGCGCAGCCCGCTTTGCGGAATTGTTACAAATGTTGTGACTTGTCATAGATGGTCTGGTCCTGATCATTCATATAGTGGACATGCGACTGAGGGCGTCCTATACAAAAAGTTTGTATAAGACCTGACCTCGAAGTGTTAATGTCACGTCATATAACTCCATTCATGATTGAGACTTCACTTAACTAGGATGACCATAGGTAACATGACCTCAATCCTGAGTGAGTTAGGAACTCCTACCATTGAGGGTGGTCCTTTGATTTGCATGGGTGTAGTGGCCAGAGCGCCAACTCAAACCTACTAGGGATTCTTATGATTTGAGAGCTGGAAACTCAGCTTCACAAGATGGAGCTCACTTCTTCCCCAAAACAAGGGTTAGTAGAAAGATTTCTCTCTTAAGGTCTGATCTCAGGGCTTGAACGATGTGGCGCCACGCATCTTTTCATGTCCCGAGAGGTGTTCACACATAGTAGGACTATGTTGTATTGTTCATTAGAAGGATCAGTGGTACTTAAGGAGGAAGATGTAATTATAGGGGCAAACAGTAAATTGGCCTGCAGTAATTACGAGCATCTATGAAGGGTCATCGTACTGATGATTGGTTATATCCAATGGACATAGAAATATATCTATGGCAAGAAGACTTCAACTTTCGGTCTTTATGGAATGCCTGGCAGTTAATGGATTGTGGATATCGTGACTAAAGAGTTTAGTCAGCTATTCACTACCATTGGAGCTTTGAGCCTTAGGTCTGTAAGGTCCCTTTGGTAGCTTGGATACAAGTTGAGAGTCAGTTTTTTAGATCAGTTTGAAATGTTCAAATTGACAAGAAGGAGTTCGATTATATATGATATAATTGAACTAGTTAATTGTATATGATATAATTAACTTTATGTATGAGATACATTAATTTGAAGGAAATTGGATATATATATGATTTATATCTAGTAGAGAAAAATACTATAATTAATATTGATATTAATTTATTGTTATGAATATGATGAGATCACATTCATTGGACAGTTAAAAGGGAAACAGGATGGCATCTCTTTTTTTTTTTTTAATAACGAATGAGTGAGTTGAAAGATCACTTTGAGACGCATAAATAGCTCACGGTGTATTAAGCATGAGATGCGCGGACATTGTGTTAAAGAGTGTGTCATCACTTAGAAAATCAATGCCTACACGATCGTTTACCTATATGATATTACTGAGCGATCGCTTATCGATTACACCCTCGTGCACTATTTACTAAACGATCGTTTACCTTTTCCTAAGCGATCGTTTAGCTCTCGTTCTTTACTAAACGATCATATAGACGATCACTTAGTTTTTCCTACACGATCGTTTAGACGATCGCTTACCTTTTTTCCTACACGATCGTTTATCTTTTTCTACACGATCGTTTACCTTTTTCTACACGATCGTATACTTCACCTAAACGATCAAGCATATTGTCTATATGATAAACGAGCTTATCTCCCACTTGCTTGATCGTTGTGTACGATCTCTCTTCCTCCTCCCCTCTATCAAATCCGAATAAAGCCCACACTTTGGATTCTCACTCCATGAATACTGAGGGCTCTAAGTGGTGGTGTCATCTTCGTTTCCTTCTACTCGTGAGGAGACTGTTCGAGGTAGACGATTGGGTTTTAGATTTTCTGTGAAGAAGAAGTCTTTAACTAGTATGATCTCTCGATCTCTTTAGCATTATGAATGCATTTTAGTATGTTTAAATGTACATGTGGTAATTCTATCACAATGAATTGGAAAGATCCGCTTCTGCTCGTAGGTACTCTTGAATAAGAGTTCCTTCAATTGGTATCAGTAGCCAGATAGTCTAGGTTAATAAACCCCTAGGTAGAATATTCAGTGGGAGGGACTTGGGGCATTTTATGCTTCCTTTACATCTCTCGCGTTTCTCCCTCATAGTCCACACGTGAGGTCTATCCTCGGCCTCGTAACACCCTGAGAGTGTGGCCTAAAGGATGGTGTTTGGGTAGATCAATATCTAGGTGGATGGAGAGAATGTTCATAGTAAGTGGGAGCGAGAAGTGCTACAGCATATCCCACAATCACTCTCGTTAGATTGAATAAAGTTTTTGCGTATTGCCTCGTGGCACCCTGGGTGTGTCCAAATACAAGATGGTTGTTTTGCGCATTTCTTTATTTGATCTCCTGTATGAGGAAAAGGTTACTTGGTCTCTTGTCCTAATATGCTTTTTCCCTACGGTGGGTGAATTAGGGCGGGACTCTGAGGCCGAAAATGAGGGGTTACACTTACGCGGGATTGTTAAGGGCTAACAGTTATGGACCGAACAAATGGTGGCTATTAGGTTCAGTTCCAAGAGTTGGTTCTGCCTAATGGTTGACAATATCTCATCCTAGTGAAGGGACATCTGATCACCCCACGAGTGACGTTTGTCGTGCCTCGCTAGGGCATCATAGCAAAATAGAAGTCTTATCACTTAGAGTACTTGAATTTGTTTTGCTAAAACTAATTGGTTAAAAATGTGGTTTTTACAAAGTCTTATAAAGGGTTATTTGTTTTTTCAACAACGGTTTTAATTGCTACAACCACTATTAGTTTACTTAGAAAAACTGAATGGCCAAAACTATTCAAGTTCGAAACATATGCTTACGACGATACTCATCATCGAGGATCTGAAGTTTGTCCTTACGGAGGAATGTCCACCTATTCCACCTCAAGATGCTATCGAAATGTTTGGACGGTGTACGAGCGTTGGACACGAGCCAACAAGAAGGCTCGAGCCTATATCTTGGCCAGTCTTAGTGATGTGTTGGCCAAGAAACACAAGTTCATAGTCTAAAAAATCTTTGGCCGTCCAGCGAATGCTCGTTTTGTTGCCATACAGAATCGAAAGCCCTTCTCCATCTCAGCACGTGAAATCATGGAGTCTCTATGGGGAATATTCGGATAGCCGTCTGGGCAGCTCAAGCATGAGGCTCTAAAACACATCTTCTGCTCTAAAATGGAGGAACGCACCTCTGTTCAAGAACATGTGTTGAATATGATGGTCCACTTTAACGTGGCAGAAATGAATGGGCCTAAAATCAATGAGGGCAGTCAAGTTAGCATTATCCTGCATTCATTGTCGAAGAGCTTCCTCCACTTTGTTAGCAATACGATTCTTAACAAACTGGTTACTCCCTTACCACTCTCCCAAACGAGTTGCAGACTTACCAATCCTGCTAAAAAGTAAGGAGAAAAAGGGAGGTGAGGTAAATATTGCCTCGTCTTCTAAAAGGTTCTATCGAGGTTTGACCTCAGGAACAAAGTCTGCACCTTCAACTTCTAACTCTAAAAAGGGGAAGAAGAAGAAAGGTGGTAAAGGGAAAGGAAATGCACCTGCTAACCCGCCACCTGTCTCCCGAAGAAGTGTCCGCCGCCGGTTGAAAAAGGAAAATGTTTCCACTGTAACCAGGACGGACACTGGAAGAGGAATTGTCCTTGTTATCTGAAGGAAAAGAAGGCAGCCAAGGCAGACAGAGGTAAATGCGATTTACTTATGTCAGAAACTTGTTTAATGAAGAATGATGATTTTGCTTGGATAATAGATTCGGGCGCCACTAATCATGTATGTTATTCTTTTCAGGGGATTAGATCCTGGCGATAGCTAGAGGCTGGTGAGATGACATTGCGAGTAGGCACCGGGCACATCGTCTCCACTGTGGCAGTGGGAGGCATCCAGTTAACTTTAAAGAATAGGTTTCTCATATTAAAAGATGTCTTTGTAGTTCCTAAACTAAAAAGGAACTGTATTTCTGTAAAGTGTCTGTTACAACACAATTACACTCTTTCTTTTAAATTGAATAAAGCGTTTATTCATAAGAATGGTGTTGAAATTTGTATAGCTAAACTAGAAACTAACTTGTATGTGCTAAGACCGTTTTCCTTAAGTTCCCTCCATAACATAGAGATGTTTAAATCTGTCGTAACTTAATCTAAACGCCAACGAGTTTCTCCAAAATAAAATGCCCAACTTTGGCACCTTTAATTAAAGCACATCAATCTCAATAGGATTGAGAGGTTAGTGAAGAATGGCCTTCTAAGCGAGTTAGAGGAAAATTTTTTACCAGTGTGTGAATCTTGCCTTGAAGGTAAGATGACTAAAAGATCTTTTACTGGAAAAGGTTATCGAGCCAAAGAGCCTCTTGAAGTAGTACATTCTGAACTTTGTGGTCCTATGAATGTGCGAGCTCGAGGAGGCTATAAGTACTTTATCAGTTTTAACGAAAGTAGAATCTTTTGAAAAGTTCAAATTATTTAAGGCTAAAGTTGAGAATGCTTTGGATAGATGAATTAAAACACTTCGATCATATCGAGGTGGAGAGTTCTTGGATTTTGGTTTTATTGGACATGGTTCGTTCGATGATGAGTTACGCTTCCTTACAGGACTCGTTTGGGGTTTCGTAGTGGAGACTGTGGTATACATTCTCAACTGTGTTCCTTCTTAGAGTGTTGCAAGAACACCTCTGGAGTTGTGGAACGGGCGTAAAGCTAGTTTACATCACTTCCACATATGCGGTTGCCCGGCACATGTGCTTGAGGTAAATCCCAAGAAATTGGAATCACGATCGAGGTTGTGCCTCTTTGTAGGCTACCCCAAAGGTACACGAGGAGGTTACTTTTATGATCCATCACAAAACAAGGTGTTTGTTTCCACGAACGCTACTTTCCTAGAGGAGAATTATATCAAGGAGCACAGTCCACGTAGTAAAGTCGTGTTAAGTGAGCTTTCCAAAGAAACTACTGAAACTTCAATAAGAGTTGTTTAAGGACCTGTTTCATCAACTAGAGTTGTTGATGTTAGTTCATCTGGTAGGTCAGTTCCACCTCAAGAGTTTAAGGAACCTCGATGCAGTGGGAGGGTTACGAACCCGCCTGATCACTATCTGGGTTTCATGGAAATCTAAGCTATGGTGGAAGATGGCGACGTTGAGGATCCGTTGTCCTATAAAAAGGCAATAGAGGATGTTGATCGGGATGAATGGGTCAAAGTCATAAATCTCGAGATGAAGTCGATGTACTTCAACTCGATAAGGAATCTTGTAGATCAGCCAGATGGGGTAAGACCTATAGGTTGTAAATGGATCTACAAGCGCAAACGGGATGCCGATGGGAAGGTGCAAACCTTCAAGGCTCGACTTGTGGCAAAGGGTTATACCAAGGTAGAGGGAGTCGACTATGAGGAGACTTTCTCACCTGTTACCATCTTAAAATTGATCTGTATCCTCCTATCCATTGCAGCTTATTATAATTATGAGATTTGGCAAATGGACGTCAAGACGGCTTTTCTGAATGACAATCTTGAGAAGACCATTTACATGGTGCAACCCAAAGGATTCATTGCCAAAGGTCAAAAGCAAAAAGTTTGCAAACTGAATCGGTCCATTTATGGGCTGAAACAGGCGTCTCAATCTTGGAATATTTGGTTTAATGTTGCGATCAAATCATATGGCTTTGACCACAACGTTGATGAACCTTGGGTTTACAAGAAGATAGTCAATAGTTCAGTAGCTTTCTTAGTATTGTATGTAGATGATAAACTACTCGTTGGGAACGATGTAGGTCTACTATCTGCAGTTAAGAACTGGCTAGCAACCAATTCCAAATGAAACATTTGGGAGAGGCTCAGTTTGTTCTGGGTATATAGATCTTTTGGTATCGTAAAAGCAAAGTTTTAACACTGTCTCAGGCATCGTATATTGACAAAATCTTGCTCAAGTACTCGATGCAAAACTTCAAAAGGCGCATACTACCATTCAGACATGGAGTCACTTTGTCTAAGGACATGTACCCTAAGACATCTCAAGAGGTTGAGGACATGAGATGAATCCCATATGCATCAGTCATTGGCAATTTAATTTATGCGATACTCTGCACTAGACCAGACATCTACTACGCATTAGGAATAGTTAGTACGTATCAATCTAATCCAAGCCACGATCACTTAATCGTAGTTAAGAAAATCGTCAAGTATCTTCGGAGAACGAGAGATGCTCGTATATGGGTCTAGGGATTTGATCCTTACTGGATACACAGATTCTGACACTCAGACTGATAAGGACTTTTGAAAGTCCACTTCAGGATCACTCTTAACAAAGGAGCTGTAGTGTGGCAGAGCACTAAGCATGTGTGCATCACCGACTCCACGATGGAGGCCGAGTACATAGCGGCTTATAAAGCTGCTAAAGAGGTCGTCTGGCTCAGAAAGTTCTTGACAAATCTGGAAGTTATTCCAGATATGTCTAGGCCCATCACCCTCTATTGTGACAATAGTGGTACTGTGGTGAACTCCAATGAGCCCAGAAGTCACAGGCGCAACAAATACATAGAGGGGAAGTATCATCTGATCCGCTAAATAGTGCATCAAGGAGACGTGATCATCACGAAGATCACCTCAGAGCAAAACATTACTGATTCATTTACGAAGGCTCTCACGGCTATAGTGTTTGAGGGTCACCTTCAGGGCATGGGTCTATGGACTACCCACGGCTGGACTAGGGCAAGTGCGAGATTTTGTTGCACTGGGTTTTTATGCCCTAGTTTATTCTTTTGTACCTGTTTGTTTGTACTCCCCACTTCGATTTAGGACAAGTGGGAGATTGTTGGGGTTTGTGCCCTAAAGCCTCATGTCCTGTAGTTTGTAAACAAATTTTTAAGAACACTTGTGATGTATAATATATATGATATTTACTTCACTTCTTGACTTTGCACGTTTAGATGTTTTTATTTTACCACAAACCAATAAACTGAATATCCCTGGTCGTCTTTATGTAACTTAAGCATGTATGTAGTGACATACAACTGGATCATGTCTTAAGTGACAACCAAAGAGTCTATAGTATATGGATATAGCAGGGAAACCTTATCCTGGTAACATTACAGACTCGGCTCGCTTTATGGAATTGTTACAAATGTTATGACTTGTCACAGATGGTCTGGTCCTGATCATTCGTGTAGTGGACATGTGAGCGGGGGCATCCTATACAATGAGTTTGTATAAGACCTGACCTCGAAGTGTTAGTGTCTCGTTATATAACTCCGTTCATGACTGAGACTTCACTTCACTAGGATGACCATAGGTAACATGATCTCAATTCTGAGTGAGTTGGGAACTCTTGCCATTGAGGGTGGTCCTTTGATTTGCATGGGTGCGAGTGGCCAGAGCGCAGACTCAAACCTACCACTTTGGGGATTCGTCTGATTTAGGAGCTGGGAACTCAACTTCACAAGATAAAGTTCACTTCTTCCCCAAAATAAGGGTTAGTAGAAAGATTGCTCTCTTAAGGGTTGATCCCAGGGCTTGAACGATGTCGCGCCACATACCTTCTTATGTCCCCAGAGGTATTCACACATAGTAGGACTCTGTTGTATTGTTCATTAGAGGGATCAGTGGTACTTAAGGAAGAAGATGTAATTATAGGGGAAAAACGGTAAATTGGCCTACTATAATTACGAGCATCTCTGAAGGGTCATCGTACTGATGATTGGTTATATTCAATGGACCATAAATATATCTATGGCAAGAAGAGTTCAACTGTCAGTCTTTAGTGGAATGTTTGGTAGTTAACGGATGGTGGATATCGTGACTAAAGAGTTTAGTCAGCTATTCACGTATCGTTGGAGCTTCGAGCCTTAAGTCCATAAAGTCTCCTTAGTAGCTTGAATACAAGTTGAGAGTCAGTTTTTGGGTCAGTTTGAAATGTTCAAATTGACAAGAGGGAGTTTGATTATATATGTATGAGATACATTAATTTGGAGGAAATTGGATATAAATATGATTTATATCTAGTAGAGGAAAATATTATAATTAATATATGATATTAATTTATATGTTATGAATATGATGAGATCACATTCATTGAACGGTTAAAAGGGAAACGGGACGACGTCTCTTCTGTTTTAATAACGAATGAGTGAGTTGAAAGATCACTTGAGATGCATAAATAGCTCATGGTGTGTTAAGCATGAGATGCGCAGACATTATGTTAAAAAGTATATCATCGCTTAGAAAATCAGTGTCTATACGATAGCGCCTACACGATCGCTTACCTATACGATATTACTAAGCGATCGCTTACCGATTACAGCCTCGTGCGCCATTTACTAAATGATCATTTACCTTTTCCTAAGCGATCATTTAGCTCCCAATATTTACTAGACGATCGCTTAGTTTTTCCTGCACGATCGCTTACCCTTTTTCCTACACAATCGTTTAGACGATCGCTTACATTTTCTTATATGATTGTATACTTCACCTAAACGATCAAGCATATTGTTTGTATAATAGACAAGCTTATCTCCAACTTGCTTGATCGTTATGTAGGATTTCTCTTCCTCCTCCCCTCTATCAAATCCGAACAAAGCCCACACTTTGGATTCTCACTCCAAGAATACTGAGGGCTCTGAGTGGTGGTGTCATCTCTATTTCCTTATGTTCGTGTGGAGACTGTTCGAGGTAGACGATTGGGTTTTAGATTTTCTGTGAAGAAGAGGTCTTTAACTGGTATGATCTCTCGATCTCTTTAGCATTATGAATGCATTTTAGTATGTTTAAATGTACATGTGGTAATTTAGTCACAATGAATTGGAAAGATCTACTTCTGGTCGTAGGTACTCTTGAATAAGAGTTCCTTCATCTGAAACACCTTTTGAGTTGTAGAGAGGCCGTAAAGGTAGTTATGCCACTTCCAGATTTGGGGGTGTCCGGCCCACGTGCTTTTGACTAACCCAAAGAAGTTGGAACTGCATTAGAAAGTTTGCCTCTTTTTAGGCTACCCCAGGAAAACGAGGGGTGGATACTTCTATGATCCGAGTGAGAACAAAGTGTTTGTTTCAACAAATGTTGTCTTCTTGGAAGAAGACCACATCTGGGATCATAAACCACGAAGTAAACTTGTTTTACATGAGATTTCTAGTGAGACTGAGACTACTGAGAGTTCAACAAGAATTGTTGAACAAACTGACAGATCAACAAGAGTTGTTGAACAAACTGACAGATCAACAAGAGTTGTTGAGGTCGGTGCATCTAGTCAACCAGCTCAAGAGCTAAGACTACCTTGACATAGTGAGAGGGTTATGAACCCACCAGATCACTACATGGGTTTGACTAAGGCCCAGAACATCATTTCTAATGATGGGGTCGAGGATCCAATGTCTTTAAGCAGGCAATGGAGCATGTTGACAAGGATGAGTGGATTAAGGCCATGAACCAAGAGATAGAGTCTATGTACTTCAATCAAGTATGGGAGCTTGTGGATCAACCTGATGGGGTAAAACCTATAGGGTGTAAGTGGATCTAGAAGCAAAAGCGAGGCGTAGATGGAAAGGTGCAAACCCTTAAGGCTAGACTCGTGGCAAATGGTTATACCGAGGCTAAACATCTGTTACATATCATAAACAGCTTTTATGAGCTTGATAACTTGTAAAAATACAAGTTACTTATGCTACCTTATTCAGATATTACGGCCAAAAGTGAAGAAATATGCGTCGATTGTATGAAAATTAGCTCAGAAATACAATAAATTTAAATTATTGCAATTACACCCACTAACATCATCAAGATAGTAGAAGAAGATATTTCTATTCTGTTTTGCAGGAAACCAAGTCATCGCTTGCGATCAAGGCTCAACGAGAAATGAACAACACATCTCTGTCATATTGTGCCCGTCAAACCACAATGAAGAGACGATCAACGCAATGACCGCACAATGCGACAGTCGATTTCGAGCTGAATGTTAACCGCATGCGGTAATAAAAACAACACCGCATGTAAGCACCCGATCAAAAGATGCAGCTGAGCGATATTAATGCGGAGGATTGTGACATGTGTACAACTAACCGTTGTGCAGATTTGATGGTCTAATTGCATAACAGAAGGAATATTTATTCCTCCATCTTTGAAATTTTCATAACAATAAGTGGGGCTTACAAGCAAGAGTCAAAGCTTTTCAACTATAAATACCCTCATAGAATTCAGAGAAGATATACTTGATACGAGGGCTAATTGATGCTAGGTTATTGAGAGAGAAACTGAGCTGAGTACCAATCAGAAGAAATCCGAGAAGAGAAGAGACAAGGCCGAGAGGTGAGCCTTAGTGCAATTCTGCCAAATCCCTGCCGTGAAGCTCTGTGCTTAGATCCCTACTACCGGTTGAGCAAGCCTGAATGGGAAGCTCATCCTTTCGCACAATCCATCCACGTCAGAAAGCAAATCTCCATCCAGATCGGCGCCAAGACGTTGGCGCTTATTTGTATTTGTTTCTAACTCTATTTCATCAACTGTATTTCATCTTCTTAGTCTCTTCATTCACAAATCATGTATCAGATGCTAAATAGTTTTATTGAATGTCTTGATCACTTTCATTTCCACTTTTCTGTCTACTTTCGTTCCTCCGTTAATCGTTTTCTCTATGAAGTTTTCTTAATCCCTTGGTAATTAATATAAATTAAATGAGTAACTTAATCTGTGATAAAGAGATAAATGCGTTTAGCTAAGGCATGCTAGACGGTATCTTCACCTGTGAGAGTAGAAGTGAAGATGTCATTCTGATATGTCGAGAGAAGGTTGGAAGAATGCATTGACTAAAGCGAGTAGTACTTCCAGAGATGGAAGCAACCTTGCGTTCATTACGTTCATCCCTGTTTCATCACAGAGATATGGGAACGCAGCCAATCACCGAAAGGTGTACGTCAAGGGAAAAGCGGAACAGTACTTATATCTTTAACGTAATTAAGGAACTTGTGCTGTTTGTATTAATTATTTTTTCTCTTTCTGCTTCGCACATAAGACTTGTCACCGCATTACACGATCTTTGTATAATCTTCACAGTCAGCCTTGACCTCGGTATCTTGTATCATCTTAGCTTAGGTTTACTTTATCGCAATTTATCTTATTATCGCATTTTTACCGTTTTACTTTACTTTATCGCAAGTTTAATTAATTGTACACAAAACTCTTTTATTAATTTGAAAAACCTCTAGTCGCATGTATCACAAACATAACGCAATAACCTCAAATAGTCCCTGTGTTCGACCTCAGATCACATCGAGAAACTTGTGGCAAAATTATACTTGGTTTCAACGCAAAGAAACTTGTGACAACGCACAGCATACTATAAGAACATTCATTAATAACACATATCTAGAAGTAGAATCATATATCATCGCATAAAATCTATGTCATCAAGTTTATGGCATGGACTTGCATCATCACACAAAATCTGCGTTACAAGTTTATGGCGTCATTACCAGGGAACTAGTAACAGGGACATGGACTTGAACCTTGCTTGCATCATTGTATAGTTTAAGTCACAACAGAGCTCTTCATATCGCATATGGAGTTTTCGAAACACCTTAAAATGGAATGACGTTCAAAACGATTAAGGGAACCAATGTAGAGAATTGTCACCAGATTTTATGTTCTATCAAAATAGCCCTGGAAATCTATGATTCTCTGTACTCTCTACTTCGATCTAATCGAAGTGTTTTGCTTATTTTACCTAACAATTTTTATACACCTTGAACCTTCCAAGTGTTCCAAACTTATCTCTTAGGTAAACATAACCATTTGCCTTATTGATTTCTATTTGTTTTTAATATCTAAATATTTGAAAATGGCCTTTAACTTGGTTGGTTTTAATAGAAGTTTCTTTACAGTAGAACAAGTATAACTTTTGCTAATGAACATTTCATTTATAACAAAAGATTTATACAATATGTTCTTTACAAAAGATAAAACAAGTTTTCTTACAATAAAAAAAGGTAAAAGGTTCATCATCTATCAACAACTCTAACATCTCTCACTAGTCATTTTGAGATATTTTCCCATATTCACAATCTGAAGTACTATCTCATTGCAAGCAACCCTCAGGAACTAGTTTCCTTGTTTTGCTTTCACCGCTTTTTTCTCTGTAAGCTATTATGGGTAGTTTCTCTTCTAGTGCTCATCCTCGTTGCAGTAGAAACATTTTCCTTTGTCTGCAGCTTTGACCTTGCCTTCGGTTAGTAGAATTTTTCTTTTTCCCTTTGCCCTTGTTCTTCTTTAAGGGAATACTCTTATTCTTAGAAGAAGAAGCAACATCAGACCTTTTAAAGGACGATCCTCTTTCTCTGCAATAGTAAGATTTATCTCTGGTTCTAGTCCTTTAGCTCTCATCATGGACTAATAAGCATGTAGCTCATTGAGAAGTGTGGTCAGGTTGTATTCTATCTTATTCATTAATGCGTTCATAAAGAACTACAAGAACCTTTTCGGAAGAGACTCAAGAATAAAATCAACTTGGCTCTTCTCATCCACGACAACTCCATTTACTTCTGCAACGTTGAAATGGACCATCATGTCCAAGATGTGTTCTCTAACATAGGCCCCTTCTTTCATACAGCAGTTGTAAATGTATTTGATATCGTCATGCCTCAACGAGAAGGACGGTTGTCCAAACATCCCACACAGAGATTCCATAATCTCCTTGGCAGTACTCATGCTTTCATGTTACTTAGACAAGACATCAAATATGCTGGCAATAATATAGACATGGGCTTTCTCATTTGCCTTTGTCCATCTGTCATATGCTTCCCGAAGTGTTCAGTTTGCATTTGAGCTTGGGATGGGAGGACACTCCTCTGTCAAAACGAACCTCAAATCGTCTATCACCAGTATTGTATCCAAGTTTGATTTCTAAGTAGCATAATTATCCCTAGTTAATTTATCAAAAGCCAAGAATTGAAATAATGAACTTGTCATTTTGGAAATATAAACAAATTTCTTTATTAGTCAATTGCTTTTAAACCCAATCATGTTTTAGCAAAGTAATAATGTACCCAAAATTCATTATTTTTGCAACAATACTATAGTGAGTCAGAACAAAAGCTACCAAGGGGTAGTCAATACTCCTTCACTAAAGCAAGACATTCTTGACTAAATACTATCTCAAGAATAACTCATATTCTGATAGTCATTTAGCTATCGTTTTTTTTTTTCAGAACTCACTAACACTTTAGTAATTCCGTAAGTTTAACCCTCCATTTCCAGAACTCAGTGATCGGCCCCAATGATGCTACCAAATTGGAAAGCCAAGGTTGGAAAATGACCTAAGATATCCTATCCATTTGTGGAGTTTGAGTTGTTTTGAATCCCATGTTACAACCCTCCGAGGGGATAGTCGTCATTAAATGACTAGCAAGGGCTGCCTAAAGCTAATTAACAGGCGCAACATAGGAATCTCACGATCCAAACTAATGGAAGAGACCGCAGGACACGTTGACACATATCCTTCACCCACTTGCTATGAACTACTTCCTCCATTTACCTTGATCTTGACCCATACAAACACTTTTTGAATGGAGAAGTCGAGGTATAATTGACACGAAGTGTTGTATGGACCTCACGGTGTGAACTTTCTAGGGACGTGAGATTTGAAATCAATATATCGTATATTTGATTTTACATTGAACAACTTCCCTTCATTCACCTTGATCTTGATCCCATGCAAACACTTTCTGGATGGAGCAGTCAAGGTATAATCGACACTAAGTGTTGCACAGATCTCACAGTGTGAACATCTTAGGACGTGAGATTTAAAATTAAAACATCATTTTTTATTTCACTGTGAACAACTTCCCTTATTCTCCTAGATCTTGATTCATGCAAACTCTTTCCAAATCAGTCGAGGTATAATCGACATGAAGCAAAGCATGAATCTCGATGTGAACTCTTAGGGACGCGAGAGCTAAAAATAACATATCATATATGTTATTAATCTCCCACTAAAGTGTTCTAATAACATATCATATATGTTATTAAACTCCCACTGAAGTATCCTAACATTTGTTTGGGTGTATCTTTACTCAGGTTTGTTCTGACTAATTAAACAACCTAAGTCTAGGTATTTATCCAAGTATAACATTTATATTTGGATTTAACCTATGATGTCTAGGTGATAAACCAGTTTTAAAACCTCACACCCCTCATGTATTGCTCATAAAACTGGTTAACAACGCTCAATTATTCGGCCATAATCCCCAGGTAGGAGGCATTCTGTAGACTGTCAACTTAAATACCTCCAGCCTTAGACAGGATTATATACTGGTTGAGTTTGTAACCCAAGTTTTATAAGATAACGACCTATTTTAACTATTAAAACAAGTGGTTAACCTACGTGAGTATGCAACTTTTCTTGTTATGGATTTTAATGTCTAACCCACTTTCATAACAACTTATAAAACTTTAGACGTGGTTTTTGCATCCATAACATACATCACATATCTCATGATTTAATATAACACATATATTAAAATGAAACCCTAAACATGCATACTATATATTATAATAACTTATAACATACTTTCAATGCATGTAACATGCTTCCTATGGTGGGATTTTAAATCTACATGGCATACTTTATGCACATACAAGATTTATTTTATTATAACATATATCACATGCATAAATAATTAAAAACAAACTGATATGGTTTAGTTTTTGGCATTCCAAAGCAAACAAAGTTCTTATTATTACAATAATAACCAATACGAGCTTTAAAACACTTCTGAATCGCTCGAACTGCCCTGAACCGGACCCAAACATCTCGAACCAGACCTCTAACAACCAAAATTAGGCTGAATCGGGCAAAAAACCATCGAGTACCATCAAACATTAAGTATGCCATCGAGCATGAGCATCAAGTATGCTATTGAGCATTGAGTATGCCACTGACATCGAGTATGCCATTGAGCATCGAGTATGCCATTGAGCATAGAGCATCAAGTATGTCATCGTTCATAGAGTATGCCATCGAGCATGAGCATCAAGTATGCCATTGAGCATCAAGTATGGCATCGTGCATTGAGTATGCCATTGATTACCATCATGCATCGAGTATTTACCAAAATACTATCGAGTACCATCGAGTAAGGCAACGTGCATCGAATATGGCATCCAATAAGGAATCGTGCATCGAGTATGCACCAAAATACCATCAAGTAATGCCATCGAGTACCATGGAGTACGGCATCGAGCATCGAGTATTGAGCAATGGCTGAAAATCAAGTTTCTGCTGCTCGACCTTCTTCACTTCTTTCTTCAATTACAACCAAATTGCACCTTTAATGACTCTAATTGAATTAGAGACACTTAATCACACATTAAGGCCCATAAATAAAGAGTCAATTACAAGAATTACAACATAATGAAGAGAATTCAATGCCAAAACTAAAAAAAATCATATTAGTTCATCATTTTCATACAACTTATGAAAAACACCCACTAAACAAAAATTAACTCAAATTGAATGCTTAAATAATGCTTTGATACTAATTGTTAGAATATAGAAACATGCAGCGGAAGAAAACAGGATCATCAGGCAATCTTATTCCTTAATTTTGACATCAAAATAAGCATGTTCACAGAGAATTAAGAGGGTTTCAAAACATACCTTTGAAGAACCTCTTGAATTTTGATCTTTAGCTGCAATCTCCTTTTCCTTTGGTTGCAAACCACTACACAGTCTTCCCTACTATACTCTTGGAGCCTTAGATTAAGTTGTGGGACTCAAAACAAGCTTGAATTAGAAAAAAATGGAGAGGAGGTCACTGGTTTACCGAGTTTGAAGACTTCTTCAACCTCTAGAATTTATTAGCAAATTCAGTCAATTGCATGCCCATTTCCATTCGAAAACTAATCTATATATTGCATGACTATCATGCAAACAAGTATACATGAATTACAGCTCAAGCTTTGATTTTGACTAAGAATTTCAAGTGGAAAGTGAATAAGCTACTAGCTTTTTTAAAGTAGAAAAATCTCACTTTTGGGATTTTTAACTTTTCAAATTTCATTTTGATTTTGATTTTTATTTCCAAAATCATTTGTTTTTATTTTCAATTTTAATTCTTTAATTAAAATTGAGATTTTATTAATTTTACAAAAATTAATTCAATAAATAATTTTTCTAATAGAAATAATAATAAACAATTTAATTAATTCTAATTAATTTAATATCAAATATTAAATTACTTTATCACCAATTCCATGAAATTAATATTTAAACCATATCTAAATATTAATCAATTATCCAATTTCATTTAATTCCCAAATTAAACATGTAATTATATCACATATAATTACTAATTCTCGAAATTCAAATTTGAACGTTTTAAATCAACTTATCACGCTATTCTATGGCTTATCCATTTGTGAGCTAGTAGGGGACCTAATGAACCTACAGATCGTGGGCTTCAACGATACAAGATTAAGTGGTTGAACTCTTTACACCGAATTAATTCTCATTCGTTAACTACCGAGTCACTCCACTAAAGTCTAGAGTAGGGTTGGCAACAGGGTGGGGTGAGGCCGGGGATGCACTCCCCGTCCCCGTTCCCATGAGGATTTATAATCTCCGTTCCCGCCCCATTCACCGTTTTGGGGAGTCGGGGTGTCACACCCCGCCCCGAGCCCATAGTCCTGAGCCCGAGGTGAGGCATGATATTAACTGTTAATACTTTGGCTAATCTACTAGTTTCTTTTATTATGTTTGCAGTGAAAAATATTACATGCTTTTATTAGAAAATAGTTCACAAATTCAACTTTAAAAAACAAACATGGAAACTCTATCCCGGTAACCAATTTCATTCACAACTATTTACAAACTTGTGGCAGACCTTGACCAACACCGCAACCTGGACTCGTCAACTATCTGCAAAAAAAACATAGAGACAAACCATGAGCTTTTACAAAGCTCAGTGAGTGGTAACACAAATATAAATCTTCCACAATTACAATCATAAGGTTCCCAAGCGGACCTCCAACGAAACATGAAGCTTTCACAAAATCCACCTACACATACGGTAGATGTTTAACACACAATATCATAATCACAATATCAGCCTATGTGCACATAGCTCTTCCTATCATGGGCTCAGAAACTAGGCCTGTCGGCCCTCTAACCATCCCATTTCAAGGATTCTCTATTCCACAGGCTCAGGCACTAGACTCCTCGGTTCCCTGACCATCCTGTAAGGAATCAGTATGGGCTCAGGTTCTAGGTCCTTAGACCCCCTAACTATTCCAACATCATAAATATCCCACAGCATATTAATTTACAATATGCTCAAAATAACAAGGGAAGAAACCACTCACAGTGAGTTTGTGGAGAATTTTCCTCGCAGTTCACTTGGTTTCCCTAGTTCTACCGTTGGATCCTATTCCAGTTTTAAGCTTAGATTACTAATGCTTCCGGGACTTATCACAAGACATTTCCTTCTTCAAAAATGTGTGAAAATGTCTTTACTACAATATCTTAAAGTTTTGCCTTCAAATTCTTTGGAAAAAGTTTCGAGTATCAAATTTATTCCTCCTAGCCCAACTGTCTCCTTTCTAGTGCCACCTCTTGGTTTTCCTTAATTTTGACAGCCTTATATTTAGCATTTTGTTAAGGCAGCCCTCACATAGAAACTGCACTTAATTTAGAAGCTTTTGGTCTAATAATCACCTGATTTGCACGAGTAGTTTGGAAGAACTGCTTGTTTGAAGTTGGCTTTCGCGTCTGTCCGGACAGTTCTACCTCCTCCGCGTCCTTGCTTGTATCTCCGACCCACACTTTATTTTCCCTCTTCTTATTTTTCCTCTCTTTGTGATCTCTGAGTAATAACTTGATGTGTAGGTCAAAGTGGGGTGTCCTCCCCTTTTATAGGCATCCAAAAGCCCTCTTTGTCCGACACCTCCCCATCCAAGTGTTTCCCTTAGCGATTGCCAACTCCAGCCCTTTCAACCTCCTGCTTGAGGTGTCTTCACCTCACCCCATCAACGCAATGTTGGGTGTCCTTCTCCTACATAGCCAATGCATGGGACTTACTTTTTCATGTCTCCTCATGCACCTACCTAAAATCCTTAAGGCTTAAGACTTCTTCCTAGCAAGCCACACGTCTGATGACGTCCTCCATATGAGCTCATCCTTCTTATGCATCCATTCCACTCAATATGCGTTCACTAGGGTGATGACCAACACCCCCTTTCAATGCATAATATGAATTCAACGCATAGCAACCCTTGGTTCCCCTTGGTTTTCAACACAGCACCATTGCATCTTCTACAATGCAACCCAACTCACTTAGTCACCGCAAACCTTAACCATCGCAAGAGCCAACCACCATCAATGCATAGGATGGTCGCTCGTCCTCGAAGCATAGCTCGCTCGGCATTAACGCATCGCTCACGTAGGCCGCTTGGCATCACTTGCATGGCATCGACGCAGGGCTCGCTCGGCCGCATCGACGCATACGCACTTGGCATCGACGCATGGGCGATTGGCATGGGTGCTTGGTATTGACGCATCGGATGGCCGCATGGCACCCTCTAGCGCATGCCTAGCCTCACATCCTCGCACACCCTTGAGTTCGCATGCCCTTTGCACCGCCAACCCTCATGCCATCCCAACCTTCTAACGCATCACTTTTAACTTTCTTCCTTCAGCCGTATGGATGCATACCACCCTTCCAACGCATCCATTGCATCCAACGCATCCATCATCCAACGCATCTAATGCGTCCAACGCATCCATCGCATCCAACACATCCATCATCCAACGCATCTAACACGTCCAACGCATCCAACACATCCAACGCGTCTATCATATAGGTTTATACTTAGCCAATTTTCCAAGTTTTTCCCCAAAAGTCAAGCTTCCAAATTCACACTTTTTCTTCTCCCTTTGCCCAAGTAATCTCTCCAAGATCTTATGGCCAATGCATAGAAATGCATAGTCCAACACTTAGCCAATTTTTCATCAATTAAAGCTTAACTCAAAACTACTCCGGGAAAATCTATTCAACACCTAGAAATTTCCTTCACTTCAACATAGAATTTAACTTCCACCTGCTTAAGTAGGAAAAATGGAAATCTGGGTTTCACATTTACTTCCCCCTTAAGAAAATTTCGTCCTCGAAATTTACTCGAACAAACTCTGGTTTAGGTTTCCACAACAACCACTATTGTAACCTCTTATAACCTTGTCTATTACCATGCTTCCACTACGCTACTCTGATATCAACTTTCTTAGTTTGTGCAACGATACCTCACTCAGCCATATCTAAGCTAGATGTTAAACCAAACTATCTACAACATAAACATTTTTATCTCAAATACTAAATGAGAATAACTTAAATTCATACTTATCTTCCTCGGTAGATCTTCAGGTAGCATTGTGAGTTCCAGCTCCGGTTGCCTGCTAGGTCATGCCACTTCTGCTATTCCTCTTAGTTGCACTTTGACTAATTCTTTAGGCTTCTCTTTAAACCTTTATTCTACCACACTTCCCTTTGGTTTTACTAAACTCAACCCTCAGGTTTTCAAGAACATCTACTTTGGTACCAAGCTAGTATCAACTAACCCTTCAACTTTCCCAAAAATTTATGCTTTGATACTAAGCTGGTATAAACTAATTCCTCAATTGTCCCAGAAACTTATGCTCTGATAACAAGTTGTCACACCCCGCCCCGAACCCGCGGTCCTGAGCCCGAGGTGAGGCGTGATATTAATGTTAATACTTTGGCTAATTTACTAGTTTCTTTTATTTTGTTCGCAGTGGAAAATATTACATGCTTTTATTAGAAACTAGTTCACAAATTCAATTTTTTAAAAAAAACATGGAAACCCTATCCCAGTAACCAATTTCATTCACAACGATTTCCAAACTTGTGGTAGACCTTGACTAACACTGAAACTTGAACTTGTCAGCTATCTGTAAGAAAAACATAAAGACAAACCATGAGCTTTTACAAAGCTCAGTGAGTGGTAACACAAATACAAATCTTCCATAATTACAATCATGAGGTTCCCAAGCGGACCTCCAACGAAACATGAAGCTTTCACAAAATCCACCTACACATATGGTAGATGTTTAACACACAATATCATAATCACAATATCAGCCTATGTGCACATAGATCTTCCTATCATGGGCTTAGAAACTAGGCTCGTCGGCCTTCTGACCATCCCATTTCGAAGATTCTCTATTCCACAGGCTTAGGCACTAGACTCCTCGGTCCCCTGACCATCCTGTAAAGATTTAGTTTGGGCTCAGGTTCTAGGTCCTTATACCCTCTGACTATCCCAACATCATACATATCCCACAACATATTAATTTATAATATGCTCAAAATAACAAGGGAAGAAACCACTCACAGTGAGTTTGTGGAGAACTTTCCTCGCAATTCACCTGGTTTCCCTAGTTCTACCGTTGGATCCTATTCCAGTTTTAAGCTTAGATTACTAACGCTTCCGGGCCTTATCTCAAGACATTTCTTTCTTCCAAAATTTGTGAAAATGTCTTTACAATACCTTAAAGGTTCGCCTTCAAATTCTTTGGCGAAAGTTCCGATTATCAAATTTATTCCTTCTGGCCCGACTGTCTCCTTTCTGGTGAGCACCTCTCGGTTTTCCTTAATTTTGACAGCCTTAGATTTAGCATTTCGTTGAGGCAGCCCTCACACAGAAACTACACTTAATTTAGCTTTTGGTCCAAGAATCACCTAATTTGCACGAGTAGTTTGGAAGAATTGCTTGTTTGAAGTTGGCTTTCGCGTCTGTCCGGACAGTTCTGCCTCCTCTTGTCCTTGCTTGTATCTCCAACCCACACTTTATTTTCCCTCTTCTTATTTTTCCTCTCTTTGTGATCTCTGAGTAATAACTTGATGTGTAGGTCGAAGTGGGGTGTCCTCCCCTTTTATAGGCATCCAAAAGCCCTCTTTGTTCGATATCTCCCCATCCAAGTGTTTCCCTTAGCGATTGCCAACCTTCAACCCTTTCCACCTCCTGCTTGAGGTGTCTTCACCTCACCCCATCAACGCAATGTTTGATCAACACAATGTTGGGTGTCCTTCTCCTACATAGCCAACGCATGGGACTTACTTTTGCATGTCTCCTCATGCACCCACCTCAAATCCTTAAGGCTTAAGACTTTTTCATAGCAAGCCACATGTCTGATGACATCCTCCATATGAGCTCATCCTTCTTATGCATCCATTCCACTCAATATGCATTCACTAGGATGATGACCAACACCCCCTTTCAATGCATAGTATGAATTCAACACATAGCAACCCTTGGTTCCCCTTGGTTTTCAACACAGCACCATTGCATCTTCTATAACGCAACCCAACTCACTTAGTCACTGCAAGCCTTAACCATTGCAAGAGCCAACCACCATCAACGCATAGGATGGTCACTCGTCCTCGACACATAGCTCACTCGGCATCAACGCATCGCTCACGTGGGTCGCTTGGCATCGACGCATAAGCGCTTGGCATTGACGCATGGGCACTTGGCATCGACGCATGGGTGCTTGGCACCGACGCATAGGACAGCCGCATGGCACCCTCTAACGCATGCCTGGCCCCATATCCTCGCACACACTTTCAACTTTCTTCCTTCAACCGTATGGACGCATACCACCCTTCCAACACATCCAACGCATCCAACACGTCCAACGTATCCATCATATAGGTTTATACTAGGCCAATTTTCCAAGTTTTTCCCCAAAAGTGAAGCTTCCAAATTCACACTTTTTCTTCTCTCTTTGCCCAAGTAATCTCTCCAAGATCTTATGGCCAACGCATAGCAATGCCTAGTCCAACACTTAGCCAATTTTTCATCAATTAAAGCTTAACTCAAAACTACTCAAGGAAAATCTATTCAACACCTAGAAATTTCCTTCACTTCAACATAGAATTTAACTTCCACATACTTAAGTAGGAAAAATGGAAATCTGGGTTTCACATGGGGTCGGGGTTGGGGAATCCCCGTTCGAGGATCGGGTCCCCATGGGGAAAAATTCTCCATTTATATTTTTATTTTAAGTAATTATTTATTTAAAATCAATTAAATTTTGGTATTTAATTCAAATTTTAAATATTTAATATAATAAAATAGTATTATTATTATTATTATTATTATATTTATTTAAATTAATAATTAAAAACATTTTAGATTTAATATAAAGCTTAATATTATTATATTATGAAATAATTTTTTTAAAAAAAAGTTAAAAGTATAAAACAGTAGCTCTAAGCTATTGTTATATATATATTTATATTTATTTATTTATTTATTATTATTAAAAATTATTCAAAAAATATTCGAGGCGGGGTCAGGGACGGGGACGGGACGGGAATTATTAAAAAAATATTCGAGGGGGACGGGGATGGTATCTTGTCACCGTCCCCGGTCAGAGACCCATTTTTTATCCTTGGTTTGACCCTCATCCCCAGTCAAACCAGGGACCCGGCCCCGCGGGGATTTTTGCCAACTCTAGCCCAGAGTTGCACTCCTCTCACTGTAGGTATATTGTGTCCACTTGATATAACCATGATTAGTAAGTTAACCCTTCATAGGTTGTTTGTAATAACGTTGGGTCAAAAGGGTGTTTTACCCCCAAGATTACCTCTTGTTCCTTAAATCCCACTGATCCTTTAATGAACAATTGGTTTGTGATCTGATCATCTAATTGAGTCCTTCTCAGGCCAATGAGATGGTTGAGCTTTTTATTCAAGACCAAGAGTCAGCACTTAAGGGAACAACCTCTCTACTTCTCTGAAAGCGGGTAAGAGCGAATTCCATCTTGCACCCTACGTCCCCAGCTATCTACCCGGTCTTACCCCTGAAATGGGAGGTTTATTGAGCCGACACTATTGAGCCAACCCTTATCTATACATATCTAAGGATAATCCCGAATAAACAAGAGTTTATAGTTAACTCAGTATTAAGGTTAAGTTACCAAGGTCATCGTTGTGAAATAGTCAAACTTAAATAGTAAACAGTATTAAAAAGTAAGAGTGACTTATTTCTGAGTCCGATCTTATGCAAACTCATTGCATAGGACACCCGCACTTCTCATGTCACCACATGAATTAATCAGGATCACTTCGTTTGTAGCACTTTACAACTCCTTATAACAATTACAGAGTGGGCCACATCCGATAGTGTAACCAGAATAAGGCACCCAACCTTATTCGTATACTATAGATCATTTTGACTATTTACTCGAACCTGGTCCACTTTTATGTCTCCACATAAAGTTCAAGTACTCATGTAATAGTCATTGATCTTTTAGTTTATTAGATTTATTTCTAAAACGAAATAAGCGATTCATATATTCAATAACAACTTATTGTTTACAAACCACGAGTTTTAGGACATAAAACCCAACATTATTCAAACACCATAAATGGATAAGGGTTACTTTAGTTTTTGCCCCCAATCAGTTTTTTCCTACAGTTGGCTCATTGGGGTGAAACTCTAGAATCTAAAATGAGGGGTTACACTTATAAGAAATGTTAAGCGAGTTTAACTGTTTTTGGACCGAACAATGGTGACTAATAGTTACAGTAATGATAACGGGTAGAAATGCACGTTATCATAGTGCTAAGTTCTTAAACAATGGTGGATTGCATTGATAAAACATGTTAAATTGCGTCCATCAAGCATCAATTTCATAATATTGCAGTCGCATGCGTTTATAGCATAGGAATAGTTGATTTTAGTGTTTTTATGCAGAATATGCGTTGATGCAATGCAAGAATTGCGATCATAGGAAATCATTGGTCGAACGCAGCATCACCGCAAGGCTTTACGATGGATTTGCGATCACAGATTAACTCACTTACTTAATTCTCACTTTTTAACCCGGGGATTAAGAACACATCATGGAGAAAATGGATGATAAAAGTATGGAAAGAGACAGAAAGATGATAATGGTGATGATGATAACATTTAATGCTAAAATTAAACGTTTGATACATGTTTGTGAATGAGGGACTAAAGACGATGAATACAGAAGATGAATTAGCAGATAGAAACAAATACAGAAAGAGTGTTAACGTCTTGACACAGATCCCGATCGAAGATTTGCGCTTGCCGGCATATGGAAGTGGTGGAGAGGAAAGCTTCCCTCTCAGGCTTGCTTTCCCAGTAGAATTGACCCTCGCACAGAGCTTCAGCTTTGGGAATCGAAAGAATTCTCTACTCGGAGACTCACCTCTCGCCCTTGTCTCGTCGTTCTCCCGGATTTACTCTATAAGCTGCTTCAGACCAGCCTTTCTCTCCGTATCAATATATCTCTCTATGTACCAGTATATCTGTATATCTGCATCTGTATGTCTTTCAGCGAATTTGAGGAAGCTATTTATAGGCGAGACCTTGGCTTTTTGAATTTGTGGTCCCCACTGTCTAATTATGGTAGTTTCTGAATGGCAGAATGGAAAAATCCTTTCTATTATGCAATCAATTTGTCAGAAATACACAACTAAAAGTGTACACTTGTCAGAATCGTCTGCGAATGCGTTGTTCTTCACATCTTCGATCTATCGCCGCATGCGATGTTATTTTTTATTACCGCATGCAGTTGAAATGCATTGATCGCTAAAGCTCAGGATCGATTGTCGCATGCGCCGTCATTGCGTTAATCATCTCTTCGTTCTTGATTGATGAGCACATGTGACGTAAATGCATTGTTTATTTTGTCTTCGAGCCATGAACGTATGTGGTGACCTATTTTATGCAAAACAAAGATTGAAACATTCTATTCTGCCATCGCAACGGTGTTAGTGGGTGTGTTTACGACATTTCATAAATTTCATATTTCTTAGACAATTTGTATACTATTGACACACTTTCCTCTCTTTTTGCTGCAATATCTAAATAAAATAGCATAAATAACTTGTATTTCAACAAGTTATCAGAAGGATCGTCGCAACTTGGTCAGCGCAACATGGTAGGCGCATCTGGGTGAAAGGCTAATTAATCGCAATAGGACAGAAAGTTGATGATAGTCGAATCTGAATTAAGTTGACAGCCGATAACGATCACAAGTACATTCAGCTTTTTTATGACAATTATTTGGCGCATCAGTCGGAATTAAAGCCGTCCTATCTGTACAATCATGAGAGAGAAGCCGCCTTTCACCATGGATGCTCTATAAATACCAAGGGTGACCTTCAGAAAAGGGGTTGATCAGTTCACGAGTTCAGCTATTCTTTGTTCCACAAGTTCGCACGCCCTTGTTCATAGTTTTCTTTCATTTTAAGGCGGAGCAAGAGAAGAGTGGTGATGCCAGAGATCGCTCAGGGCAACTCGAGAGAGAACCTTGGGGCGTAGAAGCAAAGAGTGGGCCGACTCTTGCAAGAGCGAGATTATCTTTTGAACACGAGTAGAAAAACAGTGTAAACGCCTGGGCAGCAAGAGATTGCTACCAGGCTCTTTATTCTATACTTGTATTGTTATTTTGTACTTCATCTTCATATTTATACAATGGAAGTCTTATTTCTACATCTGCTCACTCTTTTAATACGCATGAGTAGCTAAACTAGTCGAATGGGTTGAGAAAAACTAAGCTAACATGACCTAGGAAGTTTATTGCTTGTGATTGTCTTGTTTTATGCTATGCAAAACACCCCTTTAGAGCTACTCGAGAGAGAGTCTGAAGAAAGAACCTAAGACTCGAGAAAGCTAGGTTAGAATCTAGACTCAAAAGAGCAAGATTAGAACTGCATAAACAAGCGATAGGGACTTAGAGATAAGCTCTGTTTGTCAACCTGCATCGCATGCATCCTAGAGATAGGAATGATATTATGTGGTCCCCTTATTTGTGTGTGTGTTATTCTGTCATCATAAATAAGAATAGAGGCTTATGTGTAGGTCCTATAGACTTATCGCATATATCGCATGCATTCTAGCATTAAAAGTCGTAGCATTCGCATCGAGAGATGGTTTACTATTGTATGGATGTTGCATGGTCGCAAAGCACGAACGCATTATAAGAAGTGTTAGCCGAAACCCTTCTCAACCCGTTCACCGCATACTCATCGTATTTCACGTTTATCAACTCTTTTCGAACTCTGCTGCATTTGTTTATTTTTCTTCAACGCAAACAACAACCCCAACACTTTATTTATTTATTTGGTTACTGTAAAGTCTTCATAAAAATTACCAACGTAACCTGTTTTCACAAGTCCCGTTCGACCCTGGACTCACCAGAAAACTCAGAGGAATTTACACTTGGATTCTGCTGAGGAGACTTGAGTGCACAATGCAATTTCATCAACGCATATCATCCATATTTCTACTTCATAAAATTAAGCATCAAGTAACAAGGAGTTATTCTGTCTATTGGTTGAGATAGTCTCATTTCAGTGAAGAGGCACCCGATCACCCTACAGTGGCTTTTGTCCTGTCTCACTAAAGCATCATTGTAAAATAGATGTCACTTAGGATGCAAATTATTTTTCTAAAATTGATTGGTTTTCCTAAATGGGTTAATGCAAGATATACTAATATAAATAATTTGTATGGTACCAATAATTTAATTCTGACATCCACAACTTTAAATTTGCTCGCCGTCAACAAACTAATGAGCGAAAATTATACAATTTGGAAAAACACAATCAACATTATACCGATCATCGACGACCTCTATTTTGTCCTTATGGAGGATTGTCCTCCTATTCTTGCTCCAAATGGCACTCGAAATGTTCAAGAGGCATACGAGCATTAGACACAGGCAAACAAGAAGGCCCGAGCGTATATATTGGCAAGCCTTTCAAAAATCTTGGCCAAGAAGCATGAGCCCATAATCACTGGCTGTGAGATCATGGAGTCCCTGCAGGGGATGTTCGCACAATCGTCCGCATAACTCAAGCACGACGCTCTTAAACACATCTTCAATGCCCGTATGCAAGAAGGGGCATCCGTTAGAAACATGTTTTCAACATGATGGTCCATTTCAATGTAGCGGAGATGAATGGGTCTGTCACTGATGAAGCTAGTTAAGTTAGCTTCATTTTGGAATCTTTACTTGAAAGTTTCCTTCAGTTCTGTAGCAATGTTGTTATGAATGGGATTGATTAGGACCTGACCACTTTGCTCAATGAGCTTCAGACTTTTCAGTCTTTGATGAAAAGCAAGGAACAAAAGGGAGAGGCAAATGTTGCCTCATCCTCAAAGAAGTTCTATAGAGGATCATCCTCTAGAACTAAGTCTATGCCTTCTTCTTCCGGCACCAAAAAGTGGAAGACGAAGAAAGGTGGAAAGGGGAAAGCTAATTTACCAATTACTGCCCAGAAGGGCAAGAAGGCCAAGAAGGCCAAGGCTACAAAGAGAATCTGTTTCTACTGCAACCATGAGGAACATTGGAAGAGGAATTGTCCCAAATACTTGGCAGAAAAAAAGAAGGGCAAGCAAGGTAAATATGATTTATTTGTATTGGAGACCTATTTAGTGGAGAATGATGATTTTGCCTGGATAATTGATTCAAGTACCACTAACCATGTTTGTTCTTCATTTCAGGAAATTAGTTCCTGGCGACAACTGGAAGCTGGGGAGATGACGATGCGTGTTGGAACTGGGCACGTCCTATGGCAGTAGGAGGACTTCAGTTGACTTTAAAAAATAAATATGTTTTACTTGAAAATGTATATGTCATTCCTAGTCTGAAAAAAATATGTTTTACTTGAAAATGTATATGTCATTCCTAGTCTGAAAAGAAACTTAATTTCTGTAAAGTGTATTAGAACAAAATTATTATATTCAATTCTTTGTAAATAAAGTGTTTAGTTCAAAGAATGGTATTAATATTTGTTCTGATAAGCTGGAAAACAATCTTTATGTGCTAAGGCCGTTAGCGACTAAAGCCTTCCTTAACACTGAAATGTTTAAAACTACAATAACTTAAAATAAAAAACTTAAAATTTATCGTAAAGAAAATGCCCAACTTTGGCACCTAAGATTAGAGCACATTAATCTCAATAAGATTGAGAGATTGGTAAAGAATGCACTTCTAGGTGAGTTAGAAGAAAAACTCTTTACCTGTGTGTGAGTCATGCCTTGAAGGCAAAATGAGTAAAAGATCTTTTACTGGAAAAGGTCATAGGGCCAAAGAACCCTTAGAGTTGTACATTCAGATCTCTGTGGTTCGATGAATATAAAAGCAAGAGAAGGGTTTGAATATTTCATCACATTTATTGATGATTATTCAAGGTATGAGTATGTTTATTTGATACAACATAAGTCTAAATCCTTTGAAAAGTTCAAAGAGTTTAAGATTGAAGTTGTAAGTGCATTAAATAGAACAATTAAGACATTTCGATCTGATTGAGGTGGAGAGTTTTTGGATCTTACATTCTAGAACTATTTGATAGAGCATGGAATTATATCCCAACTCTTAGCACCTGGTACACCTCAGCAAAATGGTGTATTAGAAAGGAGAAATCGAACCTTGTTGAACATAGTTCGGTCTATGATAAGTTACGCTTTCTTACCTGATTCATCTTGGGGTTTTGCAGCACAGACTGCAGCGTATATTTTGAACTGTGTTTCATTCAAGATTGTTACGAGAACACCTTTGGAATTTGGAATGGTTGTAAAGCTAGTTTACATCATTTAAAATCTTAGGTCGCCCAGCACATGTGCTTGAGGAAATTCTAAGAAACTGGAACCTCATTCAAAATTGTGCCTATTTGTAAGCTATCCTAAAGAAACGAGAGATGGTTACTTCTTCGACCCTAAGGAAAATAAAGTGTTTGTTTCAACAAACGCTACTTTTCTAGAAGAATACCACATAAGGGAGCACAAGTCCCACAGTAAAGTTGTGTTGAATGAAATTTTCAAAGAAACTACTAAAACTTCAACAAAAGTTGTTGAAGAACCCAACACCTCAACAAGAGTTGTTGAAGTTGGATCATCTAATTAATTGGCGCATTAATTAAATAACCATATATTAAATCTTAATTAATATAGATTTAATTAATTATCATAAATATCATATATTTATACTAACCTCCAATCTCCATTATTTCTTAATCAATTAAGTAATCATTAATTAATCAATTAAATAACTATATTAAATCATATTTAATATGGAGTTAATTAACATATAAATATCAAATATTTATATGTATACATCTCTTTATGAATCCAATTCATACAAATCTATTATTTGAATCTTATTCAAATATATCTCTCTTACATGATTTGGATTATAGATCATATCTATAATTAACCATCATATATTAATCTCATTAATATAAAATTTTCTATTTGATTTGAACAATTTAAATAATTCTCATTACTATCCTTTAGTGAGGTAAAAAGGAGACCTTATGGACCTACAGATTAGAAGCTCCAATGTTATGAGATTAATTAATTAAACTCCTTAATCCAATTAATCAATATTCATTAACTACCAGTCACTTCACTAATGACCAATAGTTGCACTCTTCGCATTGTAGATATATTTCTGTGTCCATGGATATAACTAATCAATAGAGCGATGACCCTTCATAAATGCTCATAACTATAGCTGGGTCAAAATACCATTTTACCCCTACAGATATATCTAACTTCTTAAATACCACCGATTCCTTTAATGAACAAACCGTTTATAGTCCAACTATAAACTAACACCTCTCAGACCAATGAGAGGTTGGAACCTCATTGTTTAAAACCCGAAGCCAGCTTTAAGGGAGTAATTTATCTACTTTCCCAAGGAATGGGAAGAAGTGAATTCTATCTTGTGTAGCTGTGTTCCCAGCTTCCTAATCAGACAAATCCCTAAAATGGTATGCTTATTAAGTCAACTATCATGGCCACTTTCACCCATAAAGATCAAAGGATTGCTGTCATAAACAAGAGTTCATAATTCACTCAGGATTAAGGTCAAGTTTCCTATGATCATCCTAGTAAAATATTAGTTTCTTCAAGTAACAGTGTTATAAAGAGAAACTAATTATTCTATGGCCCGGTCTATGTATAAACTCCTTTATACAGGACACCCCCACTCACATGTCTTTACATGAACAATATGGTTCATATTGTTGGTAACACTTACATTTCATGTAACAATTACAAATTGGGTTGTATCCGCAGTGTTACCAGGATAAGGCACCCAACCTTCATCCATTTACTGTAGACCTTTCAGGTTATTACTTGAATATGAACCATTATATGTTAACCACATATTGTTCAAATGACATCATATAACATTGGATCTTAGTTTATTGGATTGAACTAATGTTGTTTAAATGTTAAATAAAATATCTTTGATTTTATTAGATAAATAATTTGTGTTAACAAAACTACGAATCACGAGATATACTAAATTTAAGACATCAATTCCAACAATCTTCCACTTGTCCAAAGCTAGTGAAGTGTATCAAAATACAATAAAATATGAGTGGGAAAGCAAAGTATCAATTACGATACAATAAACTAGGGCATACAATAAACCCAATAAAATCTCCAACTTGTCTTAGCTTAGCTAACTCAGGTCTCGTAGACCTAGACCCTCCAGGCGACTTTAAAAAACTTTAGCTGTAAGAGTCTTTGTAAATGGATCGGCAATATTATGCTCCAAGAAAATCTTTGTGATGATCACATCTCTTCGTTGCACAATCTCTCCAATAATATTATACTTGCACTTTATATGCTTTCCACGTTTGTAGTTACGAGGCTCCTTGGAGTTTGTCACAATACCATTGTTATCACAATAAAGTGTGATGGGCAAGGACATATTTGAAACAACTTCCAAATCTGTGAGCTTAACTACTTCACAGGTAGCTACATACTCAGCCTTTATAGTGGAATCCACAATACAATCTTGTTTAATGTTACGCCATACTATAGCCTCTCCATTTAGAGTGAGCACTGATCATGATGTGGATTTTCTATAGTCTTTATCAGTCTGAAAATCAAAGTTAGTGTATCCTGTAAGGATCAAATCCTTATACCCATACACGAGCATATAGCCCCTCGTTCTCCGTTGAGGATCGTTTTGATCACTATCCAGTTTAATCCTCAATTGGATTGATATCTAGTGGCAATCATTATTGCGTTAGCAAATGTCAGGTTTGGTACATAAAATTACATACATAAGGCTGCCAACGACCAATACATAGGGAACCTGTCTCATTTCCTCAACCTCTCAATAAGTCTTAGGACGTTGTTCCTTAGACAAAATAATTTCATGCTTGAAAGGTAATAAACCCTTCTTAGAATTGTGCATCGGATATTTAACAAATATCTTACCAAAATATGATATCTGAGACAAGGTTAGGGTTTTGTTCTTACAATCCATGACGATCTAGATCCCTAGAACAAACTGCGCCTCACCCAAATATTTCATTTGGAACTGGGCAGCTAACTATTTCTTTACATCTATCAGTAAGCCTATATCATTTCCAATGAGTAGGATATCATCCACATACAACACAAGGAAAGCTACTGAGTTGTTGATGATTCTCTTATAAACACAAGGCTCGTCAACATTCTGATTAAAGCCATAAGATTTGATCGCAGTATCAAATCTTATATTCCAAGATCGAGATGCTTGTTTCAGTCCATAAATAGACTGATTAAGCTTGCAAACCTTTTGTTCTCGACCTTGTTCAAAGAATCCCTCTGGTTGAGTCATGTAGATGGTCACTTCAAGATTACCATTCAAAAAGGCAATATTAACGTCCATTTTCTATATCTCATAGTCATAATATGTGGCTCTGGACAAGAGAATTTGAATAAACTTTAACATGACAACAGGTGAGAAAGTTTCTTCATAGTCCACTCTCTCCACTTAGGTATGACCCTTTGCCCCTAGTCTAGTTTTAAAGGTCTATACCTTTCCATCTATACCCATTTTCCACTTGTAGATCCACTTACAACCTATAGGTTTTACCCCCATCAAGTTGATCTACAAGTTCCCAGATAGAATTGAAGTACATAAACTCCATTTCTTTATTCATGACTTTAATCCATTCATCCTTGCCAACATCTTCATTGCCTTCTTTTAAAATAACGGATCCTCAATACCATCATCAGAAATGATGTTTTGGGCTTTTGTTAAACCCACGTAGCTAACAGGTGGATTCACAATCCTCCCACTACATCGAGGTAATCTCAACTCATGAGATGGGTTAGCTTGACTGAATGAACCGACATCAATAACTCTTGTTGATGTACTAGCCTCTTCAAAAAATCTTGTTGAAGTCTCAGTATTATCATCGGAAATTGTTCTTAAAACTATTTTGCTTCGTGGTTTGTGGTCCCTTATGTGGTCTTCCTCCAAGAAAGTAGCATTTATCGATACAAAGATTTTATTTTCCTTTAGATCAAAGAAGTATCCATATCTCGTTCCTTGGGGGTAGCCTATAAATAGTCATACTTTCGAACGACGTTCCAACTTTTGGGGTTTTGTCACAAGTACATGGGTTGGACATCCTAAATCTTGAAGTGGCATAAATTACTTTTACAGCCTCTCCACAACTCCAAAGGTGTTTCAGAAACACTCTTGGATGGAACGTTATTCAAAATGTAAACAACGGTCTCCACTATGAATCCCCAAAACAAGTTAGGAAGTTAAGCATAGCACATCATAGACCGACATGTCCAACAGGGTTCTATTTCTTCTTTCCGATACACCATTCTGTTGAAATGTACCAGAGGCTAAGAGTTGGGATGTTATTTCATGTTCTATCATATAGTTCTGAAATCTTAAGTTCATATACTTTCCACCATAATCAGTTTGCAGGTTTTTACCTTTTTACCTAATAAGTTTTCAACTTCAGTCTTATATTCCTTGAACTTTTCAACTGCTTCAGACTTTTGTTGCATTAGGTAAAGATATCTGTAACTTGAATTATCATCTATGAAAGAGATGAAATATCCATACCTTCCTCTTGCTTTTACATTCATCGGACCACAAAGATCTGAATGTATAAGCTCCAAGGTCTCTTTGGCTCTATAACCTTTTCTAGTAAAAGGTCGTTTTATCATCTTGCCTTTAAGGCATGACTCACATATAGGTAAAGAGTTTTCTTCTAAGCCATTTAGAAGTCCACTTTTCACCAATCTCTTAATTCTATTGAGATTAATGTACCCAAACCTTAGATGCCAAAAGTGGGCATTGTCTTTAGGAGAAATCTTTGGTCTCTTCGCAGTTATTGTCGTTCTGAACATTTCAGTATTTAGGACAGCCTTTGTAACTAACGGTCTTAGTACATATAAGTTACTTTCTTTTGAAGCAAATCCTATCTTCATTCCATCTTGAAAATAAACACTTTACTTCCAGAGAAGGAAAGAGAATAATTTTGCTCATTCAGACAAGAAACAAAGATTAAATTCTTTTTCATATTAGGAACTACATATACATCATCTAATAACATATATCATTTCTTGTCCGTGAGTAACTTAAGCCTGCCTATGGCAACAATTGGAAGGCCTCACCAGTACTGATTCAAAGAGTCATCTCTCCAGCTTCTAATTACTTTCAAGAATCAAATCCCTGGTAGGAAGAACACACGTGATTAGTAGCCCCTGAATCAACTTTCCAGTCAGAATCCTTATTCTCTACTAAGCACGACTCCAAGACAAGTAAATCAGATTTACTGTCATTGGATTTCTTCCTATGCTGAAGAGTAGTGGGATTAGCTTGAATTCCCTTATTATGAATTCCAAGTTTTTCTTCCGAGGTTAGACCTCTTTGATAAACTTCGCTAGAGTTAGCAACTTTTTCCTCTTCTATTAGTCCCTTGATATTCAATACGGATCGGAGTTCAAATAAGGAGCTGACATTACTGGTTTCATCTATATCAACCTCATTCTGCTTGAATTGTGAGGATTTTCGCTCAAGCAATTCTCACATTGATTGCATGATCTAAAGTGCAGTGACCATGCTATCAAATCTTTTGGCCAAGACATCAGGTATGCTTGCCAAAATGTGTAATCATGCCTCAAGATTGGCCTTCATCCACTTTTTGTATGCATCACGAACACTTCGTGTTGCATCAGGGGTTGGAACTAAAGGACATTCCTCAGTCAAGATGAAATTAAAGTTGTTTACCACAAACATAGTTTTAATTGATTCTTTCCAAGTTGCATAATTGAATTTAGTCAACTTTTTAGCTTTAAGAAGATTCAATGAAGCGCTAGACATGTTTGCTGATACAAAACAAATTACCCATTTTTAGACACTTATGTAAAAATTCATTTTAGTCCAATCAAATTTAGCAAAAACTTAATAACGAACCCCAATCATTATTCCATTTTGTAATGATACTTCAGTAGTTTAGGACAAAAGCTACTGAAGGGTGGTCAGTCACCCCTCCACTGAATTGAGACTCTTATCAACCAATCATCACACCAGAATAGCTCTTATTCCTATAACGATTGGTTTGATTAAGAAATCATTAACCTACTCAACAATTTCTTGTAAGTGTGACCTTTCATTTTAGACCCTAGAGTTCCATCTCAATAAGCCAACCGAAGGGAAAGCTAACTGGGGAAAAAACTAAAGCGATCTTATCTAGAAACCATTTATGGAGTTCATCTTGATATTGACCTAATGCATAAATTATCCGAAGGGGGACGTTTCTAGGGTGCCATGAGGCCATGCAAGAAGTTCTTATGATGTAAACCAATGAACGAGCCCGTAGGACATGTTGACACACATCCTTCTCTCACTTACTGTAAACACTCTCTCCATTCACCTTGATATTGACTCATGCAAACATCATCCGAAGGGGGACGCTCCAAGGGTGTTACGAGGCCAAGCATGAGTCTTACGACGTGAATTTTTAAGGAGAACGTGAGTGAAAAATTTAATATATCGTATACATTTTTTTCCTCTCACTCGAGTATTTTAAAATTTTAGGGTTGCATACTTGGGTAAATTTAGCTAATTCAATTTATCTAAGTCCTCGTTAAATTTGCTCAATATAACACTTATATCGAATAATTTAACAATATGTGATTTTATTCATTAAACTTTTTAATGAAATTAATCACCTATTGCATGCTTATAAAATATTTACCCAATTTACCCTTGAGGTTGGTTCCCAAGTAGAGATGTTCCATTTTTGTCAGCTTAAAAACATCAGCCTAAACAGAATGTTTCTTAGACAAAGGTCCCTTATAGACAATCATTTTATAAATTTAATCTTTTAAACGGAGTTCATCTTAATCTTATTAAAATGAATTAAAAAAGTAACCTATTTCTAATCTCATTAGAAACACATTTAACATAAGTCTAGGTGAATTAATTTTAGACCATTTAAAAATAATTTGGACCTATGTTTGCATGCAACTCTTGATTATAGATTTTAATTCTAATTTCATTATCCTTATAACCATTATAAAGTAATGAAAAAAATCTATAAATTTGTATTTGTGACATTGATTAAATATAACACTTATATTAATCTAATGACGTCATGCTCAATGCAAATTCCTTTTCCATTGTAAAATATAACTTTTATATTAAACAATAATTAAGCATCATCAACCATCATGCCATCATACATTATAATAATTATAATATTACATGAGGCACGAACATGCTTAATATACCATACATCTAAATAATATAACATTTATATTAATATGCATGAGCATGCTAATTTAATCACACATCCAAATATATAACATTTATATTTAGATATGATGTATGAACATGTTTATCCTAAGGTAGGATTTTAAAACTATATGCATACAATATGCAACATATAAAACATACAGTTAAATAATAAATCATATGCATATAAAACCATATAAAAGTTATGACAGACCAAGTATCGGCACCCTAATTTTAACAAATTAAAATTACAAAGGAAAGTTGCCATCCTTGTGTCAAAGAGACTCTTGCGATCAACTATCTGCCAGGTACCTTCCATGATGCACAAACCGAGACGAACAAGGGATTTCCGCTGAACTCCACGCATGGCAGATGAAGTGCTCGATGCATGGGTTCCAAGTACCACATGCATTGGACAATGAATTTTATCGCATGGGCATCATCCTTTCGCATACGACCGTGAGCATTGCATCCATCGCACCTAAGTCCCTTCATCGCATGGGCATCTACTTGTCGCATGGGTCTACTACCTGCCGCATGAGTTTGCGTTTAACCTTTAATTGTCGACGCATGGTATAAGTTGACACGCTTATCTTCAAGCTCCTCTGCCTTACAAGGTCATCACCCCATCGCATGGAATGCATCCCGCCACAAGCCATCATCGCATGCCATCTCGCCGCAAGCCATCACCACATGCCAAGATACCAGGCGCCACGAGACAGAAGAAAATCCCCTATTTTTCTTTGAAAATCTGGGCTCCAGAAAACTTTGTTTCTAACCTCGAACTACCAAAAAAATACATACTCTATTGCTAAAATAAAATGCCCAAATAATAGGCTCTTACATTGATCAAATCAATGTAAAATTTTATAGTTTATGGTGGCAATAAATGAAATTATCTATCAAGCAAACCTAATACATTTTCAAGCAAAATGCAGAAAAATGACCTACCTCAAGAATTTTGTTTCAAAAAACAGAAAATCAAAATGCAAGAAAAACATTGGCTCTGATACCAATTGAGGGAATCGAATTCTCGCGGAAGCGTGTGAACATCTTGCATTTAGACATTTGTTTCTTATGGAAATAAAAACAACAAAATAAAACATGTAATTGTAGGAAAAAAATTCAAATAAAAATATAAGCATGCTAGAAAAAAAGGAAGAAGAGAAGAAATCGAAACTCACCTTTGTTAATTCCTCTAGCTTTCCTCTTCCACCGTTATCAACGATCTCGAACTTTTCCAAGAAGAAAGACACCATCAACAAAGTTACCTTGTTATTCTCTAAGATTCCAAAGAACTTGGAATAGGGGTCTCCAAGAACTCTTGAGGAGGAAAGGGGTAGAGAGTTTCTAGAAAGAAGTTAGATAGGAGGTAGAGGTTTGGAGGCTAGGTTTTATATAATAAAAAACCCTTTCTTTTTTCCTAAATGAGCTATAAGGATATATTTATATGGAAAAGGGTTAACCCCTTTTACAAGAACTTCCCTTTATATCCTTAGTACTAATTAATTAAATAATCATTATTTAATTAATTGAATTAACAATATATTAAATCCTAGTTAATATACATTTAATTAATTATTATAAATATCATATGTTTATACTAGCCTCCAATCTCCATTATTTCTAATCAACTAATCAACTATTAATTAATCAATTAAATAACTATATTAAATCATATTTAATATGGAGTTAATTAATATATAAATATCACATATTTATATGTATACGTCTCTTTATGGATCCAATTCATACAAATCTAATATTTGAATCATATTCAAATGTATCTATCTTACATGATGTGGATTATAGATCATATCTATAATTAACCATTATATATTAATCTCATTAATATAAAATTTCCTCACTTGATTTGGACAATTTAAATCATTCTTCATTACTATCCTTTAGTGAACTAACAAGGGGCCTTATGGACCTACATATTAGAAGCTCCAACGATATGAGATTATTTGATTAAACTCCTTTAATCCAATTAATCAATATTCATTAACTACAGATCACTCCACTAAAGACTGATAATTACACTCTTCGCACTGTAGATATATTTCTATGTCCATGGATATAACCAATTGACAGAGCGATGACTCTTCACAAATGCTCATAACTACAACTGGGTCAAAATATCATTTTATCCTTGTAGTTACATCTAACTTTTTAAGTACCACAGATTCATCTAATGAACAAACAGTTTATAGTTCAACTATAAACTAATACCTCTTGGGTCAATGAGAGATTGAGGTCTCATTGTTCAAGACTTGGCCAATTATTAAGCGAGCAATTTATCTACTTTCCCAAGGAATGAGAATGAGTGAATTTCATCTTGTGTAGCTGTATTCCTAGCTTTCTAATAAGAAAAATCCCTAAAATGGTAGGCTTATTGAGTCGGCTATCATGGCCACTCTCACCCATACAGATCAAATGACTACTGTCATAAACAGAAGTTTATAATTCACTTAGGATTAAGGTCAAGCCTCCTATGGTCATCCTAGTGAAATATTAGTTTCTTAAAGTAACGGTGTTATAAAAAGAAACTAATTATTTCATGGTATGGTCTATGTATAAACTCCTTAATACAGCCACTCACATGTCTTTACATGAACAATATGGTTCATATTGTTTGTAACACTTACATCTCATGTAATAATTACAAAGTGAGTCGTATCCGCAGTGTTACCAGGATAAGGCACCCAACCTTCATCTATTTACTGTAGACCTTTTAGGTTATTACTTGAACATGAACCACATGTATGTCAACCTATATTGTTCAAGTGATATCATATAACCTTAGAACTTAGTTTATTAGATTGAATTAATACTGCCTAAATGACAAATAAAATACCTCTGATTTTATTAGATAAATAATTTATGTTAACAAAACTACAAACCACAAGATATACTTGATTTATGATATCAACTCCCAACAATATATACATTGGCGAGGAATCTAAAAGATTGGAAAATTAATGGAGAATTTTTTAGAATTATTCCAATTTCCATTTTAGTCATTTATTTATTTTATATATTATTATTATTATATTATATTTTTTCCATATCCGTGTTCTCGTTGTGCTCCTCAATGTTTCAACAAAAGGTTTTAATTATTTTTATTATTTCAATGTTTCCGCACCACTTGCGTTCGTACCCTAAACTCAATGATGGGGTCAAACTCATCCTTACCAAATGACACTCTAGACCTAAACAGATTAAAGGAAATTATGTTAGGTCTATCATCTACAACCTCCTTGAGAATTAGTTGATGTGTCAGTTGTCTATTGAGGGAGAGAATACTATCTAAGATGGGTCCGGATATGGTCTGCTTAAACATGTCTAATTGGACCCCCGTTAACTTCACACGGATCATCACATAGGTTATAACCAAATGAGAACACAAAGATAACGAAGCATTAAAGAATCCTGCTATCTTGATCCTTGGCTCCATAATAATTACCTATACATGCTAGAAAATATGGTACAATGTTAAAATCCCTAGTGAAAGAAAAGACTCTTAAAAAGGACAAACTTCATGAGAAATAAGCCAGAGAGTCATAAACATCTTGTGAACTCAACTTCACAAGACAAAAGACAATGAACTCAACTTTATGAGACTATAGATGGTCTTTTGTCTTGTAATCTTGAGTTCGTAAGTAAGTCTTTTGTCTCGTGAAGTAACTTCACAAGACAAATTTACAACATTACAAGACAAACGAGATAGTCTGTCGTTTGTTTTGTAAAGTTATAAGTTTGTCTTGTGAAGTTACTTCACGAGACAAAAGATAGAAATGAACTCAACTTTACGAGACAAAAGGTTGACTTTTGTCTGTCGTAAAATTGAGTTCATTTTTATCTTTTGTCTCATGAAGTAACTTTAGGAGACAAACTTACAACACGACGAGACAAACGACAGAAGCTTTCAAGCTATTTTACAAACTTCCACCCGTTGCGAATACTTTCATGAGATAAATATTCACAACAAATTCACGAGATATTTGTCTCATGAAGTTCAATACACCCAAAAATATGCGAAATCAAACTCGGATGAACATTTACCCCTTACCCCACATAGGATATTTGTCTCGTGAAGTTCTTTTAAATTCATTAAAGTTTAAAGGATGAAAAAAGATTTTAGGTTTTTCACTACAGATTCCTACCAGAAATCACACAGACTCCCCCTATATAAACAATACAATCGATTAATCGTTTAGAAATAAAGAAAATGGAAAAGGTACTTGTGTATCTTTTGTAAAAATCTGAATCGGATGAAGGGGAAACGAAATACGTCTGACGACCACGAAAGATGGGTCTACTTTACGAGTAGAGAGTCCAACAATAGTTGAAATTTTCACGGGAAATGAATAGAATAAATTCAACAAGAAGAAGAAAAAAGTAGAAAAACCCTAACTTCCACGGGAAGATGAATAGATTGATTTAAATTGAGGGGCAAAATGACATTTTCACGTGGTGATCACCCATTAAAATCTAATGAGATGGAAAAGAGGTTTAAAAATGTAAATTTAAAAAATGAAATTACTTTTGAATTGAAAAAAACTTTTTGAGTTAAAAACGACCATTTCTCTTAAAAAAAAAAAAAAAAAGGTTAACGTTGTAATTTAACCTTTTAGACTCTCTTAATTTCCTCTGACATAATTACTTAAATTAAAAAAAAAAAGGCAATCGAGGAAATGCGAAAGCCCTATCTTTCTAGATTGTTCATCGTTTCCAGATTTTTGGTTCTCTTCTCAGATCGCTCTCAAGTTTCGTCGGCTTCCTAGGTACTCTCCATCTTCTTGTATCTCTGTCTACGAGTTAATTGTCGAACTTCGTTAGGTTTCCGAGAGAGAGTGAGATGGAGCTGAAATTGCCTAATGTCTTGGTGTTTTTGTTGCGGTAAATGGGAAATTTATGTTTGGTTTGCATATTTTCTTTTGGCTTGTTTCTTTGCTCGTAATTTCTGGTTCAGAATTCAGGGTTTGTATTTTTTTTACCATTAATTTATGTTAGGGCTTCGTATTTGGATTAGAACAAACTCTTGTTGCTCGATAAGCCTGTGGTTTATAGGTTTTGAGCTTGGCGCATTAGGGTTTTTCCTCTTCTGATTTTCCTTTATTCTTCATTTTAGCAAATGGAGTCCTTTGCTCTTTTTGTAATTTTTATATTTATATCGTTGCTCGCTCGATAAGTTTGTGGTTTAGAACTCGAGTGGGAAACATCGATGGTAAAAGAAATTATTTTTCTTAAATCTTTCCATCAAGATGATATTCACTGAATTTTTATGAAGGGGAAAAAAAGGCTCAACATGACACAGCTTCTTTCTTTTCGAATCCAGACAAATGCTAGTCTCGTTAGTTCTTCTATTAACATTCCCTTCTCCAAAATAAACTCTTAAAGCACTTGAAGTAACCTCTTTGTATTTATTTATTTATTTATTTTGCTAAATGGACTTTTGATTCCTTAATTTTCTAAATACACACGTCCTTTTGCAATCAATGTTTGTGAATGGTGATTGCCCATGTTATCCTTAAAAAAATTCCTTCTTCTTTCCTCGCAAATCCCCTTTTAACTTATAATAAGTGTGTGGTTTTTGAAAAAGCTTGAAGTGCACTGCATTAAAAAAAAAAAAAAAAGGTTTGAGGCTCACTATTGTGCGATAGTCCTCTAGGGCTGTGTAGTTTTGTTTCGTTTTCTTTTTAAAGAAAAGAAAAGAATTTTTTTTTTGTGCGGCACTGGCACTGTATTTAAATAACACATAAATTTACATGTAGATGTACATGTACTTGTACATAATAATAACCCCCAATGTATTGAAGACTCTTCATTTGATTTTTGCATCACTCTTTTACGTCCTGTGACAAGAGAGTTTTAGAAAGGAATGCACTTTGCTGCAGTTTTGACTTTCTCATTATGTACATGTAAGTAGATAATAAATTTAAATGATTGGTAACGATGATGATGAAACAATTTTGACTTTATGCATTACTTCCAAATTTAAATATCTTATTTATAGATAACTAATTTACAATATTTTCAAGATAGGTAAAGATGATATTTTAGCATCATTTAATTGTTTCATTTGGCTGACGTTTCAACTTCTCATATGGCAGTGCAGTAGAGAATGATGAAGTTGCAAACATATGCGGGGATTAGTTTTATTGCAACCATAGTGGTTATCTATCATGCCTTCAACAGTAGAGGGCAGTTCTACCCAGCATTGGTCTATTTATCGACTTCCAAGATAAATTTAGTGCTTCTTCTCAATATGGGTTTAGTGATCATGTGCATCTTGTGGCAGCTAACAAAAAAAATATTTCTGGGTTCTCTTAGAGAAGCAGAAGTTGAGAGGCTCAACGAGCAATCATGGAAGGAGTTGATGGAAATCCTCTTTGCCATCACTATTTTCCGGCAAGACTTTTCTGTTGCATTCCTGGGTATGGTTACGGCTTTGTTGTTGATCAAAGCTCTGCATTGGCTGGCTCAGAAGAGAGTTGAATACATGGAAACCACTCCATCGGTGCCTTTGTTGTCCCATATCCGGATTGTTTCTTTCTTAGGCTTCCTCTTTGTTCTAGATAGTCTGTTTTTTTATAATTCGATAGAATCTCTGATACAGACAAGGAAGGCCTCGGTTTCCCTCTTCTTTTCATTTGAGTAAGTTTTCAATTTCCATTGTATGGTTTGTATCTTTTTTCTTTCTTTTTTGGTCGGGTTTATAGGAAATAGACATTTCATTATTATGTCGAAATTACAAAAGAGGAAAGTCCTATACAATGGATTTCGAAATGCTTTTCCAATTGGTCATGACATTTGTAAGCTCTGATCGATCATGGTATTTGGTTCATATCTTGATTCTGTATTTATACAGGCTTTAATTATGATTTTTCATAATGAAAATTTTTGAACATTTGGTACAACAATAGTTTCAATGCGGTGTGGTTAGAATGTCAGAGATACCAAGGACATGCTAGATGAACTCACAAACTATTGTTTAAATTTGATATTTAAGTTCTTATATAGAGAATCTATGGCTTTAGGAATACTGTCTTGTAGACTTTGCTTGGTAGAGTTAAGTTCTTAAATATCCTATTATGTTTCTTGTGCCCCTTAGAGGCTCTTATTTCATCATAAAATAAATTCAATAACTTGTTTCTCAGGTATATGATTCTTGCAACAACAGCTGTGTCAACATTTGTGAAATATATTTTCTATGTCAGTGATGTGCTCATGGAGGGACAATGGGAAAGGAAACCCGTCTATACATTTTACTTGGAACTTATACGAGACTTACTTCATTTGTCGATGTACTTGTGTTTCTTTCTTGTGATTTTCATGTAAGTAATCAAGCTACACCTGTTAAGCTATCTCATTCTTGTGAACTGGAAGTTCAGAATTAATCTCTTTCTGCATAAATGTGCTCATACTTCCTATATCTAAATGGGATTCTGATTCTTCTCAATAAATACTATGCAAACCAAAAAAAAAATCAGATCTGGTTACTGGGATTTGTGTCCTTACATGTATCAATGGCTATGATATTTTGCTTTCATGTTAATTGTGGGAGATGGCTTATAAGTCATAGCAGGAGTGTCTTATGAATGATAGGGTATTTGTTGTTTGTTTGGATATCCATTACATCCTTATTATTTTCAATCAGTCGTCTTGAATTTTTGTCCCTTTAAGACTGAAAGAGGCAGAGATTTCTGTTTACATGCACACATTGCAGTAAAAAAGAATGATTTTGGTTGTAGTCTGACCAATTATTTCTTGGAGTTTTTTTGGATATTGCTAGAATGTAAACAGCTTAGAAAGTTTAAAATTCATTTCATCTATATGGTTGTCTTTAACAACACACGCACATACATATATATGGTTATCTTTCGAACTTTGAATCATCTGCTCTCTCCTTTCCCCAAGTATATTCTTACACTTCTTAATAATAAGGAGATAAGGAAGTTAACTAAAGCTCAAGGAAAAGTGTAATGTACAACTTACTTGTCTTTATATGCATGATGTTTTGCACAATGGGATAGGACATCAATTGCCATCCCAAGGGTCAATGGTTTGATCCCTGAACTTAAAATAATGTTTGGAGTTACATCCACATTAACTTCATTCCCATAGCACATCTTTATTCTGCTGACTTTGACTTTGCTCTTGTAGGACTTATGGTGTGCCTTTGCACTTGATCCGGGAGCTTTATGAGATCTTTAGGAATTTTAGGATTCGCATTGCAGATTACATCCGTTACAGAAAGATTACTTCAAATATGAATGATCGTTTTCCAGATGCAACGCCCGAGGAACTCAATTCGTGCGTCCAAGCTTGGTCAACTTGTTGTGTCTTTGATGGTCCCAGTACTTTTATGTTAGCTACTAAAATTCTTTTTATGTAATTGCAGAAGTGATGCAACATGCATTATTTGTCGTGAAGAGATGACAGTTGCAAAGAAACTAGTATGCGGACATCTTTTTCATGTCCACTGCCTCCGATCCTGGTTGGAGCGACAACATACTTGTCCCACTTGCAGAGCTCTTGTTGTACCACCTGAAGGTTCAAGCACAGCAGGCGGTCATCATGGAGTGCAGTCTGATGCTAACCAACAAGGTAATTGCATTCATAAAAATTCAATTCAATTTCCTGCCCGGTTAAAGGGTCCCATGTCTTGTACAATTTTGATCTGGTAAGTTTTATAAATCTCCTCCATGTGTATTCAATCTGGTTGTGGACCTTAGTTTCTTCAAACTGAAACTTCGATTAAGGAAGAAATACATGAATATCCGGAGGACATGTTCGTTTGAAAATAAGCTAAAGGGGAGTACTCTTTGAGGTTGCTTACGTTCTAGGGACAGGATAATATCTGTTCTACCTGCTATGTTTCCTACAAATTAGTTCGTTTTGCACAACTTTTCTAGTATTTTATTTGTGCAATGCTTCCCCTGCGTCTCTTATTTTTTTTACAGGTAGTACTGATATCCGAATTCTGTTTAACTTTTCAAAACTATTAAATAATCTAGGTCATGAAGTAACCATGCAAAAATAAGCTATCAATATTTGCAAGTATTCTCTCTATATATTATATACCCCACCATCAGTGTGAAAAGTTGAAATTTGGGCCTCTCTCACAATTCATTGCATGGATGTTGACTCTCTCCTCTCCCTTCTCTCTTCTTATTTCTTTTGTTTTCATGATTGTTCTTCTTAAGAGACTGTCATTAAAGAAGTTGTTTGTTTTATATATTTTTGTGTCCTAGCAATTCAATCTCTTCTAAAGGAAGTAGTTTGATTCTAGAACCGTCTATGAACTTAAGCATATCTCTTTGAGAATGGGTGATCGTTCTTGGACTGCGCGTGCCTTTAGTCCTCTGTAAAAATTGGGTGCTTCATTTTTTTTTCTTGTTTTGTTTTATATTTTCTTGTTGTGTTAAAAAGGTGTAGGAGTAATTTCCGAAGTTTTCTATTGAGATACTGAAGAGGCTTTTCTTTACCTAAAAAACTGTTTGAAGTCTTTTATATGATCCCATTCCTTTGGATTAACAGCATTAAATGTTTGGTTGTTTTGTGCATGCTTGTAGGAGTTCTTGGACTGCACGCGCCTTTAGTCCTCTGTAAAAATTGGTTGCTTCATTTTTTTTTCTTGTTTTGTTTTATATTTTCTTATTGTGTTAGAAAGGTGTAGGAGTAATTTCGGAAGTTTCTATTGAGATACTGAAGAGGCTTTTCTTTACCTAAAAAACTGTTTGAAATCTTTTATATGATCCCATTGCTTTGGATTAACAGCATTAAATGTTTGGTTGTTTTGTGCATGCTTGTAGGACTCCCTTCAGTGTATCTCTGCTTTCTTTAGTAGACGTTTTTGAAGCAAATATGGAACTGTTGGTTTTGTTTAATTGTTTTTTCACGATGGAGGTATACCCTGCTGAAACTTGGATACAATGACTGAGCTGTTCGTTCTGTTGATAACAGGAACAGGAACCACAAGTTCATCTGCACAAGGTACAAGTGGTACGGGCGTTACTAATGATAATTTGAGTCATCATCAGGCTAGAGTCCGTGCTGCTGCCGCTGCTGCTTCAATATATGAGAAATCATATGTTTATCCTTGTCCGAGCACATTAGTATGGTATGTCTTTTCATTACAAACTACGTGATCTCTGTTTTATTCTCCTTTTTCTTGATCTAGAAAGTTTACGAACATTAATGCCATTTCTCCATTGCAAATATAGAGAAGGGTATGATATTTTATTATTATTATTTTTATTTGTTTATTTATTTACAGGTCTCTTGGATATGCAGTAGTTCCTCAGGTTGAAAGACCTTTGCCTGACTCCGACAATACAGAAACAAATGGAGAACAAACTCCCAATGGACATCCACAATACTTCTCATTTCCTAGCGGCCCTTCAAACCTGTCCTTCACTCAATTTCCCCAAAATCTCTTTGTTCCTTTTCAGCCACGAGAGGGCACTGGAAACAATACAGATGAATTGGGCAGTAGTCTAAATGTATCAGGCTCACAGCTTGAAGCTCAAGAAAAATTTCTTCAACAGATTGAGGTATGTTATTAACATTACCTAGTGAACTGTCTTGTTTGGTCAGTGCATGTTTTATTTGGGCTCTCGTTGCTGGGCCCTTGTATGATCTTCAGCTCAGTTTTTGAAGGAAAAAAGAAAAAAAGAACCGTGAACAGTAGTTTACTAGTATACACACATGGCCATGGCCATGGGCAAATAATACTCATGAATCATTATCATTTCTCATGCTTAGCTGATGTTCATGTTGAACTCAAATGATCAAAATAACATGTCTTGATTCTCTCTCGTCTTGGATTGACTGAAGCGCTGTTTGGTTTTCCCATTTCTGCTGTTTCCTGGACCTCTTATGTTCAACAAGAAGCTAACTTTTATGCTTTGATGTTTGTGGTTCACCATTGGGGTGTGAAAATAACCGGGCCAACCAAGATGAGCTACCCCAAACAATTAAAAGGAAAAAACACTATAAAGAGCTCTTGGCGTTTGTGATCAAGAGATTAGGACCATTACAAGATAGATTCGAAGTAAGCCCTTCAGATAAATGTGTCAAATATCAGACCTTCCTTTGAGACCTATTTATATCCAAGAAAATTTTCCTGTTCATTTGCAATCAAGTATTCCTTAGAATGGCAACAAATCCTACTTTCTTTAATACTCAGCCTTTATGTTGAAAAGTGGGTTCAAGAAAGCTTTTCCATCATTATGTGAATAGTTGAAGGAACCATCAAAATGCCAAAATTGAACCAAAACCAACACCAGATCATAGAAGCAAAGGGCAAAATCATAAATGGTTTAAATCTTCTAAGGCAGAGCTAAAGTAAGCTTGGCTCAATGGTATTGGCATAACCTCCGTATCTAGAGGTCAGAGGTTCAATCTCCCATATTGCAGTTCTTGTAATAAATAAAATCTTTTGAGGTAGACGGGGTCTGCCGGATGGATGACCCAAAAATTAGGCAAAAAATGTGAAATGACCCAGTTTTTGAAAAAAATGCTGAATGATCCTTTGTTGACGTCAAATTTGAGTGAAATTACCAAAATACACTCATGCGCATGTGGAAAAATAGTCTCGCTCTCGCTTATCTAACTCGTCTCGCTCTCTCTTCTTTTCACTCACAAATCACTATATCTCTCGCTCTAGCTCGTCTCGCCCTCAATTCTTTTTTTTTCTCTCATAAATCTGTCTCGCTCTCGATCGTCTCGCTCATCACCCACAAAATCACTCCTCTCTCGTCTCTTGCTCACCAGAGTTGATCGCATCAGAGCTGCTCGCATGGACTCGTCGTGCCAGAGAAGAAGAAGACGTACAGAGGAGAAGTCGGAGAAGAAGGCGACATGTAGAGGAAGATTTCTCGTACCGTAGAAGAAGAGGAAAAAGAAAAAAAAGGCAATAGTGTAACTTTAGGTGGTCATGACATCAACAATGAGGCATTTGACATTTTTTTCCAAAATCTGGGTCTATTTTCAACCAACATGGATCTTTTGAGTAATTAATCCGACTTACACACAGATTCTTTGGATAAAGAACAAGGTTTTAATCTTCCAAAGGGAAGTATTTGTCTTTTGAGGATTTTCAAAATCCTAGTTTCTTTAGAAAAGAGGAGTAGGATACGGGGATGAAAAAAAGCAATCAATTACGCAGAAGACTTTTTGATGGAAACATCATAAGGATGAAGGGATCATAATCAATGATTGGGAGCCCAAACATAAGTTTGACTCTTTGGATAGTAGAGGGGAAGGGGGTTAGTTATAGATTTCTCTATTGCAAAGGGCTTTATGAAAATGAAAATCAGAGGAAAGAGACTCACATCTAGTTAATGAACTATTTGGAAATTTTTTACTAGGGATAAGAAATACAAACGAGAAAATTGCAATCGGAGGGTATTATTTGGAAGCCAAGGATCTTCCTTAAACCAAATTATGCAACAGTCCCTCACAAATATTTAATAGAAAATAGAAAGCGGAGATCGAAAGAGCCATTGCATTATCTCCTAAAGTTTGTTTGGAAATTGGTGTATTCCCTAACTATGGGAGTAAATCTCATGCTTAATTTTTACCTTAGGCCTAGTTCTAGGTGAAACAACCAATAAAATTTGGATGAAAATGTTTGGAACTAAGGTAGTATGGGGTGCCTTTGTCCCACATTGGTTAGAATGGGATGACCAATATGGTACTCAAGTGGCTTGACTCTCCCACCTAAATAGTTAACTTTGGGGTGTGGTCAAGGTGCTTAAGTACCTAACAATAGTATCAGAGTCGATTGTCGACATTTCAAAGTGGAATCGACGGAGGGTTCTGACCGGGTGTGGTCGAGTGAAGTACCGTCGGAGTAGCCGTTGGGACGTTGGCTTTCTAGGGATGGGTATTGTTAGAAACTAAGATAGTATGCGATGCCTTTGTCCCACATTGGTTAGAATGGGATGACCATACCAATGTGATACTAAAATGGCTCGACTCTCCCACCCTGATAAGCTAGCATTTGGTGTGTGGTTCTCCAAGGTGCTTAAGTACCTAACAATCTTGAAAGGTCTCTAGCTATAGAAATAATAAGGGTATTAGTAGAATATTAGTATGGTATTAGTAAGGGGTATAAGGGTAATTAGATAAGAAATTAGTTACTGAATATTGCTATAAATAGAAGGCGTGGGAGTGTTAGGAGGGTGTGAAGAATTTTATGTGAGGATTTCGTAATTGGAATTGGGAGAGGATTTCTTAACCCTCTAGAATGTGCTGAGGTATATTGTAATTTCTTCATGATATTGGGAATATAATTCTTTTATCTTTTAGTTTTCTTATTTTTTCTTTGTATTCTTGAGTTTGTACTTGTTAGGAGGCATCCTAACAAATTGGTATTAGAGCTTGTTCATCTTGGATCTTCAATTTTAGAAATGGATTGTGATTGGTTGAATGAGATATTGTTGGAGATACAGAGAGGTGAAAGCAGTGCAAGAAAGGCTCCTTGAATCTCTGTAAAGAGATAGAGAGAGAGAGGAGAGAGGACTAGCAGATACCAAAGCAAAGAAAGAAGAATTCTCAAAGGAAATATCAGGAAAAACAAGAACAATCGCGCTAGGAGTTGAATCTAAAACTTCCAGTGTGCTTACAATTGAAAGCTCATATGGGGATGGATATTCACAAATGTTGAAAGGCATCAAAGAAGAAGGTATGATGTTTGTTCACTCAAGTTCTGTTGAGGGAAAATGGACACCGAAAATAGGAGAGATGTAGTCGTTAGAAAAAAAAAAAAAAGAGAGAGAGAATGCTAAATTGAAGATTGAGAAATCGGAGAAGAGAAGCCTGATTAACCGTGGCCATTGTTTGATGGCGAAGAGTGAAATGGATAGGAAGAAGCACTTGTGGAAGTGGAAGCGTACAACACCGATGAGAAAAATAGTTGATCGACGGATGAAGCATCGTTTAAGGGAGAAATTTTTAGTTATCAAATGGTTGGGAAAACGAATTGGCAGCCAGATGAAGAATAAGAAATCAATGGCGGTTCAAGGGTAGAGATGGCAAAGAAAACGGAAAAAAATGGTCCAAAAGTTGAATTCAAGGGAGGAGAGGAGAAAAATACGATGAAGATGACGATTGGAGGCGATGGCATGGGTGGCCTGAGATAATGAGTAAACAACAAGAAGAACCAAAGTTGCGAACGAAGGATTGGAGAAGACGACGTGGACGGGTCCGAACGACGATGACTATCCAAGTGATTGGATCCTAAAGCAAAGAAGTTGATCATCGGGGCCGTTGATGAAGTGGAAGGTGGCTGGTGATGAGGGAACTGGGTTGTTCACGGCAAAGGAAGTCGTGAAGGAGGAGGAAGACGAGCACTTGTGTGACAGATGAGGACCACTGACGTGTCAAAATCTGATGGGAAAGACAATTAAATGGGAAGGGAACGTCAACCACAAAGTTATGGACTTTGCGTGTTTGTATGGGCGGAGTGAGTTTGATACTTTGTGGAGGCCCATGATTATATTCTTGAGGGAAAAAGGGAAAGGAAATGGACAGGGGCAAAATTGGGAGGAAAATGAGAAGTCTAACCCTAATGCCATCCATGTGTCAATCGTTCTCATTCATGGGCCGAACAAGCTATGCCATAATGGTCCAAATTTAAATAGGAGGGTTGAGGTCCACTTGCTATCAGAAGTGGAAAAATGTGAATTACTCGATGGACTTCTTAAATGTGGGTTTTTGAATTTTAATAGGCCGAAAAAAACCAATTGGATTCTTGAGAGATCAAAGAATTATGTAAAGGAAGAGAGCCTTGGGGGCTTATTGGGGAGAAGCTTGATAAGTTAGAAAATGAGGGTCAGATCATTGCTAAGTCAGAAAATGAGGGAATAGTTGAAGATGGATTTTTAGTCCAATGTCATCTTGATCTAAACCTAGAACTCGACCCGGCATGGAAAACTTGTGTGGAAGAGCAAAATCGAATTGCACGACAACCGCACAAAGGGAAACAAAAGGGAAGAAAAGTCGATGAAAAAGAAAGCGGGAGAAGTGAAATCGATGGACGACGAGGGGTATTCCACAAGGAATTTGGAGAAAAGGTAGAGTGAAAAGGGAAAAAAGGAAAAAGAACTCGCAAAAAGGCAAGGATGCCGAACAGACCATTGCTAAGTCAAATAATGAGGGAATAGTTGAAGATGGATTTTTAGTCCAATGTTATCTTGATCTAAACCTAGAACCCGACCCGGCATGGCAAACCCGTGTGGAAGAGCAAAATCGAATTGCACGACAACCGCACAAAGGGAACCAAAAGGGAAGAAAAGTCGATGAAAAAAAAAAGCGGGAGAAGTGAAATCGATGGGCGACGAGGGGTATTCCACAAGGAATTTGGAGAAAAGGTAGAGTGAAAAGGGAAAAAAGGAAAAAAAAACTCGCAGAAAGGCAAGGATGCCGAACAGACCATTGCTAAGTCAGACAATGAGGGAATAGTTGAAGATGGATTTTTAGTCCAATGTTATCTTGATCTAAACCTAGAACCCGACCCGGCATGGCAAACCCGTGTGGAAGAGCAAAATCGAATTGCACGACAACCGCACAAAGGGAACCAAAAGGGAAGAAAAGTCGATGAAAAAAAAAAGCGGGAGAAGTGAAATCGATGGGCGACGAGGGGTATTCCACAAGGAATTTGGAGAAAAGGTAGAGTGAAAAGGGAAAAAAGGAAAAAAAAACTCGCAGAAAGGCAAGGATGCCGAACAGAGAAGATTTGGCAAATAAACTACTTATCGGCGACTATGGTCGGCGAGGAAAGTTTTTCATGTACTTAAATCGAGTAGTCCTCGCAAAATCGAGCAGTCCTCGAGGTAGGCAGCACAGTTGGTTATTTTATTTTGGTATTCAAATTCCAGCAAGCTATGGGAATGGCAGTAGGGTTGAGTGGTGATGTGAAACGACTAGTTGACCAAACAACAGTGTCAGATGAAGGAAGGCGGCAAAGAAACAAATAAGGCTGAAATCGACCATCAAAGGAGGATTCGTAAAGGGGAAAAATGCAGAGGAAGATGGGTTTGACGATGGAGGGAGACAAAGGCTTGGAGTAGGGGGGGTATCGGTGGGAACACAAGTCCCACGTGATTTTTCAGGGGGTGGGGTCATCACGTTGGAATAAGCTGCAGAAGCCTTTGGGTTTGATTTATGGGCCCTTAAAGGGCTTTATCCTAATGAATTGCGGCCCAATTTTTTCTTTCAATGCTGAAGTGAAGACATGTGAGTTGAAGTCTGTAGTCTTTTTTTTAGTTGAAAAAAAATCAGTCTTTGTTTTTCACACCTTGAGGACAAGGTGTCTTCGAAGGACGGAGTATCGTAAGGCCCTTAGCTACTGATATAATAGGAGTATTAGTAGAATATTTGTATGATATTAGTAAGGGGTATAAGGGTAATTAGATAGGAAGTTGGTTACTGAATATTGCTATAAATAGGAGTGGAAGTGTTAGGAGGGTGTGAAGAATTTTATGTGAGGATTTTCTAATTGGAAATTTGGGAGTCTATGCTGAGGTATATTGTAATTTCTTCGTGATATTGCAATATAATTTTATCTTCTAGTTTTCTCGTTTGTTCTTTGTATTCTTGAGTTACTTCTTGCCAGGAAGGATTCTAACAGAAAAGGGGTGATATTTCTACAAACTAAATTTCATTGAAGATAAAAATTTCACAAACCAAGTTCCCGATCTCCTATATGCCTTCCTCGCATGATTTTCACCCAAATTTCTAGTTAAGTAAACATGATCCTTTCTGAATAGAAAAATTCTCGAGATCTCTTCCAACATCTCCTTAACAGCCAGTGGACTTGCGAATTATAATAAGTTATGCAGGATCTCCTTGAAAACTTCCTAAAGCAAAGTGAGTCTGCTCTTTGATGAAAGCCATGTGGATCAAGTTCAGAAAAGACTTGCGTCTTGGAGGAAAGCCTAATTTTTGAAGGCCTTGGAGATTTATCCTCCATAGATCGCACACAACTTCTCCGGCCCTTTTAAATTTCGTGGAAATTCATATGGCTTCAGTTCGAAAAAGACTTTCATGTATCTTTCAAAGCCCTTGGAGTTGTATATGCTTTGTAGATCTCTTCCAATTCCTACTCAATTAGAGATTGAGTAGAGGAGATGCTTGTAGTTATGAAGGAAGAAATAAATACATAAACTTGATTTTAGATTTTTGTTAAAAAAAGCATCAAGTTCTTCCAAACAACTCTCTATTTTAAAGAACTAGAAGTTAAGAAAAAGATTGAAACGAGCCATTTAATCAAATTATTAACAAGGAATAGGAGATATCTTCATAATAAATGAATTTGTACTAATTCAGTTTCAAACTTCAGTAGGACAGAGCTAGGTGTGGTTGAGGGTTTTTATTTTAGGAGAGTCCAACTTTTGTCTCAATGCCTTTTTCCTTTTTTTAAATTCAAACATATTTGCCAACAGATCCTTCAGAATCAACTGCAACTTCTCCGTAGACCAAAAGTTGAGGAAAGTTCAAGAGCAGGCGAGGCAGATAAGAAAGGGAAAAGTTTAGCAACCTCATCATCACCGTTGCCGTCATCATCTTCATTAGATTCTCATCCATCCGGAGAAACCGAAAGAGCGGCAATATAGAACAAATGTGCATAATTATATTGTGTAATAATACAAGACTGCAGATTCACACAATGACATAGATGTGTCTATTGTATACGGAAGATGTACTTGGTAAATTTTTAGAAGCAGTCTTCTTTCCCTTTGCCATATTGGTTGGTTCGCTGTAAATGCTGAATTTGATCTCTTTTGAAGCAGAATATGAGGCGGTCAAAAAAGAATATTGAAAGTTTTTTGTTTTTTTGTTTTTTCGTGTAGCAAAAGAAGAGAGTTTCTATTTAAAGATGTTTGGTTTCCATTTTCTTAGTCTAAAAGATTCATTTTTAAAAAGCAATTAAATTCACATGCGCATGAATGAAAAAGCATTGTTTGAAAGTGGACATTTTAGAAAAGGTAACCAATGTCGTGCTAATCTCGGTTTCTATTGTTTCATTAACACGCAGACTGTCATGGTCTTTTTATGGCAATACTGTCGGTCGAATTTATTTGGTTTTTGAAAATTAAGTTTTTCATTTTTAAGTATAATGATTCAATTCTTAGTCAAATTTTAAAAATAAGAATAAGTTTTTAAAATGTATATTTTTAGGTCTTGTTTGATAATCATTTGATTTTTTTTTTTTTTTTTTTTTTTTTTTTTTTTTTTAAAAATTAAGCATATCTCATTTACATTTCTTATCGTGATTTGTATTTTTTTTAAGTACAATGATTGGTTTTTTAGTCAAATTTAAAAAACAAAAAACAAAACTTTTTGAAAGTTAATTTTATAGTTTTTGAAATGTGGTTTGGTTTTTTAAATTATTGGTGAAAAGTAAAAGAAATTTGGAGGTGAAAGTAGTGTTGATAAATTTAATTTTTGAATAAAAATAAAATAAAAAATAATATGGTTATCAAATGGAATCTAGTTTTAAAAATTGATTTGGTTTTTTAAACTATTGATAAAAAGCAGATAATAAATGAAGAAATCTGGAAGTTAAAGTAATGTCTATAAGTTTAATTTTTAAAAACAGAAAACAAACAGTCAAATGATTAAATCTTAATCTTGTTTTTTTTTTTTTAATAGGTGCATTTGGTTTGAATTTTCAATATTTATATTTTTGGTCTTTGAATTTCTTAGAATAAATTTAAAAGGTTTGTAAAAAAATATTTTTTGTTATTATTTTATGTCATTTTGAATTAGACAAGTAAGTTTTAAAAAGAATTTAGAGAGGAGAATTTCTTAAAAGTTACTTTTAATTTAAAATAAAAATAAATTATTTTAAATCTATTTTAAAACTCCAAGGACTAAAAAAGTACATGGCTTAGAATATTAAAAGGTACATTTTGAAAATTGATGAACTAGACACATGTTCTGTAAAATTTGAAAACTACAAAGTGTTTTTAAATGTGTTAAATTAAAAGTTTTCTTAGTCCTTGAGGTTTTTTTTTTTGGATATTTGGTATTTGAGATTTCTAAGGTGTCTAAAAGGTCTTCCAACTTTTAATTTTATGTTTAATAGATTTTTGTAATATTTAATTATGTATCTATTAGGTTTTAATAAAGTTGAAACTTTTAAAAATTAATTAATCTATAACGGTTATAAAATTGAATTACTTATTTAATGGAACTTCTAGCTTCTAATTTTGTATTTTAGTTGGACATGTCTATTGCACTATTAGTTCAACGTTCTATTTCACAAATATTAAAAATTATTAAAATTATTTTAAATAATAAAACGGTTGAAAATATTTACAAATAATAGTAAAATATCAGAGGTTATCTGCGATAGATCACGATAAACTGTGATAGACTACTATATGTGTTTGACACAGATAGTAGTCTATCGTAGTTTGTCTCAGATAAATGGTGAAATTTTACCGTATTTGTAAATATTTTGGTTCATTATTCTATATTTGACACAGACAATAGTGTTGAATGAGAAATTTCGACGAATCACGAGTTGCCACATCATCAATGAAAGCCCGATCCTATCAGAAAAATTATAAGTTGGATTGGGCCAAATAATTGAAGTCGCTCGGGCTCAACCCAATTCAAACCCATGGTGAAATTTTGGGTTAAAATTAAAGATTAAGCTCAAGCCCAGTATTTCGGCCCAACAACAAATGGACCCAAACCCAACTTTAGCCCAAACCCAATTTGGACCCAATAAAGTAATTAGACCCAAATCCATGTAAGGCCCATGAGAAACCTCTGTAAATAGAGATTTTTATCTCTTCATTTGGAGGAGAGAGGGAGGAAATGAAGGCAAAATCTCTCAGAAGATCTGAAGTTTGAAGCTCTAAGGATCTAAAAAACATAACTCCTCCAAAGCTTTGAAGATCAGAAGACACTAAAACTCTGAAGATTAGAAGACATATCAAAGCTCTGAAGATCAGAAGACACTGAAGACATATCAAAGTTCTGAAGACCGAAGTACTTTGAAGATACAAGCATCTTGACCACACTTGAAGACTGAAGTCCTTTGGAGATACAAGTATTCTGAAGACCGAAATCCTTTGAAGATACAAGCATTCTTCCAAGACTTCAACTCCAAAATCATCACGCGCTTCGCTTCCTTAAATCAAGTGTATGCATTGACTGAGAGAGAATTAGAGGATTAAGTACTAGAGATCGAACCGCATCGCATCAAATCAACATCAACACTAACACTAACTTAAGTTCAACTCCACGAAACAAGTTTCTCCGGAAGCCTCATGCAAACACTAATCCTCCAAAAAGATTATCAAGCCCAAAGACCGATCATCCAAGAAGATCAATAAGCCCAAAGGCCGATCGTCCAAAAAGATCATCAAGCCCAAAGGCCGATCAACCAAGAAGATCAACAAGCCCGAAGGCCGATCAACCAAGAAGATCAATAAGCCTAAAGGCCGATCATCCTAGAAGATCATCAAGATCAAAAGTCGATCATCCAAGAAGATCAACAAGCCCAAAAGCCGATCATTCAAGAAGATCAACAAGCCCAAGGACGACCATCCAAGAAGATCATCAAGCCCAAAGGTCGATCACTCAAGAAGATCAACAAGCCCAAAGGCCCATCGTTCAAGAAGATCAACCAGATTAAAGATTATAGTTTATTTTGAAAGCATCAAAATACTATGTATTAAAGATTATACTCACTTTCCACAAAATTAATACAAATACAAAGAGTTCCATGAAATAAATTTCTCTTGAAATCTCGTGCAAAAAAAATTAGCACGCCCAGTGGGATATCTATACCTCTTATCTCTCTCTCGTCATCTAAGTCAATAAATCTACAAATGGCACTAAAGAAAGCTGCATCCAAAGCTACCGTCGCAAGCGACACTTACATAAGCTCTGTCACGGAACAACCAATGGAATCTCCTAAAGGCAGGACCGTTATTAGAGAAAATCCCTTGTTCGATAGCTATGTTTCTGCTACTGATCCATTAGATAAAGAATCGCACTTCGATGCAGTATCTGTCATTGTGACTGAAGTAACGGTTAAGTTAGCCATGACAGAGATGGAAAGGAAGATTTCCTAATGAAAGTTGTAGAAGAGCGAGATAATGAAATTACTGCTTTAAGAGATCAAATACAGGCTCGAGATACTGCTGAGTCGAATCAATCTCCAGCTACAAAAGTCAATGACAAAGGAAAAACTGTCTTATAGGAAGACTAGCCACAACAATCTACTGTTGTCACTATCCTATCAGTTTAATAGCTGTAAGATATGATTACAAACTCCATAAGGGCTCAGTATGGAGGACCATCACAATCTTCTTTTATGTACTCCAAGCCGTACACCAAGAGAATCAACAACTTGAGAATGCCAACTGGGTATCAACCTCTAAAGTTCCAGCAGTTCGACGGAAATGGAAATCCGAAACAACATGTTACTAATTTCTTTGAAACTTGTGAAAACATAGAAACTAAAAGAGACCTGCTAGTCAAGCAGTTTGTCAGAACCTTAAAAGGGAATGCTTTACACTAATACACTGATTTGGAGCTAGAAGTGATTGACAGTTGGGAATAGCTAGAAAGGGAGTTTCTCAACTTCTTCTATAGCACAAGGCGCACCGTTTGCATGATGAAGCTGACGAACACAAAGCAGCGAAAAGAAAAATCGATCATCGACTACATCAACCGATGGAGAGCTCTAAGTCTAAATTGCAACGATAGATTCACTGAATTATCTGCAGTGGAGATATGCACCTAAGGCGTGCACTGGGAACTTCTCTACATTCTGCAAGGGATAAAGCCTCGTATATTTGAGGAGTTGGAAACACGCGCTTATGATATAGAGTTGAGCATCGCCAACAGGGGAACTAAAGATTTCCTAGTTCTTGAAGGGAAAAAATACAAGAATGAAGCCAAGGGCACTGAAAAGATCGTGGATTGTGCCACAAGAGGATCTATGGTCGTTCAGATGACCCCGCTGAAACTTTCCTCCAAAGAAAAAGAAACAAAGTCTGAAAGAAAGCATGATGGCGGCCAGAAGCGTCGCCCAACTCTCAAAGAAAGACATGTGAAGGTTTGTCCATTCCCGGACTCTAATGTTGCCGAAAATTAAATGATCCTAACTACTGTAAGTATCATCGAGTCGTTAGTCACCTGATTGAAAAGTGCTTTGTGCTGAAGGAGCTAATTCTAAAGTTGGCTCGTGAAAAGAAGATTGAGCTGGAGCTTGATGAAATACAAATCACGTGGCAGTAGCGATGACTTCAAGTAGTCTATTGTGGTCTGTCGCAGATAGTCGGTGAAATTTTATCATATTTGTAAATATTTTGGTTCATTATTCTATATTTGAAAATAACCCTAAAAATAATTAAATAAGATACTTCTTATTGAAAGTTCACAATTTATTAGGCATTTCCGAAAATTTAAGAACTAAATAGATACAAACTTAAAAGTTAAAAAAAATGTAGTGTAGCTTTTACATAAATTTAATTAAAACATAATTAATTTTCAAATTGTTTTTAAAACAAAAATCTTATCCTTAGCACAATTCAAAAGAAACTAGTAATTGGAGGGTGACTTAGAAAACCAAATTTCATAAGACGGAATTTATATTTATTAGACATTCTTGGTAACCATTTCGTTTTCTATTTCTAATTTTTGAAAATTATGTCTATTCTTTCATTTTCATACCATGGCTTACATCTTTTTTAAATGCAAGAGTTGAATTCTTAGCTAAACTCTAAAAACTAAAACAAGTTTTTAAGAACTATTTTTTTAAAAAATTTTTGGATTGGTTTTTAAAAATATGAGTAGAAAATAGATAACAAAATAATAAACCTAGAGGTGGAAGGGGTGTTTGTATGTTTAATTTTCAAAAATTAAAAATAAAAAATTAAATGGTTACCAAGAGACCTAAATGTTTTTTTTTCCTCCGTCCTTCCTCTCCTGGGTAGAATTAGTTCTCATAGTTGCATTAGCCATTTTTATCTTTGTGGATGTTTTGGTTTTTTATTTTTTTATTTTTATATATTTTATCTTTGTGGTTGTTTTGGTTTTTTCCTTTTTGCTATATGTTTTAGAGTCTATTCGGATTTACTAAAGTTTTTCTTTTCCAAAAAAGTTATTTTTATTTAAACTCTTTTGATCAAAACTGTTTAAAATACACTTTGAAGGTGTTTCAAAGGCTATTTAGAATAGTTCCCAAATACTTCAATTTTTTTTTTAAAATGACTTACTTTCAAAATTGAATACTTGAAAAATTAAACCAAATGCACCCTTAATGAGTGAATTATGAATGTATTGGCATCATAAATTGAAAAATTAAAGATTAAAGATTACAAAGAATGACATATAAAAGAAGATAGAACAAAACATATCTCATCAAACTCTTCTACATGCATGACCTTGAAGAAAATAGTAACATTAGTGTTCAACAAATTTCTTCAAAAGACAACTTGATAGACTTGTTTACAAAGGCATTACCTACACCAACGTTCGAAAAGTTGGTGCATAGCGTTGGAATGCGATAACTCAGAGAACCCAAGTGATATATTCATGAGGAGAGTAGAAATATTATACTATTTTTCTCTTGAATATGGTTTTTTCCATTGGGTTTTCCTAGCAAGGTTTTTAATGAGACAGTTATTAAAGTATATAAAATAATAAATATTATATTATTTTTATATGTGTTGTTTAGAGATTTTCAGAGAAATTTAATTCGTGGAATTTTAACTTTATATTTGTATTAATTTTAGTACAATGAATACAATCTCTAATACATAATCGTTTGATGTTTTCTCTAAAAAAGTAAACTCTAATGTTAAGCTTGTTGATCTTCTTGGATGATCGACCTTTGAATTTGATGTTCTTTTTGGAAGATTGACTTTTGGGCTCGTTGATCTTCTTGGAGTAGTCTTTGGGCTTGTTAATCAGTTTGGATCACCCCGTGGCTTGTTGATCGACTTGTGAACTTTTTCTTAAGTTTGAAGAGATTGAATCTTCAACTTGTAGGTTGTGAAGATACAATTAATTTGTTGAAGTCTTCAAATCTTTGAAGCTTCAAATAGTTTAGATCTTCGGTTCTTAAGAATTTAAATGCTTCAATCTTCAAAACTTGAGAAGCTTCAGTTTTCAGCACTTGAGAGCTTGAGCACATTGGTTTTCAAGACTTGGGAGCTTCAGTATTTGGATCTTGAGCTTCAGTATCTGATCTTTAGAGCTTTAGAGAAGTTGTGTTCTTCTGATCTTTAGTGAGCTTTGACTTTCAATTCTTCTGACTTCCCCTCTCAAATGAAGAGGTAATGCCTCTATTTATAGAGGTTTCTCATGGGCCTTTCATGGGATGAACCCAATTGCTTTATTGAGCCCAAATTGAGCTTGAGCTAAAGTTAGGCTTGGACCCACTTGTCGTTGGGCCGAACTATTAGGCTTGAGTCCAATCTTTAATTTGGCCCAAAATTTTAACATGGGCTTGAATTGAGTTGGGCCCGAGCAAATTTAATTACTCGGCCAAATCTAACGTATAATTTCCCCTGGGCTTGGGTTTTCATTGATGGCATGACAACTTGTGATTTGCCAAAATTTCTCATTCAACAAATGTCCATTTTCAAGATTTATGCATGTCTATGTAGTGAATGAATCTTGAACAAGATAATTTGAAATCAAAGTATGATTTTGACTCCTTTGATTTGATGTATCATCTTGATCAAAATATAAGAAATTAGCTCAAAATTTTGAAATTTGTTTGCTCGATACATTTTAGGTCAAGTAAACAAAAGGTGAACTTTAGTCCAAGTATTCACTTTCTATTTGGGAGTAAACTTGAACTAAAATATAAAATTTATGCTCCACTTTAATTGTAAATTGAATATTTAAGTAGCATCTCAAATTCTAACAATCTTTTTTTTTTTTTTTTTTTTTTTAAGATTTGGAGTATACTCAATTCTTCGTGTGAATTTGAAGTAGAATTTTGGCTTCGTCTTCCTCTTTTCTTCAACTTTGATTTGGAGAAGCTTGGACTATGCCCATATTTGGGTTTGAGGCAACAATTAAGTTACAGCGAAATTTTGACATTGGATAAAATTTTGTGGGTTTCCAAATCTTAGCTTGAATTTGGAATATGATTTTAATTTTATTTCAATTTTGATTTGGCATGAAATTTGGAGTAGGCCAAATTTTCACTTGAGAGGAATTTAATTTAGAATATAATCTGAATTCTATCCAAAATTGGTGTTTGAATTTGAATTAAACGCATCAATTTATATACAGAATGGAACATACCCAAGATTTTATGTAAAATAAAGAGATGGGATATTTACATTTTGCTCCAATTTTAATAATTTGGAGTAGCATTTGTGACTATTGAGGTTATTCCAAAGTTAAACACTTGAGTTTTACTCAATTTAAATCTGAATTTGGAGATTAATTGGGATAATTTCAATATAATTTTGACTTTGCCCAGATTGTATCACGAAAAGAAGATCCACCATCGAAAATTTGAAGGATTTGGGTGAAAATATATGAGTTAGTTATGATTTGATATTTTGAGGGGTTGCATATGGTCTTAGTTTGTAACCTCCCGCACATTTTTTTTTTATATACTAATGTAATTTCAGTAACGTTATCCTTGGTAATTCAATAATTGCTTGGTCGAAGGGAATTTTTGGAATTTTGGATCTCAAGTATAAATACGGGAATTTAAGTTTGACGGAAAAATTAAAATTATTAAATTTTGAATTTTAATGTGAAGATTATGGCAGGAATTAATTTTCCTTTCGAAACGGAAAGAAATTATTATAATTACACTTTCCTTTTTAATTATTATATTTTAAAACCCCATCAATCCTACATTTATTATTATCTTTTTTTTTTTAAAAAAAAAACCCCACCAACACTCTCCTTCTTCTTCCTCAAACGGCAAAACCCCCAATTTTTCCTTCTTCTTTTCTCCTAAACCCACGAACGCTGTTTCCCTAACTGCCCAGTTCTCGCCGCCGCGTTTCCCTCGCTACCATTCCGAACGACTTGCACCTCCCTCACTGCCATTCAGATCCGAACGCCGCGCTTCCTTCACTGTCTCATCAGACCCACTGCCGCGCGAGAGAGATTCCTCGTCAATTGCAGCACCTCACCAACTCAGATCTGTCCAGTTGCCGTTCCCTTGCACCTCACCGGCTCAGATTCGACCAGTTGCCGCTTCTTCACACTTCGCTAGACCCAGAATCGTCGTCGGCCGTCTTCCTTGTCTCCGTCGGACCTGTTCTAGGTAAGGTTGTGGTAGCTCGGTTCGGTCTCTTAGCCATTAACGTTGGGTTTCGTCATTTTGATTCATAGTTGTTGGGTTTTTATTTGAAGGTGAGTTTTAGCGAAACTTGAAATTTAGAGGGAGCACCGTTAAGGGAAATTGGAAATGACCTTCATCCTTTGGGTAAGTTTTTGAATATTTTGGACTTGGGTCTGAAGTGTTGCTGTTATGGTTAAACTGAAATTGTTTGAGTTCTTTTCAGTGTTAGGGCCGCTACTTCTAGTTGCCATTATAATTTGGCCGTTGGAGCTTCGTTATCCATAAAGTTTCGATTGAGGTAAGTAATCTTACCACTAGAACTGCCCACGGGCCAGGCTTTAGTTGTATGCTAGCGTGATGAGTATATGTTATGGTAAATGTTAGCATGTTGATTGACAGTATGACCTGAATCAAAGTATGTTCTGGCACGAGTTCTGATTTGTTTACATACAAACCTAAGTACTTGATCGTTAGTATGTGATAGTATGTGTTTCCATATGTCGATGTCTGATCTACTGGTGTTGAGGCATACTTGCATGTTGTGGAATTATAATGTAAGGTATACATGAATGTTGTATAATATGTTGTTACGAATCATGTGTTTGTGATGAAGCCAAGGATTTTCATGTATGTTTTAGAATTGTACAATATTGATTCTTAGAATGTTGAGATTGCGTGAATATCCTTATTGATTAGTTAGATGCTCACCAGTTTGTGTTTCCTTCGGGATTCACCAGTTTTGTGTTTCCTTCGGGATTCACCAGTTTTATGTTTCCTTTGGGATTCACCAGTTTTGTGTTTCTTTCGGGATTCACCAGTTTTGTGTTTCCTTCGGGATTCACCAGTTTTGTGTTTCCTTCGGGATTCACCAGTTTTGTGGGCATACTTAACTACAATAGGATAGGACTCAGTCTCTTGTTTGTTTCATATGTTTATGTGCCATATGCGGGTATCTAGAGGATATAGATGCCTAGCCTGACCCTAGTGGTAGGGTTACTTACTGAGTATTTCATACCCATTCTTTCTTATGTTGATGTTTCAGGAAAAGATAAAGATGTACTGGCGATGGCGCAACGGAATTCGTGATCGTGTCACTGGGACTAGATCTTTTCGCTTCCACATCTTGAAATCTGTTTTTTGGTTTTACTGTTTAAAATTTATTACTAAGGATTATTTTTTTATATGCCTTTGATTAGCCTTTAAGAATTTTGGTTACCCTATTAACTGTTTTAACAATTGCATTTAATAAACGCCTTATGAACTTCTTTTGTTTAATTAGCATTTATTTCAAATAACTGAGCGTCGTTTTAAACTCTGTGCATGCATTTATTTTAGTAACGACCTTACCTGGGGTCAGGTCGTTACATAGTTTCTCTTCTGCCAACCAAAAAGAGAATAACTCCACTTGCATTCTTGAGTCTTTCATGTCCACATATTTGTATGTATATCAGCTTACACATCTGAACAAGGCTTTATAACTCGTGAGTCCACTTTGGGTTTATTTTTTTTTAACTCACTTCCTTCCTTGCACTTTTTACTTGAATTATCTTCTTCCTTTTTTTTTTTTCCGACTTCTTCAGCATACGAAAACTTGATCTTGAAGCAGAATTGGCTGAATCATATTGTCGAAATCGGCTTCTCTTTTCACCTTAATTGCCATCATCGGAAAATCCCTCCGATTTTGCTGCATTTTCTTTTGTAATTGTTACCGACACCCAACGATTCTGCCATTATTGTCTGCGTCGTCTTCAGTGGTGGAATGCCAACCGTCTCCTCAACTTCTAGCCATTTTTTTTACCGACAACTATTATTGAGACCCACAAGTCACTGTTGCTCATCGAGGTCATTCGTCGTCGCCCGATGCTCTGGTGCTTGATGTGTAGCTGGCGACTGGACCAATATTTTATTTCAACCTTAGAGAGGTTTGAATGATCCGCCGATCGCACTGATATTTTATTTCGACCTTAGAGAGGTCTAAATGATTTGCGATTGCACCAATATTTTATTTTGACCTTGGAGATGTTTGAATCGACTTTTGACCTTAGAGAGGATTGAATCGAATTCCACCTTTGACTTTGTGCCTCCCGCATCAGATTTGGCTTTGTGACTTGAGCATCTGACCTGACATCGAAAAAATTCAATATTAAGCATGATGCAATATTGGCGAATCCTTCACATTTAAACTTGAAGAAGCCTCGACAAATCCTCTGAACTTGAGCTTGATGAAGCATCACCGAACTCTTCAAACATAAGTTTGATGAAACATTGGTAAATCCTCCCCACTTGATTTTGAAGATGCGTCGTTGAAGCCTCCATACTTGAGTAAGCAAAGCGAAACCAATCATATCATACTTGAAGATGAAGTAGAGCCATCCACACTGAACTTGAAATGAAGTGAAGCAGTTTCCAATCTTGAACTTTGAAGATGGAATGCCACTTTAAGTGAGCGTAGCCCCAATGTTGAAGATGAAGTGCTAGAATTTAAGCAAATGATGCCTTAATCTTGAAACGAGTGACAACCAACACTTGAGGCTTATTTATTTAAGATAGCGAGGACAAGATCGATCTTCTTTAGTGAAGACCTTTTTTGTATGCATTCTATTTGTGTAGTTTTGTGCAAAGTAGCGTATTTCTTCAATTTACTGTATCCTGTCTTACTAGGGATGGACATCTTGAATTTGTTGCCCTGCTCCCAAATTGTTGGTATGCCCCCATTTAAGATGAAAATCTTTAATTTGGAGTTTCATTTTTTGCATTGAGGATTAACAATATCAACTTTGTAATGCCACAGTTGGGTGGTCGTGGCATCCCTATTGTTTCGTGACAGTATTTTCCTAACTGAACTTAGATTTCTTTAAGTTGCCTACATACCCTTGAAGTAAGAGATCAAGTCATAATGTAGTTCAATTTTTTTTTTTCTTTTTTGCCATTCACCGTTTAAACTCATATGGGTCATGGGTCAAGAGCAACATGCAGTGTAGGCTCTTATAATAAGGAGCTATTACATTTGTATTTTAGAAGTTTTACTTTCATCATGGCTTTGATCCTCTTCTTCATTTGTAGGATTTGCCAATATGATGAGTTTTGGCTTAACGACAACCTCCTCTTCATTCGTGAAGGGACAAAACTGTGACTTTTATCGTCATTGTTTCCTTCACAAAATGATTTTGCCTTCAAGGTTCTCATCTTTGTTTCATGTTGATCGCTTGTTAGTTTGAGACAATAAAAAACAGATGGCAAAATTCAATCTCTGTTTGATGTGAAGACACTTAGCCTTTTTAAAGCTGAAGTTCGAGTGAAAGGCAACATTAAACATTGATTTTCTTCTTTTCTCGTTACTATACCCAATCTTTGGAAGATTGAAGACCGAGTAGTTGTAGGCTTAATACGATAGAAGACAGAAGTTCTTTGCTTGATTTCTTTTGAATGATTGGCTTCTTCGACATTGATATGATATGAACTTGTAAAGTTCATTTGATTGCAACATTTGTTGTTATTGTAGCATACTTTGATTGAGTCGTTTCATCAACTTCAAGCTCAATTTTTCCTTCTTGAGTTAATCTTAGAATTAATTCTTTTAGAATGAAACATTTTTTCACTGGTTGACTGATGACTCGGTGATATTTACAGTAGTTTAGATCATCGACTTTTTGCATCTCTTTTGGTTTTTAGACTCAGGAAGTTGAATCAGCCGGGTTTTTAGTAGCTGTTCTAACATGTCAGAAATGTCAGAATCAGAAAAGGATAGACTTTTTCTTGTCTTTCTTGTAAAGTTAAGTGACGTATTTCACATCTTGACACCTTTCAGGTTTCTTGTCTTTTCCTTTGAAGGATGATTTAAGAGAGGCTAAATTGACATCTTCTAAAGTCGTCTCACCATCATTTCCTTCATTCTTTATGTTAGGGACTAAAATGGTTTTGTCTCCTCGACTAGCAATACTCAGTTCCATATCATGGGAGGCGAGTAGCTAACTCTTCAAAGGTGCGAGACCTTATATCTTGAAGAATGTAAAGAAGTCCCCAATGCATGCTTGAATGCACATCTCAACAACAGATAATTTGGTGAGACGGTCTTTGCAATCTAGACTTGCATCTCTCTAGCGATTTATGTAATCAATAATGAGTTCACCTTTTCGTTGCTTGGTGTTGGTAAGCTCGAACATACTAACATTTGCCTATGCTGAAGAAGCGGTTTAGAAACTCTTTTTCAAGTTGTTTCCAGTTGTCAATTGACTCAGACTCTAGGTCAGTGTACTAATTAAAAGCATTTTCTTTCAATATTTGAACAAATTATTTGACCAATAAGTCCCTCTATGTTCCAGCATTTTTACATATTTTGATGAAATGAGCAACATGTTGTTGAAACTTAGGTGGCTGGTATCCGGTTGGCATTATTAAAGTATCAATTCTTTTTGTATATGGTTTAGAATACAAGAGAGAACTTTGATAAGGACCACCATACTAGGCCCTAATAGAGTTTGTGATCATATCTTGCAATTATTGCACTGATAACGAAGCAATTGAAGTTGATTGTTGTTGTTGGTTTTCTTGCAAGATTGTTTTCCCTTTATCGTCATCCTTAACAGCAGGTGCTTGGCTTGATTTAGCAGCATCATGACTTTCAATATAATTCTTTAGAGACGCCATTTCATAATTTCTTTCTTCGATTGTCTTCATTCGTTTGCTCACCTTCTTTTCTAGTTTAGCCATTCTTTCTTTTTATGTACCCACGCCTGTCATCATGACTGACACTAGATTGGGTTTTGAAGCTTCTTTGCTTGATTGTTAGAAGATGAAGTGGCTTCATTAGACAATGGATTCTCTTTGATGAAAATTTCGCTGTTTGTTAATTTCGACAGTTGCTCCTATATATTCTTTGCAACCTCAAAGGGTGGCTACTCTTTAGATCGTTGAATTTCCTTAGAACGACTTTGAGTAATTATTTTCATGTAAACATCGCTTAAAGTTTTGAAAATGTTGTTTTTAGATACCATGACTTCTTTTTGTTGTAGAGAAAGAGATGAAAAGTAGAGATTGTCCCGCCGAGCGTGCCAAACTCTTCACACGAGATTTCCAGAGAAATTTATTTCGTGGAATTTGAACTTTGTATTTGTATTTATTTTAGTATAATGAGTACAATCTCTAATATATAATCTTTTAATGCTCTCTCTCCAAAAGTAAACTCTAATGTTAAGTTTGTTGATTTTTTTAGATGATCGGCCTTTCAGCTTGATGATTTCTTGAACTATTGACTTTTGGGCTTGTTGATCTTTTTGGAGCAGCCTTTGGGTTTGTTGATTAGCTTGGATTGGCCTGTGGCTTGTTGATCTGCTTGTGAACCTTTTCTTAAGTTTGAGGAGATTGAATCTTCAACTTGTAGGCTGCGAAGATACAATTAATTTGTTGAAGTCTTCCAATCTTTGAAGTTTCAAATAGTTTAGATCTTCAGTTCTTCAAAATTTGAATGCTTTAGTCTTCGAAACTTGAAAAGCTTCAGTTTTCAGCACTTGAGAGCTTGAGAGCGTTGACTTTCAATATTTGGGAGCTTCAGTATTTGGATTATGGGAACTTAAGTCTTGGATCTTAGGAACTTAAATCTTTAGAGCTTTAATATATCTTTAGATCTTCAGAGCTCTAGAGAAGTTGTGTTCTTCAGAGCTTTTGAGGTTTCGCTAAAAATTATCGTGTAGAAGTGTCGCAAATCATCATCCATCTGTTGCCGCAATTGAAGTTCTTGGATAAGTGAATCTAAACTTTGTTATGCATGTTGTGTTATGTCTATTTAGATTTCGTTGGGTTGGAATTGGCCGGCACATTCTGTGGGTTTTAGGGTTTAGTAATCGGTCACATCTATTTTTATTTTGAGTTTCGATGTGTTCTTCGTGGGTTGAGGATGAAGAAGATATAGTGAGAGCCTTATAAGGTGAGAGCAAGTTTTATGAGAGATATATAGGTGAGATTGAGATCAACGAGATGGACAATGGGGAGAGCGAGATGGGTGAGAGTGATATATGCGAAAGCGAGATTGACGGGAGAATAATAGGCAAGAGCGAGACAAGCTAAAGCGATTATAGTGAGACTTTAATAGTATGTATAGTTACTGATTTTTTTAAGAACTTGTTAATTGATAGATTAAATGTTCACATCTGTCAAAAGCTTTGAAAATAAGTAAAGTTGATAGGTTTCCCGGACAAGTAATGAGCCTAGACCACATTGTGAATGCCAATAAGATTGTGAAGGAGAAACTTATCAGAGGGCAGTTAGAGATACCCAAGAGAATAGTTTTTTAGCGATTTTTAGAGATTGACCTCGTATTCAACAACCCACTTATCCATCATATGTTGTTGAGGAAAGTGAAGAAGCAAAGAGAGAACTCGATTAGCTTCTTTGTTAGAGGAAAGGTCATCACATTTTCGAAAGACAATTTTTTGTTGATTACTGATTTGTGGTGGTCTCCTACGCAAGTTGTTCAGAGTGAAGAGGTCTCACAAGAACTTGCAACAAGGTACTTTGGTAATCGATTGACTTCATACGCATTCCACCTGAATTTACTAAAAGAAGAATAGAAGAATTTGGAGTTTGAAAAATGATGATGCTATTAAAATCACCTTAGTGTATTACATGGAGGTTGTAATGATAAGAAAGAACAAGTAGAAAAGTGTAGTTGATCGTACTTCATTTGAAGATGTCGAGGATATAGATTATTGTAACAGTTTAGATTGAGGTACAATTATTTGGGAGAGGACACTCGATGCCCTCAAGACTTCATTGAATGATAAGGTTGGTTAATACAAGGAGAAGGTGAGAGGAAATAAAAATTATGTTGTGAAGTACTCACTGCGTAGATTTCTTCAAGCATTCCAGGTGTGAAGTTTATCTTTGGTTGAACATTAACATAGTTATAAATATGTGTTGTTTCATATTTAGGTGTGGATGTATGAGATCCTATCATCGGTAGTGGGGAACATTGCCACTCAAAAGAGCAAGGTAGTTGTGCCTCGTATATTATGGTGGTCATGCTCCCACTTAGTATCATTCAAAGTACTCGAGAGAGACATTTTTTAGTCTCAACATGTAAGTGTAATCTAGCCACATTATGTTTATTTGGTTTTAAATAGACACTAACCATCTTACTGGGTTGGATTGTTAATTCAGATAAAAGCAAAAAAGGGTCTTGTCATGTCTGATGCTGAGAAGGAGTTTTGAGACACCCCAGTTGATAGACGGGCCGTAAGATAAGTACATTTCGATGTCAGGATTTTGGGAAGCTTTAGTAGTTCAGAAAGTGGAAGTAGTTCGAATGGGAAAGATAGTTCAGAAGCTGGGGAAGGTGATGAATAGGATAATGCCGAAGGTGGAGTGAGGGACGACGAATCTGATGATGACATAAACATTTACTAGTCCACTTACACCCCCAACGAGGATATGTTTTATGAAGTGCTGGTGGGCCATTTATGTCCTAAGCCTGAGAAAGAGCGTTCTAAGCCCGAGGAGGATCGTCCTGAGCCTGATGTTTCAGGTTGTAGGGAAGGAGCCTATGTTGATCCTTCTGTATATATACCTGTGGTGTATTGACAACTTAATATTAAGTTTAGATGGCCGTATATCGAACCTTGAAAGAAACACGAGAGACATCAAAACACAATTGTCAGCCATTATGTCTCTATTATAGTCTATGAAGGGTTCCATGTTGTTTGAGGCAACGAGGTCACCCACTCCACAGACAGACCATGATGTCATTATGTCACCCATCTCTCCTCTATCTCGGTCACCCACCCAACCTCTACATAAGTCACCCGTCCAGCCTCTACCTACGTCACCCACCCAGCCTCTACCCAGGTCATCTGTCTCACCCCTACCTCGGTCACCCATCCAACCCCTACCTAGGTCACCCACCCCACCTCTACCTCAGTCATCTACCTCACTTGTACAACTTAATACATCCACCTCACCCATTGCTCTTCCATCTGTAGAGCCTGATATCAGGACCTCACTTAGCACTCTTCTACCCACAGAGCCTGATATCACATCTTCGTCTATTTCTCACCTTGATACCTCAACCACTGCCTTTCCCACTATCATTCCACCTCTAGATACGAGTAGAGAGGACATTGAACCTCTACCTTCTGAGAAACAATTCCTGTTGGAGCCATTGCCTATCGCACGGTCTGACACCATATATCTCGATTCACTGGTATGATCCTTATGTGATTAGAGTATCTCTTTCTTCATATTTGTTATTCGACATGTTCATCATTTTATTGTATTTTAGTAGGTTATGATCGAGAGTCGAAAAACCACTCGTAAGAGAAAGATTGTTAACAAGTACACACCTCTGGCCAAACCAAAGAAGAAAATAACAAAATAGAAGGAAAGTAAGTTACAACTTCCTTTGGAATGTCCATCGATTAAGTACCTTCTCCCTGGAGTACCTATGAAACTGTTTAAAGCAATGATCTAATACTCTTTGATGCATGAGGTTCCACCTGCTGTATTTATGGAAATGATAAATTGGATTGCCGATAAGAATATGAACCATGGGGTTCGAGAAAATGCATTTCGGCCATTATCCAAGTCAATTTTTCAAGAATTGACCGAACCAAGTTCATGGGTCGAGTGTGACGTAAGTTTACAATCTTTGTCCTTTTTTACAATTAGATACAGTGAGCTCCTTAAAGGGATGAAATTACTAAGGCACAATGGAAGCCAAAAAACAGAACCATTTCAAATTTTCTAAATTGGCATTTAAAAATAAAACAATTTTGCATTGGAATAAAAGGTAATATTGATTAAGCATGCAATTCCCAAAAAGACTAATTATACAGGGAAGAAACCCTACTTTGCAAACCTTTGGACGATTCTGTAGAATTTCTCTGTTGAATTGGTATTGAGCATCACCACTTGGAAACCTCCCTATTCTTGCAGGGAATCGAGGCTATGGAGAATTGTGGAACTCTCTCTTTTGGGATTTGGGAATATCACAAAATTATTTATTTTTTCTTTTCTCAGGAAGAAGAAAACACACATAGAGACCTTGAGAGCTATCTCTTCCCTCTATAAAACAAAACCCTTTTGTTAGAGAAAGGGGTGGTGAGTCGTAACTTCCCTAAAATTGGGAGTTAATTTGTTTAAGTAAAATAAAATAAATTAATTAATTAAATAATATTTAATTAAATGATAATTTAAATCATAATTAAATTATTTCCTCTCACATAACCTATAGTTTTAATGTGCATCTAATGTACATTAAATTTAATCTATAGTTTTGATTTAATCGATTTAATTAAATTCAAAATTCATTCATTCATTCATTCATTCATTCATTCTTCAATTAATTAATTATCCAATTAAATATCACATATTTAATTTAATTTCCTATTTGAATCATATTTAAAAACATTTCTCTCACTTAACCTATAGTTTTAATGTGCATCTAATGCACATTATTTTTAACATACAGTTTGCAATATGAATCTTATTCATATTAAATTAATATTTGAACTCCTTTCAAATATTTTGTTATCTCATTTATTAATTTTGAATCATATCCAAAATTAATAATAAAGTCTAAAATTAAACTTTATATTAAAATGTATCAACTTACATTAAAAAATTCCCAATTCTTAATTTGAACATTTCAAATTCAATTTAATGAAAAATTACCTCAATACCCTTTACAAGCTAGGAAGGAGATCTAATGGACCTATAGATCAGAAGCTTCAACGACGTGAGATTAATTGGCTAAATTCATTAACCAAATTAATCAATATTCGTTAACTGTGGGTACACTCCACTAAAGACCCACAACTGCACTCTTCTCACTACAGATATGTTTCTCTGTCCACGGATATAGACCAATAATAGCAAGTTAGTCCTTCACGAATGTTCGTAACACCAACTGGGTCAAATTAATGTCTTGCCCCTGGGTTATCTCTGTATCCTTAAGTACAAATGCTCATCTAATGAACAATCTGTTTATGGTCCAACCATTAAACAAAAACCCCTCTCGGTCCAGTGAGAGGGTAGGGCCCTTTGTTCAATTTTCCGAGACACCACTTAAAGGAACACTCATCTACTTACCCATAAGTCAGGAAGGAGTGAAATCCATCTTGTATGATTATTTTCCCAACAACCCACTCAGTCTTATCCTCAAAATGGTAGGCATATTGAGTCGACAAACTAACTGCTTTCACCCATACAAATCAAAGGATAATCCCTCGTGAATAGGAATTCATAATATACTTAAAAGAAAAACTAAGTTGCCTAGGTCATCATATTACAATAGAAACTAGACAACAGAGTTACAATTAGTGGTTACTATTTCATGGTCCGGTCTTGTGCAAACTCATTGCATAGGATACCCCTACTCATGTGTTTCCTACATGAACGCATTGTTTCACTGCGTTTGTACCAAATACAAACTGGGTCTTATCCATAGTGTTACTAGGATAAAGTACCCAACCTTATCTCTATACTATAGACCCTTTAGGCTGTATCTTGAACATCAATCCTTATATGTCCCTACATACAGTTCAAGACTCATAAGACAACCTAAGATGTTAGTTTATTGGATTTTAGGGTTAATAAAACAAAATTAAATAAACCATCAATAATACTTATTGATAAAAACATTAATAACTATTTATTATTGACGATCATTTAATTACATTCACTATCTACGAGTTTTAGGGCATAAAACCCAACAAACTCCCACTTGAACTAAAACTCTAGTTAGTGGGATGTACATTACATGGAACAACGAGGATGTTACAAATACAAAGTAAAATACAATAAACTAGGGAAACTCATGCTCATTACATATCTTCTACTTGCCCTAGATTACCCAATGGATATATCTCATAGACCTAGATTCTCTAGATGACTCTCGGACACTTTAGCCGATAGAGCCTTCGTAAATGGATCAACAATGTTGTGCTCCAAAGCGATCTTTGTGATGATCACATCTCCTCGTGGTACAATCTCTCGTATCAGGTGATACTTCCTCTTAATGTGCTTTCTGCGTTTGTGGCTACGAGGTCCTTTTTGAGTTGGCAACAACTCCATTGTTGTCACAGTATAAGGTGATCGACAAGTTCATGTTTAAAACAACTTCCAAATCACTTAAGAACTTCCTTAACCAAACTGCCTCCTTTCCTGCTTCACAAGCAACTACATACTCAATCTCCATGGTTGAGTCTGCAATACATCTTTGCTTGATGCTATGCCATACTACAGCTTTCCCGTTCAGGGTGAACACTGATCCTGATGTGAACTTCCTAGAATTCTTGTCAATTTGGAAATCAGAGTTCGTGTATTCGTAAGGATCAAATCCTTAACTCCATATAAGAGCATATAGTCCCTCGTTCTCCTAAGATACTTGAGGATATCCTTAAACGCAATCCAGTCATCTAACCCTGGATTAGACTGGTACCTACTGAATATTCTCATTGCATAACAAATGTTAGGCCTAGTGCAGAGCAGAGCATACATTAAGCTACCCATAACTAAGGCATAGGGAATACGTCTCATGTCCTCAACTTCTTGAGGTGTCTCAAGACACTGTTCTTTAGACAAGTGAATTCCATGACTGAAAGGAAATGAACCCTTCTTAGAGTTCTGCATCTAATATCGAATCAACATCTTATCTATATAAGTTGCTTGAGACATAGCTAACTTGTTGTTATTGGTCTATATCCTGGACACAGAAACATATTTGTAGTGAGAAGAGTGCAGCTGTGGGTCTTTAGTGAAGTATACCCACAGTTGACGAATATTGATTAATTTGGTTAATGAGTTTAGCTAATTAATCTCACATCGTTGGAGCTTCTGATGCAGGTCCATTAGGTCCCCTTCCTAGCTTGTAAAGGGTATTGAGGTATTGCAAACAGAATCATTAAGCACTCTAATTACACTTAATTTGAGTTACAAGCATGCTTAAAAACAACTTTTCACATACAAGGGTTTCAATTCATTACGTTTGAAGAATTCTACCTTAATCCTTCTGCTCTCCACGAATTTGACCTTCAAATTTTCAATAGACTATCAAGTGAATCTTCTCTAGTATTATTAGTCTTGGATTTTCGTTGTGGAACTCTCAATTGAGAGGGAATTGGAAGTAGTTTGGAGAGGGTTTTAGAGCTCAAATATTTTTTTGCTGAAATTTCCAAAAATTGAAGTATTACATAAACATGCAAGCACTAAGTTTTTCAGTCATTTGACACTTCAAATGGCATTAACATAGTGGGTTAGTTGTTGATTTTGGGATTAATCCATTAATAACATCAAATGTTGGATAATTCCACTATGAAAATTTAAAACCCTTTTAAATTCTCAATTTTCATTTTAAAATAAAATTTAATTTAAAAATAAATCAAATTTAATTTAAATTTGATTTCAAAAAATTGAATTTATTCCCTTTTAAAATGAAACTAATTTATTTAATTAATTAAATAAATTTAACTAATTAAATAATAATAATTTAATAAATTAAATAAATTTAACTAATTAAATAATAATAATTTAATATCAGATATTAAATTAACAAAACACCTAATTCAAACATGAATCCATATTCATGTAATTAAATATTTAAATCAATATTTAAATTAATATTTAAATACATTGAACTCTCCAAATACGTTTAATTTAAACATTAATTATATCAATTATAAATGTCTAAACCCTAAATTGAAATTTGAATTTTTCAAATTCCAAACCCCAATTTCGAATTGGAATGTTTCAAATTCGCTCAATATTCTAATCTAAGGTTTAATCTTTTACAATCTAGTAGGGGGACCTTATGGATCTACAGATCATGAACTCCAATGATTTGAGATTAATCGGTTAAACTCTTCAATCCGAATTAATCAATATTTGTTAACCACCAAGATGCACCACTATACCTCGATGGTTACACTCTCCTCACTATAGATATATTTTTGTCCACTCGATTTAACTATAATCAGTAAGTCGACCCATCACTGGTTGTTCGTAATAATGGCTGGGTCTAATGCTGTTTTACCCTCAAAATTATATCTTGCTCCTTAAGTGTCATTGATCCTCTAATTAACAACAGGTTTGTGATCCAATCATTACATCAAGTTCCTCTTGGGCCAATGAGAGGGTGGTGCCCCTTATTCAAGACTTGGAACCAGTATTTAAGAGAACAACCTCTCTACTATCCCTAGAGATAGGTAGGAGTGAATTTCGTCTTGCACCCTATGTCCTCAGCTATCTACCTGGTCTTACCCTTGAAATAGGAGGCTTATTGAGCTGGCGTTGATAAGCCAATCCTCACCTATGCAAATCTAAAAATAATTCTAAATAAACAGGAGTTCATAGTTAGCTTAGGATTCAGGTCGAGTTACCTAGGTCATCGATTTGAAAAAGTCAGTCTTAAATAAAAAACAACGTTATAAAGTAAAAGTGACTTATTTTTTGGTCCTGGTATTATACAAACGAATTGCATAGGATGCCTCCAATATACGAGTCAACAAAAGTCTCATATGACGGGGGCAAAAATGTCAACAAAATTAGGGCAACATTCTCATCATCAACATTAACCTCTATGTTACGCAAATCAAATAAAATTTTATTTAATTGATCAAGATGGTCTCGTAGAGACGTACCTTTTTGCATACATAGATGAACAAATGTTTCTTTAGAAATAACTTCTTGTTTAAAGATTTCTTCATGTAAAGACTTTCTAACTTCAACTAAAGACCAACGACAGTTTCTTCATCTTTGACCTCGATGATGACGTCATCAACCAATCATAGAATGATCGTCGAATGAGCCTTCTCCTCAAGAGTATGCCATTCTTTATCATCCACGACAGCCTTCTTTGACTTACCAGTCAGCGGCACCTACAGTCCCTATTGCTTTAGCAGGGATCGCATCTTGATTTGCTATAAATCGAAACTGTTCTTCTGGTAAATTTTTCGATTTTTACGTTCACGCCAGACATCTTCAATTGTTGAAAAAATGCCCAAAAAAACAGTCCCTATTGCTTTAGCAGGGATCGTAGATATTTTCTGACTTCCTTTCTTGCTCTAAGATGAAGGAGACTCTCTCCTATCAAATGCCCAAAAAAACATCAACCACCTACTTACGTGAGTGATGAGAAAAGAGGGGAAGAGAGTTAACTCCCTTCCTCATTTAAATTAAAAATAATAATTATATATATAAATATGATAAATAACTTGTCATAATATATATATATATATATATATATTAAATTATATATTATATCAAATATAACATATAATCTATAGTTTTAATATTGTATCATATATAATATAACCTATAGATTCTTTTCTCTCTCACATTTATATTAAATTTAACAATTATGAATCCAATTCATATAATTAATATTTGAATCTTATTCAAATATTTATTTCCTAAAATACATTATATCAATTATATCATATATAATTAAAATAACTTAATTATATCATATATAATTAAATGCCTCTATTAATTTGAACAATTCAAATTAATCCAAAAACTGATTCTCATTTAATCTTATTGAGCTACTAAGAGGATCTCATGGACCTGTAGCTTGAATCTCAAATGGTACATGAATAATTAATCAAACTCTTTAATTAAATTATTCATCATTCGTTAACTGTCGGACACTCTACTAAAGACCGACAGCTGCATTCTTCGCACCACAGATATATTTCTGTGTCCATTGGATATAACTAGTCAACAGTACGATGATCCTTTACAAATTGCTCGTAAGTACAGTTGGGCCAAAATTACCATTTTGCCCCTATAGTTACATCTAACTCTTTAAGTACTATTGATTCCTCTAATGAACAATAAATCACAATCCAAATACGACTAAACCCCTCTCGGGCCAGGAGAGGGTGTGACATCACATTGTTCAAGCCCTGGAATCAGCCCTTAAGGGAGCAATTTGTCTACTTACCCTGACTTCGGGGAATGAGTGAATTCCTTCTTGTGTAGCTGTGTTCCCAGCTCCCCAATCAGACAAATCCCCAAAATGGTAGGCCTATTGAGTCGACGATCTGGCCACTTTCACCCATACAAATCAAAGGATTGCACTCAAAGGCATGAGTTCACAACTCACTCAGGATTTAAGTCATGTTACCTATGGTCATCCTAGTGAAATGTAAGTCTCTAGCATGAACGACTTTATATAATGAGACTAGACATTTCATGGTCCAGTCTTATACAAACTTCTTTGTATAGAATATTTCCGCTCACATGTCTATACATGAATGATCAGAATCATATCATTTGTAGCACTTTACAACAATTATAACACCTAAAAAGTGGACTGTATTCGTAATGTCACTAGAATAAGGTACCCAATCTTATCCATCTACTACAGACCATGTAGGTTATCACTTAAATATGATCCACTCGTATATCTCTACCTACATGTTTAAGCTACAAGATAACCTTCGGTGTTAGTTTAGACTTGTGGTTAATGCAACTAAAATATAGAATAAAATATCATATATTTTATTAAATAAACAATGAGTTTGTTTAAAACATTTACAAACTATAGGACCTTACGAAATTTAGAACATCAACCCCAACATTAGCTACATCCACAGGGCAGAGGGAGAACAATATTATTAGAGAGTGTTTTTTGAAAACAGCAAAAAAAAAAAAAAAAAAAAAGACACCTCTAAGAGTTAAAGAGTTTATATAGTGCACTACTCTAAACCCTAGGATCATAATCGTAAATAACTACAAATAAGTAAATATGCTAAATATGAATTTTGAATAGCAAGACCCCTGTACTTGGTTGTTCGAAGCACCAACAAATAAATTCAAGGCGTTCCAACAAGTTTTAATTTGGTAAATAATATATAAATATAAATATAAATATGAACACAAAATCTTAAAATAGAGAAATAAATAGCCATGCATTAAACTAATTCAAAATAAAAATGTTAAATTAAAAAAAAGGTTAAACTTGTAATTTAACCTTTGGACTTTTTTATTTTTGGATTATTGACATTTTTTACCCTCTTAAGATTTTTTTAGAAATTTGGACCTTTTTTGAAAACTTAATTTTTTGGACCCCTCCAAGTTTTCAAGATATGTAAAATTACAAATTTGCCATCTGGAATTTCAAAAGTCAAGACTTCCTTTCATCTCTCTTCTTCTTCACGTAAAACCTCTCCCTCCCCATTCCATTGGCATTTTCTCTTTGATTTTGGCCATATTTTTAAAAATCAATTTTTTCCCAACATCATGCCGAGTTTCTCATCTCAATATTAGGTTCGGTTGCACTCTTTCTTTCGCGCATTTTATTGGTTTTTGAGGATGTTTTGAGATGTTGATTTTTATGGGTTAAAATCGATGTTGCATATATTTTGATCATGTTTACCATTTTTAGATCTTTTCGACATATGAGCATTTTTAGGGTTTCAATGTGTATAAGGTATCTTTTCATGCATTAATATTTGAGTGAAATTTCTTCGCTTTTAGATAAAAATATGTCACCGTTTTCTACATCTTCAGAAGAATAAGACTGACCTAACATGATAATTGTGCTATTGGATGGATGTGACATGTTACGACATGTTGCATATGGAACATGTTGTTCTTCTGCATGATGTGTATCACCGTAAGTGTTATTTCCATCAACAGTTCCATCTACTTCATCTCTACCATCACATGTCTCTCTCCAAGACCAATCATTGAAATCTTGAGTTTTGAGATATATGGTCTACATCATCCTCCAAATTATGCGTCGTCAAATTAGTAGGCAATGAAGTAAGTGGTGGGTTTTAGACCAAAATATGTGGGGGTCAGTGGAATATCGTACTCCGTCTTATAAAGGATTGACCTAGATATTGATGGAATTTCTTCAGTTTGTCGAAAATATGAATTGTTGGATGAAATTCTTGATTACTTGAACACTTTAGAAGCATGAATACATAAAGAGGTATTACTAAGACATCTTTCCATGTCAAAAATATGTAAAGATCTTTATCATTTCGAATGAAAAATGCCGGAGCTTTAGACCTCAATTGGAGTATACACATAGTAACAAGCTTGTAGTCATCTAAATTTATACTGCTTATCTTATAAACCTCAGTTAGGAATTCATTGTACGTCGTTCCATCTCTATGTTAAAACTCTTTAACTCTCCTCCATCTTAATCTTTTTCTCTTTCATTTCAAAGATTACCAAAACAAATCCAAACGCAAGACATTTCCTTACAATTTATAAGAAAATAGTATTACAATTAGTAATATAATTAAAAATTTTAAAAATAAAAGGAAAAAATAAAAAATAGAAAACTCAATCCCATACTAGGTCTGAGTAAGAACTGAGCCAAAACACAATAGCAAAATTAGTCTAGAACTTGGGCCATACTCTACCAGAGCAAGACTGAGTCCTCTATACGTCCACTGGCACTAGACACTCCAATCTCTTGACCCCGATCTATACTCTCAAGGACGAATTAGGTCACCTTTACCTCCACCAGTACTAGGCCAACCCTTATCTCAACTCACTCGATTTACACTAGGGTAGAGCAAGACTGAATCCCCTCTTCCTCCTTGGCACTAATCTAACCCCCCTCCCCTTCTTCCTCCTCATCGATCCGGTGGAGACTCGACCGGGCTAACATATATGGCCAAATCCCAACCACTTATCTTCTTGACCCAGTTTGACCCTGGTAACTTTGGTAAGAAGCCCAATTGAGTATCTCCAGTAAACATTTCAATTTCTTTTTTTTTAGATATCTTTTTAAACCATTTTTTGGCAATTAATATAAAAGACATTAATTTGGTAGGTATATAGTTACCAGTTGATTCAAATAATTACCAGTGAGTTGATTCAAATAATTACCAGTGAGGAAGTAATTACACATTAGAAAAAAGAAAGGATAATCAAGTAAGCATCGCTAATTTGAAACAAAAACAAACAAATGAATTCTAACATAAAAGAAATGATCGAACTATTCAATACAAAATGAAATGCATACCTTTTTACATAGTGTATTGATAAATCAACTTCGTGGAGTTGAGAAGAGAAACTTTGGGTTGTGGAGATAATTTGTTGAAGAGAACTTCTTGTGAATAACAACCTTATTGAGATTTTTTTTTGTTATGAGTAATGAGATTTGATAACTTATAGAAATACAAGATATTTTACCCATTTTTTTTTATCTAAAACAATTAGGAAAAAAGGTCTGAAAATGAGATGAATTTCTAAGAAAATACATAGAATAATTGTAGAATGCGATTACACGCACTCAACGCCTAATCTGTCTATTTTTAAGCTAAATCATTTTGTTTAAGTGCAGAATGACTAATGATGTGATCAAATGAGAAATCTCAATGCTTACATATGATTGCATAGTGAGGCAATTTGGTGATGCCAGACGATGATACATGGCGTGATACTTGGGTGGTGAAGGTCAAATCAAAGATTGAGTTGGTGGCTGATAAGAAAGCTTCACTATAGAGCTAATGAACTTTTGATGTGCAGCAGGCAACACATCAAGGTATAGAATTTAATGCACCTTATCAACACAATCATAAATAAGAGAAGAAAAGCTATCATCGTCGTCTATAAATTGCCATGAAAAAAAAGAAAAAAATGGAGGAACGTGAAAAGAGAAGAGTCGAGAATACACATTCTTTCAAAGGAGCCCCTTTCTCTTACATCCATTCAAAAACTTTAGTGAGAGCTTCGGTTTCTTTTGGGAGTCCAAGAGAAACTCCATCTTTTAATACTTACAGTGAAGTAGTCACTTAGGAAGCCGAGGGAAACAGAAATTGTGCACCACGACTTGACCATTTTTCTCTATTTCCTATCTTAATATCGTATTTGTATTATTTAAGCATTGCAAAGACTTATTTCTTTAGTATGAATACATATTCATTTCAACTTTCATCTATACTCTCTTTATTCATTATGGGTAGCTAAAGTCTTTCATGGGTCAAAAAGCATCTAGCTAACACGAACTAAGTAATATTTAACTCATGCGTTCTCACTTGTTATATGTATGCCTAATGAAATATTTGGATAACTCGAAAGATTACCCTAAGTAGCTTAAACCTCGATTTGAGAAAATTAGAGATTTAGAACCCTTAAACAAGAAAAGAGGTTCCTCAGAAATAAGTAACATCTTTTGCATTACATACTCATCGCATGCATCCTAGAGATAGGATAATGTGGCCACGTACACTGAGAAGTGTAAGTTCTAATATTATGTACATCGCATGAACGCATGACTTATATATTAACTTAGGAATTGCTAGAGAACATTCTTCTCAACCCTGTCATCGCATATACTGCTTCACATAAAGTATAAACCTTCCCATCGCACATAACTTAGTGCTTAAGTTTTACCAAGAATGAATTTGATCTGTAATCAATTGCGTCAAGATCAAGGCACTAAACTTCATTGCATACTTACAAAGCAATCCCTGAGTTCGACTCTAGACTCACCAGGTCTCTAATTGAGCTTGCACTTGCGTTCAATTAGATAAAACAGTGCACTATAGCATCACACTTAATACTCATTTCATCGCATGTTATGAACACATCAGGATTGATATTAGGTTAGTTAAAATATTTAATTGGTAGTTGATGATAGGTAAGTAAAAGTAATTAAAACATTTAATTTTTTGCCGGTAATTGCATGTAATAAGTTGAGAAGAGTAGAAAAGTAATTAAACATACAAAGTTGTCTTTATTTAAAATTAATAATAAAACCTATAATTCAACCTCATAACACTGGAATCCAAATATTAGGCTACTGAATTATGAAGAAACCTACATTATTGATTATTCAATAATTTTGGCTTTATACTACTGAAAACCTCTGAAATGCCTCACCAACAAATATCCACCAAAAACATCAAAATCAAAATCTATTTACCAGTGAGGAAGTAATTACACATCTGAAATGCGATTTCGTAGAAAAAAGAATGATAAACAAGCAAGCATAGCTATATCAAAAAGATAAAACGAAATGTTCGAGCTATTCAATACCTTTTTTACATAGTGTATTGACGAATCGCAACTTTGTAGAGTATAAATTTTGTAAAGATAAACTTCGGGTTGTGGGGAGAATTTGGTTAATTTATTAGTAATTATGGGTGTTGTGAATATAATTTTTTTTGTTAAAATATTTTATTGGTGGTTGATAGTGAAAGACTGTGAGGTACGATGTGGAAGCGTGGATCAAATCCTAATTTCAAATCTCATAGAGTATTAAAATTACAGAGAAACCTAGTTATGCATTCTAATAAAAATAAATAATTTTACAACATGCTTTTATAATTAAGAAGGAAGATTAAGGTTTAGGATTATACTAACCTTTGAAGAACCATTCTTCATAAAAACCCTCATCTATCTGGTCAGGAACCCTCCTCTTGGAATCTCGAATAGAATCAAGCCCCAATGAGGACACCACTACAAATGAGCCTTCTGTATTCTTCTTAGGGGTTGAGAATTAATAGGAGCTATGGGCTGTTAATTTTTGGTCGAGAGAGAGAAGATTTTTCTAGAGAGGAATTTTTCTGGGAGAATGCTTTTGGGAAAATCACACAAACCTTATGTAAAGAAAACTACTGTAAAGAAGAAGAAGCACTCGTAAAAAAAAAAAAAAAAAAAAAAAAAAACTCCTCTTCCCACGATTAATACTAAGAGTATTAAGGGGAGGAAAGTTGTAACTCCCTTCCTTTAATTAAAAATAAAATAAAATAAATAAAATATATATAATAACTAACTTATTAAATATATATAACTACATATAATATCAAATGTCACACATAACCTATAGTTTACATTATATCAAATATAATATAATCTATAGTTCTAAAACTCTAAATAATTCATGGTATTTAATATGAATCAAATTTATATTAAATTTAATTATATGAATCTAATTCATATAATTAATATTTGAATCATACCCAAATATTTTAATTTCTCTCAAAATAAACTTTATATTATAATGTATCAAATATGTTATATTAATTATTATATAATTAATTTCTCAATTAATTTGAACAAATCAAATTAATCCAAAATTATTTTTTAATAATCCTAGTTGAACTACATATGAGACCTTATGGACCTGTAGATTGAAGCTCCAATAATACTTTGAATAATTAATTAAACTTATTTAATTAAATTACTCAACATCCATTAACTGCCGATCACTCCACTAAAGACCGACAGCTACACTCTTCGCACTACAGATATATATTTATGTGTCCATTGGATATAACCAGTCAACAGTGTGATGACCCCTTCACAAATTGCTCGTAAGTACATCTAGGCCAAAATTACCGTTTTACCCCTGTAGTTATATCTAACTTCTTAAGTACCACTGATCCCTCTAATGAACAATAAGTCATAGTCCAACTACGACCAAACCCCTCTCAGGCCAAGAGAAGGTGTGACGCCACATTGTTCAAGCCTCGAAATCAGCCCTTAAGGGAGCAATTTATCTACTTACCCCGACGGTAGAGAATGAGTAAATTCTGTCTTGTGTAGCTATGTTCCTAACTCCTCAATCAGACGAATCCCCAAAATGGTAGGCATATTGACTCGATGATCTGACCACTCTTATCCATGCAAATCAAAGGACCGCCTTCATAGGCAGGAGTTCACAACTCACTTAGGATTCAGGTCATGTCATCTATGGTCATCCTAGTAAAATGTAAGTCTCATTATTAACGACGTCATATAATGAGAGTATTCATTTCATGGTCTGGTCTTATACAAACCTTGTTGTATAGAACACCCTTGCTCACATGTCTTTACATGAATGACCATGATCAGATCATTTGTAGAACTTTATAACAATTGTAATATCTACAAAGCAAACTTTATTGGTAGTGTCATCAGGATAAGATATCCAGCCTTATCCATCTACTACAGACCATTTAGATTATCACTTAAATACGATCCACCATGTTTAAGCTACAAAAAATAACCTTAGATGTTAGTTTATTAGTTTTGTGGGTTAATACTACTAAATGTCGAATAAAATATCTCAGATTTTATTAAATAAATAAGCTCTTTTTATATTACAACTACAAGACCTATGAAATTTAGGACATCAACCCCCGGATAGTAGGTAAAAGGTTAATTGCATGTAATAAGGAGGAAACTAATTAATCATACCATGAATTTTTTTGAGATACTGTCCATTTTTCAAAAAAATAAAGTGGGAGGGGTCATTTTTGTCAATTTACTCTTAGTTCTCTCGGACATATTTATTTAAATTAAAAAGAACAATATAGGGAACGCGAAAGCCCTATCTTTCTAGATTGTTCATCGTTTCCAGATTTTCGGTTCTCTTATCAGATCGCTCTCAAGTTTCGTCGGCTTACCAGGTACTCTCCATCTTCTTGTATCTCTGTCTACGAGTTAATTGTTGAACTTCGTTAGGTTTCCGAGAGAGAGTGAAATGGAGCTGAATTTGCCTTATGACTTGATGTTTTTGTTGCGGTAAATGAGAAATTTATATTTGGTGTGTGAATATTTTCTTTTGGCTTGTTTCCTTGCTGTTAATTTCTGGTTCAGAATTCAGGCTTTGTAATTGTTAACCATTAATTTATGTTAGGCGTTCGTTCTTGTTGCTCGATAAGCTTGTGGTTTATAGGTTTGGAGCTTGGCGCATTAGGGTTTTTGCTATTCTAGTTTTCCTTTATTCTTCATTTTAGCAATTGGAGTCCTTTGCTCTTTTTGTAATTTTTATATTTATATCGTTGCTCGCTCGATAAGCTTGTGGTTTAGAACTCGAGTGGGAAAAATCAATGGTGAAAAAAATGTATTATTCTTAATCTTTCCATCAAGATGATATTCACTGAATTTTATGAAGAGGAAAAAAAAAGGCTCAACATAACACAGCTTCTTTTCGAATCCAGACACATGCCAGTCTCGTTAGTTCTTCTATTAACATTCTCTTCTCAAAAAAAAAAAAGAAAAAAAGAAAAAAAAAAACTCTTGAAGCACTTGAAGTAACCTCTTTGTATTATTATTATTATTTGCTAAAAGGACTTCTGATTCCTTAATTTTCCAAACACACACGCACACGTTCTTTTGCAATCAATGTTTGTGAATGGTGATTGCCCATGCTATCCTAAAAAAAAATTCCTTCTTCTTTCCTTGCAAATCTCCTTTTAACTCATCATAAGTGTGTGTGGTTTTTTAAAAAGCTTGAAGTGCACTGCTAAAAAAAAAAAGCAAAAACAAAGTTTGAGGCTCACCATTGTGCAATAATCCTCTAGGGCTATGTAGTTTTGTTTTGTTTTTTTTTTTAAAGAAAAGAAAAGAAAATATTTTTTTTTGTGCGGCACTGACACACTGTATTAAAATAACACATTAATCTATATGTAGATGTACTTGTACTTGTTCATAATAATAACCATCCAATGTATTGAAGACTCTTCATTTGATTTTTGTATCACTCTTTTACTTGCTGTGATAAGAGAGTTTTAGAAAGGAATACGCTCTGCTGCAATTTTGACTTTCTCATTATGTACATGCGAGTAGATCATGAAACAAGATTCAAATATGGAAGCAGATTCTGCTTTGCCTGAATGTGAGGAGAAGGAAGTAGGTATGTCTGATGTAGAGAAAACTGAGGGTTATGCAGAAGAGTTCTCAACCGAACATGAAGGTAAGAGGAAAGAAGCAGTAACTTCGGCAGTTCAAGAAGATAGCAAAATGAAAGAAGACTCCCCTACAGAACAAGTAGATGACATGAAAGAAGCTGTAACTGAAGTTAGGAGCACCACTGAAGCTGGGAAGTCTGCTGAAAAGTGTATCAAAGAAGGGTTGCCTAAAAAGAAAATTGTAAAAGTTTTGAAGGTAAAAAAGAAAATTGTAAAGAAATCCCCAGCTAGCAGTGTGTTGAAAAAGAAAAAAGCACTGGTTGAACAGGAAGACGATAAAAAGGAAAAAGAGGTTCCTGTAGCTCAAGAAGTGGGAGAATCTCTTGAACCTCAGAGCCTCACTGAAAGTTCCAATCCAGAGTCAAAGACGAAGAAGAATGATGAAGTTCTGAAGGTGAAAAGGAAAATTGTAAAGAAATCTCCAGCTAGCAGTCAAAAGAAGACTAATAAGCTTCAGAGTAGTCCTAAGGTGCAGGTCAGAAAGAAAGTGGAGAATAGTAAGAGTTTGTTGCAGGAAAATGGGGAAGGTAGTGAAAAGAAGGTAGAAGACACCGAGAAGCCTAACCAAAAGGAAAATACTAAGGAAAGTATCTCAAAAGGGGAGCATATTGAAAAGGGAGAAGAGACTTCTGCTAGTCATAAGCACAATTCGGAGACTAAAAGTAGCATCAAAGAAGGGAAGATCATAGGGAAGGCTGGTTCTTCAGATAAGAGCATAAAGAATCAGAAAAAGAAAGAAGATAGGGATCAAAAGAGTCGAAGAGAAGATAAAAATAAAGAAAATCTTGGTGGACTGATTTTCATGTGCAGCGCAAAAACGAAGCCAGATTGTTTTCAGTACAACGTAATGGGTGTTTCTGCTGGCAAAAAGGATGTTGTCTTGGCAATCAAACCTGGGTTGAAGCTCTTTCTCTACGATTTTGATCTCAGGCTTCTGTATGGGATTTATAAAGCATCCTCTTCCGGTGGCATGAAACTTGAGCCAAAGGCTTTTAATGGGGCTTTCCCTGCTCAGGTTCAAGTTTTGTTAGTTATAAACTACTCCAGAAGCTTTTCTTTTAATCTGCCTAGGATATTTTCTCAATTCCAAAATTGAAATTTCAGGTGCGGTTCAATATTTACAAGGATTGTTTTCCACTACCTGAGAATATTTTCAAGAAGGCTATCCAAGAGAACTATTATGAGAAGCACAAGTTCAAAGCTGAACTCACTGTTAAACAGGTGGATGTGTCAGGTTTCTTCTGCTAGCTTGGCTTTTCAATAGCACTCTTAATTCTTTTTTTTTTTTTTTTTCCCTGTGATGACATTCTAGGATTTCATTTTTCAGGTTAGGAAGCTCTCAGATCTTTTCCGACCAGTGGGGCTCCACTTGAGTTCTGCTCCTGTCCGGTCCCATTCAGAGGTACCAATTAGGGATAGAAATGTTCATGGGGAGAAAGACGTTCGGATTAGGAACTCTAAGTCCAAGGGTGATGCAAGGAAATACCATTTGTCATCTCATGGAAGGGATCGACATCGAGAAGAGGCACCTAGACATAGAGAGGAAGTTCCTCGTGATTTATACCTAAGCGAAAAAGACTATCGAACATACGGTCTCCGGGCAGAGAGGAGAAACTTAGATCCTGTGCCTCAGCCTTCTCTAGAAACATACCGCAGAGATCACGATAGGGACTATCAGCTGAGGCAACTTGAGCCCAGATACAGGGATGATGTCTCTACACACGCACAGAGAGAAATAGTTCGTGCGGATCATGTATATTTTAATGGAAAAGATTATCCAGTTTACAGTATTGATTCTAGACATCAAGTATCACCTCCTAGAGCAATACCTGCTAGTGGTTTGGAACGAGCCCCATATGATTCGATTTACACTCGTCAATATGGCCTTTCTTCAATCGATCCATTTCTGCTTTCATCAAGGAGGGAGGAAGCAGCCCCCCCAACTTATTCAAGAAGTTATGGTGCTGATACTGAACCCATGAGACATGCTGCTGGTGCTCTATCTCATTACAATCAAGTGCATCACAAAGATATGGAAAAAGATACAATGCCGGTTTCATCGCGGTACTCATTTGCTGGTCCATCCTTTTCTTATCGCTAACTGTAATTTCTATTTTTCCATCCGGAATTCCTTATAGCACAGGAACTTTCATTGAGTATGAAATTATCGAGTCCCAGACTCTCATTGTGCATTTGGAGTTCCATCTTACCTTTTCAGTGTAGTGATGATGGGAAAGTAGGTATCGGCTGTTGTATTGGATTGTGTTGGTGAGTGCTTAATTACTTGGAAGATTGCTCTATCAAAACTGGCGATCTTAATCATTGCTGTACTTCTTTTAGACCTACGTGTTGTTAAGTTATATCAATATGGACGAAGATAGAATTTGAGGATGATCACAATTTGATTTGATGAAAAATCTTGAGTAGGTTAAGAATGTCAATGTAGGCGGTGTTATTTATGTAGTACAATTGTTTTTAACTAGTCAGGTTTCTCATGCTTTTTATACTAGTAATTGTTCGTCAGATTTAGTCCATCTTTTGAAAATTGCCCATTTCAATCAAAATTAAGAAGATTGATGATGGGTCACAATTTGACAATGCACTCGATCTACAGAGTAATCTGGACGACGATCAGATTTTTTTATTTCACGACTATACTTCCCGACATTTTGCTTGGAGTTTCTAAACAAAACTGGAAAAATTCTGGAGAGTGGTAATGTTAACAATTAACACTTTGAAAGTTATCAAAATAGAACAAAATTTAAATTTAAAGTTATTTATTGCGGTATTTAGAAAATGTTTTAGTGGGATTAATTTTAAGGCACGATCTAAATGATTTGATAAAGATTTTTGACTTGCTTCAAAATTCTTTTTATTAATATTATTTTAGAATACAAACAGAAAAAAATTTGACTCGAACACAGTAAACCACCTACGGTTGAATTGGGTCTATACCAAATGGGCTGAATATGAATAGAAGAAGAAGAAAACATGCTAACTTTTCAGTGTTAAGTATTCATCTACACAAGATAAGAAAAGACGTGTAATGTTAACTAGATCAAAATTATATGTTCTTCAAACGCCATACTGGCCTAAACTTCTATTAAGAGACATAAGTTGATGTCTTATATTCAAAGAAATGTACGTGACAACTTGTTCATGACTTTGTTGAATATTGAGGGCAAAACAAAAGACACGAAAAACTTTCATTAGAATATAAGTTAATCATACATTATATTACTAAATTTTGTATACTTTATGTAAATGATACTCTTGAACTTTCAAAAATTTAAAAAATGTCTTTAAACTTCCAAAATGATTTTAACAATATTCTTACCGTCAGTTTTCGATGGAAAAGTGGTTAGCGTTTCATGTAAAAAATACACCAAAACTTTTAAAAGTTTAAAAAATATCCTTATTGTAAGTATATGAACAAAAACTGTTATTGCCCTTTACTTCTCTTATTTTCCTTTTTTTTTCCCTCTTTGTTTCTTTAATACCCTCATACTCCTTATTGTTAGCTGTTTGATATTTGTTTAAATCGATAAAACTAACCACTCGAGAAGAAAAAGAATAATGGAAGCACCCAAAAATTTTAAGACTTAAACATTTTAACAAAGTTGTATATTAGTAGTGAGTGTGTATTAATAGTTAGATACACTTTTTTATTTGGTTATTAATCATTTTGGTATGTCTTAAGAGGAGTGTGTATTAATAGTCAGATACACTTTTTTTTTTCCTCTTCTTTTCATTTTGATTTTTGAATTTTATAAAATTTTGTGGGATTTTATGTTTTAACTTAAAACTTTGACTTTTATTTTGGTTGCTGAGAAAATTCGTGTAAAAATTAGAAAAATAGGAGAATAATGAGAACGCCAATACGAAAAAACATAAGGATATCCATTTAATTTGTTCTAAAATTGGTTTTTCTTGAACTCAATAAAAATTAAACTTCAAACAAATTGATTAAATGTTATTTTTAAAATTTTTTAATTTTAGAGTTATTTTTGCAACGACATATTAATGATTTTTGTTCATATAATGTAATGCTTGTACAATTTATATCAATATATCTTTTGGTCTCCAGGGGTATGATGAGAGTGTTAGGGATGTGTCAACCTTAGTTGAGATATCCTGGTGCATCTATGATCCCTCCTATCCTGTATATTTATTCGGAAAAAACTTTTTTTTTTTTTTTTTTTTTTTTTTTTTTTTTTTGGGGTATGTTCCAAGGTATTTTTTAACAAAATCTTAATGGTTTCCATCCAAACTAAATGTAAGGGTATTTTTGTACTCTTTTTTAAAGTTCAATGATATTTTAAAAACTTTTGAAATTTTAGGAATATTTTTGATACAAAGTACAAAGTTTAAGAGTATTTTTTTAAAAAATAATTTAGCCTAGAATATAACTGATTTGTATATATGAAAGGATTTACCCGACAAAAGCAACGAGCTAAAGTCATAAAATCAAATGTTATTTATGAATGCATTGGCTACCAGTGAAATAATGGTAGATTTTTGTAAGTTCTTAAAATCGGTTAAATTTTCTAATAGATTCGTCTCAAACATTACAATGTGTGAGTGTCAGGGTGATGAAAAATTATGGGGGTTAAAAATTTAAGACACATTCTACTCCAATGACTCATTCCCATTATCGTTTGAACATACTTACGAAAGTATGTATAACTGTTAATGAATCATGTGTTTTCTTTTATGATCTGTGTGAGAAAGGTATTACACATCAGTGATTTAATCATTTGGAAGCAAATATTGTGCAATACTTTATAAGTTTGAGAAAATCATTATAAAACATCTGAGATGTTTGGTTGATTTCAAAGGTATATATATATATATATATATGTCTTCTTCAATACATGTTGGATTGAGTAAGAAGTCTAATGCTCAAAATGATGACAATGAGATGTTTGGTTTTTTAAATGATTCCCTACAAGGGCCGATGATGGATGACCAAGAAGACTGGGGTTATTATGTCTGAAAATGTCGAACAAAGAGATAACATTTTTGAGGAACTGATGGCTGAAACGTGTAATTGTATGTTGATTGGAGCAACAAATCGTTTCATATATTATAAAAATAGTTGAAAGACCCATGTCCAAGTGCAACTATACTTGGTATATTCTATGAAAGTACGAGAATTACATAACTTAGGGTAGGATATTAGTCTCTATCCATGTTTGCAAGTACGATTGTGTTTCGTAAAAGCATAAAAGTTTCCATTTTTTTTTCTTTTTGAGTACAAGTCTGCATATTTATTAATATAATGTTTGTAGGGTTAATTAACTCAAATATTAACTTTATTTTTTTTTCTTACAAGGCAAGGAAACCTTGTTACAATATTCTCCCAGAGCCATCACAGGAAAAACTTCTCTGTATGATGCATAGTGTAAGGTGCAATTTTTGAAGAATATTCCAGTAATTTCCTGCACATGTATACAAACATAATTCATTTTGGATATCTTTTTAAACAATTAGAAGTTGTTAATTATATTGATTAGGTATGTTTTAGAAGGAAAAGAAAAAAGAACAAAAGAGAAGAAATGGCCCTCATCACCTGTTGTGGAAAATCACCATCTTCAGTTTGGGAATTGATTAACACCTTGGCAGCACGATGAATTGGATTCGGATCTATATTTGCCTGTTTATTAAGTAATTAATTATTGTTATTGAAGTAAATTAATGACATGTTCGAGAGTGATTTTGAAATAGTTCAAAATCAATTTTTTTTAAAACCACTCTAAAATAGAGATGCTCAAGGGAAAGAGTGGAGCGGGGATCACTTTTTTTCATCTCCGCTCTCTACTCCCTACTTCATTCTCCATGTAAATTTTTTATTTTATTTTGATGAGAATTTCCCACAGAAAATTTGTAAAGTTCAAGTTACCCTCCTTGTCCATTTTTTTTTTGAAAAAAACCAATAAATTAAATAAGTTCTATTGAAAAATGAAAAATTTGAATTTAGAGAGAAAATGCTTAAATATCATAGGAGAAAGAAATAATTACCTATTGTTTATATATATAATCTAAATGTTCAATCATATGATTCAAACATATCCATTATCTTTGTACATTAAAACGTATATAATAATAATAATTATTATAACACAACAATAAAAATAATAATAAATTTAAAAGTGGCAACAAGACAAGATCAGAGGCGGGAGAGCAAATATATTCTTCGTCTCCATCACCACTTAACTTACGGGGATTTTCCTCTCGTTCCTTCTCTATTAGGGACAAATTTTCGTTGGAGAAATGAATATTTATACTCTAAAATATGTTTAAAGTATTTAAAATTAATTATAATTATATGAAAAATATATTTAAAAAAATGGGAAATTTCTAATAAAGGAAAAAATAAAAAAATAAAAAGTTCCAAAGCAATTTTGGAACTTTTTGCTATAAAATATACATATTTTAAAATATTTTTTATATTTAAAAAAGCCCATTTTTAAATGTGTAAAATTAAACATATGAGCAAAAGATATACTTTTAATTTTTATGTTAGTCAAATCCACTATTTCCAAAAGAAATTTGTACGGATAATCCAAAAATTGGATCCAAAATGTCAAATGACCCATTTTTAAAAAATAATGTTAATTGACCCTCTATTGATATCTGATGGTGATGGTGGCAATTTACATAATTTAATATAGCGATGATGTCTAGAGGGTCAATTGACATTATTTTTTAAAAATGGGCCATTTTATATTTTGGACCCAATTTCCGTACAAATTTCCCTATTTCGAAACAAGAGCTAGTTAGTGAAAAAGAAGAGAGAGAGATCTAGTGGACTTGCCTGTCCAGCATATATCAAACCCATCATACCCCATGCTGTTTGCACCAAATTTGATCGTTTCCCATCCAACGGTATATATCTCTATTTCGTGCGTCCAATAATAATAATAATTCAATCAATATATATTATACTAAAAATACAAATATGTTAACCCTATAATTAACATAAACCAAAGAAGAAGTCTTTTAGAATTTTGAATGAAAATTGAAATTTAGAATGAGGTTCTATAACGATCTAAAATAGATGTATATTTGGATTGTCACACTATTTTAGATCATCGTTGGATTGTTCTAAGTCTCAATTTTCATTCAAAATTTTAAATGATTTCGTTTTAAAATTTGTAATGAAAAGTCAAGAGTGACATTGTAACTTTTGAAACAAATGACAATTTTTTCCCATAATTTACACTAAATTATGTACCTCTACACTTAGGGTAGGAAGTAAAAAATAAATATGTATGTTGTTACCTTGCTGTTACTTGACAAGTAGCTCTCTCCAAATCCTCCTTCTGAATTTTGTATCTTTATTAGAAAATCAGCTCCTTTTCGAAGTGCCTCACAATTTTCATATGTCTTCCCCGCCATTGATAATGCTTTAAGTGCAAACCACGTTCCACATGTATAGCAAATTCCCCAACTTCCATACCTATATATTCACACACAATGCATGAAAATTGTTCTATACATGACATTTTCATATGGATAGACTCAAATTTCACGATTCAAAATTTATTTGACCTAGATTTTGAAAATAAAATTGTATAATTTTTTTTAACAAATCACAAAAAAGTGGTAGGATCAGTAGGCGCACCCACATATCTCAACTAGATTGATACATCTAGCGTCCTCATCATCTCTTGAGATAAAAAACCGTATAATTTTTTGTTTCCATCACTCCCTTGCGTTTGCACTCTTCCTCCATACTCGTGTTTAACTAATCTAATATGGTAATGTTTTCATAGCTAGGCTCTTTGCTCTTGATAAGTAGTTATTCTTCATTATTTTCAAAATTAGAGTCAAATGAGATTTTGAAATAAAATTTGAATAATTCGTACAAAATTCTCAATACGCAATATGTATTAATTAATGGGGTTACCAAGAGCCATCAGGCAACTGTATATCCAGAATAAATTGAATAGCCTTGTCGATAAAATTATTGATCTCTGTCCTTTTATGTGATGGGTATTGTTTCCTAAATAAGAGTATGCCCTGTAACGAAGATGAGGTGCACTCCACATGTCTGAAAACATTCATAGTTAAGAATATTAATTACCATAATTAGGTTTAATAAAATAAAATTCAAAACACAACTATAATTTCATTTAGCAGAATGAAAATTAATTAATGAAAATCATACTCGTGCTCGATGATTAAGTCTTCGAGAAACTCCACTGGATTCAGCCACTAATCAAGCACAAAGATAGGATGAGTGTAAAGATAGACATTATATGTTGAAGAAATTACAAAGCCAATATTTTCCTTTATTGTGAAATTACAAATATAGACCCGGTTGGAATGCCTTGGAGCCTAAGTTGAATTCTTATTTGACATATTTAATTATTTATGATTTATTTATGATTATGATCTTAGAGTTTATAAAAATGTATTATATAAACTCTCTAACCTAAATGTACCATTATCCTATATTCTGTAACATTTTCTTTAATAAAATTGTTCCCCCTCTATCTATGGATGTAGTTAAATACATTATTCATGAACCACGTAAATCTATATATCGATTCTCCTCTATTTTACATTTTCTTAATATTTATTTGTTGACTTCGTAATAGACACCTTTCGAAAGAAGACTTTTTCACTATAAGTTTGTCTAACTTTTCCTATGATTTGCAGCTGGGGATAAACCTCCTATTTGTAGGTGTGAGATTCTTAGAGCCTAAGCAAAAAGATTATTCATATTTAGGGTCTTCTTCAATTCCTAATATCTTAGATATTTCTATCAGTATTTCATTACCTAATGGAGTTTTCTAGAATTCCTTGAAGCCTACTTAAAGAAATTCTATGATATTTTTAGATCCTTACTTTTAAGATATTTATTTACGTTTTACATACTTCAACATTAGTTTAGAAAATTAATTCTAATATTTACACATATTTAAGTCATATCGAAGATACTTCAAGAAACATCTGAACTTAATTAGTGTTGTCCGTTTTAACAAATATATAATATAATATTACAAATATTAAAAGAAAAAGAAAAAAGGGAAAGTTTTTTAATATGTCAAACTATGGTTGGACCATGTACTATAGAAAAATGGGTGCATTCAGCTAGAAGTCAATTATTTTTCATATACCTCCATCCAGTGGTATCTTGATGCTGGTTCCCAAGGTGGTACACCCCCGTTTTTGCTCTGCATATTCAGGATGACATTAACAGCGTCGTATAAACGTTCAGGTTCCATTTTCTCACCAACTATTTCAGGTGGTAGTAAGGAGAGAAGTAGGCAACACTAGAAATTTTACAACAGTTTAATTAATTATTAATAGTCATGGCCAATGACCAAGATATTAATCACAATAAACGAAATATGAAGGCACCACACCTTCAAGCTCTCGGCAGTGCAGTCAGAAAGTTGCCATCCATGGTCACAGTCTGAAAAGGTCCAAGCTCCTTTAGACATGTAGCGGAACATACTTTTGTAGTCACCAGGAGGATTGTTACTAACCTAAAATTTAACCAAATTATATATATAGATTTTGAAAATACATTTTTTTCAAAAATAATCCAAAAAAGTCTCTGAATTATTACAGAAATTAATTAGCATTTAATTATAATTACCTGAGAGTTCTTGATGAATTCATGGGCATTATTGAGGGCAGTCCCAATTTCATGTGTGATATTACAAGAAAGTAGAGCTTGCGTGGCCAAAGCAGCATCCCATGATTGGCTACCAAAACTTTGTATTTTCATACCATCTTCAGCCATCCATAAAAAATCAGGAAGTCTCGCCAAATGCTTCTTCACATACTCACTACTCGGATCTTCGACCCAGCAAGCAAGCATGCATAGGGGCTGTGTTTGTCAATCAAAATCCACATTAATATAATATCTATTATATATATTAGATTTAAATATCATTTTAGTCTTCTTACTTGGAATTTTACTCCGTATTTTTAATAAATATAATTTAGATCAACTTCTAGTTTATAAGTGATTTTTTTTTTCATTTTTTTATCATCTATTAGTCTTTTCATTATAAATATATTTACATGGTATATTTTCTTATATGAAAATCAGTATAATAACAATTATTACTATTAAGCAATCTCAATAAGAATAACCTAATTTTGAGGAATTCAATTTATATTTATTAAAAGTAAACTAAAATTGGACATTAGAAAATATATGAACTAAAATTGAACAAGTAGCTAAGTATTATATTATATTATATTAATTTAATGTTAAAGTTGCTACGGGTCCAAGGATTAGTAGGTGCACCAAAATATCTTAACTAGATTACACATCTATAGTGCCCTCATCATACTCCGATCCAAAAGTGATGCATTAATCAAAACAAAATATACAAAGGAGAGCTGGAGATGAGCTCGAAGTTTAGATGTAACCTTTTCGACACAGCCAATGGTAATGTAGCGACTATTTTCATCCTCATAATGAATATGCCTCATAGTTTCATTCAAGGCTTTTTGGCGAATCAATTTGTTAAAAGGCCACCGGGTCATGAGTGGTTCACTGAGTAAGTAAAGAGTGTCCCAAAGCAAGTCTTGAACAAAGGGATGTGGAAAGTAGAGGTCTTCCTGCAATATGTATATAATTGGGTGTGGCCAACTAAATTATTACACTAGTACAAAAATGAGCTATAATGTCAATTGAAAACCGACCTTATAAGGATACGATGTCGGAAGTTTAAATATTGAAAGGAGAATATAATAATATATAACCTACCATAGCACACATGTGACGAACTTTCTTCCAGTTAATTTGATTGTAGAATTGGGTATGAAGTTCGTTTCGTAATTGTAAAATAAAAGGCGTTAACTGTGCTTGGAACCTTTTGCCATACAAATAAGACATGGGCATATAGGTGATTCGAGTATAGCACATCAGGTTTGCTGCAATATGTTAAGTCATCAATCAAAATCACGGGTTTCATGTATATATATGTGTGTATATATATATTTGTGTATGGAAGTATATAATATTTGAATTTAATTAATATGTTTAGGATATAATTATAAGTTGAACTCACATGGGTGAATGGGGAACCAAGTGGGTAACATCCAATATTCAGGAGGCATGGGGTTGCTTCCAGACCAGTCGAACACATTTAATATCTTTACGTTATGTAAGTAAAAAAATGTAAGTTGCACATTATAATAAACAATAGGAGCTAGAGTTGATAAGAAACGACACTACAAAAATAGATAAAAATTTTATTTTCATCTTCATACTTTGAAATTTGTTCAATTTTAGTTTCTATCATTTTAAATATATATATATATATTTTCACAATAAATTGGAGGTTTGAGGGATGTATAGATATACTCTGACATCTCAACTAAATTGACACACCATTAGCACCTTCATCACATCCTTCAAATAATCATTTTTTATTTTTGTATTTTCAATAAATCTTAAATTTAATATTATTCTAAATTTATTGTTGATATTTTCAAAAGGATTTATTATCGATGAACCTTTCTACTATAAATTAAATTTTGAAAAGAGGAATACACGGCATGTATTTTTCTAGAATGAAAATTATTATTATTATTTAATCAATTTCGATAAAAATAAATAACTAAATTTAAGATTTATTGAAAGTATCTCTACCATAATTAAATTTAAGATTTACCGAGAGCCACGTCTTTCCCCATGAAGGTATGGATACGACACCACCGCGTTGTCGTATCCAGTTTCTGGATCTGGAAACTGCCTCAACATCAGGTCCTTCACCAAGTAAACGTAACGAGATATAATTGAATGTAGTGCCGAACATGTTACTATGACCACCTATATGTAACCCCCATCCGCCATCATCATTCTGCAAAATGTTATTATTGTTGTTCATTAATCAATTATTTTGCTTGATGCATTGAGTGAAACAAATATGGTTATGAGAATGTGAACCTTCAACTAGAAGAGAAAGAGTATATGTTGATTTTAATTAGATCTTCCATATTTAAAAGGTTAAAAAAAGTAATAGGTTTCAAGTAACCATTACTTTGAAATTTAAATTTAAACAAAATAAGGAATAGTTTACCTGTTGGTTGTAAACATAACGGATCATTTGTTTCTTGTGCTCCGGACTCAATACTTCATCCATTATACCCATTATGTACATGCAAATCAGCATTGGACATAAGTAAAATTGAGGCCCCGATATTTCACTTGGCCAATGTCCATCACTTGCTTGTATGGCCGCTAAGAAATGTGCTCCTCTTCTCATTGCATTCCATGACACTTCGTAACTTATTTCTTCTCCATCTTCAATCTTCACTCTTGGGATACTTTGTTTGAAATTTTTCTCTCTAAGAAGCTGCACCCAAATTAGATTATTGTTTTTCCATTCAACTCCATACCAATGTGTAATCCAATGACTTAAAAAAGATAGGAAAGAATTTGACATTTATTCATTCTCTTAAAATCAAAGAGGTTCAAATCTCCCATGATAGATGGTGAGAATCCCACATTTAGAAAAATTAGGGACCTCACACTCCTTATAAGATAAATGTGCTACTTCTCTTATTACTATTTGATTTTTGAGATAGAACCACATCTTATCTAATATGGTATCAGATCTCATGAAGCCCAAACGAAGAATGGTTAAGCTCAAAAGGTATTCGTGTTACCTGGAGGCGCCAAAGTAAGTCAGCGCTTGGAAAACCCTTGAGATGATTTTTGGTGAATTGGTGGTGAAGGTGTTCAACTTCGGCTCGCTCTTCAGGAGTTCCAGCGTTTGGGTCAAATTCCCATATTTGCCTTCCTAAGAAGTTGTTCATGGAATAAATGTAAGGATCATTTCCACCGTCGCCTATTTTAAGCCTCCACATGATGGATCTTAGGATTCACAAAGAAATCTTAAACAAAAGGATTAGAACTCGAAGATAGGATAGGGGATGGCCACGAAATTTATACATAATCAATATTCATCTTGCTATCGTGCAAAGTTTCTCATATGTTGGTTTGTCATCTCTCGACTCAAATATGTCCACTTCCACCAATTTAATTAACTCATTTCATAAGTCAAATCCAATACTTTTCATCCAATGTTAGATAAATTAGTTAGTTATATGGAGTTTTCAATTTAAAGTTTGGGAAAAAAGAATTAATTTTCACTGTTGCACCTCAAAGTTAGATAATTGTTGCGAACTTAAACTTTAAACTCCAAGAACTATTGAAATTTCAATCTTCTAACGAATTCTCGTTAAAATAAATATTCTTGTGCATGTTAATAATTTTTAAAACATATGCACACCATCACATTGATAAAATTTTAGAGAAAAAGTGTAAAAACTGTCCCTCAATACCTATTCAGCTAGTTTAGTTTACATAATTAATCTTATCTTGTAATAGTCAAATGGTATGTGTAATAAATACCATTGATTAGAACACATACACACACACAAAAAAGAGAGATATTATCGTACTTTCTATTTTTCTGTAAACAAAAACTCCTGTAAGCAATCTTCAGGTGAGAAAGAAAGTGAATCTTCCCATGAACGTAGGCTTATTGGCTGAACCATGTAACACTGCATGTTTCTTCTTCTTTCTCTTTATCTTCTTCTTTCATTTTTCATCTTTCTCTGAAAATCAACGAAAACACGATCTTGTTATCAAATCATAACATTTTCAGAGTATTGAGTTGGAACGAGTCATAAATTTCTTCTATCGAGTAGCATTAAGTCAAGAGTTTTCATCTTCGAGTTGTTTCGAGTAAAGTTTAATACTCATCGAGTAGAATCGAGTAATAATCAACACTTGTTGAGTTCCATCGAGCGAAGAACAGTAACTCATCGAGGATAGAAGGAAAATTCCATTAAGTAACGAGTATCTATACATCGAGGATTTAACAGAGCCCTCCTCAACCATTTCTTCACCATCTCAGGATTGATCTTGATTAATTGGGTCTAGAAAGATTGCGTAACTCAACAAAATTTGGTATCAGAGCATTTGAAGATCATTAAGATCAACATTCTTGAAGCATCAAAATACTCGAGAAAACCATTCTCGACATTCTTTTCAAGTCAGTGATGGCTGTTGCTAGATTTGAAATAGAAAATTTTGATGCAACGGGTGATTTTGGTATGTGGAATGCCAAAATAAAGGTTATTCTTGGATAATAGAGAGCTCATAAAACCATTTTAGACCCATCGACTTTGCCACCTATGTTAACATCTCGAAAGATATTGAACTTACTACCTATGGAACTTTAGTTCTTAATCTCAGTGATAGCATCTTGAAACAAGTGATCAATCAAGACACGACTTACAAAATGTGGGTCAAGCTGGAAGGTCTCTATGCAACTAAGGATATGTCTAACAAGATGTTTTTAATGGAAAACTTCTTCACCTTTAAGATGGATTCTGTTAAAACACTATCAGACAATCTCAATGAGTTTAAAAAGATAGTTTATGAGTTCAAGAACCTTGGCGAAAAGATTGGCAATGAGAATGAAGCCTTTGTTTTGTTGAACTCTTTACCTGAAGCCTATAAGAAGGTAAAGAATGCCTTGAAATATGGCCGAGAGTCAGTTACCACTAATGCCATTATTTCAGCATTGAGAACTAGGGATTTGGAGCTTCATGTTGGGATTGGTGTCCTAATTCTCCCAGAGTCTCGTTGTTTGTAATGATACACATTGTTTGATGAATAAAATAAATGTTATTTCATTCTAGCATTTACTCATATCCAAAAAAAAAATCTCCTTGGTTATCTTATGTGAACTTAAGCATGTATATGTGATATATAAGTGGATCATGCCTTAAGTGATAACTTAAATAGGTCTATAGTATAAGGATTAAGGTGGGATAATTGATCCTGGAGACACTACGGATACGATCTGCTTTGTAGAGGTTTGCAAGTATTGTAAACTATTACAGATGATAGATCATGACCATTCATGTGGAGACGTATGAGCGGGGGTGTCCTATACAAAGAATTTATATAAGACCCGGACGGCGAGATGACTAGACTCTGTAAATAACGCCGTTGATACTAGAGACTTACATCTCACCTAAACGACCATAGATGACACAACCTCAATCTTGAGTGTTTTGGGAACTCCTGCCTTTGAGGGCGGTCCTTTGATTAGTATGGGTAAGAGTGGCCAGATTGCCAACTCAACATGCCTACCTTTTTAGGGACTTTTCTGATCTAGGAGCTAAGAACTCAATCCACAAGATGGAATTCACTCCTTTCCCGAAGTAGGGATAAGTAGAGAGATTGCTTCCTTAAGGGTTGATTCCGGGGCTTGAACATAGTGGCCACAACTTCTCTTTGGAAGAGAGGACTCGGTCATAGTAGGACTATGACTTATGTTCACTAGAGGGATCAGTGGTATTTAAGGAGTTAGATGTAACTACAGGGGCATAACGGTTATTGGCCCAACTGTACTTACGAGCGATCTACGAAGGGTTGTCGCACTGTTGATTGGTTAAGATGGACACATAATATATCTATGGTAAGGAGAGTTCAGCTGTCGGTCTTTAGTGGGGTGCCTGATAGTTAACAGATGGTGGATCCCGTGACTAAAGAGTTTAGTCAGTTATTCACTTACCATTAGAGCTTCGATCTACAGGTCCATAAGGTCGTCTTGGTAGATCAATGGATTCAGTTAAGGATCAGTTCTTAGTGTTGATTTGAAATGTTCAAATTGACAAGAGGTAATTTGGTTATATATGATATGATCGGTATGATGTATGAGATACATCTAGTGGAGGATTAATGTAAATGAGATTTACATTAAGTACCATGGAATAGGAAAAGAGTTATGGTTTATATGTTTCACAAGATGAAATATTAAAACTAAAGATTATAAATATAGTATGATAAGTTGCTTATCATTTATTTTTATAATAATATTAATTATAGGATAATTAAATCTTTTTCTCTAATAATCAATTGAGTGTAAGGTTATTGGTGGTTCATGGTAGCCGTGAGATAAAAAGAAAAATTGTTTTCCTAATTTTAGAAAGTTTTGCAAATGTTGAATTTGTGAATTTTCTCTTGGAAAAGAAGTTGTCAAGTAAATACGATTTACTAAGCGACAACTTGAGCGAGGTAGACGATCGTGTAGTGTTTTGTAAGAGATAGACACGAAACTAAGCAATGAGTTAGACGATCACTTAGCTTTTGCTAAACGATTGGGCATCGACCTATACGATAGGTTCAGTCTTCTCTCACTTGTTCAATCGTTTATATGATCGTTATCTCCCCCATCTTCTGCATCATACCAAGTCCACATAGAGCCCACCCTCTGAATTCTCACATCGAGAATACCAAAGTAGCCTTTTTGATGGTGTCATATTCAACTCGACATCGTCGAGGTTCTGTGGAGTCCATTCGTGCTGTTTGGGTGTTCGTGATCGAGGCGATCGCAGAGGACGAGTGTGCGGTGTTCGTGCTGTGTATCGGTCGTGTTGTTCGAGCATTCGAGGTTGCTGTTTTTGAGCGTTCATGATCAAGGAGCGTGGAGACGAGTCTACAAATGTGTAGAGATTTCTCTTTTTGATCATTTGTAGTTTCATGTTGTAATTTCTATAATGAATCCATAACCATTTGTTTTTGTTTATGACTGTAATTTGTTAAGTTCATACATGATTGTAATTTTGGAATGATGTTTTTCACTGCTCATTGAAATCCTCATGCACGATTTCCTTCAATTGGTATCAGAGCCAGGTTGTTCTGATATTCCAAATTACAACTCTGTTTTGAACTTCATTTTACAGTCGCAGTAGCTTTCTGCATTCGTCTTTAATCGTTAAGTGCATTTGTGGATGAAGTTGGTAAAGTTTTCGGGTTCTAATTGCCTTTTGTTAAAGCTTTCTTTCAATTACAAGGTGTTAATTTGTAAGGGCCCCTGTGTTTTTGGGCGAAATTAACTTGTAATCGAGTCTGTAATTCAAGGAGTTTGAGTTAGTCGAGTCGTTCGTGATGAAGTTTCGAAGCATGGAGATGTGGTTCTTAATGAAGAAGAAGATCAAGCGTTGGTCGTATCATATAGCCTAAGGTAAACGATCATTGGGATTTAACTAAGCGATCGTGTAGATTTTTTCTATTCCGTGTAGTATTTACTAAACTATCATTTAGCTAATTCTAAGTGATGGGGTAAATCATGCACTAGAGGTTGACAATCATAGTGGGAGCATGTGATGCTCATCATTTAGTAAAAGGTGTGCGCTAGACGATCGTGTAGTTAGCAAGCCTCATCGCTTAGTTAATACCTACACGATCGCGTGTATACGATATGGAGGTGTTAACTAAGTGATCATTTAGGCAATGGTGCTTCGCGACATCATAGTCGTTTAGACGATCGCAGAAGGCGAGTGTTATGCGGCGCGTGCTAAGCAATCGCGTACCTCAAGCTTCATCGCTTAGTAAAAGATACAGGATTATGTAGTAATTCCTAAACGATCGTTTAGCTCTGGGAGCGTTGGTAAGTGATAGAACCAATCATTTGTTTTATCATATAGACGATCGCGGGGAGTTTAGTACACGATGGTTGGGGACGTGATGCTTCAAGCCCGGACGGTTCAAGACCCAGTTCGCCTGTTTGAATCGGAGACTCCTTGTCTTTGTAATAGTTAGCTTAAATTTTTGTGATTTTAAGGAAATTTCACCCGATTCATCAACATTTATTTTTATACATGTGATGTATGGTGCTTATATGCCAAAGTGTTTGACATATAGTTTAAAACCCACCTTAGGTTGTGCGTTTATTCATGCATCATGTATTATAAATGTTATAATCGAGCATGAAAAAATTACTCGAAAGTATACGCATGCATCATGAAATATAAGAGTTATATTTTGCATGCAGTGAGCATTATCATGCATCATCCTTTTATTATAAGTGTTATAGTCTAATGGTGAATGGAGCATATTTTGCTTGTTTCATTGCTGTTTTGTATAAATGTTATATAAAAGAAGTAGCAATGAATGGCAATGCATTGAGCATGACACTTAGGCTATTTATAAGCATTATGAATGCCTTGCATGTGTTAGCTTCACATTGTGGTGGTTGTTTCTATTTATAAGTGTTATAAAGGAAATTAGACCTAAAATCAATAATTAAGAGTTACATGCGGACTTAGGGTGAACTCAAGTTTTTAAAAGGGTTTTAAAATTGGATTGAGATAGACCTAAGTTCAAGTGGTTCTAGAGAGTTTAGTAACTTCGATTAATGTTTTAAAATCGGTTTAATAGGATTAAATTGGTTGGAATAAAAGATTAAATTTGTTGTAAATCTATCTATAAGGGACCTTTTGTCTAAGGCGGATTCTGGCTAGGCTAGGGTTCTTAAGTTGATGGAAACGTAACACCTCTACCTGGGAACCTACCTGGAAAGGTGAATTAGATAGATTTTCAACAAGCATGTGACGATTTGATCAAAGACTCCGTCAAAGAGTTTAATGGATGATGATCAAAAGTTGTTTATATCCAGGGTAAATGTTACTTTTGGGAAAACCTAAAAGTCACTTAGTTAAAATCCTTAGCTGCGTTTTTTCTAAGTAAGCTAAACCCTAGGTTATAAAATACTCAGTGCGAGGAAGAGATGTATCTTATATGTCTATGATTCCACTCACGTTTCTCCTTGTATGTTCACATCGTGAGATTCATGCTTGGCCTCGTGGTGTCCTGGGAGCATCCCCCTTCGGATGGTGTTTGCATGAGTCAATATCAAGGTGAACGGGGAGAGTGTTTATAGTAAGTGGGTAAAGGGTGTGTGTCAACACGTCCTATGGCCTCTGTCATTGGTTCACACCGTGAGATCATTCTGTACTCTCTCGTGGCACCTTGGGAGCGTCCTCTTTCGGATGGGTTTGTGCAGTTGGTCAAGATCAAGGTGAACTCCAGCAATGGATAGGATTACTTTAGGTTTTGTCCCAATCGGATTTTTTCCCTTCAGATTGGATTTTTGGGGCAGACCTCTAGGGCCTAAAATGGCGGGTCACACTTATGGGAGATTTTTAAGTAAGTTAATGATCTCTTGACTAAATCAATAATGGCTAGTCGTTATAGAAGCAAGAGTTGTTCTGGTATAATGACTGGTTGAGAACTTCTCAACTCAGGGGAGGGATAACTGACCTCCCTTCGGCGGCTTTTTTCCTAAACCTTTGAAGCGTAATTGCGAAACTAGATGTTATACGGGGTTCATATTAGTTTTGCTAAAACCTTATTGGATGTTGTTTTGTTTTACAATGGCTATTTGCTTAAAACCTAACGTAGGTCAATGTGTTTTTTCTTTTCAGTAACTCATTAGTATTTCTGTTTAGTACTTTTAATATGACCGACTATATACAGTCGAAAGAATCGTGTGAAACGTCTATTGTGGCAAACGACCTCGATCTCACTACTCTTCAAAAGAGGAAACAAGACAGTATATCTGATTTATTGGTCTTGGAGACGTGTTTGGTAGAGAATGATGATTCTGCCTGGATCCTTGATTCGAATGCTACCAATCATGTCAGTTCCTCTTACCAAGGATTCAGTTCCTGGAAAACGTTGCCACAGGGAGAGATGACTCTTCGAGTCGGTACTGGTGAGGTTGTTTCAGCTGTTGTTGTCGGCAGGCTGAAGTTATTTGTTGACAAGAAACGTTATCTGTTACTGGATAATGTTTTTGTAGTTCATCATATTAAGAGGAACTTCATCTCAGTTTCTTGTCTCATTGAAAAAGGTTATATCGTCTTCTTTTTCTGGGAAAAAAGTATTTATTTTCAAAAATGGAATGGAGATTGGTTATGGTTCAATGGAAAATAACTTATATGTACTAAGGTCGTTAGTCATAAAAACCTTGTTTAATACAGAAATGTTCAGTACGACAACAACAGCTAAAAGACCAAAGGTCTCTCCTAAAAAAACGCCCATCTTTGGCATCTGAGGTTAAGTCACATAAACGTCAATAGGATTGAGAAGTTGGTGAAAAGTGGACTTATAAGGAGTTTAGAAGAAAACTCCTTGTCGGTATGTGAATCATGCCTCGAAGGCAAGATGACCAAACGACCTTTTACTGGAAAAAGTTACAGAGCCAAGGAAGCCTTGGAGCTTGTACATTCAGACTTCTATGGTCTAATGAATGTTAGAGCTCGGGGTGGATATGGATATTTCATCTCTTTCATAGATGATTATTCAAGGTTCGGGTATCTCTACCTAATGCAACGTAAGTCTGAAACCCTTGACAAGTTCAAGGCGTATAAGTCTGATGTTGAAAACTCGTTAGGTAAGAAGATAAAAACACTACGATCTGATCGTGGTGGAGAGTATATGGACCTCCAATTCTAGAACTATATGATAGAACATGGGATTGTGTCCCAACCCTCGACCCCTAGTACACCTCAGCAGAGTGGTGTACCTGAAAGAAGAAATAGAACCTTTTGGACATGGTTCGGTCTATGATGAGTTATGCTAATCTTTTAGACTCTTTTTGAGGTTTTGCAGTGGAGACTGCATGCTATATCCTGAACAACGTTCCCTCGAAAAGTGTTTCTGAAACACCTTTTGAGTTATGAAGAGGTCGTAAAGGTAGTTTACGCCACTTCAGGATTTGGAGCTGTCCGACACATGTGCTAGTGACTAATTCAAAGAAGTTGGAGCCACGTTCGAAGGTTTTCCTCTTTGTAGGCTACCCCAAGGAAACGAGAGGTGGGTACTTCTATGATCGAAGTGAGAACAAAGTGTTTGTTTCTACAAATGCTATCTTCTTGGAAGAAGACCACATGATAGATCATATACCACGGAGTAAGCTTCTTTTGCGTGAGATCTCTAGTGAGACTGAGACTGTTGAGAGTTCAACAAGAGTTGTTGAACAGGCCGACAGATTAACAAGAGTTGTTGAGGTCAGAACGTCTAGTCAACCTGCTCAAGAGTTGAGACTGTCTCGACGTAGTAGGAGGGTTATGAACCCACTGGATCGCTACATGGGTTTGACTGAAGCCCAAAACGTCATTACGAATGATGGGGTCGAGGATTCGTTGTCTTTTAAGAAAGTAATGGAGGATGTTGACAAAGATGAATGGGTTAAAGCTATGAACCAGGAAATTGAGTCTATGTACTTCAATAATGTCTGAGAGCTTGTTGATCCACCTAATGGGGTAAGACCTATTGAGTGTAAGTTGATCTATAAGTGAAAGAGAGGTGTAGATGGAAAGGTGCAAACCTTTAAGGCTAGACTCGTAATATAGGGTTATACCCAGGTTGAGGGAGTTGATTATGAGGAAATTTTCTTATCTGTTGTCATGCTCAAGTCTATCCGGATTCTCCTGTCCATAGTCACATTTTATTATTATGAAATATGGCAAATGGACGTCAAGATGGCCTTTCTTAATGGTAATCTTGAAGAGACCATCTGTATGACTCAACCAGAGAGGTTCATAGTTCCAGATCAAGAGCAAAGAGTTTGCAAGCTTAATAAGTCCATTTATGGGCTAAAACAAGCATCTAGATCTTGGAACATCAAATTTGACACTATTGTCAAGTCGTTTGACTTTCATCAGAACGTTGATGAGTCTTGTGTTTACAAGAAGATCATCAACAGCTCAGTAGCTTTCCTGGTATTGTATGTGGATGATATCCTACTCACTGGGAATGATGTAGGTATTTGACTAACATTAAAAAATGGCTAGCTTCTCAGTTCTAAATAAAAGATTTGGGTGAGGCATAATATGTTCTAGAGATCCAGAACATTCAGGATCGTAAGAAAAAACTATTAGCCCCGGCTTAGGCATCGTACATTGATCAAATTTTGATCAGGTACAGGATGCAAGATTTCAAAAGGGGTTTATTACCCTTCAGGCATGAAATCGTTTTGTCTAAGGATCAATGTCCTAAGACACCTCAAGAGGTTGAGAAAATGTGATGGATTCCCTATGCTTCAGCTGTAGGAAGCTTAATGTATGCAATGTTGTGTATCAGACCCGACATTTGCTATGCAGTAGGGATTGTCAGTTGGTATCAGTCCAATCCAGGATTTGATCATTTGACGACGATCAAGATGATTCTCAAATATCTTTGGAGAACAAGGGACTACATGCTCGTGTAAGGAGATAAGGATCTGATTCTTACAGGATACACAGACTCTGACTTTTAGACCGATCGAGATTCTCGCAAATCGACATTGGGGTTAGTGTTCACTCTGAATGGAGGGGTTGTAGTGTGGCGAAGCATCAAGCAAGGATGCATCGTGAACTCCAATATGGAAGCCGAATACGTAGCCATTTGTGAAGTAACTAAGGAGGCTATTTGGCTGAGGAAATTCCTTTCATATTTGGAAGTTGTTCTAAATATGGATTTGCCTATCACTCTCTATTGTGATAACAACGGGGCTGTGGCAAATTTGAAGGAGCCTTAGTGTCATCGTCGGGGTAAGCACATCAAACAGAAATATCACTTGATCAGGGAGATTGTGCATCGCGGTGATGTGATAGTCACAAAGATCGCATCGGAACACAACATTTCTGATCCCTTTACAAAGACCTTCACGGCTAAAGTGTTAGAGGTTCACCTATAGAGTCTGGGTCTGCAAGACATGCGACATCTTGTCTAGGACAAGTGGGAGATAATACTGAGGTATCCTCTAGTTTATTGTATATTGTACATTAGTCTCCCGAGTCATTAGGACAAGTGGAAGATTATTGGGATTGGTGTCCTAGTTTTCCCGGAGTCTCATTGTTTGTAATTATACACATTATTTGACGAATAAAATAAATGTTATTTCATTCTAGCATTTACTCATATCCAATAAATGAAGCTTCTTGGTTATCTTATGTGAACTTAAGTATGTATATGTGATATACAAGTGGATCATGCCTTAAGTGATAACCTAAATAGGTATGTAGTATAAGGATTAAGATGGGATACCTAATCCTGGTGACACTACGGATACGACTCGCTTTGTAGAGATTTGCAAGTGTTGTAAACTACTACAAATGGTAGATCCTAACCATTCATGTGGAGACGTGCGAGTAGGGGTATCCTATACAAAGAGTTGTATAAGACCCGGACCACGAGATGACTCTGTAAATAATGCCATTGGTACCAGACTATCTATTCCTTTATGGTCCTAATCTAATCAACTGGAAAGCCACATTACAACCCATAATGGTTTTATCTACAACAAAAGCTGAGTATATGGCATCAACTGAAGCAATTAAAGAGGCATTGTAGCTTAAGGGATTGCTAAAAGATTTTGGATTAAGTCAAATAGTGGTAAGACTCTACTGTGACAACCAAAGTTTTATACATTTATCCTGAAATCCACAATACCACACTAGAACAAAACACATTGATATAAAGTATCACTTTATCAGAGACAAAGTAGAGACAAGGGAAATAGAAATCTTAAAAGTTCACACATCAGAGAATGCAACAGATATGTTGACAAAGCCAGTATCAAAACTTAAATTGGTCAAATATCTAAAACAAGTTGGTAATTTAACTTTCAGACATAGGGTAAACAAAATGGTCAGAATCAGGAAGATTAGAAGATTACAGACATTAGAGTCAAGGTGGAGAATTTGTAAAAATCGTGAGTTAAATACCTATTCAGCTAGTTTAGTTTACATAACTAACCTTATCTTATAACGGTCAGATGGTATGTGTTATAAATGCCATTGATCAGAACACAAAAATAAAAAAAGAGAGAGAGAGATCATCAGACTTCCTATTTTTTTGTATACAACAACTGCTGTAAGTAATCTTCAAGTGAGAAAGAAAGTGAATCTTCCTTTGGACGTAGGCTTATCGGGTGAACCACGTAACTTTGCATGTTTCTTCTTCTTCACTCTATCTTCTTCTTTCAATCTTCATCTGCTCCATTGCTTAAATACAACTAGTTAATATTTCAATGTAGTGTTTATTATTAGTTTAGATTCTATTTAACCATTCTTACTCTCACTTGAACTAAATATTGGATTTTTTCTAACAAATTTATATTTAAATATTCATATATTATCAAATTTTATTTTATCAAATAACAATTATTCAAATGTTTGAATTGTTTTTCATTATTATTCTTAATAATAATGAAATAAAAATTATATACGTTATCAAATTATAATAACAATTATTATTATCAAATTTTATTTTATCAAATAACAATTATTCAAATGTTTGAATTGTTTTTCATTATTATTCTTAATAAATTAACAGGATGTTTTCCAATATTTTTGAAGGTTTAAATTGTTTTATATATGTTATTAGATCCAGCTGTATATGTTTTATATTTAGTCACTATTTTTATCTCATTTTATCTCATATTATATTATTATATTACAATTGTTAACATTTTGAAATACATTTCTGGTTATTTTATATTTTATTATCTAAAACTCATGTATTTGTTATTGACGCATTAATAAGATTTAATTTACAATTTTTTTTCTTCTTAATTTCAATTTTTTTCATCATCATCTTTTGATTTTACCAAACGATTCTATCCATTGAACCATCAAATTTTCTATTTCCCTATTTATCTGTTCTTATATGACGATTCAATCTTCTTCTACTTCGTTATTGTTAGTTTTCTTCATTTTTTGGCATGAATAAGCTAAAAAATGTCTTAAAAGGGGTTTTTGACATGAAAGATCTTGGACATGCGAAGAAAATACTAGGGATAATAATTGATAGAAATAGAGATGTTGGTACTATGAAACTTTCTCAAGAAGCATACTGCCATAAGATGCTTACAAGATTTAGAATGAACGAATCTAAATCTGTTACAACACCTCTTACATCTCATTTTAAGTTATCCCTTGAGCATGTTCACAAATATGAGGATGAAAGAGATCAAATGAAAGTTGTACCATATACTAATATTGTAGGAAGTCTCATGTATCTCATGGTTTGTACTAGATCAGATCTAGCTCATTGTTTAAGTTTTGTCAGTAGATATATGGCTGATCGAGGGAGTTATCATTGACAAGCAGTTAAGTGGATCCTAAGATATGTTAAAGGAATCATATCATATGGGTTGTTATATACTAAACACTTAAGTAATCAATATGTTCTTACAGGCTTTGTGGATGCAGACTATGCAACAGATAAAGACAAGAGAAAATCTTTGTCTGGTTTACTTTTCTAGTTCTTTGGAAACACAGTGAGTTGGAAATCATTCTTACAATAAGTGGTTGCTTTATCAACCACAGAAGCTGAATACATGGCTCTAACTGAAGCATTTAAAGAAGCTATCTAGCTTAATGAGTTAGCAGAAGAATTTCATATTCGCTTAAAGGATGATTTGGTGATTTTTTGTGATAGTCAAAGTGCAGTTTTTTTGTCAAAGAATCAGACCTACCATGAAAGAACCAAGCATATAGATGTTAGGTTACATTTCATAAGAGATGTAATTGCAAAAGGAAGGGTAAGGATTGAGAAAATTTCATCCTCTGAAAATGCAGCTGATGCCTTGACAAAGACTTTACCTGCACATAAACTAGAGAGCTGTTTGAAGGTTCTCAAGGTTGGTTCTTTGTGAACACTGTTGTTGGGAAAGGTCCTAAATTTTTCTTACTAATGTATTATGTAGCAAGGTGAAGAATTGTTGTAGTTTTTGCTAACCTAACACATTTGGGCACTTTATTATATTCAGTGGGCCTGTCTTCTATTCAGCACATTAATTTGGTCTCTTATTGGGCTTGATTTACTCTTTGTAGTCTGAAGGGAAAGAGTATTGTTATTGTTTTTATTAGGCCCATTTTCAAGCTATTTTGAATGAGTTGGAAGAAGGAATATTCCTCCAAAAATCTGTTACAGAAGGCTGCATTGGATTGGCTGGTTGGCTGAGGTTTTCCACCTGAATTGTTTCTAATTCCAGGGATTTTTCATGCATAAAGTGGTGCTAGCTGAAGTTTTTCCCTTGATGTTATTAAATGATCAGTTGTGCAAGCATTCAGGGGAGTAGTGAGGAAGAAAGTAAGCGTCAAGTGAGTAAGCGAGTAAGCATGTAAGCGAGCAATCTTTCAAGTGAACAGTGAGTAATGAGTAAATGAGCAAGCATTCAGGTGAGTTGCAAGTAAGCAAGTAATCGAGCAATCAATCAGCAAGTAAGAAGCTAGCGAGGAGCGAATATGAGTATGCAACTTTGAAGCATTGGCTATTTAAGTGTTTTCTTCTGGTTGTTGTGTATGACGACTTTGTATTTCCTCTTCTAAAAAGAAACCATCTGTATTCCTGTTATGAATATCAGTAAAGAAGATTGAGAGACCTTTCATAGTGGATGTAAATCTCATCTTGAGATTGAACCACTATAATTTATGTGTTGTTTGTTCTTTCTACTCTTTCTCCTTTTCTTCTTTTATTTTCATTCGAGTACTTCTGCTGTTACTACACTGAGCTGAAAGGTTAGTAAGTATATATCAGGTCAACAAAAAGCAATCTCAAGACTCTTTCCATCCTAATAGACCTTCGACAACAATCCGTCAAAGAATTGAAGATGAGATGAGTATCCAATGATTGGAAGACAAAGAGGTAAAAGGTTTATTATATTTGCTTACCAATACAACTTGGTGAACATTAACTTACTTATAATGATTACTTTTCTTTGCTTACTGAACATGAAGAAGAAAAAGATGGGAAGAATGAAGGACAAGAAGAAGAAGAAAAAAGTGAAGAGATACAAGAAGACCAATAGGATAAAGAAGATGAAGGAAAAGAGGTGGAACGAGAAAAAGATGAAGAGAGGCAACAACAAGTGCCAAAAAATGATGGAAAAGAACAACAAGAACAGGAAGAGTTGGAAGATCTTTTGTTATCAGTTGATGAAATAATCAACATCAACCACGTGATTACATTAATTAGTTTCTGATTTTCATCTAACTGATATCTGATTTCCATCTTATTGCATTTTGATTTCCATTCCATTACATCTTTGTTTTTTGGTAGATAGTTAGCCGTTTTTTATATTTGATTTCCATCTGATTACCTTCTAGAAATCCATCTAATTGTTAATACTAAGCAATCTCAGTTTTCTGATTTTGTATATAATACCTTGTCAAAGATATTGAAGAATAAGAAAAAAGATAAGAAAAACAAAAACTAAGAGAAGAAGATGAGAAAGAGATAAGGACAAAGAAAAATAATGACAAAGAGAAAAAACATGTAACAACGTTCTCTTAATACTAAGTAGCCATCTGATACACTTTGATTAATACACTGGGAAATGTGTGTTTTGATAACATGTTGAAGAAGATAAATCCAAATCAGAAAATGAAGATAAAATGACAAAGAAAAAACATGTCAAAGAAAGAAATTGGTAACATCATTCTCTTCATTACAATTATTTTCTGATTATCATGCGATTGTTATCTGATTGCTCTTTGATTTCCATGTAATTGCTTTTCAATTACCTTCTTATTACTATCTTATACTCGTTTCTAATTCATTCTCTATTTGTTTTAGGTTGTTCATAATAGAATGCAGACAAGAAAGTCTTCACAAGATATGCCTAAAATGGAATATGAACGACCAAGAAGAAAATTAAAACACACATCCAAGGCTGTTGATTTGGAAATGACGAAAAAACAAAATCTCCAAGGAAGATACGAAATACAAGCATTGTTATTGAACCACTTTCTTTGATTTGAACATTTCACAACCAAAATAAAAAAAATTCCTTTGGGTAACTTTGTAGACTTTGGTGTTGATGTAGACTTCCTCGACTAGTTTTGTGTTCGTTTTTTGTTGATAATTTATTCAACAATATTTTGTCACATAATGTTTGACAATTAGAATATTTTGTTGATAATGACTTTGATATTAGCAAATATGTTGATAGTACATCTATCAATATTCCATATGACTTTGATATTAGCACATAAGTTGGATGCCCATCTTGATCCCTCTAAAAATAGGCTTACTATTCTTTGAAACTTCACAGTAGCCTTCCTTTCCTCTATATTCACAGACGATTGAGTCAAACATGCCTAGTGAAATCAAATTTCTCTTCAACTTAGGCACATGTCTGACATTTATTAGTAATTTGACTGACCCATCTTCAAGCTTGAGTGATACAGAACCAATACCAACCATTGGACATGAGTTATTATTACCGATGTGAACTAAGCCTCCATCAAAATCTCTATATGTGCTGAACCAGTCCTTATGGGGTGTCATGTGAAAGGAACACCTTGAGTCTAGAACCCAATCTAGGTTCTTATTAGATCCTTTATCTGCCTTTAAATTTGATGTAGCTAGGGCATCTGAATAGAAGTAAGAATCCTCACAAACTGAGGCTTCTCCTGACTGACTTTGCTAGATTTTTTGTTGAGGCTGTGGTTGCTTATTCTTCTGCTCATTTTTCCACTTCAAGGTTCTACAATCCTTGATTAGATGTCACAACTTTTTGCAATATTTACATCTAACCTTGGTTTTCTCTTTGCCTTCTTTTGTTGAGTTTTGCTCCCCCTTTTCCTTATTACTTTGTTTAGACTTTCTTTTAACGAATAAACCCTCAACATTGGGTTTATCTTCTTTGCTGGTTAAGAGCTTCATCTCTCTAATTTTAAGGGCTGAAATGATAATATCAGTTGTTAAAGAGTCTCTACCATACTTTAGGGCAGTCTTGACGTCTTTACTTATAGGAATCTGGAAGTGAGTTAAGAAGCACAAAAGCTTCATTATCAACCCCAATCTCTTCACCTTGAGTATTGAATTCAGTAGTAATCCTTTTGAAGTCATTCAAGTTTTTTGTTAAGGATTTTCAAGGACTCATTTTGAAGGTAAAAAACCTTTCCCCTAGGAAAATCTTATTAGGCAAATTCTTTGTCTCGTAAAGCTCATTCAACTTAGTCCACATCTTGAATGCTGTTTCTTGGTCGATCACTTGTCTTAATACACTATCTGACAAATTAAGAACAAGTGTACCATGAACAATTAGCTCCATGTTCTCCTTCTCTTCTTCTGTTTATGTAGTAGGTAGCTTGGTTGGATCTTCAAGGGCCTTGCCCTTTGTTGCCCCAAAATTGCTTTGATCTTGTGTAAAGCCCGGACCCTAATTACTTTAAGTAAGAGTAAGTAATGAGATGTCTCCTAATGAGTTAAATGAAGCCATGTTTTAGGAGGGTTAGAGGCTGGAAGTAAGGAGAAATAAGCTCTTGTGTAGCTAAGTGTAAACCCCGAATTCAAAGTGTCCTAAACAAGCATGTTTGGCTAAAGGAATATATATTAAATATCATATAAGTGAAAATCCATATTATTTAAAGAAGTTGTAGAGAAAGGAAAAGGAAAAAACAAAATAAGGAAGATCACTTATTGGTTTGACACGTGGTGATTAATCCTTGAATTTGGGGGGCAGCAGGAAGATTAAAAGGGAAAAGGAACTTCGAAAGTTTGGTTTTGGCAATCTACACGGGAAAATTTAGTGAAATTAGTGCCATTTGAAAGCTGGGAGAATCTAGTTTTTAAATTTGTCTTGATAGAGAAAGATGGCAGGAGAAAAAGAATGGAAAGTGGTGAAATTACAGAAGAGATAGAATCTCAGGTTAATCAAGGCCTGAGGTGAATATTAGGAGCTCTGGGCCAAACTATAAGGAATTTGTAGTTGAAATTTTAAGATAAGAAAGTAACTCAATTCTAAACATATTTGTAGAAGGAAGTTTCTTCAAAAGAGGTTTGTATTTTGAGTTATGAATTTTTAAAGTTATAATAGAGAACCTGTGCATAAGCAGACAGCTGCTTGGGAAGAATAAACAAACAGCTCACTGTGGAGATTATAGCGAGAATTTGTGAAGATCTTGCTAATTTTGTTAAGAGGATCTTGCTAATGAAGAAAATCTCGCTAGAATTTGAGCTGGTATCGCTGGTAATGAGTATCGCTGGCATCGCTGGTAATGAGTATCGCTGGTATCGCTTTAGGGGATCTCGCTGGTGTCGCTCATGGAGATCTCGCTGGTGTTGCTCATGGGGATCTCGCTGGTGTCGCTCATGGGGATCTCGTTGACCTCGCTCATGGGGATCTCGCTAGCCAAGAAGAGCTAGGAGAGGCGTATAACCCATTAAGAGGCCAACAAACTGTGAGTGACTATATGATGAATTAATGTTTTAATGATTTAGAAACTATGGTTTCCTTGAAGTTATTTCTCATGTTAAGTGTTGGAAACTATGATTTCTTTGAAGTTATTCTCATACAAAGTATTTAAATGAAGTGCCAAGCAACGTATTTGTGAAACTGTCTTTCATGCTAAGTAAAGCATGACTTCCATGGAATTGATATGATTTAAATATGTTATCTTTTCCAAATACTTTCAGCATGTTTAAGTAACTCCATTTTTATAATAAACTAGTATGATGGATGAACTAGTATGATGATTTGAGCACTAAGCCTTAGCGTTCAACTAAATGTTTATGACTAGTTTTACTTAAAACGCGATACCGAAGGACATTTGAGAAGGTATCTTAGCAGCTCGATACTAAAGGACGTTTGAGAAGGTATCTGAGCAGAAGTACCTAAGGATACTGAAGGACGATGAGAAGGTATCCTAGTCAGGTACATAAGGTACAACAGTACTCAGTTATAACCACGTGCACGTAGGTAATACGACGTTGAGGGATTGAGCAAAAGAGTTCTCCTCGACTAAGGTTGACGTTGAGGGTTAGATTTAGTAGTTCACTCTCAACTAAGGATAAAGGCAGTCGTATCTTCTCATAGACTAGAAGGATAGTTTGGAATTGCTAATTCTTATGAATGTTTATCAACGCATGATGTTACTAATATATGAGTTTCCCAAGTATGTTATCCATATCTAACACATACTAATAGTTTTACAGGCTAATTCAACACGTTTTAAGCCAACTTATTTTATAGAGTATGTAGCATGTGTTAGGGTTAAAACTAAGCTTGGTGTGCTATGTTTATATACCTAAGATTGCTAAAGTACATGCGTTGATATTCCTAAACACAATGAAGAGGAGTACTGAAGGTAAGAAAGGTATATGAATCAATGTACCTAAGGTGTTGACGGTACATAGAAACCTCCACGTACACGTGGATAGTTTTGAAGGAGAGGCCAAGTATGGATCTCCTAGGCCATACACCAGCAAAAGAAGGCTGAAATATAGGTCTCTTGGCCGATAACAGACGTTGGGAGCTAGAGCGATGTATGCTCGTTCTCAACTAGAGAATATCTTTAATGGTGTTTAAGAGTGGTTATCAATTCTAATGTTTTAAGGAAATTGCATGAGATGCCCATCGATATATTGAAAGAAATCGACGTAGAGGTATCTCTTAGCCATAGTTTAATGTGAACAGGTCGAAGTAGAGGTCTCATACGGCTATGGTTTGACATTGGGAATTAGAGCAACGAATGTTCATTCTCAACTAAGATTCAGGTTTCAAATGCAATAGTTTTAAAGGTTGTATGTACATGTTTGCTTGGTATACTTTAGTTTCAGTATTATGATTCCAAGATTTCGGTTTTGAGCATGAGATTTATATTTTATTAAATCACTCACTGGGCTTCTAGCTCACGTTTTCAAATGTTTTCTTTCAAGTAGCAGTCAGTTCCAAAAAGAATTTTCTGCTACTGCTCTACCACTCAAAGAAACAGGTTGAAGGAAGCATAATCGAAGATCTGTATTAATTAGTACACATGTGTCTGTCTAGTGACTAGTATTCTTGATAGGGCTCACTAGGTTATATTATCTATGTAAAAGCAATGCTGCGAAACCCTGTAATGTAAATGTGTTAAGCTTTATGTTATTATGTATGTATTCAGGGTTTGAATATTATTTTAAGGTAAGTTAGGCGGTAAGTGTCAGGAAAAGGGTTGGTAACTGCTGCAGTCACCATTCCGTCCAGGTTAGGAGGGTAATCTGGTGCGGGGTGTGACATCTTGGCTTTCCATAAGCCAAAGTCTCATTTCCCATCAAACTTTTCAATATTATATCTTGCTACTGCCACTTATTTCCCTTTTAATTCCGAAAGCTCCAAGATTTACTTTCTTTATGAATCTTTGAATAATCTTGAGTTTTCTTGCAGGCTTTGATACCACTTGTTGCACTTGATAGGCTTGAATACAAACGACTAGAAGGAAAATGATTTGGGCTTTTCCAATTAGAAAGTCTGGCCCAATATGCCAATACCACTTACTTGATTTGAGCTGAAAACAATTCTATGTACTCAAAGCACAATCCTCGTGAAGGAAAATCTTCACCATACACGTTGATGACCCTAATTTACTTCGAGCACTCAGAGAATATAGAGAACTTTAATGACTAACAATTAGTTTCTTTCTTGCAGAAGAAACTGAGAGAGAAAAGAGAAAGAAAAAAACGAAATGCTGCCAAAATTCCTCCAAGACTGAGGAAGAGCTGTAGACAAACAAGAAAGTAAAGAAGATGAAGGGAAGAAGAAGGAACACTGAAGATTTACGTGGTTCGACCAAAAGAAAGCCTATATCCACGAAGAAGCTGATTATTGTAGATCGGGGAGCTACAAAGGTTATACAAGATAAGTCTCTGTCTAGTTATCTATCTCTGGATGTATTTTCTCTCTCTTGATGTACAACTATGATTACAAAAGTATTCATGACAGTATTGTATAACTAATTTAACAACCTTTGAAGTTGTTTTTGACTACTTGCAATAACACTAGTCAACTCATTACTGATTGATTACAATAAAATTGATCAATATCATACAAAAGTAAATGAGAAAACAAACCTGGATTCATTTCTTTTAACTTAAAAAGGAACTTGGGAATCAAACCATAAGAATCACCAACATCTCCTTTCAACATCTTCATAATTGATTCTTTTGTCCTCCAAGCTTTATAATAATTAACAACCCCATAATTCATTCGTTTATGATGTATTATATCCTTTGGTGTTGAATGATCAAAGCTATATCTAAAATTTTCAACAATAAAATGACTAATAAACTATGAAAATGCCTGTCTATGGGAAGCACGAACTATCAAAGAGTAATTATATTCACTAGTATACTTTCTAATCATCCAAAATTCACAACTTTTATAACGTGATGCTCTAACAAACCGTTGGCAACCATCTTGAGTACATTCCAACTCAACAAATTTTGAATTTGATCTCAAAGTTCTAAACTCACAATTATTCTTTATAATTATGAACTGAAACGACTTCATCAAAATTTCCTTACTAGCAAATAAGTCCCTCTTCTTCAAAGACAATGCAGAAAACATATTGTTGATATGAAAATCTCTAAAAACTTCTAATTCGCATTCAAAATCAGCCTCAATTATAGAAGAAGGAGAAACAATTGAAACCTTTAAAAGCGTACTCATGACATGAACAACAAAAGGATATTTCATAAATTCATCCTTAACCATAGTCAGAAACCAACATGCATCTTTATCTTCAACAATCTTAACAACATGTTGATTCCCAGTATTACCTAAGTTCAATAAAACTAAAAGTTCAATAGATGAATGAAGTTGAAGTTCCTTTCGTATGAAGTTAACAAAAGATTATAAAAAAACTATGATTCCTCAACCAAAACACTAATGGTTTTGTAGCCTACATTGTATTGTCGATCATCCTATTAACCAATATGGAAAACGACTATTGAAAATTTATTCATAACTACAAAATGCTGAAAAAATATATATAAAAATATATATATATATATATATATAACTCAATATCGTAATCTGATTGCCATCAAAAAGTAATCACATGGAAATCAAATAACATACACAATGATATAACTTACATTGATATATTAGTAAATAATACAAAAAGATAGTCATCACATGACAATCAAATAACAATCAAATGGAAATCACTAACTATTAAGCACTAAATAGAAATAAGATGTCAATCATATAAAAAACACAAACTACGTATTATCAAATAGAAATCAGATAGCAATCTTAGAGTAAGATACAATATTATTCTTCTTTATTTGTGAAAAGAATCAACAAAGAAGGCATAAACTGAGAAATTTGAAAACAAACCCTCCACAAATTGAGAAATTCTTCTATATTCCAAATTTACTTAGAGATTCGATATTGAGAATAAGAACCAATTGAGTTCAATTTTTAGAACGTAATCAAAACCTGAGAAATTCTAAAATAAACCGAACAATTTTTAAATCAAAACGTAATCAAAACCAATTGAGTGCAATTTTTTGGGCTGGTTGTCAACCATCCACGAATTCAAATTTCTCAGCTTTGATTTAGAAAAAAAAATTCACAAATGAACTGAGAAAGTAGAAATCAAAACCTGAGAAACTCGAAAACACGAGAGAAAGTTAAATGAAAAATCAAAATTGGCTGAGGAATTGACTATCATTCTTCCGATTGGTTGTAGAAACTTGGATGCTGAAGGAGAAAGAAAAATGCGGGAGAAGACAATTCACATGATGAACATTTGAGAAATATACCTTGTGAGCGTAATTTTGGAATAAAGAAAAAATTCTACAGGAAATAAAATTTAAATAATTTTGTTATATTTATATATATATATGTTTACCATATTTGCAATTTTTTAAAAAAGAATGATATGGATGCTAAGATATATGTTAAAAAAGATATCTAATGCAATTTTCCTAAAATTTATGATAATTTCTTTAATCAGTTCATGCTTGATTTTACAATTTATTTCAGCCAAGTTCACTTGTTTAACAAATGTGTTAGTATGCGTGATAAGCCATCATGAGCTTAATTATGTAATTAGATCCTTCACTTAGGTTGTGTTTGAGATTGTTTTTTAGAGTGTTAAAAGTGATCACATAAAAATCTTAACGATATTTTGAGTATTTGGTAGGATTGATTATGAATAAAATTGTTAAATCACTTTTTAATCACACGTTTATTCTCACACTTCTTAAATTATGTTTCATACTAGCTTTTAGAAGTAGATCTTACAGAATTAGCAATTACTTCGTAACAAAATTTCAACTTTATTCTTTATGAATTAAAATTGGCTTTCAGTATATTTAATATATTCCTTAGACAGTCAATTTTTGGTCAGAGTAGATTTCATCACCCAAATCCGGACCAAATACTTTGACTGTATCCATTCAAAACTAATGTAATAGTGGTAGCATGGATCGAACTCAGGGAGCCCTCAAATTTCTCAACTAAACAGTTTGTAGTCTGAGGGTGACTAAAATGGGGGTTTTGAAGTTGTTTTGTTGCAAATAAATTTAAATGCATAAAATAAAAGTAGAAATTAAAGTGTTAAAAGTCTATATGAGAAAGCCTAGCTTGAGTTATAATGGAATTCTCCTATTCAATATATTTGGTCATAGAAATCTCATTCCCAGAATCATGTAATTGTTTATCCTAACCAAACTAATTGGAAAAGTCAATTACTTCATCCAAATCAACTAATTAGTCCAATTCAAATCGCTGAAAAGCATGCAAATTCAATTTTGTCTAATTACGTTAAGGTCTAGGGAAAAGTTAGATTGAATACCTAATGGGAAAGGTCTTAATTAAATATTTGTTGATTCAATTCTAAGTTGGTTAAAACAATACTCATCCAAAATGATTCGCTAGCTAAACTAATGGTAAGAGGAAAAATGCAATCTCTTTTGATATATGTTGATTACTATGTATTGATGGTCATGCATTGGATTGAAGAGTATACAATATGTGTTAATCGTGTATGCGATGACCATGCGTTCTTGTCACAAGTTTTCTTGCTTTCTCGCCAAGTATAATGAGAATGCAAGTTTCTCAGGATGATTCGAGATCGAACATAGGGACTTGTAACTAAATGATGTTTGTGAAATAATGCGTTTGAGGTGGTGAATGAAAATGAAAAGAAAGAAGTTAAATTGCTATGCCCTACTCCTACTCCTAACTAAAAGATTGAGCAATGAAAATTTGACTATGAGAATTGGTAGAGATACGACAATTGTTAATGCATAATAAGGTTCATGAAGAAATAGAATTGTGGAGGGAATAAATTCACCGTATCATTATGCTTGGCCGCAAGAGTAATCCGAGCTCGCCACACTAATACATCACACACCTCTTGGTGTCAGCCACATACTTATATCTCTATAACGCATAGTTGCATTGAGTATAAGATTGTTCCTATATCTAGGAATACTGCTTACTTTGCTTAGTGAGTTCCACTACTTACCCTCTCGGGTAGTTGGTTATAACCACTCAGCTCATAGACAAGCATTGCGATAGCCTCACACTAAGCAAAGAAGATTGACTCACTATACTCGTGCAACGCACCTCTCGGTGGTTTGCTACATGCGTCATATCTCTATGTCGCATGATTGAGTATGTGATAACTCTTGCAATCAACACATAACTAAACAATGGAAGTAAATGATGATAAAGAAGAAAAAGATGATGAAGATGGTGTTGAAGAAACTAAAGAGATGTATTGATTACAAAATGTATTAATGTCTTAAACCAAAATGTAATACAATATAAAGATAAGAAGAAAGGTGGAGAGCTAGATGTAGGCAATCTCTTGCTTCCATCAGATATACGTTAAGGCTGCCGGTGATACCATGGATGGGTGGTGGAGAAGTCTCTCTTGAGCTCTATCTCCGGTGAGGCTCCGAACGTCACTCGGAGAGGGTTGTGGAAGTGAAGAACTCTCAAAGAATGTCTTGCTCACGCTCTCATCTATGATCACAAGAATCTTTCTAAGGCAGAGACTTAGATGGTTTGAAGTTGGGCTCTAAGGCTCTATTTATAGAGCTCAAATGACAACAGTATTGGTAATCCCATTCTGAATCACTGCCACTTCTGACGCGGTAGGTGAAATGTCAGCATTACCTTATCTTGTTGATACTTCCAAGGTATGCGTTCATGATCGTTTCTTCTAAAGTATCAATGCATTCCACCTACCTTGCGATCAATCTTCTATCATAGTTATTACTTTGTAGCTGCAGCATTCCATGAGACGAACTAATCTTCACAAAGATTAATGCATTCGATGATCTTTGCGATGGTCTAGGCTCAATGCATGCGATCGATTCCTGCAATAGCTACAAAAATAGACATTTTGACACAAAATAACGCATGATATAGGGTTAGCGAGGGTTTTCAGTGTTGGTCGACGCAAGCTCACTTTTCCACATGAATTCTTAGTATTATCAATGCATATTCAGCTCATCAGCCCTCATAATTCCAAGTAAAAGGCTACAATAGCTTGTATTTCTACAAGCTATCACACCCCCAAATTTAGAATCATGCTTGTCCTCAAGCATGTCTTATACTAAGGAAATTCAAAACATGCCCTTTGACTCTTCATTTGCGTTGATCAGAGTCTCAGAATATAATTCATTTGCACCTCTAACCTTGATAGCAGCACTCTCCTCAAACTTAGCCACTTCTTCTGAGAAATGTTTTCTAAGTTTAATTCTGGCAAGCCTACGCTTAAAAACTTTTTACTCATCACAGACAACTTTTCTTTTACCTTTTTACGATGCAATCATTTAATATGATTCAAAGCTTTGCGATTCATTATTAGATTGAAGCGTTGAATTTGGTACGCTCTTCGTTTTGGCTTGCCCCCACGGGTGTCATGCGGGCATCCAATTTTAATTGCATGTCATATTCAACCCCACTCTTGTCTTAGCTAATTTTAGTTTGTGCCAGACAGAGGAGTTATTATCATACGTTGATTCTGGTCAACTACTTTCGTTTTGGCTTACCTGCACGGATGTCATGAAAAATATCCAACTATGGGTAAGTGCCTTTCATAACTTTAAAGCTTATCAGCTTGTGTCTCCCCTTTGCGCTGATAGTGGAGTTTTTATTATGATTTTTTTTAATAATCATCGCAATGTTTAAAATGGACGCATTTGCCCGGAACACAGCCACCCCCAAATTTAGAGAGTGGTAGGGTCCTTGCCAAGAAGCTAAAAACAAACTTGTTCATAAATGCAGTAAAAGAGGTTTGAGCAGAGGTTTGCACATAATAAAACTTAAGACTGTCAAATTTTGAAGAAGCTACTTAAGCGAGGTGAGCCATGCGACGTTTAGTTAGAGGATGTAGTGAATTTACCAAGTATCATCATGGATGCTAATCTATCATTGCAAAAGAAAGTAAGCGGACAAAAGAGAATTTCAAAAGGATAACGCATAAAAGATAACAAGAAAGAAACATGCGAGTAAAATATCAATTTTGTCAATAATTTATCAATGCAAAAGAAAGTAAACGGACAAAATAGCCATGCGTTGAATGATGGAGAGGATTCTTCTTTCAAAATAACACACCAAGAGGAAATTCTTATCGCACCTATAAGGAGCAAACACAACACCATATCCAAGAAAAACAATCGCAAATCCAAAACAACAATAATCAAATAAATAAACTAAAGAAGTTAACTAGGAAAGAAAAGTAAAGAGAGAGTAGAAGACGTCCCTGGAGAAATTGGAGTGAAATCACCGCAAAGACCCTTCCATGCAGAAGATTGAACTCGGCTGCTTGGGTCAAGGAACTCATTTTCTCGATCATCGAAACTTATAGCAATCATTGGCTGCATGGTGGTTACGATGCTCCTAAAACTGCTTCCAGCTCATGAGACAGATAGCCTTTCAATCTCAGGGTCAATATTGAATTCGGATGCAACACCTTCACTCACATATCGTTTGTAACTTGGTCGCGCAAGCCACAATACGCCTAAGATCAAAAGGGTGCCTGTCAAAATACAAAACTTAACAAACTATTAGCTGCCAAGTCCACGACAACGACACCAAAAACTTGGTGAGAGGACAATCTCTTTTGATATGCGTTGATGGTCATGTATTGGACTGAAGAGTATGCAATATGCATTAATCATATATGCGATGACCATGCGTTCCTGTCACAAGTTTTCTTGCTTTCTCGCAAAGTATAACAAGAACGCAGGTTTCTCGGGATGATCTGAAGTTGAACACAGGGACTTGTAACTAAATGATGTTCGTGAAGTAATGCGTTTGAGGTGGTGAATGAAAATGAAATGAATGAAGTTAAATTGCTTTGCCCTACTCCTACTCCTAACTAAATAGATTGAGCAATGGAAGTTTAACTATGAGAATTGGTACAGATGTGGCAATTGTTAACATATAATAAGGTGCATAGAGAAATAGAATTATGGAGGGAATAAATTCAGTGCATCATTATGCTTGGTCGCAAGAGTAATCCTAGCATGCCATACTAATGCATTGCACACCTCTTGATGGTCAGATACATGCTTATATCTCTATAATGCATGGTTGCATTGAGCATAAGATTGTTCCTATCTCTAGGAACACTGCTTACTTTACTTAGTGAGTTCTACTACTTACCCTTTTGGGCAGTTGGTTATAGCTACTCAGCTTATAAACAAGCATTGTGGTAGCTTTACACTAAGCAAGGAGGATTGACTCACTGTACTCGCGTAACGCAGCTCTCGGTGGTTTGCTACATGTGTCATATCTTTATGCCATATGATTGAGTATGCGATAACTTTTGTAATCAACACTTAACTAAACGATGATAAAGAAGAAGAAGAAGATGAAGACGGTGTTGAAGTAACTAAAGAGATACATTGATTACAAAATGTATTAATTTCTTAAGCCAAAATGCAATACAATATAGAGATAAGAAGAAAGGTGGAGGGCTAGATGTAGACAATCTCTTGCTACCATCCAATGTACGTTAAGGCTATTGGTGGTGCCAGCTGTTATGGAATCCGAAGATCATCCGCTCAGGATGGGTGGTGGAGAAGTCTCTCTTGAGCTCTATCTCCGACGAGGCCCTGATCGTCACTCGGAGAGGGTTGTGGAAGTGAAGAACTATAAAAGAATGTCTTGCTCATGCTCTCATCTGTGATCACAAAAATCTACCTAAGACAGAGACTCGGATGGTTTGAAGTTGGGCTACAAGGCTCTATTTATAGAGCTCAAATGCCGACAACATTGGTAATCCCACTCTAAATCATTGCCACTTCTGACTCGGTAGGTGAAATGTCAGCATCACCTTATCTTGTTAATATTCCCAAGGTATGCATTCATGACCGTTTCTTCTGAAGTATCAACGCATTCCACCCACCTTACGATCAACCTTCTATCACGGTTCTTACTCTGTAGCTATAGCATTCCATGCGACGAACTAGTCTTCATTATGATTAACACATGCTATGAACTCTGCGATAGTCTGGGATCAACGCATGCGATCAATTCCTTCAATAGCTACAAAAATAGAGATTTTGTTGCAGAATAACACATGATATAGGGTTAGCGAGTATTTTCAGTACTGGTCGACGTAAGCTCACTTTTCCACATGAATTCTTAATATTATCAATGCATATTCTGCTCATCAGCCCTCATAATTCTAAGTAAAAGACTACAATAGCTTTTTCTACAAGCTATCAACTAACTTATTGCTTCTAGGTGACTAAGACAAGATTATATGTCATGTATCAAACGTTAATCAAAAGCTATAATTATAAAATTTTCAAGAATCCAATAATATAATCATATCAAAAGGAATAAAATTGAATAGAACAATTACAATAATATACTTTAAAAACTCATAAATACATCAAAATAAGAAAAAAATCCTAAAACCCAAGCTAGAAACGAATATCTTAGCCCATAATATTTATGAATAATGCCTAATCGTTCTGATACATTCTCAGACTAAAAGAGAAGAAAAGAGGAGGAAAATCAATGTGGGAATCGACTAGAATCGGTAGATCGACGAAACTCTAGATCTAGGTGACTAAAATCAGTATTTATAAAATTTTGGTAGCATCACAGCGCTGATAGAGATCCTCGTGCGTCTGAGTTCAGAGTGTTGTGGTGCCATAGGGTAGTATCGTGACGCTGTACCAAATTTGGTGCTACTGGAATAGGTGTTGGTGCTTGCACCGTTGCGTTGTGCACTACGCCTCCAAGGGCATTTTAGTCATTTTTCTCTTCTCTTTCCCAGTTGATGCAATTAAGCTCCATTTTGGCCTATTTTAACTCCATTTTGTCACTAATGCCCTATTCTACCTCTTAAGTGCTTGAAACTTATAAAGTAACCAAATAAACATATAAAATCCAAGAACAAACTCGAATTAAGTAGAGCTAGGTAGCAAATTTTCAGTGCTATCAAATAGTCTCAACTTAATTCTTGATCATCCTCGAGCAAGGTAGAATAAAACACACAGTCATACAAATAGTATGCCCATTCAAATTGCTTGGTTTGTTACTCAAGCCTCAACAGTCTCCTAGGATCTAATTTGCAATCAACAATGAAATAAATTTATAATCAATCAATGAAACATAATTTAAAATTAATTCTAGAAGTATTCGTATAAGAGTGAGTTTGAAGCCCTTCTAATTAAGTTCTAGTAGCCTGAAATGGTTTTAAATGGCCTTGGATTTGTTTTCCCTCCACACTGATTCCTACACCAACTATCAAGTATCAAAACAATCAAAATGGTAATACTTCGACTAAGGTGCTTGAAATTTAAATTTTGAGATCCCTAACTGCAGGAAACTATACCCACTCTTTTCTTGCAAGTGTCCTAACTAATCATAGCATGGTAACTCTTTCTACCCCTAGTCACGCATAATAGTACATGTTCATTTTTTTTCTTCTTTTTCATGATATTTTATTTTTAGTGAAAATATATTAACTGATTTTTTTCTTTATAAAAATAGGCATATAAATAATTTTCTCCCTCAGTATTACATTACAACCTATCATGCAAGATGCTTTCTAATCAGTGGTGCCTATCGAAGTGACAACAAAAGTACAAGCTAAGTAATATGATTCTAAGTATGCAATGCCTAATGTAAGTAGACAAAGAACTTGAGCAGGCATGAGTAGAAAGAAAATTTTTCAAAAATGGCTGAAAATCACGATTATTCATATCAAACATCATTTTATACAAATTAAAATCGCAAGGGTGTGCGTCATAGACTAGTCATCATAACAAACCACTAAAAATGAGCAAACATGCATACAAAGCACATAAATAAAGTAGCTTGATTCTCAAGGGCTCTAGCTAAAATACAGATATACCCCACCCCCAACTTAAAATCTAACATTGTCTCTAATGTGATAAATAATTAAAAACAAGGGACAAAATGAAAAGGGAAACAAAAATCTTCCCTGAAATTTTTGGCACATAGGTTGGCAGAGATATCTGGCTCATGAAAAATTAATTCTTACCATCTTCTCATTGAACTACAAAAACCTAAAGATTGAGAAATATAGAAACAATTAAGCTCAGATAAAAATAAAAATAATAGAAAATAAACATATACTAAGAAAGCAAGTAAAAGGTAAATCATGGCTACCTCCACGAAGTGCAATTGTTTAAGGTCAATATGCTCGACCAAACTCGCCTTCATCATCTATATTCATCAAAGACCACTAGGTCTCCATCTCCCACCCCCGACTTGGGAGGTTGGCCATTATCCTGAAAAAGATAAGTACTAAAACACGAAGGATCAGTGGGGGAAAAAGAATGAATCATAAAAAAAATTTCAATTTTACCTCATTGATCAATTTGTAGAGACCCTTTGTCCACATCGATGGCAACCTTAGTTGTCTTAAAATAGGGTCTTCTTAATAAAAATAGATAAATCTTGGGGGAGGGGGGGGGGGGAGGAGCATTCACATCAAGAACGTAAAAATCAGCATGAAATGTTAGACCATTAACTCTAACCAACATATCTTAAAAATCCTAATGATATTGACAGATTCAAGTGGCTAGATTTAGCATTTAGTTGTAGATTAGTGAGAGTGATAGAGAGAAAAAGAGAGATCGGGAGATCAGCAGTGCAAATCTACTACTGTGTGGGTTAAAGTGAGTATGATGGGGGATAGAGTGTTGGGTTGTATGTTCTAAAACTCACAGTTTGTAATCTTTAAACATATTCTATTTTTTAAATTAATTAATTTTATATAAATATTAATTATTGAGTTAATATTTAATAAAATTAAATTTTCATTTTGAAATTCGATTTCAAATTAATAATTGAATTTTGAATGAAATTCAATTTAAAAAAAAGGATGAAAAATGAAAAATGGAAGTGAGTGGGTTATTCCCACTTCTTCCATTTTATTACACCTAATCTCCACCCAAATTTAGATGAAATGGTGTCATCTTCTCTTCATTTCTATTTTGCATGTGTTGACATGATAAAATGAAGATTTTTACAGCAAAAATGGGATGTTATTGGCTTAGTTAAGAAGAAATAATTCTTCATTTTTTATGGACACCAAAACCTCACCTACTGTTGAAATTCCCTTGAAACAATTCTTATTTTAGATACCACAATCTAATCTAAGGCTAAAAGATAGTAGGGAAGACACTTGTAGTGGTCTGCAAGCTGTTGGTGAGGAGAAATTAGCTAGAGATTATAATTAATTTGAGTTCTAAAAAGGTTGTTCTCTTTAAACCCTATTTTCTGTCTTTTAGAACATGCATGCTTAATTTTGAAAATTAATGTAGTTAGAGTGCTTAAGATCTTAATTGTTTCTGCATGTTGATTGTCAACACCATCAATTGGTATCAGAGTATAATTTAAGCACTCAATTAACATTAATTTTAGTTTTGTGAGTATTTTTCATAAGGTGTATGAAATAGATGCTGATATGGATATATTACAGTTTTGACATTATATTTCTCTTCAATTATGTTGTAATTGTTTCAATTGGCTCTTTGTTTATAAGTCTTAATGTGTGATTAAGAGTCTGTAAAATTGTTAAGAGTCAATAGAGTTGTAGTTATGTTGGAATTGAAGAAAGAAGCAAGCAAGCATAGTAGAAAATTAGCAGTTTTTGCTATTGTCCTTGCAGCATTGCAACACTATTCATCAACCATCTCAGATGAGGTGCGTATGGCTCGTGGCAGTTCAGGTGTTACATGGTTCAGCCAGTTCGAGCCTATTTGGTCCAGTTTAGCTGGGTTTTAGACCGATTTTGCCATTTTCGTGCCTTGGAGGTTCGGTTCGAGTAGTTTGGAGTCTGTTTGGGCGGTCCGAAAGCGGTTTAAGACTGCTTTTAATTATTATTGTAATAACTTAGCTAGTTTGCTTGCTTAGGATGCCAAAACTAGTCCATATCAATATGTTTAATTATTTATGCATTGTGGAATGTATGTTATAATTAAATAAGTATTGTATGTGCATATAGTATGTCATATAAATTTAAAATTGCACCATAGGAAGCATGTATCATGCATTGAAAGCATGTTTGTTATAATATATAGTTATGCATGATCTAGGATTTCATGTGTTTAATATAATTTGTTATATTAAATTATGAAATGCTGGGTGTACATTATGGATGGAAAAACATATCTATAGTTTTATAAAGTGTTATAAAATGAATTAAACTTTTAAAATCTATAACAAAGATAAGATGCACTCATCTAGGGTAACAAATAACAACTTGTTTTAATTAGTTAAAAGAGGTCATTATCTTGTAAAACTTTATTTATAAACTCGCCCGGGCTAAAATCCTGTCTAAGGCTTGAAGTACTTAAGTTGATAGTTTATGGAACATCTGCTACCTAGAGACTTTAGCCGATTCTTGAGCATTGTTAACTCGATTTTATGAGCATGCGTGAGCTAAATGAGGTAATAAATTGGTGTATCACTTAGACTATTGGGGTATATGTCGTAAAGCCTCATAGTTGTATGTTAGTTGAATCAATGGTTTATTGATTTTATATTACTTGTACAATAATCCATTAACTTAAGATCCAAGGTTATCTGATGTAACTTAAACATGTATGTGGAGACATATAGGTGGATCATGTTTAAGTGATAACCTAAATGGTCTGTAATATATGGATAAGATTGGGTGCCTTATCCTGGTAACACTACTGATAGGACCTGCTTTGTAATTGTTACAATTGTTGTAAAGTACTACAAATGACCTGATCCTGATCATTCTTACAAATACATGTGAACGGGGTTATCTTATACAAAATAGTCTGTATAAAGATCGGACCACGCAATGTTAAGTCTCTCTTTATAATGTTGTTACTAGGAGAGACTTACATTTCACCAGGATGACCATAGGTGACTTGAGCTTAATCCTGAGTGAGTTTTGAACTTCTACCTACGAGAGTGATCCTTTAATTTGTATGTGTGGGAGTGGCCAGATTCACCAACTCAATAAGCCTACCATTTTGGAGATTCGTCTGATTGGGGAGTTAGGAACAAAGTTATATAAGAAAAAATTCATTCTTTCCTTATAGTTAGTGTAAGAAGATAAATTGCTCCATGAGACATCTCACCCTCTCTTGGCCTGAGAGGGGTTCAGTCATAGTTGGACTATGACTAATTATTCATTAGAGGGATCAATGCTACTTAAAGAGCTAGATGTAACTATAAGAATAAAACGATAATTTGGACCCAGCTAAACTTATGAGCAATTTGTGAAAGGTCAACACACTATTGATAGATTATCTCCAATGGACACAAAAATATATCTATAGTGTAAAGAGTCAAGCTGTCGATCTTTCATGAAGTGTCCGATAAGATCCCTTATAGGTCTATAAGATCCCCTCGTTAGCTGAAAGAGAACTGATGAGAGTCAAATTAATTTTGGTTTAATTTGAATTTTTCAAATTAATTAAAGAGAATTAATTGTATAAGATACAATTAAATAATCTATATTTATACATTATACAATTTTATGAGAGAAATAAATATTTGGATATGATTAAAATATTAATTGTATGAAGATGATTCATATAAAATCTAAATGTTAAAATTTAATGTGAATACGATTCATATTAAATTTATATAGTTTTATGAGAAAAACAAGTATTTGAATATGATTCAAATATTGATTACATAAATATGATTCATATAAAATCTATATATTAAAGTTTAATGTGAATATGATTCATATTAATTTTATAAAATTTTATGAGTAAAATAAATGTTTGAATATGATTCAAATATTAATTATGTGAATATGATTCACATAGAAACTATATGTTATAATAATATAAATATGATTCATATTAAATTTATATTGTTTGTTGAGAGAGATTGTTATTTGAATGTGATTCAAATATTAATTTATATGAATGTGATTCATTATAAAAACTATAGGTTAAAATTAATATAAATGTGATTCATAGGGAAATTATTTTAAATGGTAAAACTGTTGAAAATATTTACAAGATATAGCAAAATTTTAGAACTATAAATGATAGACGTTGATAGATACTGATAGACTTCTATTAGTATCTATAAATGTCAATGATAGACACCGATAGAAGCCTATCAGTGTCCATCAATATCTATCATTGATAGTTCTAAAATTTTGCTATATTTTGTAAATATTTTGATTCATTTTTCTATATTTAAAAATAACCTGTGATTCATATTAATACCTTAGATTATTTGAGAGAATAATAAACTATGGTTTATGTTATATGTGATATAACATATAGTTTGTATATATATTAAGTGGTTTATATATATATATATACACACACTAAATTCAAATTTTTGAATTTGAATTTAATTTAATTATTATTTGAGGGGAGGGAGTTATAACTCATTTACCCCTTATTTCTCTCCCTCTCATGTAACAAATTGTAGGAGGAGAGAAAAGGTCCTTCACTCTCTCTCTCTCTCTAATTCACCTTCTCTCTGAGTTTTCTACATAATGATTATGATAGAAAACTCTAGCAATCTTCTCCTTCCCTCATGCCAAAATTAAGTGCAAGCTCACACCTCTACACGATTTTCGTCCTTGAGAATAACGGGAAAGACCCGATGGTGGTGTTTCATTGTAGTGTTCATGAGATTAGGAGAAGACGACGCGAATTAGAGAGGAACGCAAAGAATTAGTCTTCAAAGGTATGTGATTCCCTTTATATCTTTCTTCTCTATTTCCTTGCCATAGTAGTTAGCATACTTAAGTTTATGTTTTTTCATGCTTTCCATCATTCTGAATTATGTGGTATGTTAAAACGAAATCTAGAGACCGATGCATCCAATTGCTTCCGTTGTAGGAAATTCTGATCCCTTCAATTTGTATCAGAGCAATCTTGAATCTCTAAATTTCGTTTTTGAGACTTTAATTCAAAGTTTTGGTGGGTGCATGATGCATTTTGAATGTATGGGTTTTTGCATATTGGATGGTTTCGACATTGGTTTAGAATTTACTGCTTTAAAGGTATTTAAAGTTGTAATTTCCTGGTGTTTTGGGCGTTTAGATTCATGTAATCGAGTTTGTAATTATCCGTGTCATTCGTGATGGAATTCTGGCTTCGATTCGGTGAATTTGTTGAGCAAGAATGGAGCAAATTGAATGAACGAACGAAGTAGAGCAGACTTTCTGCCTTACAACGTCGCAACGCTCCAGCGTGGCCCAACACGCAGCAACATCAAAGCCAACTTCAAAACACTAGCATCAAAGCGTTATGATGCTTTGGATGGTCCACGTGCATCAAGAAACATCTAGATTGTGGATTCAGGCCTCCCTAGAGGTTTCTTTGCATTTTTTCTGTTTTTAGTTATTATTTTATAATAATTAATTATTTATTGTATTTTCATTAATTAAAAATTAATATAAGTGTTATATTAATTTAATTATGTTTAGGATGCCAATTTTGGTCCAATATTGTTGTTTTGTTTAATTTACATATGATATATGATTTTAATTATTTATATGTCATAATGTATGTCATATAGTATTATTTAAAATCCCACCTTAGGATAAACATGCTTCATGCATCACATTTAATATAATATAAGAGTTATATTATATGATTGTATGAATATTTAAGCATGTTCATGTAGATAAAGGTTATATTTAAATGCATGATTATATAGTTTCATTAATTAATATCAGAGTTATATTTTATTAATTAAAAGCATGTTCATATATCATGTTTATAATAGTTATAGTATATGATGGCATGACTATATAGTATGCATGTATTAATTTTAATATAAGAGTTATATTAATGTATATTTACTATATGATTTTCTTTAATATAAGAGTTATATTATGTTTTTTTTAATGAAAATGAAAAGTATTGAGCATGACATTACTTAGGAATATAAATGTTATATTCGAATGAATGTCGCGTAGATGTTTGTTATAGATTTGGTCCACTCATTAATTTCATAATAGTTATATTATTAATGACTTAGACTTAAAACCTAAAATGAAGAGTTGCATGTAAACATAGGTAAAAAAATTGATTTTAAATAGATTAAAATTAATTGAGATAGATTTATATGGACATATTTCTAATACGATTAGAAATAGGTTTAATCTTTTAATTCATTTTAATAGGATTAAATTGGTTCGAATAAAAAATTAAAATTGTAGCAAATGTATCTATAAAGGACCAGAACACCCCTACCTGACAACTAACCTGGAAGGTGAATTAGATAAATTTGTTACAAGCATGCAATGAGTGATTAATATTTATTAAAATGTTTAATAAACATAAATCAACGTTGTTAAACTATCCAATATAATTGTTATATTAAGCCAAGTTAACAATTCACTTAGATAAATTCATTAGCCTAAGTAATGAACCCTCATTTGTAAAATACGTAGTGGGAGGAAAATGTTGTATATGATATTTCAATTTCTTTTTAAAGTTTTTCCCTAACCGTGAGATCTATGCTTGGCCTCGAGATACCTTTGCTCGTATCCCCTTATGGATGGTGTTTGCATAGGTCAATACCAAGGTGAATGGAGAGATTGTTTATAGTAAGTGGGCAAGGGAAGTGTGTCAACACATCTCACGGTCTCTTTCATCAGTTTGCAGTAAACTTTCATGCTCAACCTTGAGACACCTTTGCTTGTGTCCCCCTACAGATGGTGTTTGCATGAAATTTTACCCAAACTCCAGAAATTGATAAGATTGTTTTAGTTTTTGTCCCAATCGATTTTTTTCTACGATTGGCTCATTAAGGCAGTACTTTAGAATCTAAAATAGGAATAAAGAGTTATTCTGGTGTAATGTTTGGTTGAGAATGTCTCAATCCAGTGAAGGAATGACTACTGCCCTACGGTGACTTTTGTTCTGACTCACTGAAGTATCATAACAATAGAAAGTTTACATTTATATGAATGAGATTCATATTCAAATTCATGAGTTTATCTTTAAATTTATTTGCTAAATCAAAATGGATAATAGATTGCATAAAGTCGATTAACATATTTTATATAATTGAAAGTTATGTCATTTTCTCTAAAAGTTTTAGTTACCGATATAAGTCAAAAGTTTTGATGAATATATTACATTGGAAATTTCATCAACGCATAATAGTAGTGTAATTTAGTCTTTTAGTTTAGGAAATATTTTCAAAAGAATTGTTGTCGTTTCATGAAGTGTTCATGAATGAACTTTGCAGTGATAACTTATTGTAATTGTCTACATAACATATGATGTGTCTAAACATGACAAAACATATTGTATGTTGGAGTCATGGGAAGCTAAATGACCTATAAAGTTAAGTATCATTGGGGTTCCAAGAAAATTATAATGACCAAAGCTAATGAGGAAAAAGTTTCATAATTAGTTTGGAATGTTAGTTGTTGAGGGATTTTGGAAATGTCTCAAAAAGAAGAAAAAAGAGAACAAGTAAATCTAATTTACTAAGTTCATGGTGAAGAATATAGATTCACACCTTGATAGTTGAATAATGATTCACTATCAGAATTTTTCTTCATTACAATTTGATTCTAAATCTTGGTGTATACTTATTTATGTAGAATAGTTCTACTAATTGACAACAGGATGCTCATCTTAGTTAAAGTAGTAGGAGATATTAAAATATTATTTAATTTTGTTTAATATGATGCTTTTATTACCATAAGAGAAATTCCGTTTCTATCCAGATTTATTAATAAATATTTCTTAGCGTAGGAATATTTTTAGTAATAAGGCATGTTTTCAAAAGATGTTTTGAAAATATGTCTAGCTTTAAATAAATATTTTTTTGTGCATTAAATTATGTTGTTGTTTATTTATGCTGAATATGGTGCTTTTATCACCACAAGAGAAATTCAATTTCCACAAAATTAATTACTAAATATTTCATAGCGTATGAATAGTTTTGGTAATAAGTCATGTTTTCAAAATTGTTTTGAAAATATGTTCAGCATTCAATATACACATTTTTGTGTGTTAAAGGTTAACACATTTACTACTCAACTGTGAGAGTATAAGGAATAATAAATCTGGAAATAAAGACAAAGTTTATTCTCCTGAAGGATACATGACTTTGGCTTTTAGAAATGATAATACGAATAATTCTCTAAGAATTAGAGTTAAATTATTATTTCCTATAAAAAATCTTCATTCTCATGCAGATGTGTCATTAAACCTTATTAGATAAGGTTATCTAGCCAATGTGAGACTTTATTTCTTTGACCCAATTGGTCCTATGTTAGAAAACATAAGTCTGATTTCATAGATAATCTATTAATATGATTGATGAGTATTTATGAATAAATGTTTCTTGTTCTAATGCAAATCAGGTCTTATTTTCTTTGAAATTTTCAAAAGAAATTAGACTAAAGTTTAAATCACTTTTGCAAACGTATTGTGATATTATGATCTGATCATAATTAGTACTGGATATTTGATGTACTAAGTCTAATTGAAAAATATGAGATGAGATCTCGACTTGGAGTATTCAGTACAATTTGGGTGAAATTATGCTACAGCAGAAGAAATATGGTCTTGTTCAACTTAGTACATTTTACGTTGTTTGTTGAACTGAGTCCTAATGTTTCTAAATTACACTGATGTTTGACTCCATTAAGGTAATGCGATATATATTGCATTGTTTTAAATATTATTTCTACCAACATGTTTGCAAAACATTGTTATATCATAGAAGAGTTATATAACTTGTTTACGACATTTCAGGTTTTGGGTAAATTGAGACACTTGTGTCAAAACAACCCTTGTTTGCAAAACATATGTTCAAAAGATGCCTAAGTAGTCATTTGGACATTCCAAAGTAAAACGATGTGTTTGTGTGACAAATACTGATTCATTTGAAAAGTTTTAAAGGGTTTAGCATGTGTTGATGAATTTCTTTCAAGTAACACCATGTAATAGTTAACAAGTGTTGTTAACCATTTGTTTCATTTGAATGTCAATTTTTAATTGTCAAACAGATAAGTTTTCATTATAGTGGGAAAGTTATAAGATAATTCGACATTTGCAAAGACTTACTTGAAGTCTTTATTGTCATATAAGATGAAAAAAAATGAAAACTTATGAATCTTTTAGTAGTAAGAGAGTAGTATGGTGACTCAACCCACGCTATGCCTTATTGGAAGTCAAAGCTATCATACTAGATGACAAGTATTGAAGGAAATTGACAAGAAGAGAAACGTTGTTGAAGTCATAAATATGAGATAAGTACTGTACTTGATCTCAATCAATCTTTTGTTAGACTTTCATTGATGAGGCAACCTCAAAGGATATGCATGGGTCTACGGAAAGGAAGCTTGGAAGTGTCGTATATGGAAAGAGAAATCTTCAAAGTTAGACTCTTGGCATTAGGTGAAAACCCACGCTAGAGTTGTTGGGTGAAAATGGACTACAAGTCAATTTTCTACCCAATTTTACAATAGAGTCTTCTGGATTCATTGTTGCATGTGAGATATGTAAAAATGGATACCTTATTTTATGAAAGGAGTTCAAAGCATCTATACAATTTCAAGAAATATTTTGATATAGTATCATAATCAATGACTTTAAGTGATGACAGTGTTATTATACAGAAAAAAAAATATGAAACGTGGATATTTATCTATTCTATATTGATATTTGCTCATTATGAATGAAGTAAAAATCAATATACAAGTTTTGACTGCTCAACCAATTTCAAATAGTTGATTTGAAGTGATTTTGTATATTAGAAGTCCACATACAAATGTTTAGGACACGTTGTTTAATTTGTCTCATGTATCTTACATTTACAAAGTAGTTGTTTAATGTTCAATGCGATTACTAAAGATGGAATAGTAACGTATCAATCTACAATGAAGTTGGTATGTCTAAGAAAAATATTTCCTAAGACACCTCAAATGTTGTGGGGATATCAATTTTACATGAGACTTTATTAATATTTAATATACAATTGGTTGGTTTAATCGGGGAATTCGATGGTATGACCATTGAATGCTGAAAATTAAAACTTACAAATAATGAAAATTCGACGTATATAGCTTAAGATTTGATTTTTTACGAGTTACACTATTTCATATTGGATTTAGAGAAATCCATGTTTTATCCTAGATGGTGTCTATTGGACTGAGCGGCAATATTTTGCTTGTGAAGTAATAATTTGCCTATGTTCAGTGTGTCTTGAGATATTTAAAAGTTGTTTCAGATATAACTTAATCTATTCACTTTATGTGATATGTGATTCAAGGATTAGGTTGGAGACCATATGTATGTACCAAGTGGAAGGAATAACATGGAATGTGGGTACATCTCGTTAGTGAATAGATGATTCTCATTAACATAACTGTTTGTATAATATAAAAAGATTCTCTAGGTTAAAGTGTGAAAGGATCTCCTAGACTGTCTAGGACTACGAGACATGTCTCTAGTGTGCTGGGGCAAGTGGGAGAGCATGTAAGGTATAGTGTATGCCCTAGGATACATGTCTAACTGACTCATATTTCCCCAACTTTAGTGCAAGTGGGAGATTGTTGGGGTGTATGCCCCAAAGTCTCGTAGTTTATGTTAGTTGAATCAATGGTTTATTAATTTTATATTACTTATGCAATATTTCATTAACCTAAGATCCAAGGTTATCTAACATAACTTAAACATGTATGTGGAGACATATAGGTGGATCATGTTTAAGTGATAACCTAAATGGTTTGTAGTATATGGATAAGGTTAGATGCATTATCCTGGTAATACTACTGATACAGCCCGCTTTGTAGTTGTTACGATTGTTGTAAAGTACTACAAATGATCTGATCCTACTCATTATTGTGGAGACATGTCACACTCCCTCCCGAGTTCACCTTTTGAACCCAAAAGGAGGCATGAGGACAACAGATACTACCCTTGTATGAAATCTACTGCACAATTCTTCTAGCTTGCTTAAAATAATAAACTCGCAACGATATTTAAGAAACAACTGAAAGCGTAACTCATTTTGAAAATTAGTTTATACAAGTTCGATAAGTTTTACAAAATTAGCCTTGCCCCAACTACAACTATACTAATGACATTCTAGCTTGTGGCAGACCTCGACTTCTAACAGCAACCTAGACTCTTCTACTACCTGCAAGGAAAACATAAAAGAAAAGCATTACCTGAAAAGCTCAGTGAGTGCCAACAGCTTAAAGAGTCTCTTTCAACTCAAACAAAAAAAACCATATCATATTACGAGGTTAATACTTAAACCTCAACCCTCGAACAAGTCTGTTCTCTGTCCTACCTACACACATGGTAGATAGTTAAAGCTAGCACTTATCTTAACGACTCTATCTCCTATGTGCACATAGATTATTCTCTTATGGGCTTAGAAGCTAGGCCGTTTGGCCCTCTGACCATCCCATTTGAGGTTTCTCGCAGGCTCAGGAACTAGACCTCATGGCCCCTTGACCATCCGTGAGATTTTGCCGTGGGCTCAGGAATTAGGTCTATTAACCCCCTGATTATCTCGGCTAGATATTATTATTCTCGTTCTGGCTACTCATTCACAATATTACCATATAATCTAAAAGATATGCTTAAGACCTTAAAAGAATACCACTCATAGTTTATTTGTAGAAACCCTTTGAAGGAACTCTTATCAAAGAGTACCTCTGAGTGAAAACAAGATCGTTCCAAACTCATTGTAATAGAATTAACGTATTCAAAATCAAACAGAACAACTATGAAATATACATCAAATTACCGGCATGCTTTAAACAATTCAATAATAAGAGAACGAATACATACCAGTTGAAGAACTCTTCTTCACCAAAACTCATTATCCTCCAACGAATGCTCCTCTCGCTCTCGCTGGGAAAGTCCAAGCAAATCGTCCACCAAAAACCCGGTCGTCTACCCACGAACGGACTCCACATGAACATAGCAATAGGAAGGAAACCACCACTTAGAACCCTCCGTATTCTCGGTGTGAGAATTCAGGAGGTGTGGGCTCTGTTAGATTTGGAAGAGGGAAGAAGGAAGAGAAGATTGTATACCACGACTAAGCAAGTGGGAGAAGTCTGTTGTCTATCATATAGACGATGCTTGATCATTTAGGAAGAGGCATACGATTGTTTAGTAAATAGGTCGCAATCGAATCGACAATCGTTTAATAAAAGCTCGGGCGTGCAATCGTTTAGAAAAAAGCTAGATGATCATTTAGCAAATCCTATGCGATCGTTTAGTAAGTTGCGCACGTGTATACGATTGTGCAGAAATGTTGAGCTATTATGTAGGCTCTCGGTTTGCCTATATATACACCAAACGTGAGCGAATACCAAATTTTTGCAAAATGAAAACAATTTTCATTTTATTCTTCAGTTATGAAAACTGAATGTAACTTCCCACTATCACATGGTTACGGAGAAAATACCGGCACAATTATCCCATAATTGTCCAAAAATAAATAATAAATATAATCATATTATATTCATTAACCTATGATTTAATATCACATCAAATGCAACATATGAACCATAGTCTTTTCTCCTCCACTAGATATAAATCATATTTATATCATTTTCCTCCAATTAATATATCTCATACATAAAGTCAATCATATCATACATAATTAACCAGTTGAATCATATCATACATAATCGAACTCCCTCTTGTTAATTTGAACACTTCAAATTGACCCAAAAACTGATTCTCAACTTGAATCCATTGAGCTACTAAGGGACCTTATGGACCTATGGCTCGAAGCTCGAATAGTATGTGAATAGCTGACTAAACTCTTTAACCACAAGATCAACCATCCGTTAACTGTCAGACATTCCACTAAAGACCGACAGCTGCACTCTTCTCACCACAGATATATTTCTGTGTCCATCAGATATAACCAATCAATAGTACGATAACCCTTCATAGATGCTCGTAAGTACATTTAGGCCAATTTACCATTTTGCCCCTATAGTTACATCTAACTCCTTAAGTACCACTGATCCCTCTAATGAACAATACAACATAGTCCTATTATGTGTGGACACCTCTCGGGCCATGAGAAGGTATGTGGCGCCACATTGTTCAAGCCCCAGGATCAACCCTTAAGGGAGCAATCTATCTACTTACCCCTACTTCGGGGAAGGAGTGAATTTCATCTTGTGTAGCTGAGTTTCCAGCTCCCAAATCAGACGAATCCCCAAAGTGGTAGGTTTTAGCCGGCAATCTCGTCACTTGCTCCCGTGCAAATCAAAGGACCACCCTCAAAGGCAGGAGTTCCCAACTCACTCAGGATTGAGGTCATGTTACCTATGTTCATCCTAGTGAAGTGAAGTCTCTGTCATGAACGAAATTATATAATGAGACATTAACACTTCGTGGTCCGGTCTTATACAAACTTCTGTGTATAGGACGCCCCCACGTGTCTGTCTCCACATGAATGATCAAGATCAGACTATTTATAGCAAGTCACAACATTTGTAACTATTCTATAAAGAGGGCCGCATCCGTAGAGTTACTAGGATAAGGTATTCCTCCTATATCCATATACTACAAACCATTTTGGTTATCACTTAAGACATGATCCACCTGTATGTCTCCACATACATGCTTAAGTTACAAACGACAACCAAGTATCTTAGTTTATTAGTTTGTGGTAAAGCAAATAAAACATCCAATGTTCATAGACAAAATTAAAGAAAATATCATATATTATACATCACAAGCGTTTGTTCAAAACTGTGTTTACAAACTATAGGACACGAGAGTTTAGGGCATCATCTCCAAAACCCTTCTATCCTCGCAAGTTCCCTAGTTCCTTCTGGCTCCCTCTTCGAACCTTAATTTCCAGATTCATTTTGAAGCTCTGATTATGCATTATTCCAGACTTTATTTTGAGATTCTTCCTTCTACGAACTTGTTTAGAAATATCTTAACTTACCTTAAAATATAAGCTTCAAATTCCAACTTAAGAGCTAAGAAACTCAAGATTACTCCACCGTGCTCGGCTGTCACAACTTCTATGAACCCTTCTTGGTTTCCTTCAATTTTGGCAATCCTTCTCTTAAAATTTCCTCACAGTAGCCCTGTAAACTAAACTAAATTTATGAGATTTTTGCTCATGAATCACCTGATTTGCACAAGTAGTTTGGGAGAACTCTTCGTTTGAAGTTGGTGCTGCAATGTTGAATGATCTTAACACCTAGACAGCTTCTTAGACGCAAGGTTGCACCTTCTGAACCCTTGGAACACTTGGTTAACACACGGACTATGTTGATTAATACATGCCCTCTTTAATCGACCCCCTTTGTGATTAATGCAAAGCCTTCCTTCGAAACCCTAAACCTTGCCTTCAATCACTCTTTTTGAGTTTTATTTAAAGGAAGATCGTGTTGTGAGCTAAAATAAAGTCTCATGGGGTATTTATAGGCCTTAGGAAGTGGCTTAGTCATTGACTACAAGCCATAAATGCATGCCACATGGAGTGCATGAAAATCCTAAGTGTCAGCTCCATGCAATGTCCAGCGCAAGGGTCCATGACACCTCCTACTTGCATGTACTTGAGGTGTCTTCTTCATGCATTATCCAATGCATGGACCTCTCTTGCATGCCCTAATATGCGTCCACCTCCTCCTAGGTTGTCTCATGCTTCATTTGGTTTAGCCACGTTCTTTAGTTTGTTGTCAACCCATCTTTGTCCTCCAAGATAACTCACATTGGCGCATTTGACCTAGGTTGGGTGCATAGTTGCTCCAACAAGCCCCTTTCATGCGTCGAACACACCTTCTATGCACCCATGATGGTATTTCTAATGCATTACCCTTTAAATTTTGGTTGTATGGCTCCTCAACTCAACCCTTAACTCAACTCATATCTCCCTCTTGAGCCTCAACCACAAGTATGCACCCATCAACTTCAAATACGAGCCCATGCGTCATTTCATGCACCAATCTTGTCCCTTATGCACCCATCTTGGGTTTTTGGCTCTTCAAAGTGTGATTTTCTTCTGAGGTTCATCTTATGCTTCCATCTTTCTCTTCCAAGGGTCCCGATGAAAACCTTGGATCCTCCTATGCGCCAACTACATCTTCTTATGCGCCAATCATACTTTTATGTGCCAATCCTCTTCTTTTTTCCTCCTTTGGTCTTTGCTTCTTCTTTCCATGCATATTCTATCCTCTACACTCATGGACTTAGCCATATGATCTTCTTTCCCTACTTTCCTTCATGGTATATGCCCATCTATGTGCCCATGAAGTCTAGGTTGCGCCAATTAGCTTATCTTTGCATCCAACCCTCCCTTTTTAGGGTATTTTTTTTCACTTGTGGTGCTTCAAGGCCTTCAACACTTAGTCAATTCCTCTTTTCTAAAGGGCCTTATGCACTCATCAACTCCTCCCATGCGTTGATGAGGTGTTCTATGCGTTCATAAGAGTACCTATGAGCCTATCGTAGCATAGTTCACTCATCTCCCCTCATAGCATAGCTTCCCTTTTTGCCTAACATCCGAGGTTGTCCAAAAATCCTTTAGGGATGCTTTTATGCATCCAAGTTCCTTCTTTTCCCTTATTCTACGAAGTCAACTTCTCACCCTTATAGCATAGCTTAGACACTTAGCCAAATTTTGGGCTCTTATCTTACTATGCTTCTAACACTTAGAAAATTTTCTTCTTCTAAAGCATAGTTTAGAGACTTAGCAAAACTTCTCCTTTCAAAGCTTGTACTTCAAGATACTCTCTAAGGAATCCTGTAAGGGTGAAGGTATCATAAATCCATCCCCCTTAAAAAAAATCTGTCCTCGAAATTAGATCATAACTAACTACATAAACTTTTATTGATTGCTCGTTTACTGATTTTTATAGACTACACCTTACTAGATGCACTTTTATTTATAAACATACAACCCTTGGTATTCTACCAATAGTCTTTCCAAACTTGCTTTGAACTACCTAAATTGTTTGTTGGGCAGTCCTTGCAGTGATGCCCTGGCTCTTCGCATTTTAAACACAGTCGTTCTCTTCATTCTCGATAAGAATTTCTATGACAATTGGGGCAAGGAAGGTTTGTACATGAACTAGTCATTGCTTCTTGGTGTCTAAGGAATCAAAAAAATTATGGGCACTTCTTCACTATATGTCCTTCTTGTTTGCAAATGTAGCAGCTCTTCGTCCCTCCTAGGCATTCTTCCATGTGGTTCTTTCCACACAATGCACAATAAGGGTTTTTCCTTTCTGTGTCCATCTGCTAATAAGTAGATATTCATTCACAACAAAACACAACACAATATTAAAATACTTCATTCACAATAATACACATATATACAAACCAAGTAGTTTATCATACAAATTCAATTAAAGAGTTTAACTTAAGAAAGGTAAATATGCATCTCAAGCTTCTAAAGCCTTCGCTTTCCCTTTATCATCTAGTCTAGATCGAAGGTAGTTTCGCTTGTAATGATCTGCTTCGCCGCAACTATAACATACATTAGTACCCCCATAACATCGTCTCGATTGATACTGCTTACACTCAGAGCACCATGGTTTCAGAGTAACACTCCTGATGGACTCTCTAAGGTATTGAGTGTGTGCTTCCTCCTGTGAAGGTTCTACCTTCATCTTTTGCTTTCTGGAATTGATCTTAGATATTTTCTTCCTTGAAACCTCTAATGTAACCTTCTGACTTTCCTCACTTTAATCTTGGGCTTCTAACTCTGTTGGCCCGACTAGACTGGCTTCCAACCATATTGCCATTTTAACTAGTTTAGAAAACTCCAATCTATTAGCACCGGTGGTTACAGATGTGCAGATTTTGGGATGTAATCCCTTCTCGAACCTTTTGCACCTTTCCTTTTCATCTGCGATTATACGCAGCGTATCTACTAAGCTCGGTGTACTTTTGCTCATACTCGTCTATCGACATTGAACCTTGTATGAGATCCAGGAATTCATTTTACTTTGCATCGTGAAATGTCTGAGGATATAATTTTTCATGGAAAGCTTTGCTAAATTCTTCCCAAGTAAGCTCATCCCCTGCCCTTCTCCTACTCTCTAACATATGCCACTAATTCTTAGTTCTCTTTTGTAAAAAGAATGTAGCCAAAGTTACCTTCCTATCATCAGGGCATCACATCACCTTGAAGCACTTCTCAATCAGCACAAACCAAGCCTCAACACTTTTCAATCCTATGAAAAAAAAAAAATTTGTCCTCCAAATTAGATCATAACTAACTACATAAACTTTTATTGATTGCTCATTTACTGAATTTTACAGATTACACCTTACTGGATACAGTTTTATTTACAAACATACAACCCTTGGTATTCTAGTCTTTCCAAGCTTGCTTCGAACTACCTAAATTGTTTATTGGGCATTCCTTGCAGTGATGCCTGGTTGTTCTCATTTTAAACACATTTATTCTCTTCCTTGCCGATAAAAAATTCTATACAATGGGGCAAGGAAGGTTTGTACATGAACTAGTCGCTACTTCTTGGTGTTTAGCAAATTTCGTCGTGCAGAACTATGTCCTCAACTATCTATTTAGTCTTACCCTTAAAATGGAAGGCTTATTGAGTAATGATGTTGAACCACTTTTACCTAAGCAGATTAAAGGATAATCCTGAATAAACAGGAGTTCATAGTTAGCTCGGGATTAAGATCGAGTTACCTTAGGTCATCGAATTGAAATATTCAGTTTTAACAACAAACGGTCATTATAAAGAAAAGTGACTATTTTGTGGTCTAGTCTTATGCAGACATTTTTTGCATAAGATGCCTCCACTCACATGTCTCCACATGAATATCTTTGGAAACACATCATTTGTATTAATATACAAAGCGAGTCGCATCCATAACATCCTCAAGATAAGGTATTTAACCTTATCCATGTAATTATAGAACTTTTTGGCTATATATGAAAACTTGATCCTCTTTTATGTCTCTACATAAAGTTTAAGAATTCATTTTATAGCCATGGGTAAGTTTATTAGATTTAGTAATGAATTCAATTTAATAACATAATAACATCTTTATTGAAAGAATTTTCAATAAAAGCTTTATTATGAATAGAATATGCTTAATGTTTACAAACTACGAGTTTTAGGACATTCCCAACACAATTCACATGTCTCGTCACAGACATTACTTCATAGAACTTGAAGAATTCAAGATAGCATCGTTGTCATGGGAAATAACCAACCTTGTGCCTTTAAAGGTATTGAATCTGTCAAGATAAAGTTGGATTAAGGTTCTTACAAAGTCCTATCATCCATTAGATATGTACCTGGCCTAAAAAGGAGTTTAATCTCCTTAGGAGAACTTGATAGATCTATTTATAGCTACAAATTGAAGAATGGAATATTGACAGTCTATAAGGATTCGATAGTAAAAATTAAAGGAATCCTCAAGAATGGCTTGTATGTCGTTCTAGGACATGCTATTTTAGGGGAACCAAATTTTGTATCTGAGCAAAAGACAATAAGGCCACTCAATTATGCATAGAAGGATGGCTCATATCAATATAAAAAGGTCTTGATAGCTTGTATAATAAAGGTCTAATTAGAAAATATAGACTAGCGGACGTGGGTTTTTGTGACCACTGTGTAATGAAAAAGTTTACCAGATTAAGCTTCAACAAAGGGACACTCAGAACTGAAGAGAAGCTAGATTACATCCATTCTAATCTTTGGGAATCCTCAAAAGTTCAAACTTATAAAGGAGTAAGGTACTTTCTTACTCTTATAGATGACTTCTCTAGAAAATTATGGGTTTTCTTATTAAAGAGTAAGGATGAAGTATTTGCTAAGTGGAAGAATTTATTTGAGAATTCATCTGTTAGAAAGATTAAGACCCTTAGAACATATAATGGTCTAGAATTTTTTAATGAAAAATTTGCAAAGTTAACAATGCCTAGAACCCCATAGCAGAATGGGTTAGCAGAAAGGTTCAAAAAAACCATATTGAATAAAGTTAGGTGTATGCTTATGAGTTCGAATCTTCCTAAACCCTTTTGGGGAAAGGCTGTTAATACATCCACTTATATCATCAACAGAAGCCCCTCTACTTCATTAGGTTTCAAAACTCCCCAAGAGTTATGGACTGGTACACCACCTAAGCTTGATCATCTAAGGTTATTTGGGTGTGCTACATTTGCACACATTAAACAAGGAAAGTTAGAAGCAAGAGCTAAGAGATGTGTGTTCCTAGGCTATCCTCATGGTGTGAAAGGTTATAGATAATGGTTCTTAAGAGCTAGAGATAAGAAAGTCTTCATTAGTAGGGATGTAATTTTCAATGAGGAGTTAATGCCATGGATAGAATCTCATTCTCAGGATGGTTCCTCCTCTTTTGGAATAAATGAATTTGAGATTGACCTTCAAACCCCTATTGTCACAGTTGATAATGCCATTTCTAGAGAAACTTTTGAAGAATCCTTTGTTACTCCCACTGATACTTAAGACATTTTGAACCAAGGCCAAGAGATTACACATTCAGAGGGTGAGAATTTACCAGTACAAGACTATGTGACTGACACCTCTCATCCTAACCAAAATAATCAACTGACAAGAGATAGAGAAATAAGAGTTATTAGACCACTAGCATGATATGACGAAGTTGACATTGTGAGCCATGCCTTCAACTGTTATAAGGAGAATTCTGCCCCTAAACCAAACACTTGCAAATAAGCAGTCAACTCTAAAAATAGTAGAAATTGGATTGATGTTATTGAACATGAGATAGAGTCGACAAGAAACAACACTTGGAAGTTGGTAAATTTACCACAAAATGAGAAACTAATTGATTGCAAGTGGATTTTTAAGATAAAACTAGGTATCACAGGTTATCAACAACCTCGTTATAAAGTAAGGTTAGTTGCTAAAGGTTTTACACAAGAAAAAGGGATAGATTACAGTGAAGTTTTTCTTCGGTTGTAAGTCACACTTCCATCCGAGTTCTGTTGTCCCTTGTTGTTCAATTCAACTTAGAATTTGAACAAATGGATGTCACAACAGCTTTCTTGATGGAATCTTAGAAGAAGATATATACATGAAGCAACCTCTCGGTTTTGAAGTGGCTGGAAAAGAATAGAAGGTTTGTAACTTGCAGAAATCAATTTATGGACTTAAACAAGGCAATGCAATAGGTGCTTTGATTCCTTCATTACTTTGAAGGGTTTTATGAAATACTCATACGATTCCTGTGTTTATAAGAAGTATGTTAAAGATGATGTTTACATCTTGCTGCTTTTGTATGTTGATGATATACTAATGGCATCTAATGATGTTCAAGAAATTAAGAAGGACTTGGGACCTACCAAGAAGATTTTGGAAATGGAATTGAGTAGAGATAGACAAAGAAACTCTCTGTTTATATCTTTTTCTCACAATTTGAACAAAATTCTAAAATGATTTAATATGGAGAATAGTAAGTCAGTCAAGACACCACTTGCTCAAAATTTTAAACTATATGATGTTCAATCTCCCATCACTCATGAAGAAATTGTTAAAATGGAATCAACCTCCTATGCTAACTTAGTGGGTAGTATCATGTATGAAATGGTATCTTGTAGACTAGATTTGGCTTATTCTATGAGTATTAACAGTTGATATATGAGTAATCCGAGAAAAGCTCAATGAGAAGCATCAAAATGGATCTTAGGGAACACTTGATAAGGGGTTGATCTACTCCAAGTATGTTGATTCCTAGGAAACCTTGACAGGCTATGTTGATTCAGATTATGCTACTAACCCTAATAAAATAAGATCTCTCACTGGTTACATCATTCTTCTTTTTAGGAATGTAATCAGTTAGAAGTCCTCATTGCAATAAGTTGTTCCCTTGTCTTTCATAGAGGCTGAATACGTGGCCCTTGCGGATGCAGTGAAGGAATCATCTTGGTTGAATGGTTTGGTATCTCAGATGCCACCTACTCCTTATACTGTGAATTTGTTTGATAGCCAAAGTGCACTAGCTTTGTCAAAGAATCACAGACTCCATGATAAAACCAAACACATCGATGTGAGGTTCCACTTTGTTCAAGATGCTATCCAAGATGGAAAATTATCTTTGACAAAGGTACACACAACTCATAACATTGTTGATCTTTTAACTAAGGTCATTGCATATGAAAGGTTTGAATACCTTTGCCAGCTTCTAAGGTTAGGAGCCAACTAATTTTGATTCAGAACATTCCGAGTTTGCATCAGAGAGAAGATTCATTTGTTTGACTTTGCTACAGATGTTTCATCAAGAGGGTGATTTGTAAATTGTGATGAATTACCTTTGCTGCCTTTAACTTTACCCTCTTACTTTGCTATAAATAAAAATTAGTTGAGGCTTTTAGAAATAGTTTGTTATAATTTTGTTAAAAGGGATTTTGGGCATATGGCGTAAATTGCATTTTATTGAGCTGAGGATAAATATTCCTCTTCTTTCTTAGCTCTCGGCATAATTTTGAGGCATCTTGCAGAATTGATGAATGAAAATACTCTTGCTCTCTGATTTGAAAGTGGATGTAGTCATCATTTTGAACCACTATAATCCTTCATGTCTCTCTTCTCTGCTCTTCATCTAATGCTTAACGATTATCTTTGTCATCATTCGTTTTGTTTTAACAATGTTCTTATCACAAATTTTGTCTAATTTTCTTTTTTATTTCATACATTTTTTCATATATATTATGACTATTTATATAGTTTATACTTTTTAATATGTAATTGTTCGGATTGGGAATCGATGTCATTAATTCGATTCCAAACCGAAACAAAAGAAAATTTATAATACCAAACTACTCCTATCACTACTAGAATATAGCAACAGTGATAAGTCCGAGTCGATCCGTAGAGAAGCGCGATTGGTTTTGTTAAGTTAATTTTCTAACTAGAGAGATAAATGGAGGGTTTTGGTGTGGAAGAGATAAATGCATGAAATTGAAATAAACGGGTAAATATAATCTAGGATAGGAGTCTTTCTAATTTTTAGAGCAAGAGAGAGTTCCTATGCAATTTCTTTCATTAGGCATCTATTAATTACACTGAATCTGTCAACCCCTCAAACTATTAGAAAATCTAATAGCCCAATTAGCCAATTTTGATAAAAATCCAAACCAGACCTAATTCAGTTTAAAACTTTTCATTCTTAGTGATATACAAATTAAAACTGAAAAGCATTAAGAAAGGGTTCAATTGTTGAGACATACTACAAGTTGGAAAGCCATATCTTATAACATGATTTATTTAGAAAATATTATATTAGGGCATACATACATTTAGTCAGAAAAAGTCTAGGCTTCACACATGTGATCCTAATACGTGCAACTTAATCAACCAAGATTGCACAGGCTATGAAGATTTTGCAAAAAAAGAATTTCAACAAATTAATTTGTTAGAAGAATTCATCGAAACTCTATTAATATTAAAACGAATCTGTCCAAAGAATTCATAAGAGTATAGTTTAGAAAACCTTCAAGAAATTAACATAAGACTCTTGCTTGAAGAAATTAGATAGAGATTACCTCTCAATTCATAGACAAATCAAGAACACGCCTCCAATCCATCAATTACAACCCAAAATAAAAAGCAAAACTAACCTAAAGATACTAAAAATTGAAGGGAATAGAAGAAGAAGAAGTCTGACTTCGGCCTTCATGCATTCGCCTCCAAGAATCAGCATTCATTTGACTTAGGGCTGAGAAGAGGTATATAAAGATATGAACACAATAGTGTTGCAATGCTGATGCGGTGAAAAGGAAGCGTCAGCGTTGAAGTCCAACGCTCACTTGCGCACACTCCATTCCATGTCTGTTAATCATCACAGCGTCACAACGCTCTAAAGAAGTGTTGCAACGCTGACACTTCTGCCTTCAAGCGTTGAAGTCAAGCGTTGAGATGCGTTAGAGTGCTGGCGATGATTTGACTTCGGAGCATCGTGACGCTTGGAGTAGCATTGCAACATTGAGTGCACCGCTAGATACCCACTACTCGCTGCTTGTTAACTTGATACTCGAAGGAACTTTATGGTATTTTGGTAATTTCAACTCCTTTGAAGCTCAGATGTTCAAATCAATACCAAATTGCTTCAAATTAACCCTGTTCTTCACCAAATGATTAATTCTACCTCTTGATTGCTCAATACCTATGAAATAGGGAAATAAACACATAAAATTCAATAACGAGCTTGAATTAAGCTAGGAATAATAGCTATTTTTTAGAGCTATCAAACGCCCCCAACTTAATTCTTGTTCGTCCCGAGAAGGGTAGGAATACACAAAATAGAATTAAAATAATTAAAGACATGCTAGCTTAATTCTCAATGTTGTTACTCCAGTCCCAACAGTCAGTTAGAATGAAATTTGTAATCAAGAACGAAATTCAATTATGATCAATCAATGAAGCACTAGTTTAAAAATGATTCTCGATATATTCATGCATAAGTGAGTCTAGAGTTTTTCTAGTTAAGCTTACATAACTCGGAAAAGTTTTATAAGGTCCTTATCCCGTTTTTCCCCTACACTTGCTTGATTATCGACCTTGGACAAAAAAAAAGGCAACATTAAGACAAGGGTGCTTAAACACACACACAAAACATAAGAGGCATTTCTTTTACCTAGAGGGCTAGCTTTTACACACCACCACCGGGAACTATCACTTTTTTCTCGCGGGCCCTAAGTAGACACGACAGAGGTAGCTCTTTTCACCTCTATCCATGCACACACACACTATTTTTTGTAGGCACATAGGTTATGCCTCCTTTTTTATGCTTTTTCTATTTTTTTCAGAAATGCAACAAATTTGCTTTTCTTTATTTGTTTTCTCTTTTTTTTTTTTTTTTTTTTTTTACACAGTAGCCCCTATGTTATCCACTTTGTATAGTTTTTCTCTAAAACAAACATAGTTACTCCTAAATCAAAGGTCGACCTTTCAGGGTGACAAATGAAATACAAACCAGATAACCCAATTCTAAGTATGCAAAGCTTTAATTTTACAAAACAATGATTTAAAGATGTATGAAAGACAAGAATTTTTTTAAAAAAATTGGCTAAAATCATGATCAGCATGGGGAATGTCCGCATCTCGTCGCAAGGCTCATTTTGAGTTGTGGGTCCAAGTACCATGAGGGAAAGGTGAATAGCAAGCAAGGCTACCAAAGCACATAACATTGTTCGAGCATAGCGCTCAATGACCCCAAGCTAGTTACCCGACAAGTACCCCACCCTCAACTTAAAAATATACATCGTCCCCAATTTATTTTAAGTAAAGCTAAAAAAGAATAAAAAACAAGGGAATAGAAAACCTCCCTTGATAATATTGTTGTGCATGGGATGGTGGTGGTAATGGGCTCGCCTCTTAGAAAGATTCTCACCTCTTCTAGGTCGTCCCTACAAAACAAAAACAAAAGGAAACCTAATCTAGAAAACAAATAAAGAAATCAATAAATTTTTTTCACTTGGCTACCTCAAAGAAGCGCAAATTTTTAACGTCGATTGCTCGATGCGACCTGTCCCCTGTCAAGGCACAAAGAAATTCTTGTATTTCTCTGGTCCCTTCTTGGATGAGTCGATATAGCTCGATAACGCTATAAGGCTCTTCATCTTTTGAAAAGAGCCAGATAGGTCGACTTTTATATTTTTCGTATTAGTAAAAAAAGGTAAAAAGAAAGAATCAGAAGACTCAAGGACTGACTCAACTGAAAATAAAGACTCTGACTTAACTGTCTGGTGAGAACAAGAAGAACAAAACTAAAAAAATATACAATATACTAGATGGTAGAACAGGGTGAGGCTTTTCAACCTCTAACTCCATCACCTGGAAATCGATGAGTTTAAGCTCAGATTCTCCATAGTCCTCACAAACTAGATCTAAACATGGCATGCTATCCTCTAACTCATCCTTTATGTTGACATAGATTAACTCATCACTGCACGCCTCGGTGATTTCATAAGATGTGTATAGCAAGGGTTTGCATCCCTTCTCAACTGAATTAGAAGGTTGAGGGACTGAGTCTCTCAAACTCTGAAGATCAGCTCCAACCTCAATTTGAAGACAAAAGCTCTCCTTGAGGTCGCACATCTCCTGCTAAAATCCAATAATTATAATAATAAGTTGTCTAATCACATCTTCTGATGACATATCTGAGTCAGCAGTATGAGCATGCATCGTCATGTCAAATGTGGTAGGGGGTGAATCATAGTGGTATTGGTCTCATCTTATGGAGTAGTCATGAGCATGCATCGTCATGTTAGATGTGGCAGGGGGTGAATCATAGTGGTATTGGTCCCATCCTATGGAGTAGTCTTGCGGCGTATGGCTCTACTGCAACTTTGGGCATGCTTGCTCAAGGTGATCAGTCCTACATGCTTACACCTACTGCGTGTTACTTGGAACCAACTGACTAACAAAATAAGTTAACTCAACAAGTTGACGTCGAAGGTTACGAACCTCGTCACTAAGTCTAGATGCTCCACTTGATTACTCCTATCTTTTTTTATGATATCTATCCATGCTTAAAATACTGACACAAAAAGGGAAAAAAATCAAAAGAAAAAGCACACTCTAACTAGAAATTTAACTAACGAAATATCAATGGCTTCCCTGGCAATGGCACCATTTTGTTCGGATCGGGAATCGATGTCATTAATTCGACTCTAAATCAAAACAAAGGATAATTTATAATACTAAACTATTCATATCACTACTAGAACGTAGCAACAATGGTAAGTTCGAGTCGATCTATAGAGAAGCACAATTGATTTCATTAAGTGAATTTTCTAATTAGAGCGTAAATGGGGGGTTTTGGTGTGGAAGAGATAAATGTGTGAAATTGAAATAAACGGGTAAATGTAATCTAGGATAGGAGTCTATCTAATTTCTAGAGCAAGAGAGAGCTCCTATGCAATTTCTTTCATTAGGAATAAATTAATTACACTGAATCTGTCAATTCCTCAACCTATTAGAAAATCTAATAGCCTAATTAGCCAATTTTGATAAAAATCCAAACCAATCCTAAAATTTTTTTGATAAAAATCCAAACCAATCCTAATTCAGTTTAAATTTTTCCTTCTTAGCGACATACAATTTAAAATTGAAAAGTATTAAGAAAGGGTTCAATTGTTGATACATACTACAAGCTAGAAAGCATATCTTATAGCATGATTTATTTAGAAAATATTATATTAGGGCATACATGCATTTGGTCAGAAAAAGTCTAGGTTTCACACATGCGATCCTCTTACGTGCAACTTAATCAATCAATATTGCATAGGCTATGATGATTTTGCAAACAAGAATTTCAACAAATTAATTTGTCAGAAGAATTCATCGAAACTCTATTAATATTAAAACAAATCCATCCAAAGAATTCACAAGAGTACAATTAAATTAACTAGAAAGCCTTCAAAAAATTAACATAAGGCTCTTACTCGAAGAAATTAGATAGAGATTACCTCTCAATTCATAGAAAAATCAAGAATCAACCTCCAATCCTTCAATTACAACCCAAAATAAAAAGCAAAACTAACCTAAGGATACTAAAAATTAAAAAGAAGAAGAGAAGAAGGAAGTCTGACTTCGACCTCCATGCATTCACCTACAAGAATCAGCATTGATTTGACCTAGAGTCGAGAAGAGGTATATAAAGATATCAACGCAGCGTTGCAATGCTGATGCGACGAAAGGGAAGCATCAGCGTTAAAGTCCAACGAATGGTCCAATGCTCACTTGCACGCGCACTCCATCCCATGTCGTCAATCGTCGCAGCATCGTAACACTCTAAAGAAGCGTTGCAACGCTGACGCTTCTGTCTTCAAGTGTTGGAGTCAAGTGTTGAGATGTGTTGGAACGCTGGCGATGATTCAACTTCGAAGTGTTGTGACGCTTGGAGTAGCGCTGCAATGCTGAGTCCACTGCTAGATACTCACTACTCGCTGCTCACTGACTTGATACTCGATGGAACTCGATGACATTTTGGTAATTTCAACTTCTTTGAAGCCCGAATGTTCAAAATGAACACCAAATTGCTTCAAATTAACCTCGTTCTTCACCAAATGATTAATTCTACCTCTTGATTACTTGATACCTACAAAATAGAGAAATAAACACATAAAATTCAATAATGAGCCCGAATTAAGCTAGAAATAATAGCTCTTTTTAATAGCTATCAGTAATCTAACAATATAACAATAAATATTTGTTATATAATCGGTAATATTTTGAGATATTGTGAATTTAAATTAATTTTCTTAGATTATTAGATTTTTTCCTTTAATTTTTGTATTTTAGTTTCAAAATTGACACAATGGAGAAGATAATTAATCTAAATTTATTTGATAAGCTTTTGAAATTGGTAGATTTTTAACTTGGGATTATAATTATATCCATTTAATATCTATAAATTGGTATATTTTTCAATTTTTCGTTTTTTATGTTTTTAAGTTTTGTAAGTTTGTGCTTTTAATATTGCTTTTAATTTATAAGTTATAATTATTACTTAGGTTCATCTTGTCCTATAAAAGGGTGAGTTACTATGTATTGAGAGTATCACAATTTTGTATACCATATTTGAGTACTACAATTTTAGTATCACATTTCTTATACAACATTTTGTGTATGACCAATTTTTTCCTCCTTCAATAAGTTTGAATTTCACTCTCATGTTCATTTCTTCTCTTTGTTTAACATATATTTAGATATTGGTTTGCTTCCACAATATTTATTTATTTTATTTTTCTCAACAATGGTATCATAGCTACTTTGATTTTTTTCAACAGTGGTATCAGAGCCTTAGATTTAAAGGCCTGTGATTTTGTAGTTAACATCTGAAGTCTCAACATTTTAACTTTTGATGTTCCTTCATGAGCCACAACAAAAACATTCCATGCTTTTTTTTTGCAAAAACACAAGTGTTAATCAACCTGAAGATATTCTTTTCAACATCATTGAATATGACATTTAAAGCACAGGAATTTCCTAGAGAGGCTTCATCCTCAACTTCAAATTATTCTACCTCAGGTTTGAGTTCGTTTCACCTTTTGCATTTGTAACTTGAGGGTGAGACTAACCAATAATAACAGATTTTAAGAATTTGTTGTCAATGAACTTCAGAAAAGTTGTTGTCCTTGTCGTCCAATACACATAATTTGTGCCATCCAACACAAGTGGACGCAAGGTAGAGCTATATTCTTTTATTCCTTCCATAGTCATACAACAAGATCACAACATCAGAGATAGTTGTGACGTGCTCTGATACCAATTGAAAAATAATATGGAAGTACCTATCACACATCAAATGATATTATGAATTGTTGAGATTTATGTCTTAAAGCCTCGTAATTACTTAGTTGATTAATTTAGTTATTAAATATGCAATATTAAATTCTATTAATTGTAAAAATCCAAGGTTATTATATGTATTATTGAATAATATGTAGTTGACATACAATGTGGATCATGTTCAAGAAATAACCTAAAGGTCTATAGTAGATAAGGTTGAGTGTCTTATCTTGGCAACACTATGAATACGGTCACTTAGTTACAAATGGTTTGATCCAAACTATTCATGTGGAGACATGTGAGTAGGGGTATCCTATACAAAGAGTTTGTATATGACTAGATCGTCAAATAAAATCTCTCTTTATAAATTCGTTAATTAATGAGATTAATATCTCATAGGATGATCATCTGCAACTTTGTCTTAATCCTGAGTGATTTATGAACACCTTGTTTGTGAGGTCAATCCTTTGATTTGTGGTCTGAGTTGTCGACTCAATAAGCCTACCATTTTGGGAACTTGACTAAGTGGGGAATTGGGAACATAACTTCGCAAGATGAAATTCACTTTCCCGCATAAGATAAGTAAATAAGTCGTTCCAAGTGTTGATTTTGGGTCTTGAATAAGAGACACTCACCCTCTTATAGGCCCGAGAGGGACTTAATTTATTGTTGGATCATGAAAAAATTGTTCGTTAAAGGAATTAGTGGTACTAAAGAAAAATATGTAATTGCAGGGTGAAATAGATATTTTAACCCAGCTGTAATTATAAACAACTCGTGAATGATCGACTTGCTTGTACTTATTATATCCATGAACACAACTTGTCCCACAGTGCATAAGAATTTAATTATATGTCTATAGTCGTTTGCCCTCTAGTTAATGAATGAATGTTAATTTAATTAAAGAGTTTAATTAATTAATCTTCAATCATTGGAGTTTATATCTATAGATCCATTTGGTCCTCTTGCTAACTCACCATATACCAACAAGGATCAAATAGATTAAAAGAAAGTTTGAAATGTTCAAACTTATGAGGAAAATTATTAGTGGTATTGGATATAATTAAATACATGTTTGATTATAAAGTTTATTTGAATAGGATTCAAATTATAACTTTATAATATGAAAAATTAATTTATTTGGATAAAATCCACATAAATAAATAAATAAATTTGAATGAGATTCGAATCAAATAGATAATGAGAGAATTAATTTATTTGAACAGGATTCAAATAATTAATTATTTAATTTGAATAAAATTCGAATTAAATAGATAATGGAAGATTTAATTTATTTGAATATGATTCAAATAATAAATTATTTAATGTGAATAAGATTCAAATTAAAAAGATAATTTAAAAAATAAATATTTAAATATGATTTAAATATTTGAATCCATTTAGTATGAGATATTAAATGAATAATTATCTTTTAATATTGGATATTAGTAGATAATTAAATATAGTAGATAGTAATTTTAAAATTGATTTAAATTCTTAACATTATTTAATATGAGATATTAATTGGGTAAAAATCTTTTAATATTGGATATTCATAGATATTAATTTAAAAATCTATGTAGATGGGTTATCCTAATAGGGTTAGAAGTAACCCAGTATAGTTCTATAAATAGGGCCCTAGGAAGCCCTCATGGAACTCACCTTTAATCTGTACAAGATTTCTCACCAAGAAATTTCTCCAAATTTTTAGAGAAAGGTTCTCTTAAAATTCTTCTTGCCCATTCTCTCTCTTCTTTCAAGAGTGATTCTCACAAGTCAAATTCTTGTCAGAGTCATAACAAGAAAGATCTCGTGGAAAAAGGAAGACTTCAAGAAGAAGATTACCAGTTCGAGGGGAGGATTTTGCTACAATTGTGGATGGACAAAGGTACGTTACTAAACCTTTTCTTGATAATTTGTATTTTTAATTCATTCAAGGAATCAAAGAACATGATCACACGCTTCCATCAAGATTCAATTCCCTTCATAAATGATGTTACAACATGCCATAGAACATTCAACAACCATAAATAACAAACAAAGTGAACACCAAGAATTCGTAACCCAGTTTAGTTAATAACACCTAGTCTGAGGGATAGTATGCCCAGGAAAGATAGTTTCAGTAATATTGATGATAAGCAATTAGAACATAGTATATATCTATAATGGTGCAATACCATTATAGTGACCTCTGTAGAGCTTAACCACTTAATTGTTTACCTAGGTTCCCCCTAGATGTGAGATTCTCTCTCGGATACTTAAGCTCCTCCTAAGCAATGATATCAGTGAAGACTGTCTTAGGCTCTCCCTAAGACTGAAACTCCCTCTCGGCTAGACTTAAGCTCCTCTTAATTCTTGAGACTCACTGTCACTTGCACTTTATCTTTCCCTTTCGAGCAAAGACCACTTCACTCCTTTAGCTTACGCTCCCCCTAAGCTTAAGAATTTCTTCTTAAGAAGTATACTGATGAATCATACAATTGGCTTGGAGTATGTCTCCAAACTTATAACATCACAATCTACCACACCTTTGAAGATCGACAAAAATAAACACTTGTGACAATAGAACTTTGCAAGAAAAATGAGTCTCTAAATCTTTTTCGTAAAAACTGCCAGCTCTAATCCAAAGACTAGGGGTCATTAAATAAGCACAATGAATACATAGACGGGTAATCCTAATTCCAAAAATCGATGCGTACAGAGAAGGAAAAAATGAACAAAAATACTGCATAAAATATTTTGCATAAACAACATTTCCAGAAAACATTCATTAACTAGATAGGCTGCATGTAGAAACAAACCAACCAATATTTGTCTACCTTGAATAAATATTGGCAGCACACAATTTGTAACAAACATGATGAAAAAGCTCCTCTCGAGCTATAAACTTGCTGAGATATCACTCAACATGAATGATTTTATGTAATCTTCCTTCTTTTCTTCTTTATGGTTGTTCCCACAACTTTCTATCTCTCACTCTTTTGTATCTCCTCATGTTTCCTCTGTACTTTGATGATTATTTGAATGAAGTTGGACTATGATGAGGATGTTAAGAGGCTGCCAACCTAGTTGGGATTCTTCGATGTACTTACTAACCCAAATTTATTTCTCTAAAAAGAAGACAACATGATGAAAAATTGGAGCATAAGTTTTCATACGTTGTAGTGGATGGAGATAAGATCCTACAACAAGTAAATGCACTTATTTTTTTAGTGTTATATCACACCCCCTTCAAAATTACCTTCTTAACCTAGAAAGAGATGTGAAGACGATAGATACAATGCATGCCTTTTATGGCACCTATCACCTAACCTGTTCCTACTTTCCATAACAATTATTCTTTTACTCAAGATAAGACTTTATTAGCAAACTTATAAAACAAAGTAAGTAACTTATTATAAACACCAAGTATTAAATATCCATCCAAAATGAACAAAAACCTTATAACTAGTCTCATCTCATCCTTACAACCATACATACATATTGACTTGTTCAACTTATCTCTATATGTTCATATACTACATGGCAATCTAAAGAACTATAAACATACAAAAGAAGTTCACAAGGAAATCAATCTACAAGAGGTGGTAGATGAGGTCTTCAATAGGCACCCGTAACTTTTTTGCAACCTGGGGGAAAACAAAGAAAAGGGTGAGTTTGGAAGCCAATGAGTGACAATTTTTAAAACAAATTTTATATTTAAAATTTAAGCAAAACACTACTGAGGAAGAATAGTTTCTATAAAGCCTGAAACAAAATACTTTCAATTAAAATAAGCACAATATATTTAAAGGAATAAAATTAAAGTTCATAAAATTATTCAACATATTTCATACCAGCCTCATAAATTAGAGTTTTAAAAGGAAATTCATAAATATCATTATTAGCTAGTGAAATCATCACCAAACCTATACCCAACCTTAGTTGATGTAGAGTAATCTCTGTTGGATTTGTGTCCTAAATCTCGTAGATCGTAAATTATAAAAAAAAATTATTTATTTAATAAAATAAAAAGTTATATTATTTGACATTTAGTTCTATATAATTCAATCTAATAAACTATGATCCATGATTATTAATGTAAACTTGAATATTGTGTAAACTGAAGGAACTCTTAAATAAGAGTATCCATGAGCACGTTCAGATCTTTCCTATTTCATTGTGACCGAATTACCACACACACATTTTAACAAACAGGTATGCATTTTAACATTAATTATAGGCATGCTTTGATAAATAAAATACAATAGATTGAGTAAACATACCAGTTGAAGAATATCTTCAGTCGGACTCAATCAAGCGGAAGAAAACCCTCTATGGTCTTTATCGCCCAGCAAATAGTCGCCTAGCAGCACAATCGTCTACACGAACGACAACACACGAACAAACAGCAACTGGGGACGAAACCACCATTTGATACCCTTGGTATTCTCGGGGTGAGAATCCAAAGAGTGGACTTTGATGGAATTGGTAGATGAAGGAGGAAAGGACGATCGTGTAGAATGACAAGCAAGTAGGAGATAGTAGGTGACTATCGTATTGTCTGGTGCTTATCACTTAGAGAAAGGTACACGATCGTGTAGGTTTTATTAAGCGATTGTCTAGTAATTAGTAAGCGATCATTTAGAAAACTCGGCGCGCTAAGCGATCGTTTAGTGAAGGTGAACGATCGTTTAGCTAATGGAGATATTAACTCTTCCGGGAACCAGTAACGCGTAAACCATGTCAAACCAAAACCGATCAATATCCGAATGAAACGGATTCGAACTTCTCCTAAATTGAAAGGTCCGAATGATCAACTCTTAGAGAATGCATGCGATCGTTTAGTATGCTGGTGTGTGATCGCTTAGGCGATAAGGCACTATCATATAGGTGCTCAACTAAGTGATCATGACATTTCCACACCGTGAACGATTTTTTTTTTTTGAGCTCTTTGGAAAAATGAAAATCATTTTCATTTTATTCTTCAGTTACAATAACCGAAATCAATATTCCTACTTTCGCACGATTGAAGAGAAATTTCCGGTCAATTATCACATAACCGACTAATTAATTAATAATGAATATAATCATATTATATTTTTAACCTATAGTTTGATATCATATATCTACTATCGTAATTTCTCCTCTATTTGATATAAATCATATTTATATCTAATTTCCTCCAAAAATAATGTATCTCATACATTGAGTCAATTATATCATATATAATTAACCAGTTCAATTATATCATATATAATCGAACTCCCTCTTGTCAATTTGAACATTTCAATCTGACCAAAAAACTTATTTTCGATTTTATTCAAACTACCAAGGGGACCTTATGAACCTGTGGCTCGATGCTCCAATGGTATGTGAATAGCTGACTAAACTCTTTAGCCACGAGATCCACCATCCGTTAACTGGCAGACATTCCACTAAAGACCAACAGTTGAACTCTTCTTACTACAGATATATTTCTGTGTCCATTGGATATAACCAATCATGAGTACGCTGACCCTTCACAGATGCTCGTATGTACAGCTGGGCTAATTTACCGTTTACCCCTATAGTTAAATCTCACTCCTTAAGTATCACTGATTCCTCTAATGAATAATACAACATAATCCAACTATGCGTGAACACCTCTCGGGCCAAGAGAAGGTGTGTGGTGCCACATCGTTCAAGCCTTGGAATCAACTCTTAAAGAAGCTATCTATCTACTTGCCCCTACTTCAGGGAAGAAGTGAATTCCATCTTGTGTAGCTGAGTTCCCAGCTCCCAAATCAGACGAATCCTCAAAATGGTAGGTTTGAGTCGACGACCTGGCCACTCAACCCATGCAAATCAAAGGACCGCCCTCAATGGTAAGAGTTTCCAACTCACTCAGGATTGAAGTCATGTTACCTATGGTCATCCTAGTGAAGTGAAGTCTCTGTCATGAACGTTGTTATATAACGAGACATTAACACTTCGTGGTCAGGTTTTATACAAACTTTTTGTATAGGACGTCCTCGCTCGCATGTCCCCTACACGAATGATTAGGATCAGACCATCTATGACAAGTCACAACACTTGTGACCATTCCACAAAGCAGGCCGCATCTGTAGCGTTACCAGGATAAGATTTCCCTTCTATATCCATATACTACATACCATTTTGATTATCACTTAAGACATGATCCACTTGTATGTCACCACATACATGCTTAAGTTACATACAGATATCTAGGGATTTTAGGTTTATTGGTTTGTGGTAAAACAAATAAAACAAACAACTGAGTAAAATCAAGAAGTGAAGTAAAATATCATATAGTATATATCACAAGCGTTCGTACAAACTGTTTACAAATTACAGGACACGAGAATTTAGGGCATCAACCCCAACATACAAGGTGAATCATGTTCAAGTTATAATCTAATGACCTATAGTATATGGATAAGTTGGGTACCATGATCTGGTAACACTATGGATATGACACACTTTGTAAGTGTTATAAACGAATTGATGCAATTTGTTCATGTAGAGACATGTGAATGGGGGTATTCTATAAAAGAGTTTTTATAAGATTAGAGCGCGAAGTAGTTAATCTTTCTTTATAAAACTGTTAATTGAAAAGATTAATATTTCATAGGATGCCCGTAGGTAACTCAATCTCAATCCTGATTGAGTTATGGATTTCTACCTATGAGGGATTGTCCTTTGATTTGTATCAATGAGAGTGGTCCAAGTTGTCGACTCAATAAGTCTATCATTTTGGGGACGAATCTAAGTGGGGAGCTGGGAACATAGCTACATAAGATGGATTACACTCCTTCCTGCCTTTAGGAAAAGTAGAGGAGTTGTTGCTTTAAGTGTTGACTCCGAATATTGAACAATTAGACCCATCCCTCTCATTGACCTGAGAGGGGTTTTGTTTATAGTTGAACCATAAACAGGTTTTTCATTAGAGCGTCAGTGGGACTTAAGGAACAGAGGTAATTACAGGGGTAAAATGGTAATTTGACCAAGCTGTAATTATGAATAACTTGTGAAAGATTGACTTACTAGTAACTATTATATCCGTAGACACATAAATATATCTAGAGTGCGGAGAGTGCAGTTATGGGTCTTTAATGGAGTGACCTATAGTTAACGAATGTTGATTAATTTAATTAAAGAGTTTAATTAAATTAATCTCATATCATTGGAGCTTTTGATCTATAGGTCCAATAGGTTCTCTTGCTCGTTCACTAAGGATAAAACAAGGATTAATTAGTTTTGGAAAAATTTGAATAGTTCAAGTTATTTGGGAATTGATTTAATTGTATATGATACAATCAACATAATGTATATAGGTACGTTATATTATAAAGTTAATTTTTAAATGAGATTAAAAAAGAATATATTCTTAGATCCCCTTGTTCGTCTAAACTTCTATTAAGACATAAGTTGGATGTCATGCACATTGAAAAAATGTATGTGACAATTCGCTTGAGACTTTATTGAACATTATTGAAGGTAAAACAGAAGACATAAGAAACACTCATCTGAATTTGGTAGATATAAATATATGAAAATACTTACACTTGCAAAAGTAAGAAACTAAAATCATAAAACGATATGTTGTGTGTATCCATTGGTTGCTAGTGAAATGGTATCTTTTTTTGTATGTTCTTAGAATCTGTTAAATTTCATGATGATTTTGTCTCAAACATATAATGATGCGCGAGTGTCAGCGATGGGAATGTAGGGGTGTTGAAAGCTCACAACTCTCATATATATTCAACTCTATTATTGAAATATTCCTATTGTTGTTCAAGCAGACTTACGAAAGAATGTGTTAACACTTGTTATTGAGTTCTATAATTTCTTTCGTGATCTATACATGAAGATAGTGTGCATTAGAGGCTCGGATCTATTGGAAGCAAATATTGTACTCACACTTTGTAAGTTTGAAAACAATCTTCCCCACAAAATTTTATGATATATCTTGCAGTTCACTTGCGTATAAGAGGAAGATTGTTGGTCGGTCCAATAGTTTGATGTACCCTATTGATAGAAGCTTGCGAACATTGAAAAAATACGTAAAGAACAAAGTTCATCACGACTATTCCTTAAGTTGGATGCGTTCGAGCTTCATTGGGTCGAAAGCATTAAGGGAGTGTACATCAACCCGAGCTTCCACCATTTATTAAAGTTCATCAAACTTTGATATTTGCAAATTTGTTAGATTTAAATGTTAACTTTATTGTTTTTTTCTTAGAAGGCAAGGAAACCTTGTTACAATATTCTCCCAATGCCATCTTAGGAAAAACTTCTCTATGCCGCATAGTGTAAGGTGCAACTGTTGAAGAATAATCCAGAAATTTCCTGCACATAATGTATATCAACATAATTGATTTAAGCAAGAAATTAGAAGTTGTTATATATATTGATTATGTATATTTTAGAGAAAAGAAAGGAATTTGGAAATGACCTTTTGTGGAAAATCATCATCTTCAATTTGAGAATTGATCAACTTGGCAGCATGATGAGTTTAGGACTAGAGGCTATATCTGTCTGTTAAATAATTAATTCTCGTTATTGAAGTAAATTAATGGCATATTTGAGAGAGTGATTTTGTTAAATCACTCTATTTTCTCAATCACAAGAGATGTTCATGAGGGAGGGTGGTCGGCAACAGTAACTTTCTCGTCCCTGTTCTCTGTCCCATATTTCATTCTCCATTCTTACCAAAAAAAAAAAAGTATTTAATTGTAGGATATTGGGATAGGGTCTTTTTTTTTAAAGAAAATTTGCGGGGTTGAATTTCCCATGAAAAATTATCTTCATTTGTTTTTTAGAAAAATAATTAATTAAATAAGTTCTATTGAAATGTTTTAATTATATAGTTAATTTTTCACTAAAATTATTTCATTTAAATGGTTAATTTCACCTGAACAATTTAAATTTAGCAAGGAATACATTTCATGTCCTTGTTTAGCTTACATGAAAACTTTTTTTTTCACTCCCTTTTCCCATAGGGACAGGTCCGTAGGAAAAATGAGTATCCCAACTCTAAAATTTGCTTTAAACATTCAAAATCAATTTTGATTGTATGAAAATAATATTAAAAAATATATAAAATTAGATATTAAAATAAATTTTAATAATTAAAGAGATATTTTAATTTTCAAGTGATTTTCAAGAAATTATAGCTTTATATCATGCCTTAATTAACAAATAAAATGTATAATATAAATTAAAAAACACAATGTTTTCCCTATTAAGACCGAAATATAAGTCAAATTAATAGAGTTTTGTTGAGTTTGGGGTCGAACCCAGGGATTATCGACTAAGATGCATTTGAGTTTACGTCTGATCTTAACGCAATGAAATCTCAACTATGCGTCGAGAATGTTTTATACAGCTACCTTATTGGACTAAGTACTAATGTGGTGAAAGTATATGCTGGTGAACAGTGTAAGTGATAGTGAGTGATAATGCATTGAATGGTTGTGGAAGTAAAGATGGTGATGACAATTACAAACACAATGAAACAATGTACGTGAAATATGAAGGAAATATCAATGAATATGCAAGGTTGAGAAAGATTTAGTAACATTTTCCTAAGTAATGCATAAGTCATGTGTTTATGTCATTAACTCATAAAATAAAGAACTCATCTCTCGATGTTTTTAAGTCACATATCCTATTTCTAGGACACATGCTTGAGTTAATTTTAGACAAAAAGTTAACTTTATCTCTAAAGTCACTTCTTTCTTTGTTTAATGAATTCCACAATGACTTACTCTCTTAAGAAGTTGATTATTTCTACTTAAATTAATCCCTCAATCAAATTAAGTAATGTAACATGCAAACATTAAACAATATGAACTTTAACTTATGCAATACTTAGTAAAAATGTTAGTTTAACTTCTCCAACCCATTGAAGAATTAGTTGCTCATGATAAAGGAAAGAGACAATATGGATAGATTGAATATTGAAGAAATCATTTTTATATTAAAGCATGACAGTCTTTCAATTTCAAATTACTTAATACAAATAAGTTGACAAGAAAAATGTTATAAGGAGTAGAAAATAAAAATGTCAAGCTTCCTGTCGCAATGTCTTACTTCCTTCAGCTTGCATGGTGGTTGCTTCAATGGCGATTACAATGGAGGTGGTGGAGTTTTCTCCTGTTTCAAAGAGGAAGGCTAAGGTCTCACTTAGAATTCCTCAAAAAAAAGCTTGGAAGGTGGACGATAATGATGGAATTATAGAAGAATATGGGCAGAGCTTTAGCCAATCTCTCGATGGGAATTCTCTCTCTAAAACAATTTTCAGATGGGCTATATTGATAGGCATCAAATAAAAGCTTCTTTGTTTCTTTCTAATGATGCTCTGATACCTGTTCATTTAATTTCATGCTTTGTTGCACCGGCTACTTGCATCATATGTTCATTAGCTCTGTCGGGACTGTTTCAAATCAGCTACCAACTTGCATTTTGGTTTGACATCCAACATCTACATGTTTGTCTTTTTCTCTCTTCATGTTTCTGCTCATCGCATGGTTCTTTGCATGCAAAATATGGAGTTGATCTGATCACTTTATATGTAAGCTTTTGTTGCGTTAGTTTATTTTTGCTTCTTTTCATCATAAATCCTGTGTTCAAAGATGTTAAATTTTATAATTTTCAGAATAATGAGTTTTATAAATGCATGAATACAAAATGCAATTCTCAACATGAATTTCATATCAGGTTAATGCATTTTCCTCTAGATTTCCCTAATTATTCTAAATAAAAGGGTACAATAAGTTGTATTTCTACATGTTATCAGTCACATCGTTTCAGGCCACTGTCACATCATTTCAAGTCTCAATATTTGTTCAAAATTTTAAAGGATTTGTACTCTAATAGTAGTTTTGAAACATTTACAAAAAATCAAAAATAATATTGCAACTTAAGGAGAATATATATGGGTACTTTTGAAACAAGGAAAAATTCAAGGTTAATTATTTATTAACATCTTGGGTTAGCATATCATTTTGGCTCATGTTCTTTCAAATGTCTAATTTTAAGGGCTAGTTGCATAAATAGAATTCAAGCCCAAAATAATAGAATATATAGTACAAGGATAAAATAATTGTATATATAGATTAAAAAATGGTAAAAGACTAAAAAACCTATGCCTAGCCACCATTTTGCTCGCTTCTTCCCAATTTTCTCAAATTAAAAACTATCACTGATAGTTTCTATCAATTTCTATCGATGATAGTTTCTATCAGTGATAGCTTTCAATTTGAGAAAAATTAATACAATCTTGAAATATTATCTTTTAATTTGCAATCAATTATCAGTAGTTATCATTGATTCAATTTCATCAATTGGAATCAACCTTGAAATATCAATACTTAATGCTATCAATGATAGACTTCTATAACTGGTTATCATCTTTGAAAGAAACTCGATATATAGATATCACCTAAGTTCTATCACCGATATCACTAACATCTCATATTGTGGTTATCAGTGATTGCTTCTTTCACTGATAACATCATTGATAGGATGCTATCAATGATCTCACTGATATCATGCTATCAGTGATAATTCTCTATCACCGATAACGTGCTATTAGTGGTAGCTTCTATCACCGATAACGTGCTATCGAGTACCTTTTATCATCGATAACGTGCTATCGGGTAGCTTCTATCATCGATAACATGCTATTAGTATTAGCTTCTATCACTGGTAACATGCTAGCAGTAGTAGCTTCTATCAATCATAGCCACTTTTTGCCCCTTTCTTATCCTTCCCAAATATTTATAAGTCCCTTTTCTTTTCAATGATAGCTTCTATCACCGATAAACAAGCTATTAGTGATAACTTCTAGACATTCCACTTACATTTTAGTTCGAGATTCAACTTTATTAATTAAATTCACTAAGTAGGCTACCAATTATAGATTTCTATAAGTGGCTATTAACTATGAAAATATAATCAGAGATTAAGCTATCAGTGATAGAAAATATTAGTGGCTATCACTGATAGACTTTCATTTATTATTTATATTTATTATTTGTTATAATAATCAAACTCGATGATTGGCTTGTTGGCGTTAAATCACTAAATTTAAAAAATAAGAGAGAGAAAAAGCAAAAAACTGAAGAAAGGAAAGAAGATTAAAAATAAAAAAAAAAAAAGAAGCAAAAACGAGAGAAATAAAAGAAAAAGAAAGAGAAGCAGAAAATCGGAGAAAGAATAGAAAATAAAATAATAACAAAGAAAAGGGAAGAAGCAAAAATTGAAGAAATGAAAAAAAATAAAGAATAAGCAAAAACTAAAGAAAGAAAAGAAAATTAAAAAAAGGAAAAAAAAAGAAGGAAATGAAAGAAAATAAAAAATAAAAAGACAAAAAAATGTGTGCAACAAGATAAGACAAGTGAGAGCGAAATTGAAAATTAAAAAGAAAAAAAAAATCAAAGATTGACTAGTCAACTCATTCATATTTGCAAATATTTTAAAGATGTAATATATTTTTAGATTTTTTTTCCTTATTCTACTATCTATTATAAATATCCTAATTTTAATCTATATGCTTTCAACAAATCTTAAAATTAGTCTTTTGATTTTGCAGTTAATTTATTGTTGATTTTGTTCAAAAAATTTAGTGTACCTCAATTCATATTCTCTTTATAAATTGTGAAAATATATATTCACATAATATATCTTTACTTCTATGAAAATTGAACAATTTAAAGTATTGGGACTAAAATGAAATGGAACAAAAATATAGGAACTAAAATGATATTTTAACTGTTTTTTTCTTCTTATAATTTAGCTTAAATTATGTCTTATCATAAAAAATAAATATTCATGTTCTTACCTTGTAAGCATATGACAAGTAGCTTTCTCCAAACCCTCCTAAATTTTGTATCTTTATTAGAAAATTAGCTCCTTTCCGAAGTGCTTCACAACTTTTCGCATGTCTTCTCCGCCCATGACAATGCCTCAAGTGCAAACCATGTTCCATAAGTATAGCATATTCCCCAATGTCCATACCTACGTATACAATTCAATGAAAATTTTATTTCCTCAATAATTTGCTAATAATTAAAAAATTTAATAAATAAATGAATCTTGTATAGGTTACCAAGAACCATTAGGGAATTGCATGTCCGGCCTTGTTGATAACATTATTGATCTCTTGGGTTCTGTGTGATGGGTACTGTTTCCTAAATAAGAGAAAGGCCTGCAATGGCAGATGAGGTGCACTCCAAAATGGCGATTGCTACCGTAGATTTTCCTCTCTACTCCATCAAGATTCGAAGTGTTCTCATGATCCTTCTTCAAAAGACCCCTCAACCAACTAAGACATTTCTGAAGAAATTCACCACTTACTAACCAACACCCCACTGCATTAACACAGTCTAGATCTATTTATTAGACACTCAATCTAGATTCCTATCCACTTCAACTCCTTTTCTCACTCAACTACCCAAAATGACTTCTGTTTGCTACCTACCAGGCTCATGTTTTGTTGAAAAAAAGAATTTGGTCCTATCTCTTAATAAATGAACGAGGGGAAACAATGTGCTTGTGACGAAGATGGGTCCATACGTATCTTTTCGATTTTCTTTCTACCTAAATCATTGGATTGGTTGAGGTTCACATTCAATACCCTGATAGCGACCCACGTACAAATCAATTCAAGGAATATTCTACTTGGGTCGAAAAGACAAATAACAGACATAGGTACATCAATCGATGATAAAGTCCGAAAGTATTGTATATTGATAATATCGAAAATGTGCTATCTTGCTATGCTTAATTCGAGGTTGTTCCTAAATCTTATGTGTTTATTTGATGATTTCATAGGTTTCAAGCATCTAAGAGATAGAGTCAAGTGTTAGTGATGAAATGAAGTTAAAATGCGCTAAAACAGAGCTCAAATGCATCAATCGAGAAAGAAGACGTGAAAATGACCAAATTATCCCTGAAGCCATGGTGTAGCGGCACAACTATGCGCCATGCTCGATGCTTTTTCCCGAGAAAGCCAAATTCGTGCAAAGTGGACAGTGTCACAGTGCTCCGAAGTTCGTCTGCATACAATTCTCGTTGGAGCCACGGTACCGTGCCAATTTTTATAAATTGATGTTTAGCTACCTACAATTTTTTTTTTTCTTTGAATTCAAGCCGTTTACAGCGTTCTTCACTATTTTCTTCTGTCTCTTGTTCTTGGGTAGGCTAAGGTACTCGTTATAGCTTAGACATAGAGTAGTTTCCCTTGATTTTGCACACTTGAGGTTTAGATTGTTTTATACCAATTTCTTGTATTGTCTTTCTATTCTTTCTCTAATTATGAATTATTATGATTGTATCGATGCTTGAGGAGGTATGATCATTAGCTAAAGACTTAATTTGCAACACGTGGTATTTAATTGTTTATTAATCCACAAGTAGCAATAGGTTAAATTAGCTTGTAAGTTGTGAATTAATATCAACGAACATTGATTAATTGACCTAGGGAAGAACTATATTGAATGACTAATTAGGCATTTCTTATTAGAAATTCATCTTAGCAAATTCCTTAATCTTAATTCAGGTACTCAACTGATTTGGATGCATCTCATCTAATTAAATTGGTCAATTAGATAATCTAAATTCTCACCTAGCTTTTCTAGGCGAGTTCGCTAAGGGTAGATGATATAGAAATTATCCAATGGACCTATGATCAAGTTGCAAATTGAGAAATTAACTCAAAAGCCTAAACTAGATAGTTTAATTATTCAAATTCAATCTCTGTTTGGATTCTATGCAATTTATTGACAAAAATGAATGGACATCCTTCCTTTCTTGGTCAATACTCTTATGTTGTCTTCTGCAGCTTATAAATTTATTAACCTATCAAAATAAGGTTGGACCTGTGACAGCAAGTTTTAAGTAGTGGTATTACCCCAAATTTGAATTCATGCTGTCCATTTTGGAAAAAGCATATGCATTTCTATAGTATCTCTAGTTTAGGCTCTAGAATCCAAAACAAAACATTAAGTATACATCACCTTGTGTAAGAAAATCAAATGATCACAGACAGGGTTTAAATAAGGGACGTTATCCTTCAAATACCACAACCATTTCAGCAAATTCAACAACCGAAACCCCCCATAAAGTTCTTTCTTTGTCCTCATTCTCTCATGTTAACAAAAGATAATTCTCTTATATAAGGATCAGACAAGATCTCTATTGCCTTCAAAAGTCTACCCAACTAAGATAAATTTGTGGTCAACATTTTTGCAGGGCTAAACCCTTTTGGCTAAATGCAATATCAACTTCTATACACAGTTTGTGTATGCATGAAAAGACTAAAGCAGCTGACTTCAGAGTAGGTAAAAGATCGGTAAGCTTGACACTTTTGAGCCATAGTGTAGACAATTCAAGTTCATGTGAAGTTAATTCCCACCCAATAAGAAGAAGAAACAAATTCAAAATTCTCAAGTTTTGGAGCACAAATATAAGCACCTTCAACAAAATAATCAATGAAAACCAAAGATGTTAAATTTGGACAGCCTGAGAAGAACTCAATTCTTTTGTCAGAATTATAAACTTATCATCTTCAAATTCATCTCAAAAGTTGTCAACAATGGTAATTGCAAGGCTGCCCAATTAACCATATAACATGTCACCTTCAGCATGGTGAGTGGTGAAAATCCCAAAAAAACTTTCCCAATTAGTTGTTCGGTTCGGTTCGATTCGATTTTAAATTCGATTCGATTTGGTTCGGTTTCAAATTCGATTTTGACATTTTTAAAAATCTATGTTATATTTTTTTAATTAAAAAACGGTTTGGTTCGGTTCGGTTTTAAATTCGGTTTTACTCTTTTTTTTAATATATGAATATATAAATAAATAAATCTATATATTAGTTAAAAACGGTTCGGTTCGGTTTCAAATTCGGTTTTCGAAATTGAAACTGAACCGAACCGAATTAATTGGTTTCAAAATTTCTTCAAACCGGATTGAACCGTATTTTTCGGTTTCACTGAGTTTTCGGTCCAATTTGATTCGGTTTTTGCGGTTTGAATGACCCCCCTAATCCATAGAGTTCTCATCATCTCCCCAACCCACTAGTGATGCCATTCATCAAAAAAGAGAATATACAACTAGAGAAAAGCTCACAGAGTCCAAACATGAAACAACGAGGAGGCTATAGGAAAGCCCTACAATTTAATCAGGTTGCTCCACAGATTACCTCTGCTCCAAATTATACCGAAATAAATGCATAAAAATTATACCAACACAAATATCATCTCCCACTCCCCAGAAAAATAAAAATTGCAGTTTTGTTGAAAGTCATATTTGAGGATTTTTGTTATTACCAAAATGAAATAGGTACATATATTAACCTGTTCTTCAAACAAATATGGAATGCTTGGTATCAAAATTGTCCTCCCAAGCTTGTCTGCTGATGACATTCATATCTTCCACACCCATCTCCTCGGGATCTTCGTCTACGTTTGCCATTATATAACTTAAAACCTTGTTTCAAACAAGGTGTGCTTACAGTTCCAAGAGAAAAGACTTTCATTTTAGGACAGCTCTGAATATTTACAGAGCTCAAACGTGGGAATTTAATGACGCAACGCCCAGAATAAAAGCTTGTCAGTTTGGAAAAGGAGGCAACGCATAAACTTTGTAGCTTGTTGAATACAATTTCATCGTATCCTAATTCTTCATCTTCTTCTGCAATCACAGTAGTCATCCTTTTGCATTTGTGTAATATCAAATACTCAAGTTGCACTAGAGTTCTAGCCACCGAAGAATTTAGCAAATGGGTTAGTCTATGACATTTAGCCACGGAAAATACAACCAAGTTTGTAAAAGACACTGACGATGGCACCAAAATATTCAACATACCACATTGTGAAATTATTAGAGCATTCAAATCTTGAAGAACTGGGGCATTATTTTGTGAGCCTTCCGCCCACAAACGCCTAAGCTTGGGTAATTTATATAGAGTCCAACTCCTGAAAATCTCAGACCTTGCGTCGTGGTGTTTCGTTGGAATCAATATCTTGATGGGTAATATTTCTTCAATATATATTCCTTCTAATACAAACTCCTTAAGACGGTGTAAAATTTGTACCATTTCCATTGGCAAATGAGTTAAGCTATAGTCAAGAGAACCATACAGCTTCAAAGATTTAAGCTTGGGAAACAACTCAGAACAGTCTGAAGCCTCAACCTGATCATGATTACAATTTTTTTGTTAAGATTCAAAACATATATTATGTTAAATAAACATGATGTTGTAGAATATTTACCTCAGAATTCTCGAATTGCTTTGATTCCAACTTATGCACTGACTTTTCCTTCCCAAGCGCCTCTGTCAATTGTCTGATATCTATCTCTAATGCTTCAAGTTGCTTGAGACTTTTAATTGACGGCAAATATTCTCCTTTAAGTTTTGAACATCCTCGAACGGACAATGTTGTTATATTTTCAAGGGTCAGAAGCTTGCAAGGATTATTCTTGCTCCATAGGTACTCGAGGTTTGGAAGATCACATAGTTCCAAGCTTCTCAAATTTTGGAGCATAACAATACTTGTTTCTGTAACACTTGGCTCTTGCACTTCAAATACCCTTTCCAATAAACTACATTTCTTGATCTTTAAGATACTAAGCCATGTAAGTCTGCTCATCATATTTGGAGGAAAAACTTTCTCGAGATTGTTGCATGAAAAAATCTCTACTTCTTTGAGTTTTGAAAAGGAATTAGCAATGTGTATATTGCCCCACATCATCTTCAAATTATTTGCACCATCAACTCTCAATTGCTCCAAATCAGGAAGTGATACCTACAATTTACACACTTGTATAGTCATTTAGAATTACTAGAACAAATTACATTGTATTTCAAATATGAGTATTTAAAAGCTCCTAATTAGTACGTACAATCCTAACATTTCCTTTTTTGTAGGCCTACAAAAGAATATTAAAGCAAAAGATAAGTTCTACATGGAAATATAGAAAAATGTATTGATGGAATTTAGTGAACTCACTTGTTCTTGTTCTAAGGTGCAGTTGAAAAAGAGAGTTTCCAATTTATTGCAATCCATTATGATTACAGTCCTCAACTTGTTGAAAGGAGATTCTCCAGTATACCCATGAATTATACTCTCCAAATTGTCCAACTTCTCCAATTTTAGGTACTCCAATTTGGATAACCATTTTTGTAAAGGCTTGTTCTTTTCGTTGATAAAGTGTGGCAATTTTAAATCATTAGAAAGGTAGAGATGCTTCAAATGTGAGAACTCATTTTCATCTAATAACTCTAAATGGAGAGCCTTTGTACAAATTGATCCTGCTAAATGCACTTCTTCTGACCTTTTTAACATCTTTTTCCAATCATCTAAACAACTTCCACATTCCATCTTAAGATCCAATATTCTAAGGAAGCCGTGATTCTCTTTGCCATATGATCTTGCTTTGCTGCCAATGGTAATGTTGAACTTTTCTAAATTCAACTCTGCTGAAAACAAGTGTTTTGGCACAATCTTTTCATGTTTAATGATTAAATCCAAATCATAAAGGTATGACAAGTACCGGAGCTCAGAAACGCTAGCATTTTTTCTTCTTCTGTACTGTTCTCCTTCCCATCTGTCAAAAGTTTCCAGGTTTAATTCTTCCAGTTTTGTCAACTTTGAAAGAATATTTGGTGGAACTACCTTGAGATCGTTACATCTACGTAAATTCAACACTTTCAGCTGCGTCAGTTGGCTTATGCTCGTCGGAATTTCGACGATGTTAGATCCACTAAAATCAAGAATTTCAAGCTTTTTTAACTCGCCGATCATATCGATGCTCACTAATTGACAGTAATGTAAACGTAATAATCTAATGTTGTCAAAGTAGTAAAGAGATGGTGGCAATAAGGATACTTTTACTGTTTCTAATATTAAACCTTTGAGCTCTTTCATTTCTTCAAAAAAGTTTTCTGTCATCGACACGTACTCAGATCCCAACACTGATGATCCAGTTAACGATAATAATTGAACTTTTGGTAACATTAACTTTGGGAGAGGATTATTATTCCAACTTTGAATATCTAGGGACACTGCAGTATGATTACTCGAAAACTTCTCTTGTTCCCATTCTTCATTCGTTCCTTTCACATAACTCAATGTACAAATGTGATCATGCATAGATGCAATTGATATGGCTACATCACGAACCATATCGTGCATTTTCACACAATTGTTTCCAAAATCAGATGGTAGAAGCAAAGAAGAAGATATAAGATCGTCAACCAATTTTGTTATCCTACGTCGTTCTTGTGCCACAGTATCAACACCATGTAAGAAAGCCATGCCCATAGCATATATTTGCAATTGTTCCACATCAATGTCAATGTCTTCTGGAAACATGCTACATAACAAGAATAGTAACTTGACCTCTTCACATTCTAAGTAATCGTAACTCAATTTCAGTGAGGAATACACTTTCTCTCTCATTCCTCTTATGTTCACAGCCACACCACGACTTTTTAGCTGCTCTAAGGCATCTTTCCAAATGGGGGAAGATTTATTTCGTAATGCTTTAGCAACTATAGTAATAGCAATAGGCAAACCTGCACATTGTCTCACAATTTGAATAGCTATAGGCTTCAGCTCACATGCTTCAACAATTTCACTTCCCATTGCCTTGAATAAATTCCACGACTCATCTTCTCCTAAAACTTTTATCTCAAAAATTTTATCGATGCACATGTAATTTGAGATCAAATGTTCGTCTCTAGAGATAAACAAGATCTTGCATCCTGTGTGATCTTCAACACTTGGAATTCCTACTGTTTCTAGATCAATATACTCCCATACATCATCCAAAACAACCAGGATATGTTTCTCCATCTTCAACCTCTTTTGGAGCCTAAGTGCCCTTCCTTCTATTGTTTCTTGTTCCAACTTCAATCCTAGCTTGTCAGCCAGTTGTCCTTGAATACTTTTCAAATTTGGTGTTTGACTGACGGCTGATATTACCACTTCATCAAATGATTTTTTCTCTATAATTTTTCTTACAATTTCTTTCACTAGCATAGTTTTGCCAACGCCACCCATCCCGAACACTCCAACCATATGGACATTATCATCACAGAGTGCATCCATGATTTGTTCAATAGTCGACTTTCTTGATTCAAAGTCTAGAAAGTCGAGTCTTTTTGGCAATGAACTCTCAGTCTCAACCAATGAGACAGCTACTTCATAGGCTACCGTACAAAAATTCTCCCCATCATTTTTCATCTCAAGAACCTCATCTGCCATTTTTCTTGCTTTTCTACTTAACTTGTGTCGTTGGACCAAATTCGTCGAACACAGTCTACCATGTCGACCTTCGTTGACCAGTATTGCCTCAGATTTTCCAATAATGTCATCAACCTCACTCAACCATTTCTCAACAACAGGTTTTATGTCTTCTGCATTTCTTCTTGCATTATGGACCCTGCGTTGCACCGATTCCCTTGTATCCTTTAGCCTCTCAACTCGGCTCTTGAGTTTTTGAAAGTTGCCACGAATGAAACATACATAACCCAGTTCACGAACAACAGGTTCGACTGTGCATTCAACAATTTTTGCAACCACTGAAATAAGAATTTCCATGGCCTTGTACTTTATCTTCAAAAGAAAAACCTACAAAATATTTAACAGCTAAAAACCCACAACACGTTTTGAAGCTTTTGCCAAACAGAAAAATAGAAGTCAACATGTACATACCCAAGCAAAACCTAGTCAACACCTACCGACCAAGCAAAAACTGTTGAGTTATGAGTTGTTTCTAAATTTTGTGTTTGAAGTTTTTGTTTTATTGTTAGAATTAATTTTCAGTTTTTTGTTTTTCAAGTTTTATTTTTAAGTCAAGTTTATGGTTTAATGGTACTTTTAATTTTGTAAGTTAGATCTCTAAATTTTGGTTCACCTTTGTAACTATATAAGGGTGATCTCTCAGGTAAAAGTTTGTATCACCAATTTTCTTTACTTTAATAAGAAGTTTGAACTTCATTCTCATTTTTATTTTTTTTTCTATTTATTTAACAAACATTGAGACATTTATTTATTTTCATAAATATTTATTTTTTCTATCAATTTCATTTTTCTCAACAGCAGTATCAGAACCTTAGATTTAAAGGCTTATGATTTTATTTGAGAGTAAAAATTTTCATTTTTTATATTTGAAAAATTGTTGGGTTTTATGCCCTAAAACTCGTAGATAGTGAATGTAATAATTAAATGATTGTCATTAATAAATAGTTATTAATGTTTTTATCAATAAATGTTATTGATGTTTTATTTAATTTTGTCTTATTAACCCTAAAATCCAATAAACTAACATCCTAGGCTATTTTATGAGGCTTGAACTAGAGACATATAGGGATCAATATTCAAGATACAACTTAAAGAGTCTATAGTATAGGGATAAGATTGGGTACCTTATCCTAGTAACACTATGGATATGGTTCACTTTGTATTTGATATAAACACAGTGATCCAACGCGTTCGTGTAGGAGACATACGAGTGGGGGTATCCTGTGCAATGAGTTTTCACAAGGACGGACCATGAAATAGTAACCACTATATGTAACTCCGTTGACTAATTAGGTCTCTATTTCAATAGGATGACCTAGGCAACTTAATCTTACTCTTTAGTATATTATGAACTCCTGTTCACGAGAGATTCCTCTTTGATTTGTATGGGTGAAAGTGGCTAGTTCACCAACTCAATAAACCTACCATTTGGGGGATAAGACCGAGTGGGTAGCTAGGAGCATAATCATACAAAATGGATTTCATTCCTTCCCGACTTCAGGATAAGTAGATGAGTATTCTCTTAAGTGGTATCTTTGGGAATTGAACAAGGGGCTCTACCCTTTTACTGACCCTAGAGAAGTTTCTATTTAATTGTTGGACATAAACAGGTTGTTCATTAGGAGAGCTCTAGTACTTAAAGATGTAGAGGTAACCCAGAGGTAAAATAGTAATTTGACCCAATTGGGGTTAGAACACTCATGAAAGACTAACTTGTTGTTATTGGTCTATATTCGTGGACACAAAAACATATCTGTAGTGAGAAGAGTGCAGTTTTGGATCTTTAGTAGAGTGTACCCACAGTTAACAAATATTGATTAATTTGGTTAATGAGTTTAGCCAATTAATCTCACATCGTTAGAGCTTTTGATCTGCAAGTTCATTAGGTCCTCTTCCTAGCTTGTAAAGGGTATTAAGGTAATTTGTCATTAAATTAAATTTGAAATGTTCAAATTCAGAATTGAGAATTTTTTTAGTGTATGTTGATACAGCCTAAAGAAACGAAGTAACGTTCCTCTCTCATCATCCTTCTCTCTAACAAAAGGGTTTTGTTTTGCAGAGGGAGGAGAAGGCTTTGGAGCTTTCTGTGTGTTTTCTTCTTCTTAAGAAAGAAAGAAAAAAAATCGTTTTGTGATATTCCCAAATCGCAAAAGAGATAATCCCACAATTCTCTATAGTCTCAATTCCATGAAAGAATATGGAGGTTTCCAAGTGATGGTGCCCAATCTCAAATCAATAGAGAAATTCTACAGAATTGTCAAAAGGTTTACAAGATAGGGTTTCTTCCCTTGTATAATTAGTCATTTTGGGAATTGCATGCTTAATCAATATTACCTTTTATTCTAATACAAAATTGTTTTGATTTTAAATGCCAATTTCGAAAAACGAAATGGTTCTGTGTTTTGGCTTCACTTGTGCCTTAGGATTTTTATCCCTTTAATTGGTATCAGAGCCAATTGTAATATCAATTTGACCATTTAAATTTTTTGCCTTAGATTTGCAATTTTTATATGATCAATGTAAGGGTCCCTATATCTTTTGGCCATTATTGTTGTAAAACGTTCATCTGTAATTTTGAGTCTCAAATTAGGGTTCGTGTCGATAAAGACCGAGACCAATTTGGCCAAAAATCACACTTCTACTGCTGAAATTCTGTATCCATGTACAATTCTGCAAAGAATTAGGGTTAACAAAGCTAGTTCGGTTCAACTGCAGTTCAGTTGTGGTCCAGTTCGATTGGGTTGGCTTGGTTCACAGGTTGGTGATCCGACTCAAGCCGGTTCAAGTTGGTCTGGTCTGGTTCTAGATCGACAGAAGAAATTTTAGGATAAAACAAACTAGTGTAATTTACTGCTTTATTTTATCTAGCCAAAATTACAGGTTCATTTGTTATTTAAATACTTTGTGGATGTCATTTAAATAAATCTCACCTTAGGTTAAGCACGTTCATGCATTTTTGCATATTATAAATGTTATAATGTATGGTATGAAATACATGTTTTATAATTTCAAGGTTTATTTAATGTATGTGATATGTTAAATATATGAAATTGGAGAAGCATGTTGCATGACATTAATTAGAAAATATAATTAGTTATATTTATTAATGTATATGAATATGCTTGTTGATTTTCATAATATTATATAATTGTTATATTTAATTGAAAATCCATATGTATTGAGCATGACACATCCATAACTTAATATAATGGTTATACTAAAGTCAGTGTGTAATATGGTTTAATTTTTTAATTAGAATATGATTGTTAATTAATTAAAATCATAGTGAGCGTGTTATAGGACTAATCATTAAAACTTGTAATAGTTTTAAATATTAATGATTAGCAATCATTAACCTATAACAAAGAGTTGCATGCAAATATAGGATTTTAGGAAAAATATATTAATTTTAAATTGTTTAAAATTAATGAGCCTAAAATCACATTTCTAATTAGATTATTCTAATTACTTAGTTTCTTTTAAAATAGTTTTAACATTGACTAAGTAGGACAAATAGGATTAAGGTTATAAGGTAACTTAACTGATACAGTTTTGTCTAGACTGAAGATATTTAAGTTGACGGTTTACATAATACCTCCTAACTGGGAACCAGATCGAAACCTAAGTTGAACTAAGAAGTCCACGGCCTCATCAACATCAAAATTCTGAGGATGCTTCTCAAGGATTCCCCACATTGCCGGTTGCCAGCAAAAAGACCTGCGATTGATTTGAATGCGCCACAGGAACCCAGACCAAAAAGAAGTCGAGGAGAAGATAAGGGAAAAGAAAAGGTTCATGAGTCGCCAACGCATGATCCAGAGTTCATAAACCCTCGCCCCTTGGTCATTAGATCTCCAGGCCCTCCAAGCCCGCCAGCGCAGCCCTCTTCCTCTCTTCATGAAACTTTTACCAACCTTTCTCTTGTCCCCAACTCTCCGATTCAATTAGCAGCCCCACCTTCACCAGCAACTTCACCACCACATCCCACCTACCCACCGCCGCAAGTTAATGACCCACGAGATTTGGGTGAAGGCACATCTACCCGACCCCAAAACGGTGCTGGCGAGACTTAGCAGGCACAACCATCCTCCGCCTCCTTGGCTTCTGAGCTAGCTGAAATGAGAACCCTCTTCACCCAACAGCAAGAACTTGTCTCTCAGCAGGATCACTTCTTCAACCATCGATTTGAGATAGCAATGGAGCGCATCGATGATATTCAACGCAGTGCCGCCACATCAAGAGAGGCGCTGATCAACATACAGCGCAACATTTATAAAGTCCATATGCACCAGAGAATGATTGCGGAGCGTAATCAAGAGTACTTTAACTTTCTTACTGCATATCTTCATGGTCCAATGGTGCCCCTACATCTCTGGCAGCACTTAAATTTTGAAGAAGCGCCTCTTGCACCACCTCAAAATTCGCCAGATCCCCCTGCTCCTCAACCTTAGTATTTACAGTTTCTTCCAATACGATTTTTTTTTTTTTATGCTGCCATTCTTTATTTGTATTCAATTCTTTTATTATTCTGCAACTTAATCAAATTCTTTGACTCATGTACAGGCATTAGAAATTTTATTTTTGTAATGCGATCATTTATAATATATTCGCATACTTTGTTAATAATCAATACAATCAAATTACATAATTCACTCTACTCTTTGCCTGTGCCTCTTTCGTTATCTTCCTTTGTTAATCTTTGCTATATTTTTACTCTTGTATTTTTACGATCTTTAATGCGTTGCTATGATGTATTATGTGTTATACTTAGAAACATTTCCCATACTTAGTAAATTCTGACTAACACTTAATTAATTCTTAGTTTAGCAGTATTTTACCTTTTATCATTCAAAGTTCTGCTCAAACCTTCTTTTTGAAATTTTCTCCTAAGTGTTTGTCTAGTCTATCCAAATAACGCAATGAGGACCTTGCTCATCTTTAAATTTGGGGGTGGGGAAGGTCTGAGCATATGAGATCAGGAATATGCAGTATTTAAAAAAATGTGTCCATTGTTATTCCATCTAATATATATATATATATATATTTATGCAAAACTCCAATGTCAGTGCAAGAGAAAAATTCAAAATTGTTCCCAACTTGATAAGAGTTTAGTTGTAAAAGAAGTCTGCTCGTAGTTGGATGCTCATATGACACCCATAGGAGCAAGCCAAAATAAAGGTGGGTTTCCAAGAACAATGAAGTATAAACCAAAAAGAGAAAAGGAAGCAAGAGACGACTCCTCTGATTATCATGAGTTAAAAGTGGAAACTGGCACACAACCATAGTTGGATATTCGCATGACACCCATGGGGACAAGCCAAAACGAAGAGTGTAACCATGACCAACTGTCTCTAAGTGAATAAATGACGCAAAATTTTGCTCACCGCATATAAATACATCAAGTTGTTTTGATAAAGAAGAGATAAGCATTCTATTTTGAAAACTAGAAAAGTGTCTTTGAGCATAATTTTGTTACATAGAAGAATAAAGTAAGGCGTGCTAAGAATTAGCAAGCATAGAAGGAAAGTGCGATGTCAGGTAATGTGCCTAAGTCAGGTTAGAATCTAGGCTCAAGAAAGTCAAATTAGAACGCATAATCAAGAGATAGGAGCTTAGGAATAAGCACTGTTTGCTATTAACGCATCGCATGCATCCTATGATAACTTGTAGAAACACAAGTTATTTATGCTACCTTATCTAGATATTGCGGCCAAAAGTTAGTAATTATGCGCCAATTGTATGAAAATTAGTCTAGTATGACAATAATTATAAATGGTTGCGATTACACCCACTAAGCAAAAAATATGGAAGACAAGCCAAACTTTACTCTATTTTGCAGGAGACCAAGTCACCGCTTGCGCTTAAGGCTCATGAGAAACTAATCAGCGTATCTATGTCACAATTGCGCCCGTCGAAGGTCTTATTAGCATGCAATATCACTAGGAAAATTAAATGGTTTAATACACCTAGAACTTTAGTATAAAGATCTTAGTATAAGAGTTATAATAGGCATGGACTTAGATAGATTCATTAGCGGGGATTTAGCTAAGTATAACAAAATCCTAAAATAATTAGAACATTTTAGTGGGAGAAAAATGATATATAAGATATATCATTTTTACGATCTCACGTCTCTAAGAGTTCACACCGTGAGATCCATGGTTGACTTCGTGTCGCCCTGAGCGTGACCTTCCTTCAGAAAATATTTGCATGGGTCAATATCAAGGTGAATAGGGGAAATGTTCAGAGTAAGTGGGAGAAGGTCACGTGTCAATTTATACTACGGTCTCCTTCATTAGGTTGCACCATGAACTTCTTATGATCCACTTGTGTGTCGTCCTAGAGCGACCATCCCTTCGGAGAGTTTGATCATCAGTTTCAGAATAACGCAAACTCCAGAAATGTATAGAATTTCTCAGGTTAATCTTCAACAGTTGTCTTTCCTAACGGTAGCCTGTTGAAGTGTACCTCTGAAATTCGAAAATGAAAGGGTCACACTTACAGGATGAATTAAACGAGTTAATGAATCCTTGACCAAATTTATGATAGCTAAGAGCTATAGGATTAAGAGTTATTCTGGAATTAGTAATTAGCTGAGATAGTCTCAATTCAGGGGAGAGATAGTTGATCACCCTTTGGTGGTTGTTGTCCTAACTCTCTGAAGTATCGTTGCAAAATCAAATCAATAGTTTATTTAGAGCTCTATGATTGTCTGGTTTTACTAAAATGATTGGATGTTTTGTGTGATAGGGTAAGGCAAAGATAACTAAAATGGTCGTTTGTTTGTTTTTTTTTTTAGCATGTCTTCCTCAATTATCGTTTTACTTAAAAACGAGAAATTAAATGGTGAAAATTATGCAATGTGGAAATCGAACTTGAATATGATTCTTGTTATCAATGATATGTAGTTTGTCTTAACTGAGGAGTATCCTCAGGTCCCTACTCGAAATGCACCCCTAAATGTCAGGGATACATATGACCGTTGGACAAAGGCCAATGAAAAGACCCGAGTCTATATCTTGGCGAGTTTATTTGATATACTCAACAAGAAGCATGAGGCCATGCTCACTGCTTGTGAGATCATGGAGTCTCTCCAAGGTATGTTTGGGCAACCATCCATTTAGATCCAGCACGAGGCCCACAAATACATTTATATTGCAGGTATGAAGGAAGGCCAATCAGTTAGAGAACATGTTCTCGACCTGATGGTCTAGTTCAACGTGGCTGAAATGAACGGGGCAGTCACTGACGAGTAAAGTCAAGTGTCTTTTATTCTGAAATCTCACCCAAAGAGCTTTCTTCAATTATGCCTAATGTGGTTATGAATAAAATCCAGTACACCATAACGACTCTTCTGAATGAGTTTCAGACCTACCAGTCTCTTATGAAAGATAAGGGATCGGTAGAAGGAGAGGCAAATGTTATCCATTCTAGAAAGTTCCATAAGGGTTCATCCTCAGGAACTAAGTTTGTACCCTCATCTTCTAGTCTTAAGAAGGTCCAGAAGAAGAAAGGAGAAAAGGAGAAGGCTCCCTCTGCTGAGAAAAGTAAGGGAAAGTCCAAGGCAGCTAAAAAGAGCAAGTGCTTCCACTACAATGTGGAAGGTCATTAGAAGCGAAACTACCTAAAGTACCTTGTTGAGAAGAAGAAGGAAAAGGAAGGTAAATGTGATTTACTTGTTTTAGAAACATGTTTAGTGCAAAATGACCACAATTTCTGGATACTTGATTAAGGAGCCACTAATCATGTTTGTTATTCTTTATAAGAAATTAGTTCCTTCTAGTAGCTTGATGAGGGTGAAATGACACACAAGGCTGAAACTGGAGATGCCATTTCAGCTCGTGCAGTGGGAGTTGCGAAGTTGTTTTTTGGAAATATATTTCTTTTCTTAGAAAGTCTGTATATTGTTCCTAAAATGAAAAGGAATTTAGTATCTATTTCTTGCTTAATCGAACATATGTATTCAGTATTTTTTACATGTAATGAAGCGTTCATTTCAAAAAAATGGTTTACATATTTGTCCGGCTAAATCAGAAAACAACTTGTATGTGTCAATACCAACCGAAACAAAATCACTTTTAAATCATGAGATGTTTAAGACTACTAATACTCAAACTAAAAGGCAAAGAATTTCTCCAAGTAACAATAATACTTATCTTTGACACTTAAGATTAGGTCACACTAAACTCAATAGGATCGAGAGATTGGTAAAGAATGGACTTCTAAGTGAGTTAGAAGATGATTCATTACCTTCATGTGAATCTTACCTTGAGGGTAAAATGACTAAAAGACCTTTTAGTGGAAAAGGTTATAGAACCAAAGAACCCTTAGAGCTCATACATTCAGATCTTTGTGGTCTAATGCATGTAAAAGCTCGAGGAAGGTACAAATGCTTCATCTCTTTTATAGATGATTACTCGAGGTATGATTATTTATACCTAATGGAACATAAGTCTTACTCCTGAGTATATTATGAACTCCTGTTCACGAGGGATTCTCCTTTGATTTGTGTAGGTGGGAGTGACCAGTTCGCCAACTCACTAAGCCTACCATTTTAAGGGTAAGACTTAGTGGGTACTTGGGAACATAATCATAGGAGATGAATTTCACTCCTTCCTAACTCAAGGGTAAGTAGATGAGTATTTCCTTAAGTGGTGTCTCTGGAACTTGAACAAAGAGCCATACCCTCTCACTAGCCCAAGAGAGGTTTCTGTTTAATGGTTGGATCATAAAAAGGTTATTCATTAGAGAAGCACTCGTACTTAAGGATGTAGAGGTAACCCAGAAACACTGATACTTAAGGATATGGCAAATGGATGTCAAGACAGCCTTTCTGAATGGCAATCTTGAAAAGAATATCTTTGTGTCTCAGCACGAGGGGTTTATAGCCTGAGGTCAAAAGCAAAATGTTTGCAAACTAAATCGTTCCATTTATGGGTTGAAATAGGCATCCAAATCTTGGAATATTAGATTTGATACGACAATCAAATCTTTTGGTCTTGACCAAAATGTTGATGAGCCTTGTGTGTACAAGAAAATCATCAATGATAAATTAGCTTTCTTAGTACTTTATGTGGATGATATCATACTCATTCGGAATGATGTATGATACCTTACTGGTGTTAAAAAGTGGCTAGTAGCCCAATTTCAAATGAAAGATTTGGGAGAGGCACAATATGTTCTTAGGATCTAAATCATTAAGGATCGTAAAAACAAAAAGTTAGTTATGTCTCAAGCAATTTATATAGATAAGATGTTGATTCGATATTCAAAGCAAAACTCTAAGAAGGGTTCATTGCCTTTTAGGCATGGAGTTCACTATGCCTCAGTTGTAGGCAGCTTAATGTATGATATGCTCTACACTAGGTCTGACATTTGTTATGTAGTGGGAATAGTCAGTAGGTACCAGTCCAATCTAGGGTTAGACCACTAGATTGCGGTTAAGATATCCTCAAGTATCTTAGGAGAACGAGGGACTATATGCTCGTGTATGGACCTAAGGATTTAATCCTTATAGGATATACGGACTCTGATTTCCAAACTGACAAGGATTCTAGGAAGTCCACATCAGAATCAGTATTCACCCTGAACAGGAGAGCTATAGTATAGCGTAGCATCAAGTAAAGATGCATTGTAAACTCAACCATGGTGGTTGAGTATGTAGCTGCTTGTGAAGCAGCAAATGAGGCAGTTTGGCTAAGGTGTTGAGGTTGATGCCCTAATTCTCGTAGGGTTCTATAGTTTGTAAGTTTGGTATAAACAAGCTCTTATGTGATTAATAATATATGATATTTTTATTCACTTTTTCTATAAAATATATGAAATTTTAGGTGCATTAACCACAAAACAATAAACTACATCCAAGGTTATCGTTGTAACTTAAACATGTATGTGGAGACATACAGGCGGATCATGTTTAAGTGATAACCTAAATGGTTTGTAGTATATGGATAAGGTTGGGTAACTTATCCTGGTGACACTACGAGTATGGCCCTCTTTGTAGGTGTTACAAGTGTTGTAAAGTGCTACAAATGATCTGATCCTGAACATTCATGTATGTGAGCGAGGATATTCTATACAAAGGAGTTTGTATAAGATCAGACTACGAACTATTTAGTCTCATTATATAACACCGTTCATAATAGAGACTTTCATTTCACCAGGATGACCATAAGTAACATGACCTTAATCCTGAATGAGTTGTGAATGAACCTATGAGAGTAGTCCTTTGATTTGTATAGGTGAGAGTGGCTAGATTGCCGACTCAACAAGCTTACCATTTTGGGATTCGTCTGATTGGGGAACTGGGAACACAGCTACACGAAATGGAATTCACTCCTTCCCCGAAATAGGGGTAAGTAGATAAATTGCTCCCTTAAGGGCTAATTCCGGGTCTTGAACAATGTGGCGCCACACCCTCTCCTGGCCCAAGAGCGGTTTAGTCATAATAGGACTATGATCTATTGTTCATTAGATGGATCAGTTGTACTTAAGGAGTTAGATGTAACTATAGGGACAAAACGGTAATTTGGCTCAGCTGTACTTACGAGCAATTTGTGAAGGTTCATCGTACTGTTGATTGGTTATATCTAATGGACACAGAAATATATCTGTAGTGAGAAGAGTGTAGCTATCGGTCTTTAATGGAGTGTCCGACAGTTAACGGATGGTCAATAATGTAATTAAAGAGTTTAATTAATTATTCATATACCGTTGGAGCTTCAAGCTACAGGTTCATAAGGTCCCCTTGGTAGCTCAAAAGAATTTAGTTGAGAATCAGTTTTTAGGTTAATTTGAATTGTTCAAATTAATAAGAGGAAATTTAATTATATGATATAATTAAATTGATTCAATTATATATGATATAATTGTTATAATGTATTTGATACTTTATAGTTTATTTGAAGGAAATAAATATTTGAATGAGATTCAAATATATTTTCTATGAATATGATTCATAGTTGTTAAACTGAATATAAATATGATTTATATTAAATGTCATAAAATAGAGAAAAGGAACCATGGTTTATATTGTATATGATACAATATTAAAACTATAGATTATGTGTTATATTTGATATAACATATAGTTTAATATAAATAAAATATGATAAGTTAGTTATCATATTTATTTATATTATTTTTATTATTTTGAATACTAATTTCTAATTTCTCTCCAGCCACCTTAGTGGGTGGTTAATTGGTTTTATGGCAAATTGGAATAAAATAATTTAGTTTCTTTTGTTCCTAACAGACTTATGTCAGAACCTAGACGATTGAAGTTTTTCTATACGATAGAGTGAACAAAAGTGTTCTGTCTTATTCAATCTTCTTCCTTCTCCAAACCCACAAACCCTCTAAACCACAATATTTAGAGCCTACCACTCTTGGACTCTCACCATGAGTATATCGAAGACTCTCTGTGGTAGTGTCTTCTTGATTTTGGTTCGTGAAGTTCTTAAAGAAAGTCTTCAAGGGCTGCTGTGTTCGAGTTCATGACTATTCGAGGGATTTACAAGAAGAATAGTTCTTCAGAGGTAGTATCTCTTGAACCTTATTTCTTTATAAAAAAAAAAATGTTGTAATTTGTTTAGAATGCATATCTTGTATGTTTACTGTAAATTTTTTTTTCAATCAATAGAATTTGGACGATCCGCTTCCGCTCAAGGATCTCTGTAAAACGAGTTCCTTCATAAGGAAGTTTCTAAGTGATTTGGAAATTATTCCAAACATGAACTTGTCGATCACCTTATACTGTGACAACAGTGGAGCTGTGGCCAACTCGAAAGAACCTCGTAACCATAAACGAGGAAAACATATTGAGGGAAAGTATCACCTGATACGGAAGATTGTGCAGCGAGGAGACGTGATCATCACAAAGATCATTTTGAAGCATAACATTGCTGATCCATTTACAAAAATTCTCTCGGCTAAAGTGTTTGAGAGTCATCTAGAGAATCTAGGTCTACGAGATATGTACATTGTATAATCTAAGGCAAGTGGGAGATGTGTAATGGGTATGAGATGCCCTAGTCTATTGTATTTTACTTCGTATGTGTAACATCCCCATTGTTCCATGTAATGTACATCCCACTAACTAGAGTTTTAGTTGAAGTGGGAGTTTTTTGGGTTTTATGCCCTAAAACTCGTAGATAGTGAATGTAATTAAATGATCATCTTTAATAAATAGTTATTAATGTTTTTATCAATAAGTGTTATTGATGTTTTATTTAATTTTGTCTTATTAACTCTCAAATCCAATAAACTAATATCCTAAGCTGTCAAATGAGTCTTGAACTGTATGTAGAGACATATAGGGATCAATGTTCAAGATACAACCTAAAGGGTCTATAATATAGGGGTAAGGTTGGGTACCTTATCTTGGTAACACTTTGGATACGACTCACTTTGTATTTGATACAAACGCAGTGATCCAACGCATTCGTGTAAGAGACACGCGACTAGGGGTATCCTGTGCAATGAGTTTGCACAAGACTGGACCGTGAAATAGTAATCACTAGATGTAACTCCGTTGACTAGTTAGGTTTCTATTTCAATAGGATGACCTAGGCAACTTAGTCTTACTCTTGAGTATATTATGAACTCTTGTTCACAAAGGATTGTCTTTTGATTTGTATGGGTGAGAATGGTCAGTTCGCCAACTCAATAAGCCCACCATTTTGGGGATAAGACCGAGTGGGTACTTGGGAACATAATCATACAAGATGAATTTCACTCCTTCCCGACTTTAGGGTAAGTAGATGACTATTCCCTTAAGTGGTGTCTTTGGGACTTGAACAAAGGGCCCTACCCTTTCACTAGCCTGAGAGATGTTTATATTTAATGGTTGGACCATAAAAAGGTTGTTCATTAGAGGAGCACTAGTACTTAAGGATGTAGAGGTAACCTAGGGGTAAAACGGTAATTTGATCCAACTGGGATTACGAACACTTGTGAAGGACTAACTTACCATCATTGGCCTATATCCTGGACATAAAAACATATCTATAGTGAGAAAAGTGCAATTGTGGGTCTTTAGTGGAGTGTATCCACAGTTGACGAATATTGATTAATTTGATTAATGAGTTTACCAATTAATCTCACATCGTTGGAACTTCTAATCTGCATGTGCATTATGTCCCCTTCCTAGCTTGTAAAGGGTATTGAGGTAATTTATCATTAAATTGAATTGAAAATGTTCAAATTTAGTATTGGGATTTTTTTTTATGTATGTTGATACATTTTAATATAAAGTTTAATTTTAGACTTTATTATTAACTTTGGATATGATTCAAAATTAATAAATGAGAGAACGAAATATTTGAAAGGAGTTCAAATATTAATTTAATATGAATAAGATTCATATTGAAAGCTATAGGTTAAAAATAATGTGCATCAGATGCGCATTAAAACTATAGGTTAAATGAGAGAAATGTTTTTTAATATGATTCAAATGAGAAATTCAATTAAATAAGTGTTATTCAATTGGATGATAATTAAATGAAGAATTAATTAATTAATTAATTTAATTCAATTTAATTTAATTTTGAATTTAATTAAATTGATTAAATCAAAACTATAGGTTAATTTTAATGTACATTAGATGCACATTAGAACTATAGGATAAGTGGGAGGAAATCATTTAAATATGGTTTAAATGATCATTTAATTAAATATGATTTAATTAACATATTTTATTTTATTTTATTTTATTTTATTTTATTTTATTTAAATTAAACAAATTAACTCTCCATTTTAGGAAAGTTACAAGAAAACGTGAGATCAATCCTACTTTTTCTCTCTCTCACACCATCCTTCTCTCTCTAACAAAACGATTTTATTTTGGAGAGGGAGGAGAAGGCTCTGGAGCTCTCTGTGTGTGTTTTCTTCTTCTTGAAAAAAGAAAGAAAAAATCGTTATGTGATATTCCGAAATCCCAAAAGAGAGAATCTCACAATTCTCCATAGCCTACAAGAATAGGGAGGTTTCCAAGTTGTGGTGTCCAATCCCAATTTAACAGAGGAATTCTATCGAATTGTCAAAAAGTTTGCAAGATAGGGTTTCTTCCCCTATATAATTAGTCTTTTTGGAAATTGCATGTTTAATCGATATTACTTTTTATTCCAATACAAAATTGTTTTGATTTTAAATATCAATTTGGAAAAACGAAGTTCTATGTTTTTTTACTTTGGTTGTACCTTAGGATTTTCATCCCTTCAAATATGTCTTCCAATTTTTGTGTTACATCTCCTCCATATTTTAATGGTGAAAACTACCAAATTTGGGTTGTTAAAATGTAATCGTATCTCAAGGCACTAAGCCTTTGGGAATATGTTTCAACTAACAATCCTCGATTATTGGAAGAAAATCCAACGTTGAATCAAATCAAACTACATGAAAAGGAAAAGAAGCTCAAGCCTTTATCTATGATTCATGTCGCTTTACCTGGTCCTATATTTGCTGGGATATTGATTGTAAAACGGCAAAAGAAGCTTGGGATAAATTGCTGGAGGAATTTGAAGGAAGAGTAAGAGTGAAATGTATCAAATTGTTGACAATCAAGAGAGTTCAGGATACTAAAAATGAAGGTTTAGATTTCGTGAGGATTATGCAATAAAAGTGATGACCATGGTAAACCACATAAGACTAGCTGGTGAAAATTTTATCGATTAAAAAGTCATCGAAAAAATAATAGTTAATGCTTCTGATAAATTTGAGTAAAAAAATTCAATCATAGACGAGTCTTCTTATTTAACAACTCTCTCTATTATTAAATTAATTAGCAAATTACAAGCTTATGAACAAAGGGATACAATGCGTAACAAGGAGCAGGTTGAAGGTGCAAATTATAAAGGCAAGAAACTTGCTAAACAAGGTGATAGACAAACAGCTATAGATCAAAGAAGTAAAGGAAAAGGAGAAGTTTGATAGGTAAACTTCCTCAGGTCGCTATTGCAAAAAGACAAACCATGCTGAGAAAAATTGTTGGTCCAGTCTACAATTGTGATTAATGCAACAAAGATGGCCATACAGAAAAATTTTGTTATGCCTAATGAAATTAAACCAAATCCAACATCCTTAAGAGAAAAGCAAATTGTGTCAACAATAATCAAGAGACAAATTTCTTGTTTGTAGCCTCTCATATGTATGACAATAATGGGTCAACCTCATGGCTTATTAACAATGGATGTACTATCCACGTGGCTAAAGATATTGATCTTTTTAGTTTAATTGAAAAATCTCTAAAGTTGTCTCAAAATTTTCTTAGTATTGCTCAGTTGTTGCATAAAAAAATTTCTATGGTTTTCAAGGACCAAGTTTGTGTAATTTCTTACCCACAACGAATTAAAATTACAAGGATCAACATGACTAACAATGCTTTCTTTTTCAATAGTGACTCTCTAAGTCATCGTGCATTGAATAGCTTTGCTCACTACAACCACAAACTTTTGAAAATTTGGCATTGACTTTTCAAATTTTACCTCATTTGGTTAGATTTGCTGTGAAAAAGGGGAAATGCACAGATTAGATTACCTTCTCCCAAAGGTGGCAATTTTTAAACAAGAGAAAGACTTGAATTGGTGCATAGTGATGTTTACGGTCCGATGCACAACACATCCATTGAAAATAAAAATTATTTTATTCTCTTCATCGATGATTTTACCAAAAATGACTTGAGGAGTATTTTTCCTTCAGGCTTTCGAAATTTTCAAAAAACTTGTAAATTTGGTTGAAACTCAAAGTAAAGGGGGGGAAAAATTGACGTCAGTGAGTTCAACAAATTTTCCAACAATAGAAACAAGAATTTCGATTCCCTAATCTCTATTACTCAAAGTTAATAAAATATTCAAAAGCCGAAACAAATTAACCTGGATTTAAATTGTGGACAACTCAGAAGAAACTCCACAGTAGAAATCTCAAGCAAAGAATTGAAAAACACAGAAAGAAGATGCAACTGCAACCAACAAAAAAGGAAAAGAGGGTTCAGAAAATACAAGAGAAAAATGGATAAGAATTAAGAGATAAAATGTTGTACCTGACTGATTGTAACAATAACACAGATCTTGATATTGTTCTTGTGATAGCAAATTTACGACACAAATGTAAGAAATGAAGAACAAAGAGAGAAAGAGTGGAAGCAAAAGCCTATGAGCAAATGGAAATTGGAATAATCTTTTTAGCTAAATAGAAGTAATAGACAGGAAAAACAAATCCCCACTACTTTTATTCTATTTCATATTCACTGCCATGGTCCTCCAAATTATGTCAATTTCCAACACTTCAATTATTCACTGCCATCTTCTTTAACGTACACATCATATTCTTTCACCAATAACTTGAGTTTTATTTTCTATTTTTCAATTCTCACTTATTCTCTTTGCTTTTAAAGCTTCTTTATTTTCTGAGTCAATTCAAAGATGTTCTTTTGATACTTCTCGAGAGAATGAGATGCTTTGTGTTAACCTGAAGAAGTTTATTACAAATTATCAAATAAATTATATACCAGTGTTTATTCAATAATTAGTGTATAAACCCTTCTTTGTTTTGTATTGTTTTTTCCTTAATAATTCATTATAGAATTTTCTTAAATTTGATAACTCTTTTTTTTTCTACTACTAAAAAAATAAAGATCGAAGAGAACTTAAGTCATTTTTTCATCGGATAATTATTTTAAATGGTAAAACTGTTGAAAACATTTTAAAAACTAACAAAATGTTGATGTCTATCAATGATAGACTGTCATAGTCTATAGACATCTATCACTGATACTGGTAAATATCTACCATGGTCTATCGCGGTCTATCTCTTATAAATAATGAAATTGTACTATATTTATAAATAAATTGGTTCATTTTTCTTAATTTAAAAACAACTCCCTTTTCACAAATGACTTGAGCTTCATTCCTTTTCTTTCTATTTTTTAAATTCTCTCTAAATTCTCTTTGCTTTTAATTTTAACGCCTCTTTATTCCCGAAATCAACTCAAGATTATCTTGCTGGTGTCAAATTGAAGAAATTGTATAGAAATTATCAAGTAAAATGTATACTAGTGTTTATGCAACATAAGATTTGTTTTTTTATTTTTATTTTTTGTTTATGTAATGGTACTATGTTGGAAATTTATACTAAGATATTAATAAATGCGGCAACTAAATTAGATCTAAAATTCCACTTTCACAAGTTAGAGCCAAAAAAAAGGTTAACAATCATAAAATTACCAAAATAATTAAAAGAAGGGAAAAAGAATCTACACCGCTCTAAACTTGAGACTATCCTACAACTGCAGGTTCTACTATGATGAAAATTTTTAAGTGTTGGGATAAACACTTTTTGGATCAATTATCCCACTTTTGTATGAATCTAATAGAATACTAATCAACTAGAAACAACAATAATAATCAAGTAAGGAAACAAAGAATTTTAACGTGCAAAAACCTCCTCAAGTTGTTTCAATCAAGGTTCGAATATATCAATCTATAAAAATATCAAGATCTCAATTTTATGGAAATACAATGAAAATATCGATATCAATAAAAAAAATTCGGGAAACTTGATGGAAATTATTATAATTAGTTAATGAAACTTTGATTGTGGTTGAATTAGACTATAATTTGTAAAATATTTGTGTAAGTGTTGATACGATAGCAGAAATTTAAAAAAATAAAATAACTACAAAATAATATCGAATATTTGAAATTAATTACAAAATTAAAAAACATGAAATATTTGAATATATAAAATAATTTTAGATTGTCTATTATAAAATGAAGTGTATACAAAAATGAAAAATCATATCATTAAATTAACATAACATAATAAGAATAGAAAAATCCTGACATTAAACATAATACAACATGATGGAAAAAAAAAGAAGAAAATGAAAACTCTATAAGTAGGTAGAGCTTGAGAGAAAATGAGAGTAATATTAGAGAATTCATATTAATTCAAGTTTGAGGTCCAATGATATGAAAATTTAATGGAAAATATTTGAATGAAAATATGTGGTTTCTTGAAGATAAAGATTTTATATGGTAAAAGAGAAGAGAAGAAAAAAAAACTTCTCTTGTACTTCCCTTGCATAGTTAATTACCAAAAAAGAAAAAAAAAAAAAGAAAAAAACCTCAAGATTTTGAAATTTCGATGTAAATATCGAAATATTGATGAAAATTTTGAGAAATTGGAGAAAAATCGGCCTTTCGGAATTTCGAGATTCCAATCGAAATTTTGAACTATGGTATCAATTTTTATCTTAAAACATCCTAAAAAATTTGAATTTAAATAAAGAGTAAATTTGGTAACACATGTATAGGTTCACAGTTCAAATTGATTAAATTGAAATGTTAAGTGACTATTGATATCAACTTGATAAACATAATAATAAAGTGACAATTTATATAATTTGTTAAGTTTAATAATGACTTTAGCATTTTCATGCGACTTTAGTACTTGATGATCTCAACATTCTTCTGCGACTCGCCAATGTCAGATTGTTAGTCTTGAATAGCTTCTAAGAGTGAAGACTATGTTTTGTTCTCATTCATATGTCACTGAAAAGAAATGTTGTTAGCATAGGTATTAGATATCAATTAGTTTTAAGAAAAACCTGAACTCAGGCGTTACATAAAGTCTAGTTGTTTTTTCCATAAAAGATTATGAGAGTAATCTATATATCATATAAACATTATAAAGATTACTTTATTTTTCCAATGTGAGAAACGACAAGGTTATCAAATGGGAAGGTCAACATGCTCATTTAAAGATGGTTTCTTAGCGTGTATATCTTATAAATATTGTAAGTTCCTTAGACCCGTTTGATAACGTTCTCATTTACTATTTCTTGTTTCTTGTTTCTAGTTTTTCGGAAAAAAAAAATAGAAACTTGTTTAATAGCTATTTTTTTTTTTCTTTTTTTTGTAATAATATAATGTAAAAAAGATATGTACATTAAATACCGAAAAAAATTATCAAAAGTTTATATTATTTAATATAAATAAATCTCGATGTACAATTAAAAACAATAACAAAAAATTACATATATCCTTCAAATGTTGCCCAAATTTAATTGGCAAATGTTATCTTTCATTCTAACCATTTGTATATTATTCCGACTAAAAACAATAACAATGTTTTAAATTATTTCGACTTAATTATACTCTCTAAATGGAATCAATGTACTAAAAATAAAATTTAAAATAATAAATAATAAATAAACATGAATATTACAAAATTAAAAATTAAAAAACATTTAAATATACATATTGAAAATTAAAATAATATAAATTAAAATATTGAAAAATTCAAAATTCAAAAGAAATTTTTAGTGATACTAACACATAACTATAGAAAAGTTAATAAAAAATAAATACATATAAAAGAAATAAAGTAAAATTAATACAGAAAATAAATGAAAATAACAATAATAAAAAGAAAACAAAATATAAAAGAAATAAAGTAAAATTAATGCAGAAAAGAAATGAAAATAAAAGGAATAAAAAAAATATATGAAACGCCCTTAATTTTCCAATATAAAATATTTGTTGATGTTCAATTTATTCTTACCAATTCTCAATTTGATCGTAAACCTTTTGAAATTTTGATAGTTCCCTAATCTATGAAGTATATTGAAAGCTCCCTCTGTTGAAGAAATTTTTATTCTAAAAATCTACTCACTCATTAAATCAAATCTATAAAATTCATTTCTAAATTAAATTAATCATCTTTCAAACTCCACCCATTTGAGTATTGTCGACCAGTTAAGGTTTGAATCTCTGTGCAACTATTTATTTTTTTATTTTTTATTTTTTATTTTTTTTAAGGAAATCATGTTCCAAACCCTTCAGACACCTTTTGCTAAAAAAAATAAAAGAAAGTTATCAAAATTAAAATAATAATGAATAAATAAATAAATAACTCAAAAGTTTTGTCATGTGTATATTACAATATTGCCCATCTCTCATTTTCCCAATTGTTGAAGAGTATTTCAGTGATATTTTTTCCAACAATTGTCTGAAGAGTACTTCAATAAAAGAACGCATTATACTATATATCAAATGTGTTTTCTCATTAAAACTACCAAATCAGTACATCAACATTGCGCCTCCAAATACAAGTCAGTTCGTTGATTTAAGAACAACTGGGGAACCGTTGCCAACTAAAAAGATGTTAACAAACACAAACTACGGCCTCAGCTTCAGCGCCCTTTGCTAACATAAACAGCAGAGACAGCAGCCAATATTGTTGTTGCTGCAGTCACTATGGTAAAGAAGCTCTTCTTCTTCCGTTCTTCTGCTCGTTCGTTCTCGAGTTGTCGCTTCATTTCTTCCACCATTTTCTCCTTGTTTGTGAAGGATGTTTTTATTGCATCCAAATGTTCAACAAATGGCTGAATTTCTTCAACAAGCTTATGCCCAGAAGAAGCTTCTTCCACTTCTCCCTTCTCATAACCATCACAAACAGCCAAACATGTTTTCTTCAACAATGCCAACGCTTTCTCTGAATTACCAACAGCTGATTTCACCTTATCTTTCAGTTCATCGATTCTACTCTTTGCTTCCAACAAACTTTTCTCCAATGAATCCCTTTCGCGAATCAAGATATCGATCCGCCTCCCCATCTCCTTCTTCACATTGAGTGAATCCTCTTGTGCAATCTTTGCTTTATCTAGTTCATTCATGGCTTCTTCAAACTTCCTCTCCTCGTCTTTGAGTAACAAACTCAGCTTCTCAACATTTTTCTTCTCATCACCAAAATTCTTTCTAGCACCCTCCCTCTCTAGCGAAACTTCATCTAAAGCATCACGAAGACGACCTATTTCAGTCAGCAAATCCTCATTTCTCGCTTTCTCGACATCAGTCATCTTAGTCAAAGAAGCTATAGCTTCTTTTAGTTTACTGGATTCCTTTTGCAAGTCTCCAATGATATTCTCTGCTTCGGTTTTTGCCTCCTCCATTTCAACTTTGTCACGTGTGAGTATCTCGATTGTGCGTCGTAAACTTTTCGCCTCCTCTTGGACTAGATTAAAATTCAAATCAAGTGAATCTCTTTCTTGAGTTAACATCTCCATAGCTTTCTCCTTCTTCTGTAACTCTTTGACTAGAACATCAGACTCCATCAGCATGCCACTTTCCTTCTCCACAGCCTCTTCAATTCTCATTTGAAGCTCAGAAAGTTTCTTCCCATTTTCTTCCTTTTCTTGTTTGAAACAAAATGTACTCTCTTTCAATTCAGCCACTTCCCTCTCTAACTTCTCAATCTCCATTTTCAGCCCATTTTTTTCCTTTTCAATCTCTACTTTCTCCTTCATTTTCACATCCACTTTCCTCTCTAAATCTTCAACTACCCGACCTGACTCATCTAACAACTTCTTGATCAATTCATTGTCTTTCATCAGAGTCCCATTCATAATATCACACTCCTTTTTTTCAGTCAACAACTTTTTGCATTTTCCCTTCAAATCATCAATCTCTTCCAATGCCCTTGTCTCATTTCTCTCCATTTCAACCACTTTCCCTTTCAAATCCCCTGTTTCCTTGAACAAGTCATCAAACTGAACCTTAATCCCATCCCTCTCACAGCAAACTCTCCTCCATTTCTCCCTCTCTTCCTCAACCTCCAAAGCAAGTACATTAATCTCACTCTTCAATCTCCTAATCTCCAAACCCTTAACTCTTTCACTCTCAAGTAAACCACACATCCCATTACCCATTTCCTCCATTCGACTCTGCAGATAAACACAAACCACATTCCTCTCCAATTCCAACCCATAAACCCCATCGCGGGCCTCAGTCAACTCACCCATTACCTGTTCCTTCTCGTCCACATTCCGCTTCAAGTCGAGTTCCAATGCTTCTTTACTGTGGACAAGATCCCCGACCTCCACTCTCTTCTCGACCACCTGCTTAAGAAGCCGTTCGTTCAACGATTTCAAGCTCTGCAACTTCGAGTCATCATCCATGGCGGATATGGGTTGCTCTAAATCGCTATTCTCCTCCTGCTGAATGGGCATTTGCTTTGGCTCATTGGCTGATCGAGTTGATTTCTTTTTCGCCATTTTTGGGATTTTTCGAAAGGATTTGAATGGATTGCGGCTGTGATAGATAGGGTTTTGGTAGGAGGTTTTTAAGGTGGAGAAGAAAGAGGATATGAAACGGCAAGTTGTAAGTTAGAGAGGGAAATGGAGGGTTTTGGTTCTGGGCAATTTCAAAATCGCTTTGGATTTTGCAAAGCACGGTTTTAATTTGAGAAAAAAATAAATTACGTTTTAATTTGAATAAATCGATTTGTATTCCACGTGTTAAAAGGTACCCACGTGTAGCATTTTCATTGGGTATTAAGGGTTCATTAAGTATTATTGCAAATTGCAAAATTAAGACTATTAATTGCAATCAGAAATTGGTACCTTTTTTAATTAAAAATGTAAGAATATGTTTAACTTTTTTTAAAAAAATAAAAATGGGAAATTGAACTCCTCCAACCAAACGAATAGTTTTAATAGGGAATATTGATTAATTATAATATTATTAATACGTATATAAAATAATTATATTATGTTTGGTAAGGACTTCGGTTTCAGTTTCTGATTATTTTTATTTCTCATCAATTTTTTAATTATGATTTTCATTTTGTTGAAAAAAAAGGTTTTAAATTTTTACTCTAATTCTAAAACCATAAGGTATTTTTTTATGATTACTTTTGTAAGTTTTCGAAACTTAGATAGGTTTTGGAAATAATAATAAAAAATAGATAACAAAGCAATGAATCTTAAAAGTAAAAAATAGTGTTTATATAATTAATTTTAAAAAATAAAAAACTTAAAACAAAGTTTTGTTGTATTTTTTTAATAAAATAACAATCGCAAGGATGGGGATCAAACGTTCAACCTCTAAAAGTGAAAGTTATACCAATTATTGTTGAGTTAAACTCACTTAGACAAATAAGTTTCATATAAATATCAAGGTAAGATTTAACTTTTTTTCTACTTTAAAATTTATGAAATGTTAAATTTAGACCCCGTTGGATAATCATTTTGTTTTTTAAAATTAAATCTACAGATACTACTTTAACTTTCAAATTTCTTCCACCAATGGTTTAAAAAATTAAGCCAAATTTTAAAAACTACAAAAAATACCTCACAAAAAGTTGTTTTCGTTTTTTTGAATTTGGCTAAGAATTCAACTATTGTATTTAACAAAGATGCACATCATTATAAGAAATCAAATAAAATAAACTTATTTTTTCAAAAACAAAATGGTTAACAAACAAGACCTTAAAATTTTAAAAATAACTTGGGAAATTTTCATATGGCACCACATATAAATCTAAATTTGTTTTTCTAAGGACAATAATTAAATCTAAATTTATTGGACATCAATAAATGTAGGATAATATATCATACAGATAGTTATAGACTTGTACATATAATAAATACTAAAAAAATAATAAATGAGTATCAAAGTCATCATCAACATTAATATGCGTGTATATATGTACAAATGTAAAATTATTTCTACAAAATCATAATTATAATTATTAATAGCTTAACTGGATAAAATGTGAATTCTCAACCAAAAAAACTTTAAGGTTCACATCATCTTAATCATTTTTCTCCAAAAGAAAAAAATGATCTTAATCATTTTTTTAAAAAAAATTTAAAAAAAATACTTCCTTTCGTGTTACAAATTACAAACTACAATATTACGTTACTTATACAGCTTAGTAATCACTTCAATTATTGTTAAAAAATCGATAAAATACATTTTTGATCTATAGAATTGGTGAGTATCTATTTGGTTTCTAAGATTTTAAAAGATATACCTTTAGTTACCGAGGTTTGAAAAATGAGTTTAAATGGTCCATGAGTTTGTTTGAACGATAGTTGACTAACGGAAAGATTATATGGCATAGATAACGTATCATTAATTTTTTTTTATTATTATTTTTGTTAGAATGAACTTGACATTAGCACAAAATCAAAAGGAAGATTCATGATTGATGGACAATGGCATTGCAATTAGAATAATATAGAAAACCCAGAAGCAGAAATGTTGAATTTGACCTGAGATTTGTCATTCAAGCAATATTGATGCATAATCCACTCTATTTGGTTAGTTTCTTCCTTTGGGAGAGAAGAAGAAACCACTGTTTCTCTGAAGGGATTCTTGATTTCCCTGTTTCCAGTACCCAATTTTACAGATTACCAAATCAAATCATTATTATTTTAAATGGCAATGAAGGAATGAAAAAACAAACAAGGAGTTAACCGGGCAATTCCTAGGGCCCAAATTTACTCATCTTCATCTTGGAAATTACATCCACGCTATCATCGCTGCCTTCGAGCTTCTTCTTCAGGTAAAACAAAATCAACTCTTCGTCTTTCAAGTTCACAATGTGAGTTCTCTCTCTTTCAACTCCACTATCAATTATTCTTTTCATTGATTTCTTTTTCTTGTGCTTTCATATTTCTTTATGTTTTCAATCATTATCGAAGTCCGATGGAGAATATGGTCTCAATTCATTTGAACGTTGAAATTGACAATCAGATGTTTAAAGATGTCTTTACTTGGAACCCTTCTGGTAATTTTTATTACTTACCTTACTCTTGTTTCTTATATTTTTCTTTTAAATCAATGATGATTTATGTGTGGTACTCACTACAAGAAAAGACACTTTCAGTGACACATAAAATGTATTGATAAAAGTTAAAAAGTACCACTAAAAAGTATTAGCAATGTTGAGACACGTGTTACTAAGAATGTCCCTATAGCCACGCAGCTAAAGGTTTTAGTGACATATCCATCGCACGCCACTAAAAGACAACTTTTACTGATGTGTACACGTTACTTAAAAACTCATTTTTCGCAACACATTATTTTTCACTATGTCTTATACAAGTTCGTCACTAAAAGTTGAGTTGTAGTAACATATAAAACTATTGCTAAGAGTGGATCAATGGTCATTGCAAGTATCTTTTGCAACATATGTAAACGTCGGTTAAAGTATTTTATTAATTAAACAAATAATATTCAATTTAATATATAAACTTGTTATCACTAGTACAAAATTAGGCTATAATGTCAATTGAAAACCAACATTTGACATAAAAGAAGGCTAACTAACAATATTTATATGGATATGATAAAAGTAGTATGATATTTGTATACACAAGTTAACTTTCAACAAACATAATAAGTAACTAATTCACTTCAACAAGCTTATAAACTTATAAACACAAAAGGACTTATAAACAAAAGTGAATATACATTCTTCATTTCACATTGTACCAACAATACCAATTAGTTATTTTACTTTTAAACAAGAGCAGAACAAAACAAAACGAAACAAAAAAATCATATATCAAACATAACATACTATCATTGAAACCCAAGAAGTTATAATTGTCAAACTACATCAAGTTATTTGAAGCATAACATTTAGTTTGAAACAAAAGGAGAATACTAATCCAAATTCTTCGAATCTCCATCTAAATTCAATTTCGTTAAATCTTGTATTGGAGGCAATCAAGACATACCATTTGACAAAAAAAACATGAAATAGGTAAGTATATGAGAATAAAGAATTGAAGTACAAAGGAATTACATAAACCAAATTTATCAACATAAACTCAATAAGTTAATGAAACCTATGATCTTAAATGAGCAAAGTTAAAACCATAATAATAACTTATCAACTCAAGCAACTAAAGTGGTAAAAAAAAAAGAGAGAAATAACTAATAGAACAAACTCAACAATGGAGAGTTTTGAACAAGCAAGATAACATTATTCTTCATCTTCACAATCAAAAGATGAGAATTGTAAATAAATACACGAGCACATAAACTCAACTTAATAAATAAATGATTCAACAATTGATCTGAACATATTCCTAAATGGCTCAACAATTTAACAATCTTAGTTGCTTGGACAAAAACAACCCTCTACACAAGTTCAGATTCTGTAAATTGCAACCTTATATCAACCCATAAGTCGTAGAAGCCAATATACAACGAAATTGTGAGATGTTCAAGCGAGATATTCTTATCCAAAATCCACCATAAATCTTATAATTTCAAAACTACAAATAGCAAGCTTTCACAAGTCAAAGACTAATCTAAGATACTTCAATCGAGTCTAAAATAGTTCAATTCAATTGAGTCAAAAAAAACAGACCTATAGAACCTTAATTGAATAGTCTGATAACACCAGAAAGTACTTATAATCTAATTCAAACACCCAAACCAATTTGATGGGCGTTGATAATCGGATATAAGCTGCGCCAAAAACATCAGATTCAACAAGAGCTAGGCAAAAGTCAATGAGCCTAAGCAACTGTTTAAATCCACAATAATAGAAAAAGAAACCTCCCTCCAGCTAAAATTGAGATCCATGATGAAGGATCGAAACTAATATAGCCAACTCCCCCCAACCCCCACAACACCCGACGCCAAAAGAAACAAACACCAAATATACAAACACACCCCAAAAGCTTATTCATGGAACAAGGAGAATCAGTAAGGTAAAATAAGAGGACAATAAAGAACCGTACAGAAAACAAAAGTGCAAGTAAAATGAAATGCCCACTAGAAAATTAAAATATCCATAAATAGATATTAGCTTAATTATCCCATTCGACATAGCAGGTAAATTTTGTGGCCAAACTGTCAAAAGTCAAAAAAATTTGGAAGACCCTATTTCAATGACAAATAAATTGTTGCTAAATATTATTAATTTTTTGGGACCGACGGTACCATGTTGCAAAAACTTTTATTGACGTTGGTTTGGACTCTATCACTACTAGTTGTTTTTTGTGACATATTTTCTAACGTACATGTTGTTATAGATTAGTATTTAGTGACAAGTTTTGGCTGCGTTAAGAAAAATTTGTCACTAAAAGTTTTTTTTTTTTTTTTTGTAGTGATCGAAGGGTAGTTTTTGCTTTTGATTGTTTGAGTTTAGGTTTTTCTTTTTCCCCCTTAAATTTATGATTTCCGACTTGGAAAATTCGAATTAATTATTGTTTTACCAATGATATTGGTCAATGTGTTGCTAATACTTTAACGAAAGACTTTGCAAACTTCGTTTTGTTTTTACATCTGAATTATTGTCTTCCTTTATGCTTTGCTTATTCATTTTGGTGTAATATTTAGGCCTGAAATCAGTGTTTTTTGGAGTGCTTGGTGTGGTGCACTAAAGCTCCATAATCATTGAGAACTTTTAGTGTAAGGCCTAAATTTGTTTTTAGGAAAATAAAACTTAAGTTAAATTACAAGTTTGATTTTAGAAAGATTAAGTTGGTGTGTAATAGGTTCTTGAATTTTGAGAAGTATTATTTATTTATTTATTATTCTTGTTTAATAAAAACAACTTTTATTGAGAGAAAATAGAAAAAATTACAAGAGCATACAAAAAATCAAGCGCACAAAAGAAGGAAACCCCACCAAAGAAAGGACTCCAACTATATAAAATAGTTTCTATAGAATAGTTACAAAAGGTCTTTGAAATTAATGTCTAGAGGGTATAATGAACAAAGATCTCGATTCTTGCGCAATGTGTTGGTGTCCATAGGTTGGCCTAGAGGACATTGGTCTTTAAAATTGATCTCAATTTTGATATCTTATGTGTTTGTTTTGTTAGGGCCATATGATTGTTTTATATTCAAACATATTTGAGACCTAGACCTCTTATTTGGGTTTTTGTTAAGGTAAGTATTTCAATTTTGATTAAATGATAATATATGTTTGAATAATAAGGGTTTATATTTAAATTGACGTATATAAACATAAAAAAAATATCTTTCTTAACACAAAAATACATACATTTCGTAGAAACGATGAATTCTTTGTTTTGAATTTTTTTGATGGCCTAAAAACATCAAGAAAATCCTTTGTTGATGGGTAATGTTCATCAAGAAAGATATATCTCTTTGATGGGTAATGCAAATTAATGGAGGGCTAGTTGCATAAATAGAATTCAAGCCCAAAATAATAGAATCTGTAGTACAAGGATAAAATAATTGCATATATAGATCAAAAAATGGTAAAAGACTAAAAAATTCATGCCTAGCCATCATTTTGTTCGCTTTTTCCCGGTTTTCTCAAATTAAAAGCTATCAGTGATACTGATAACTGCTATCAGCTGCTATCGCTGATAGCTTCTATCAATTGCTATCGATGATAGTTGCTATCAGTGATAGCTTTCAATTTGAGAAAAATTAATACATGAAATATGAACTTTTAATTTGCTATCAATTATTAGTAGCTATCATTGATTCACTTTCATCAATTGGAATCAACGTTGAAATATTACTACTTAAGGCTATCAGTAGCTATCAATGATAGATTTATAAATAATGATCAACTTTGAAAGAAGACCAACAACTTTGATTATCATAGTAATTATCACTAATAATCTTTTATCATGGCTATCACTGATAACAGCTATCAATCGTTATCACGGATAGACTTTCATCAATTAGAATCAACCTTGAAATATTAACACTTAAGGCTATTAATGATAGACTTCTATAACTGGTTATCACCTTTGAAAGAAACTGGACATATAGATATCACCTAAGTTTATCACCGATATCACTAACATCACTCATATTGTGGTTATCAGTGATAGCTTCTTTCACTGATAACATCACTAATAAGATACTATCAATAATCTCACTGATATCATGATATCAATGATAGTTTTCTATCATCGATAAAGTGCTATCAGTGGTAGCTTCTATCATCGATAACGTACTATCGAGTAGCTTCTATCATCGATAACATGCTATTAGTATTAGTTTCTATCACTGGTAACATGTTATTAGTAGTAGCTTCTATCAATCATAGTCACTAAACACCTTTTTGCCCCTTTCTTGTCCTTCCCAAACATTTATAAGTCCCTTCTCTTTTCGTTGATAGCTTCTATCACTGATAAACATTCTATTAGTGATAGCTTCTAGACATTCCATTTACATTTTAGTTCGAGATTCAACTTTATTAATTAAATTCACTAAGTTGGCTATCAATGATAGATTTCTATAAGTGGCTATTAACTACGAAATATAATCAAAGATTAAGCTATCAATGATAGAAAATATTAGTGGTTATCACGGATAGACTTTCATTTATTATTTATGTTTATTATTTGTTATAATAATCAAACTTGATGATTGGCTTGTTGGTGTTAAGTCACTTATGAATCAAGTCTTGCTACGGAATTCAGAAAAATTTTAAAAATAAGAGAAAGAGAAGAAGCAAAAACTGAAAAAAAAAAAATAAATAAATAGAAAAAAGGAAGCAAAAACCAGACAAAGAAAAGAAAATAAAATAATAAAAAAAGATAAGGGAAGAAGCAAAATTCGGAGATAGAGAAGAAAATTTAAAAAAAAAAAAGAAGAAAAAAAAAAGAAGAAGCAAAAACTGAGAAAGAAAATAAAATGAAAAAAGTGAGGGAAGAACCAAAAATCGAGGAAGAGAAAGAAAATTAAATGACTAAAAAAAAGTACAACAAGATAAGACAAGAGAGAGCGGAATTGAAAATTAAAAAATATGAAAGACTGATGGGTCAACTCATCCATATTTGTAAATATTTTAAAGATATAATATATTTTTAGATTTTTTCTCTTATTCTACTCTGTATTACAAATATCCATTAATAAATTTACCCGTACAATCCAAGATCAAATTCATGTGCGTCAAGAATGATATGCAAAGCCCATCAAGATAGGGTTTTGGACCTCAAATTCAAAGTTGGTTAATTAAATATTTGACAGCATAAGGATTTTTTTAGGATTTGAGATTTTGTGATGTTAAATTTATTAAGGATTTGGATTTTATTAGAGAGATATTTAGAATTAAGGGAGAAAAAGAGAAGAAAAAAGGAAAATCAAATAAAGGTATATATATCTGTATGTATGTTTATGGGTTAGGAAGCACAAATTCTTCTAATTGTGCCAAGAATCGGTATCAGATATGAATACGATACAGATACGTCCAGATATGTGGTAGATACGTGGTTTGAAGTATCTGATTTTTTTATTTTTATTTTTATTTTTCAGATATGCGTATTTGATACGTGTATTTGCTTCCAAATACATGAAGGGAATACATTGGTCAATTTTTTTTTCCAAATTTAAGTCTAACCCTTTAAAAAGCCCAACCCACAACCCATTTTATTTTATTTGCATGTTTAGGAGTGATTTTAAAATCATAAAAAAAATCAATTTTTTCATTCTTAAAACCACTCGAGGACACATTTTTAATTACTCAAAATTAATTTAGTTTTCAATTTTACACTTTTAAATGTAATTTTCATATCATCAAAATTAATTTTGAAGAATTAACATGTTTCACAGTGATTTTGAAAATGACAAAAGTGATTTCAACCATTTTTAAATTACTTCCAAACATAAAAGTCCACTTAAATTGAGCAATCCAAAAAAAATAAATTAAGAATGATAAAAACATAAAAAAAAAAAAATTAAAAAAAAAACCCGAAATGTAATTAAACCTTCATTTTTCCATTTTCTCTCACTACTTAAATCATGATTCACACTCCCTTCATCCTCAACTTCATTCTTCAATTTTCATCTTCTACTTCTTTCCTACCATCTACTCTAATTGCTCAACAATCACTCAACGTTGCTAAATTTTTTTCAAGTTTTAACTCTCTTCTTGAATCTATTTTAATCTAGCTTAATATATATATATATATAACGTATCTTCAACATATCCATATCTTAGTTTTTTATAAATTAACGTATCGCCGTATCGTATCGTACCGTATCTGTATCATATATGTCTATGCTTCTTAGTATATGGGTGTCTGTAATTTAAAAAAATAATAATAATAAAGTAGATTCACTTTTTTTTTATTTTTTTTCTTAGAAAAATTTCACAAAATGACCCAAAACCCAAAAACTTTTCTACCAATGACCTCTTCTAAAAACTTTTCTACCACTGACATTTTCCCTATGCGAAATATCAAAATTACCCCTAGTTTTTAAAAATCCTTCATACCGCCACATTTCTTCTCCTTCTACGATTTCCTAAGCCCTTCATTTAATGTGCATTCAATACACCACCAACATTCTACCAAAACATTTATTCCCAACTAATATTTGGAAGAGAATGGAACGTCTCTGTCATTACTGAAATAGACGATAAGAGATTGTAAATGACAACTTCTTTACGAGACACTAAACGATCGTTTACAATCTCTCAACGATCGCTCAGTATGATTAAACGATCGCTTACTAAATCCTCTGCGATCGGCCACAAACTCCTACACGATCGCTTAACTATTACTATTGCACTATCGTCTTCTCAGAACCTATACGATCACATACCTTTTACTGTACGATCGTATACCAAGTGCTATATGATCGCTGAGTTTTATTACACGATTGCCTAGTGGAAGTAGACGATGAGTAGCACACTGCGATGGCCTCTCTGCGACAACGTCTTCCGAACTCCCACTCTCGAGAGCTCTTTTTCCTCACTACACGATCGCCCACAAACTTCTACGTGATCGCTTAGCTATTACAATTGGATGATCGTCTTCTCAAAACCTATACGATCACCTACCTTTTACTATACGATTATGTACCAAGTGCTACACGATCGCTAAGCTTTACTACACGATTGCTGAGCTACTACACACTCGCCTAATGGAAGTACACGATGAGCGGCACGCTGCGATGGCCTCTCAAGAGCTCTCTTTCCTCACTACACGATTGCCCACAAACTCCTATACATTGCTTAGCTATTACAATTACACGATCGCCTTCTTAAAACCTATACGATCGCCTAATTTTTACCATACGATCGTGTACCAAGTGCTACATTACTACACGATCGTTGAGCTATACTACACGCTCACCTAGTGGAAGTACACGATGAGCAGCATGCTGCGATGGCCTCTCGAGAGCTCTCTTTCCCTACTACATGATCACAGCTATTACAATTAGACGATAATCTTCTCAAAACCTATACGATCGCCTACCTTTTATTATACAATCGTGTACCAAGTGTTACACGATCGCTAAGCTTTACTACACGATGGTTGAGCTATACTACACGCTCGCCTAGTGGAAGTACACGATGAGCGACACGTTACAATGACCTCTCGAGAGCTCTCTTTCTTCACTACATGATCGCCCACAAACTCCTATACGATCACTTAGCTATTACAATTAGACGATCGCCTTCTCAAAACCTAAACGATCGCCTACCTTTTATTATACGATCGTATACCAAAGGCTACATGATCGCTAAGCTTTACTACACGATCGCATAGTGGAAGTATACGATGAGCAGCACGCTTCGATGGCCTCTCGAGAGCTCTCTTTCCCTACTACACGACCGCCCACAAACTCCTACACGATCGTTTAACTATTACAATTAGACGATTGCATGCCATCTCAAAACCTATACGATCGTGTACCTTAATGTTACACGATCGCTAAGCTTTACTACACGATCGCTAAGTTTTAGCTACGCTTTACTATACGATCGCATAGTTGAAGTGCACAATGAGCGGCACATAGCAATGGCCTCTTGAGAGCTCTCTTTCCCTATTACACGATCGCTTAGCTATTACAATTAGATGATCGCCTTCTCAAAACCTATACGATCGTATACCAAATGCTACACGATCGCTAAGCTTTACTACACGATCACATAGTTGAATTACACGGTGAGCGGTACACTGTGATGGCCTCTCGAGAGCTCTCTTTCCTCACTACACGATCGTCCACAAACTTCTACACGATCGCTTAGCTAAGAATCTGAATCTCTGCAGCGCGCATCAGAGTGATTTGAATCGTTGACCTCCTTTAAAACGAATCCGAATCTCTACAGTGTGTCAGTGTCTCGTCCTATCCCATCCATATTATTTTCCCAATGTCGGACCCGTCAAAACTCGACCTTTTAGCTTATAACCCCTACCCTCTCTTCTCATTTTCTCACACTGGTTTCATTCCCTCTTTCTCCTCACTGCCTTTTCTCCTCACTGCCTTTTGACCTTTAAGATCAACCTCTCATTTTCTCCTCACTGCCTTCGTTCTCTCATTCTCACTGCCTTCAACGTCTCATTTTCTCCTCTCATTTTCTCACATTTTCTCACTGCCTTCAGCAAATCTTCTTCTTCTCCCACATTCGTCCATTAAATTGTGAAGTTTGTACCTTTTACTATATAAAATTTCATTTTTTTTAAAGAACTATACATTTTGTTCCTATTCTCATACTATTATGTTTTTTTTTTTATAGTTTTTGTTGCTGTTTGGGAAACAAAGAACAAAAAAGGTAAGTTAAATTTGTGAGTTTACTATTTATTTATTACTAGTTTTATTATATTTAGTAGATCTATCATGTTGAATTCAATGATATTTACATATTGATGTTAGTAGTTCTTTCTCTATTAGTGTTAATCTTAGTAGTTGTTATTAGTGTTAATCTTATGGTTGGGATGTTATACCAACATGTTAATCTTATTTATATTTTGTTTGTTTTTGTTTGTATTTAAGTATAGTTTATTGTTATGTTTCTTATGATAGCATTCGTCCGTTAAATTGTGAAGTTCGTACCTTTAATATTTTTAATTTAATACAAAATTATTATGATTTTTTGAAATATATTTCTTATGATATTTGATTTTTCTAGTATTAACTTTGAAAATATAGTTTAAAATAGTATGAAAAAGTTTAATTGTATTAAATTTGAAAAAATAGTTTTAAAAAGTTTACCTCATTGTAATGTTTAAAAAGTTGATGTTTATAGCTTAAAAACTTTAATATTTTTAGTTTAATACAAAATTATTGTGATTTTTTTGTATAAATTTCTTATGATATTTGAAAAGTTTAATTTGTTGTTACATTTAAAAATAGTTATAAAAAGTTTAATTTATTGTTATGTTTAAAAAGTTGATGTTCATAAAATTTAAAAAGTTGATGTTTATAAATTAAAACGTTTAATATTTTTAGTTCAATATAAAATTATTGTGATTTTTTAATATACTTCTTATAAAAAGTATAATACAAAATTATTGTGATTTTTTTTAAAAGTTTATATTTTTAGTTTAATACAAAGTTTAATATTTTTTTACCCACAAACTTCTTGTATTTCCTAAATATATTTCTTATTGTGATTTTTATTGTGGTTTGGTTTTGTTTAAATTTGATAATTAGTAGAACAATTAGTAATGTATTGTTTGTCTTTTTTTTTTAGAAAATGGCAGGCAAATGCTTGGGATTTTTGTTGTTTACAAATGGTAATATGATTGATGGTATTGATGGAGTTGACTATGACCAACCACCAAGTGAGAGTTTTAGCATAAATGTGAACAGTGGAATTGTATTTGAACAATTCATTAAAATGGTTGGGATATCACTTAGTGTAGATATGGGAACAAATCATATAGAAATAATATATAGACATCCTAACCTAGAACCATCAGGATCAATAAGGTTTATGTCATTCCCTATTTCGAATGCACAAGCTATGAACTTGATGTTCTCAATCACAATGTCACTGCCGAATTTAGTGCATTTGTATGTAAATGTAAATAGGATAGGGGTGGATATAAACTTGAATACATCATTTAGTCAGTTTGAAGATCCAATTGAATGTATTGATCCTGATCCGGAGACAGTTGCATTGCCATGTGATAATGAAGATATGGCGGCTAACAACCTGTATAGAGATTTCAGAACTGAAACAGACGATGAATTTAAAGAGTTGGATTTCGATGGTCGTGAACATGAGTTACTTTCAAATTCATTCAACGATTTGGATATGAATGTACTGGATAGCATTTGAGAACATGACCCAATTGTAGCCCTTGTGGATATTGATAATACTCAATTGTATAAAGGGATGATTTGTCAAGACAAAGAAATACTACAACACACGGTCAAATGTTTTGCAATAAAATGTCAAGCACCATATGAGGTTGTTGAATCGACACCGACGATTTGGAAAATTCGGTGTAAGAAGTGGGAGGAAGGTTGCAAGTGGAGACTTCGTGCAATAAAGAAAAAATCGCATGGCTTGTTCGAGATCACTAAGTACGATGAGCAACATACATGTTTTTATTTAGAACTGAGTCAAAGTCATGTGCAATTAGATTCATCAATGATTGCACTAGAGTTTTGTGATGTCATAAGAGAAAAACCATCTATCAGTGTGGCACAACTGCAGTCTGACATCAAATCAAAGTTTGGATATCACATTCCTTACCATAGGGTATGGGAGGGCAAAGAAAAGCGTTGGCTAAAGTGTTCGGTGATTGGGATGAGTCTTACAAATTGTTACCCAGGTGGTTGTATATGGTTAAGCAAACTAATCCTCGAACACATGTAGAGTGGAGACACTTTTGAGTGTAGGCACTTTTATTGTATATTCAATTTTTTTATTGTAATCTATAAAGTTATACATTATTCTTTTAATTAAGTTGTACATTATTTAATTGAGAAATAAATAATCTTTTTATCATGTATATTTAATTAAGTGTAGATACTTTTATTGTTTATTCAATTTTTTTTATTATAATTTATAAAGTTGTACATTATTCTTTTAATTAAGTTGTACATTATTCTTTTAATTAAGTTGTACATTATTTAATTAAATTAAATTAATTAAGTTATACATTATTCTTCTAATTGAGAAATAAATATTTTTTTTATCATGGCTTTAAACCCAGACCAGTTGATCCCAATGTTTTGTACAACCAGTCCATTCATCGATCATTTGTTGTATGGCGAGATCGTACTACTAGAGAAATATCTTGCAGGCATCGAGAGGCAGTTCTCCAACGCACTATCCCACTCCACCATCGAACACTACCACTAATGCGCACATCTCGATTCTATGGGGTTGCAGATTGGGATTTATTCAGTTAGACTGACATCTCTTGGTCGAGAGGTGGAGGCCTAAGACGCATACATTTCATATGTCTGTTGGAGACTGCACTATCACTCTACAAGACATAGAAGTGTTGTTGGGGTTGCCTGTTGACGGTGAGCCCGTCACCGGAGTGATATACGATGACTGGTCACAAGTTTGTCAATTGTACCTCGGTGTGACCCCACCTGCCGACAAAATTAAAGGATCAAGGTTAAATTTGATATAGTTAGGAACACAATTTCGTGAGCTTGCAAATAATACAGACGAGGAAACCATCATAAGATATACGCGAATATATATACTACAAATGATGGGTGGAAGTCTATTTTCCGACAAATCAAGTCATTTTGTTACTTGATGTTCCTGCCACTATTAGCTAACCTCTATGATGCGGGGCAGTATTCGTGGGGTGGAGCATGTTTGGCATGGTTGTATAGACAACTATACAAAGCAACAAGACCTGAGTTTCGTGAGATAGCTGGGCCTCTCATACTTTTGCAACTATGGGCTTGGGAGCGATTTCCAACAATGGCTCCACAGCTACAACATGTTAATGATACTCAGTTAGCTGGACGAGCCTACGGTTCTCGGTATGTTATTTTAATTCAATTTAATTTTTAATCTAGTTAATTTAGATTCTAAATTATCAATTTAAAAATTTAGGTGGAGAGAAAAATTTTGTGTGACTAGGACAGCCACACATGTAGTCAGCCAGTACAGATACATGTGTGATCTGCTTCAACCTGATCAGGTACATTACACTGAACCTAATTGATTATTTTATACACATTTTTATTGTATTTATCTTTAATGTTCTCCAATATAATATTTTGTATTTCGGGTTATTTGGGAGCCGTACAAAATTATTATGCATACTTTGCCCAATTTCTGTACGAATGATCAAAACATATGGTGGACGATGAGTCCTCTCATATGTTTTCACATTAGTGAGTGGCATCTTCCTGATAGGGTGATGAGACAATTCGATTTTCAGCAGGATGTCCCATCGCCTTGTAATACTGAACCCCTACTGCATGATATCAACTTAAGGACTATAAATTGGTCCGAAAAAGTTGCACATTTGGTAGTGCGATGGCACTATTGTGCAAGGTTTATTGCAATGGGGGTTTCTATTAAACAGTTTGACAGGGATGTCACTCAAGACTAAATTCATTGGTATAATAATATCACAAGACACTACGTCACTTGTCCAGGAGTAGATGTGGGTCATCTGGTAAATGAATGAATATTATCTAATTATTTTTAATTTATATTTATTTTAAATATTATCTAATTGTTTTATAATTCACAGAGATCGAACAACAGTAGACTCCGTGATTTTGTGAATGATTCGAACCAGGTTCTTGCTATGTAGTGACAACTAAAGCTATATGGAGGAGATACATTATATGTACGATATACCTATTATTCCTCCACTAGCTCCTAGACGTAGAGGACCTGTACGGGAAGAGGATGAGTTTTGATGAGGTTGCCCATAATGTGGAAGAGTTGCCCCCTGTGATGCAGACGTAGAGTCAAACTGATTATGTTAGTCCGATGATGATGATGCCAACATTTGGTTCAGGACATTATGACTCAGAGATTGGTCCTTCGTCTTCATATGTGCATGGACATGGTCGGAGTCGTGGAAAGCATAATGAATATTTATATCATGAAGCGCCTGTAGAGTTACCAGAGCAACCTCAAATTCGAAGTCGATGACGATAACCAGCTCAAAATCGATGACGTCTGCCTTGTGGGACACATTGATTTTTGTAATTATTTTTATATAAATGAGATATTTTAATTTATACTTTTTTATTTTTATGAGATATTATTTTTTTTTAATTTGTTTTTTTTAGAGTTTAAATAAAATAATAAATTATTTTTATAAAATGGAAAATTTTTTTTAAAAAAAAACAAAAAACAAAGGTCGAATGTTGAAAATTCGACCTAGGTGGGTCGAATTTTCAACACTCGATGTATTGTAATTTATTAAAAAAAAAAAAAAAAAAAGTAAAGGTCGAGTGTTGAAAATTGGTAGGTCGAATTTTCAACCCTCGACATATTAAAAAAAACAACAATATTTTTCTAAATAGTTTCAAAAGTACAATATTTTTATAAATTGTTTTCAAAACTACTATATTATTTTAATTCCCCCCACCCCAATCTTTCTCTCCCTCAAACTCTCATTCGCAAGACCACTGCTGCTTGCCTAATATCCTCACAGTTGTTTGCTCGATCAATGGCCGCCACATCTATGTTACTGTTCATCGATCGCTGGAGTCCGACGTTCACTGGTCACCGCCTCTGATCGAGCATCCGCTGAGAGCCTTTCTCCTTTGGATTTTCTCTTTCATTTTCTCTCTCTAGACTCTCTCTCCCTAACCCACGCACATAAGGTTCAAAGTCGGATCGTTACGATCTAAACTCAAAGAACAATGATGTAATCCTTTTGAAAAACTACAAAATTTGAACTCCCAAAAACATAAAGCACAACAATAAGAGGGTCGATTACGGATTTACTATGAAAGCATCGGCCTCACCTCACTCAAAAGCTCCTTTCAAGTTTAGGAAGTGAGTTATCTCTCTTTCAACTCCACTATCAATTATCTTTTCATTGATTTCTTTTTCTTATGTTTTCATATTTCTTTAGGTTTTCAATCATGATCAAAGTCCGACAGTAGAGAATCTAGTTCCAATTCGTTTGGATGTTGAAATCGACAGTCAGAGGTTCAAAGATGTCTTTACTTGGAAACCATTCTGGTAATTTCCATTATTGACCTTACTCTTGCTTCTTATGTTTTCCTTTTAAATCAATGATGATTCATGTGTGGGACAGGAGGGTAGTTTTTGTTTTTTATTGTTTGAGTTTAGGTTTTTCTTTTTCCTCCCTTAAATTTATGATTATTGACTTGGAAAATTCGAATTAATTACTGTTTTACCAATAATATTGGTTGTCTGTTGCTAATACTTAATGAAGGACTTTCCTAGTTTTTACATGACTTAGTGTCTTCCTTTATGCTTTGTTTATTCATTTTGGTGTAATATTTGTTGAGCATTAAACTCAGAGTGTCAAGTTTTTGGGTTGTATTTAGCAGGCATTTGGAAGGCAAACGATGTCCAAATTAAATGTCTCTATGGATTTTGATGTTCCAGATGTGTACTTTTTGATGGTTCAAGTCTCAAGTCGTTTGGTATTTTCTATGGAAAGTTATGGTCGTTTGAGTAACAAAGGGTCAAGAATTAGTGCAACTTTTCAAATTTTATCTTAATTATTGTAATCCCTTTCATTTGCTTTTATTAGTGATTTATTGAAGGAATTTAGGGAGATACTTTGTGAGACTATATATAGTGGTATTGTAATCTTTTCCAAGAAAAGTTGGGAAAGAAATCAATAGAAGATTGAGTATTAGTGCCTATACTATATTCTTTCTCTCTTCAAAGAAAAGCTCCACCACTCAAATAATTTTGTTTTTTTTTTTTCAATTTGGTAGCAAAGATATGTCGAACTATGGGAGCACAGTGTTGGGACAAATGTAGTAACCATGACTCACCAAGATAAACTATGACGGCTGAAGTATTCAAATGCATGCCTTGCTCGGTGCTTAAGATGCATGGGAAGTAGTCCAAGAAGGTCTTGAAAGGAGGCTCCTATTATAAATCCGACAGCAAACCAATTGAAAGCGATAAAAGAGATGCGCATGAAAGATAAAACCGCTCTCTATCTCATGTTCCAAGCTGTGGATGAGTCAGGTTTTGAGAAAATTGCAGGTGCAAAGACATCGAAGAAAACGTGGGATACACTGAGGAAGGTTTTCAAGGATGCTGATCGAGTCAAACAAATGTGGCTCCAAACTCTTTGAGGCGAATTGGAAACAATGAAAATGAAGGAGTCAAAAGAAGTATCTGACTACATCACTTGGGTTCAAATGGTGGTGAACCAACTTAAACGCAATGGAGAAACTCATGAAGATGCCAAGGTTGTGAAGAATCCTTCGATCATTGACAAATGATTTTGAGAATGTGGTATGTGCTATCGAGGAATCAAAGAATTTGGAAGAAATAACTATTGATGCTCTTGCAAGTTCCCTTGAAGCACATGAACAAAGAAAGAAGAAAAAGAAACAAGAGGTCTTGGAAGAGGCCTTACAAACAAAAATGACCATCAAAGAAGACAAGGTAATATATGTGCAATACAACCGAGGAAGAGGACGTGGTCGTGGTGGTCACAGTTTCGGTCGTGGTAAAGGTCGTGGTCGTGGAAGAGGCGATTGCTCAAATCGTCCAAATGTCGAGTGTTATAGAAAATATGGACACTACGCAAAAGATTGCTATGTCGAGAAGGTGGAAGAAAACGCGAACTTAGTCGTAGAAGATGAGACAAAAGATGACAGTGCTCTCATAATGGCCCATGAAGGCATCACTCCGGACAATGACATGGTGTGGTATCTTGACACCGGTACAAGCAACCATATGAGTGGGCACAAACATCTTTTTGTTCATATGCAAGAGATAGAAGATGGACATGTGTCTTTTAGAGATGCATCAAAGGTTCAAATCAAAGGTCGAGGAAAAATACGTTTTTCCCAAAGGAATGGAAAAGAAGGTACTATGGAGGATGTCTACTATGTACCTGACTTGAAGAGTAATATTCTAAGTATGGGCAGTTATTGGAGAAAGGATGTTCAGTCTTCATGAAAGATCGAATGTTGCACTTGAAGGACATAAATGATCGGGCGCTCGTACACGTTGAGATGGGGAAGTATTGGATGTTCAAACTCAACTTGAAGAATATACAAGAGAGGTGTTTACAAGTCAACATGGAGGACAAAGCATTCTTATGGCACTTACGATTTGGACATCTACACTACGGCGGACTAAAAGAGTTAGCAAAGAAGGACATGGTCCATGGGCGATCAAAACTGGACTACACTAAGAAGTTTTGTGAAGGTTGTGTACTTGGCAAACTAGCAAGGACAACTTTCCAAAAGAAAGTAGAATATTGTTCAAAGGGATCTCTTGAGTCGATACACTCAGACATATGTGGTCCAATCACTCCGAAATCTTTCAGTGAGAAAAGGTATGTTATTACCTTTATTGATGACTATACAAGAAAAACTTTGGTTTATTTTTTGAAGGAAAAGTCAGAAGTATTTGAAGTATTCAAAAAGTTCAAGATGATGGTAAAGAAGACAACCAATCTTTACATCAAGGCTTTAAGGTCAGATAGAGGTGGAGAATATCAACCGCTTTCACAAATTATTGTGAGGAACAAGGTATCAAAAGTTTTTTTACTGCACCATATTCACCTCAGCAAAATGGCGTTGCAGAAAGGAAAAATCGAGCAATCCTTGATATGGTTCAATCAATGTTGAAGAGTAAAGACGTGCCAAAGGAATTCTGGGTGGAAGCAGTACAATACGCTGTGTATGTGCAAAACCGATGTCCACATACAAAATTGGCGAATCAAACACCGCAAGAGGCTTGGAGTGGTCATAAACCAACCGTCTCACACCTTAAAGTGTTTGGTAGTATGGCTTATGCACAAGTACCAGACCAAAGAAGAACCAAACTCGATGATAAGAGTAAGGAATATGTGTTTATTGAGTATGACGAGAAGACGAAGGCTTATAAATTATTTGATCTAATTAAAAAGAAGGTGATTGTAAGTCGCAACATTCAAATGAACAAAGAAAGCGCGTGGGACTGGAAGAATCAAAAGGAGGCATTACAAGAAGAGTCATTCAGAATTGCACCAATAAACACTCTAATGACTTCTCAAATATCTGACGAAGTGGAAGAGCCGAGTCAACCTAGGATACGGAGTCTACAAGATCTATACGACTCAACTAATGAAGTATACCTAGTTTGCTTATTAGCAGACTTGGAGAACATTGCTTTTGAAGCCATAAGAGACAAGAAGTGGAAAGTCGTAATGGATAAAGAGATAGAAACAATCGAAAGAAACAAAACTTAGGATTTGGTGGAATTTCCTGATGGATATAAACCCATTGGTGTAAAATGGGTATACAAGAAAAAGATGAATGCCCAAGGTGAGATTGAAAGGTACAAGGCGCGTCTAGTTGCAAAAGGTTACATACAAAAAGCAGGAATCGATTATGATGAAGTTTTTGCTCCAGTTGCAAGAATGGAGATAATTCGACTTCTTTTATCTCTAGCTGCACAATTCAAGTGGGCTATCTATCAAATGGATGTAAAATCAGCACTTTTAAATGGAGTTCTTGAAGAAGAAGTCTATGTGGAGCAACTCCCTAGATACATGAAATATGGAAAGGAAAATAAAAGAAGGGCTCTATGGGTTAAAGCAAGCAGCTCCAGCATGGAACACTCGAATTGATACTTACTTCAAGAAGAACAAGTTCATACAATTCCCATATGAGTATACATTATACGTAAAGAAAAAAGAAGGTAATCTGCTTATCGTTGTCCTTTATATTGATGATCTTATTTTCATAGGGAGCAATGAGAACTTGGTTGTGGACTTTAAAGATGCTATGGCGCGGGAGTTTGAAATGATGGACGTAGGATTGATGAAATACTTTCTTGGTCTTGAAACTAGACAAGAAAACTTTGAAATTTTTTTTTTCACTGAAAGCATATACGAAGGCCACGTTGAAGAGAAATAAGATAGAAGAATGTAAGCCTGTAGCAACACCAGTGGAGCTTGGCACAAAACTTTCTAGATTTAAGGGAGGAGATCAAGTAAATGCATGTGAATACTATAGTTTGGTAGGGAGTCTACGATATCTCACATGCATAAGATCAGATATTGCATATAGTGTTGGTGTAGTGAGTCGATACATGGAGGAACCAATGCTCTCGCACCTCAAGGCCATTAAACGAATTTTTCGATACATTCGAGGGACGAAATCACTCGGGATTCTCTACATAAGTATGAGTGAATACAAGTTGATAGGATACTCTGACAGTGATTGGTGCGGAGATATAGATGACAAAAAAAGCACTGAAGGATATGTGTTCTACATGGGGAATACAACATTTATATGGCTCTAAAAAAAGCAGCCAATCGTAACTTTGTCAACATGTGAGACAGAATATGTGGTAGCATCTTGGTGTGTGTATCACACAATTTGGCTAAAAAACTTACTATGTGAATCAAATCTGCAACATGAGGTAACTGAAATACGAGTTGGTAATAAATCAGCCATTGAGCTGGAAAAGAATCCGGTCCATCATGAAAGGAGTAAGCACATTGACGCGCAGTTTCATTTTATTAGAGAACATGTAAAGAATGGAAACATTTTGTGAAACTATATATAGTGGTATTGTAATCTTTGTCATGACAAGGTTGAGAAAGAAATCAATAGAAGATTGAGTATTAGTGTCCATACTTTATTCTCTCTCTTCAAAGAAAAGCTCCACCACTCAAATAATTTTGTTTTTTTTAATATTTAGCCTAAAATCAGTGTTTTTTAGGGTGCTTAATGTGGTACACTGGCTCCATAGTCATTGTGAACTTTTAGGAGTTGTTTGATTGTCCAACAATGTTGGGTTTGGTGGGCTTAAAAAGCCCACCCGATATTTGTTGCCTATTTAAAAGAAAACGCAACCCACCGTTTTACTCTACCTCTTTTCTTTCCCTATTTCACACTCTTTTTCCAGGTGTTTTAATTACTCTCCCCTTTTCTCTCTCTTTGCATTACGCGATTTCATTACTCACCTCTCTCTCTTCTCATCTTTTCTCTTCTTTCGCATTCAGTTTGTATTCCTTCATCTCGCCTTTTCTTTCTCCTTCTAGTTCGTATGCGTTGTATTGTCCCCAGACTTCATTCTATATTTACATTTTCTTGCTGAACGTTGCATTTCTCTTCTTTGGTTTTCTTTGTATGGTTACTTTATCTAACTATTTTTTGTTGTTCTAATTATTTTTTTGGTAGATCTAACTTTTTTTTTATCTAACTTTTTTTTTTGTTCTAACTATTTTTTGTTATATCTAACTTTTTTTTTTTAGATTTAACCATTTTTTAGATCTAAATTTTTTTCGAATATTTGGTTTTTTACTTAAGATTTAAACGTTCTCGTCCTAGATTCCCTCATAACCCATTCGTCTTTGTGTATTTGATTTTTCGATTGTTATTGGCTATGTACTTCGTCGACATCGTTTTTGTTCTAATTTAACTTTCCGTCATTTTGGACATCTTTTTGGCTTGCATATTTATGACTAGGGTTAATTCTTATAATTTGTTCTTCATCTCTTATAATTTGTTTCCAATTTTGTATGTTACTACAACTAAGTCCCTTTTTTTCTCATTTCTATTGTATTTACTTATTCGTCTCTGTTCTTTCTTCCTCTAATTGATATAATTGCCAAAAACATACAAAAGATGGACCTCTTCCTCACCGTATCGGAAGAGAAACAACTATGGTATTGCACACGCCTACTTGCTCGAAATCACTAGATTGACCACCTAATATTTGAACCCAAAAACATATATTTTGTCAATTTGTTTCTTGGAACGAGCACATGTTCGGTCGTCTGATATTATTTTTGTGATGTTCAGAAGAATGTAACTATACTATATTATCACATTTACAAAATTGTTAAGTTATGAAATGAAAGGATGCACAATTTTAGTTCGACGATGCAAACATAAACAATTAAGTTATCCAATTATTCAACGTTTATGTGTACAAGTTAATTTTTTTATACTGATGTTAAGTTAGCAAGATTCAATATACATACATACAATATATTAATTCATAAGTAATTGAGTTGCAATATTACATGTATTTTGGTAGTATATTTTACAAATTGAAAAGAATTAGAGTTTTTACAGTTTTTTAAAAGAATAAGTTGAGAAAAATATGTTATGTTTTACAAATTGAAAAAAAAAAATAGAGTTTTCCAGTTTATGTCATAAAAGGGTTGAAAAAATAAGTGTATAGTTGAAAATTAATCAACTAAGTAAAAAAAAAAAAATCTTATTTATAAAAATTGCATCAGATATCCCAACTCAACTATGTATCCAAACACCAACAATAATTAACAACTCAATTTAATTAATGATATCAACTCAACTCTATGCTTTTATCGTGTGTCAAACGTCCCCTTAGTGTGGGGCGTTCCAAATGTCCCTTAGTGTGAGGCCCAAAAGCCCCCTTAGTGTGAGGTCTAAATTTGTTTTTAGGAAAATAAAACTTAAGTTAAATTACAAGTTTGGTCTTTGAAAGCTTAGGTTTGTGTGTAATAGGTTCTTGAATTTTGAGAAGTATTATTTATTTATTTATTATTTTTTGTTTAATGGAAACAACAACTTTCATTAAGAGAAAATGGAAAAAAAATTACAAGGGCATACAAAAAATCAAGTGCACTAAAGAAGGAAACCCCAACAAAGAAAGGACTCCACTTATACAAAATAATTTCTATAGAATAGTTACGAAAGGTCTTTGAAATTGATGCCCAGAGGGCATCACGAACAAAGATCTCAATTCTTGTGCGATAGGTTGGTGTCGATAGGTTGGCCTAGAGGACATTGGTCTTCGAAATTGATCTCGATCCTCATATCTTGCATGTTTGTTTTTTTAGGGTCATAACATTGTTTTATGTTCGAACAAATTAGAAACCTAGACCTCTTACATGGGTTTCTGTTAAGGTAAACATTTCAATTTTGCTTAAATAATAATATACATTTGATTAAAATAATTGTTTGCTTAATGTGGGTTGAAATATATGTGTACATATAGTATGCTCAACAACCAGGTAGTACGTAGTATGGGTACTATATTATGAAGTTCATGCGCGACGTAGTAAAATACAGGAGCAAAATAATTATAGACAGGATATGCATTTTCTTAAACTATCTTCTTTAATTATAATGTTTACACTTAGTATAATTTTGTTAATAAATTACATTTATTTGTTTCTTTGTAGTTGACGAGACAAACACTTTATAGTAAATTGAAATTAGATGCGGTGAGAATTGAATATTGTGACTTTATAGGACGCTACATATGATGATTTTTTGTTATACGATGCACTAATAGTTTAATATGTATAGGTTTGAGATATGAGATACAATGTCAATTTTGGTAGGGTCAAGTATTATATGATCAACTTTTTAGATATTGATTGTTTGTAGAAACGCTGTTTTACTGGTTGATTAATGAAAATTACTCAATTGATTTGTTGGATAGTAAATTTGTTAAATGTGTTACTTGTTTCAATGAAATAGTCTTGTGATATGAATTTAGATATGTGTTATTGAAAATTTGGAATTGTGTATAATTGGTGGATTGCAAGATATCTGTGTAGTTGTTGGTGTTGGAGGAGTTATGTAGTTGTTGGTCAGGTTTTGTAATTGTTGGTATTAGGAGGAATGATATACTTTATCATTTGTCTGATTTGATAATGCAGTCATGTGTGTTTGAAAAGTTAAGTGTAAAGTCGGTAGTTTGTAGAAGTTGTGTAAAGTAATTGCGTTTCGAGGAGTTGAGTGAAGTTGTGTAAAGTTGTTGTTTTGAATTGAGTTGTTTGAAGTTGTTCGTTTATAGTTTCTACAAATTTTATGTAAGTTGTTTGGTGTATTTTCTTGTTTGTATATAAAGTAAAGGTCAAGTACCATGAATGTAAATGCAAATTTAAGATTAAAAGTTTGTTTGGGATTGATAACATATTGCATATGAAGGATCCCAATGACCGAATTTTTTTTTTCTATTTTTTCTAATTGGTATAGTTGACAAGTAAAAAAAACGTCAATAAAAGTTAGTTGATGCTTAAAAACCGTCAATAAAAATATTTTCTCGACATGCAAAAAAAACTCTAAATCATTATCTAAATCTAATCTTCTAAAATATTAAAAGAGCTAAAAAGATATCTATCTATATACTATGGAAAATCACCTTAAAGACTAAATTTTTTTTAATAAAAAACTAGATTTAGATTTTGTCTATATATGTATGTATGTATTCTGTCTTGAGTAATTTCACATTAAATGAATAGTAAAAATTTTCTCGCTCATTTTTTGGCATTCATGTTGAAGTGATAATAATTTTTTAAAAAATTTTGATTTTATCTAAGATAATTTACGTTAGATTTTATTTATATAATCTCATGTTATCTAACAAAATTGTCGCATAAAAATCGCATGTTATCTAAAAATAATGATAATTGACGTTAAAGAAATTAAAAAAAAATGATATCGTTTTATCCAAAAAAATCATCTCCGATAGTTTTATAATTTGTAAATATATTTGTTTTAAATGAAAATAATATATATTCATTATTTGAAATCTAAAATTTCTTATAAATAGTTAAATTAAATCTACTTCGATCACGTAACTCTTCTCAATTTTCTTCTTCTTTTCTTTTTTCTTTTTTTAATTTAATTTTCATTTTTTTTTCTTTAAGTTTTTCTTTAGAAGTAGGCATTATCTCAAAATATTTTTTACTTCAAATATTTCTCTTTTAAGTTTAGAAGGAGATATCACATTTGCCTCTCTCTTTTTTACGTCATTTTTCTTATTTAACATATGTTTTCTTCTTCACTCATAATTTAATATTACTATAATTCTTTATATGCTTTTGTAGCTCTTTTTTCTATACACGCAGATCCAACTATTCTTCCTTAGTTCGCATTTGCATATCAATGAGTGGATTTATAATAATTTGTTGTTTTTACATGCTTTTGATTTTTTTTTTCTCTTTTCAAATTTGTTATAAATATATAACAATTTATCTATGTATAATTTTCAAATAAATATAATAAAAATATGTTTTTATTTCTAATAAAAGGGATGATCTTTTATTTTAAAGTTTTTTTATTATAAATTCAAATATTGTTTGTTTGTTTTGTTACCATCAAAGATTTGAACTAAGAGATCAAAAAATCAATTTGAAAACTTCAAAAAAAAAAAATAGTTTAAAAAATAGATATTAATTCAAATTTGTTTGGAGTAATATGATTTTTTTAAAAAATATAAAGAAACATGAGTATTTAAGTAGGGAAAATGTTTTAAATGCCAAAACTATTGAAAATGTTTTTAAATATAACCAAATGTCACCGTCTATCAGTAATAGATGATAGTAGTCTATGATAGACAGTGATATTTTACTATATTTTTAAATATTTTGGTTTATTTTACTATATTTGAAAACAACCTTATTAAGTAATTTTTTTTCCTTTCAACTGTACATTTTATTTTCAATATTATGAAACACATGCAACACATGTAGTATTGACTATCACTTATAAATACAAATTTATAGTGTGAACAATGTTATACTACTAGAAAATTTTCTGTAATGGAGCTAGCAAATACTAGTTTGATATGAATATTATGCGCTGGGGAGAAAGAAGAGAGAAAAGAAATTAAAAAAAGGAACAAAAAAATAAATAAATAAATATAAATTCAATTCTTTATGTCACATCAATTTTTTACAAGAAAAATGTTCGATCTATTATAAATATTATGATAATAGATGCTCATTAGATACTCATGCTTAGTGTCCATTGCCCATATGTCATGCTCTCATTTCCCAAAATGTTGTCCGTGTGTCTCAACATTACATATTATTGGTATCCATGAAATCTACCTCTTATTTGTTAAATTATGGGTTTTGAAAGATACGCATTGGGCAAATTCCATGAAATTTGAAGAAAGTGGAGAATTTAGAGAATTTTTTTATTTTATATTTTGTTGATTTAATTTAATTTTATTAATTTATATATTATGTTTAATTTATTTTAATATTTATTTATTCATTATTATATTATATTATATTATATTTATTTTAATATTATATTTTATTGGTATTTGTGCTCCCGTTGTGTTCCTCAAGTTCACAACACGTTATCAACACGAGTTTCTTTCATTTTCTCCGCTGAAGGTAGGTCCTAAAGGTATGTCGATTTTTCTGTCTTCGCTATAATTAATAAATTAAAATGTTGTTGTACATATTTGATATATATTAAACTGCTAATATAAATATAATATTTTGTAATAGTTACTATGAAAAATATTATAAAATTAGAATTTGTAGCATTTGATATTAATGGTAATAATTATTTGTCATTAGTGCTCCACTTAGATGACATAAAATTGTGATCATCAGAAAACAATTTTTCTTTGAGAAATATTTTGAAAGCATTCTGCAGTCATCTGATGTCTTCTTGTGACTGAATGAAATAACGAGTTATTGATTAAAAAATATATATGAATACCACCATCCAGAACAACAATATTCCTTGAATTGAATGTTGTAAATTTTATTGTAGATTCAAAATCATGAATCTCGACCAACTAAAACAAAAATATTCCCTAAAATGAATAGTGTGAATTTTAATAATTGTGGTCGAGATTGTGGTCACGTCGAGGTCGTGACCGTGACAAAGGAAGAAATAATAATTATTTTCATGGTGGTCGTTCTAATCATTCAAATTTCAAAAGAATCACATAAAATGATGATCGCAAAGGAAAAGCTCCACATGATAAGAGAGTTCACAAAGTGTTGAAAATAATGCTTCCGATGCAGAATGACTAGGCATTGGTCACGGACCTACCGTACATCAAAACACTTAGTTGATCTCTATCAAGCCTCCTGAAGGAAAAAGAGAAAAATGTGGAAGTAAATTTTGCATATCAGGATAATGACATATTTGACCCATCTCATATGACAAATTTGGATGTGACAGACTTCTTTGAATCTCCTGAAGAGAAAATCGACAGAATTGATGGAATATCAAATGTTTCCTTCGACTTTGAAAATATCTTGATTTAATGTTTTTTTTTTCATCTTCATATTTTTTATTTTTTCCTCTTAGTAGATGCTAACCATTGTATATTCCAAATGTTATTTTTCTTATTGTAATTATTTTCTTTTAATGAAGAAACATGGATCATTTTCATATGTTGAGTGACTAAAAAATGAGTAAAGAAGATCTATATCTGGCAGACAGTGCAACTACACATATAATACTTACAAGTAAAAAAACATTTTTCCAAACTAATAATGTTGAAAGCAAAAGTCAATACAATATCAAGTTCTGCAAACTTAATTGAAAGGTTTAGAAAACCAAATATTATTTTGTCTGGGGAACAAAATTTATAATTTACAATACATTGTTCTCTAGCCAAACAAAGAGAAATCCACTTAGTTTTAAAGATATACATTGCAATGGTTATCATATTGAGATTGATGAAGGAATATTATGGAGTATCTTTATATCACATCTAGTATCTCATATGAAAACCATATGTTGGAAGAGTTGCTTGCTTTATCTTCTAGATTATATTATACTCATATATAAGTAATTGAAACATATGCAATAATGAACCTGAAGTTCATGAATCTAGACATATTTACAATTCGACACGATAGATTAGGTCATCCAGTATCTATAATGATGAGAATAATTATTGAGAATTCAAATAGACATCCGTTGAAGAGCCAAAAAATTCTTCAATCTAATGAATTATCATGTGTTGCTTGCTCTCAAAACAAATTAATCATTAGACCATCACCAGTCAAAATGGGGATTGAATCATTTACATTTTTAGGACGAGTGCATGGTGATATATGTAAACCTATTAACCTACCAAGTGGACCATTTAGATATTTTATTATATTAATAAACGAATCCAGTCGATGGTCATATGTGCGCTTATTATCAAGTCGAAATCTTGCATTTGCAAGATTACTTGCTTAAATAATTAAGTTAAGAGCACAATTTTCTAATTATACAATTAAGACCATTCATCTTGATAATGCTGGTAAACTTATATCCCAAGCTTTTGATAATTATTGTATGTCAATTGGGATAAGTATTGAACATTCTATAACTCATGTTCATACACAAAATGGTTTAGCATAATCATTCATAAAATGTTTGCAATTAATTGCTAGACCATTGCTTATGAGAGCTAAGTATTCTACATCTATATGGAGACATGTTATTTGCATGCAACGTAACTTATAAGCACTAGGTATCTTATCATAAGTACTCGCCATTACAATTATCTTATAACCATGAGCCAAATATTTTCCATATGAGAATTTTTTTATGTACAATATATGTTCCAATTGCCCCACCACAATGTACTAAGATGAGTTTTCAAAGGAGGTTAGGAATATATATTGAATATGATCCCTATAATTGTTAAATATCTTGAACATTGACGGGTGATATATTTACTACACGATTTGCTGATTGTCATTTTAATGAGTCAAATTTTCTAACATTAGGGGAGGAATTAAGAAGTTGAAAAAAGAAATTACATGGAATGCATCGTTATTGTCTCATTTAGATCCCCACAAATCAATGTGAACTTGAAGTTCAAAAGATAATTAATTTACAAAATATAGCAAATTAGTTACCATATGCATTTATAGACGCAAAGAAATTAACTAAGTCACATTTACCAGTTGCAAATGCTCATCGAAAATTGATATCCCAACACAGCAAATTGTCACTAATGAGTTTAGAACACATCAGAAGTGTGGTAGACTAGTGGGTTCCAAAAATAAAAATCCTCAAAAAGAAAGATAATTAATAGTAAAAAGGACTCGGTTGAGAATGTAAATACACATGAAAAAATCCTTAACATGACTAGAGGGGAAAGTGAAATTACCTAAAAATAATAATGAGATTTCAATAAACTCTGTCATGACAGGAAAAATATAGAACTGAACTATTGTAATTATTGACAACATTTTTTTATGTTGCTCTTGATATTATATTTGAAAATGAGGATTCTGAACCAAAATCTATTGAATAATATCGACATAGAAAAGACTGGCTTAAGTGGAAAGAAGTAATCGAGACAAAATTAAACTCACTTTCAAAACATTATATTTTTGGACCAGTAGTCCGACCACCAAAAAGTGTCAAACCTATGGGGGATACAAATGGGTACTTGTGAGGAAAAGAAATGAAAATAACGAGGTCACAATATAAAAAGCAAGGTTAGTTGTACAAGGTTTTTTACAAAGACCTGATATTGATTATGACGAGACGTATTCTCCGGTGATGGATGCAATTACATTAAGATATTTAATTGGTTTGACTGTGTATGAAAATCTGGACATGCATTTTATAGATGTAGTCACAACATATTTATATGGATCTCTTGATAATGATATTTATATGAGAATCTCATAAGGATTTAAAGTATCTGAAACATATAAATTAAATCTATGGGAATTGTATTCAATAAAGTTACAGAGAACACTATATGGATTGAAACAATCAGGATGAATGTGACATAGTCTCTTGAGTGGATATTTGTTGAAAGAAAAATATCAAAACAATCCAAAATGTCCATGTGTTTTTATAAAGAATTCACATAAGAATTTGCTATTATAATTGTATATGTTGATGATTTAAATATAATTGGAACTCTTAAAGAGCTTTCAAAGGCAATAAAATATCTTAAGAAAGAATTTGAGATGAAAGATCTCGGAAAAACAAAATTTTGCCTTGATTTACAAATTGACCATTTAGAAGATGAGATATTTGTTCATCAGTCAACTTATATAGGAAAAATTTTGAAAAGATTTTATATGGACAAAATACATCCATTGAACATTCAAATGAAAGTTCGTTCACTAAATGTAAAGAAAGATATATTTCGACCTTGAGATGATAATGCTTCTTGGTCTTGAAGTACCATATCCTAGTGCAATTGGTGCACTCATATATCTTGCTAATAATACAATACCAAATATTGTATTTTCACTAAATTTATTAACAAGATATAGTTCTTCTCCAACAAAAAGACATTGGAACGAAATTAAGCATATACTCCATTATCTCCGAGGAACGATTGATATGGGTTTATTTTATTCAAATAAATCAAATTTTTTATCTAGTTGGTTATGCAAATTCTGGACATTTATCTGATTCACACAAAGTCAGATCTAAAACAAGTTATCTATTCACATGTGGAGAACTATTATATCTTGATGGTCAATGAAACAAACCATAATAGCTACTTCCTCAAATCATGTTGAAATTCTTGCAATTCTCGAGTCTAGTCGAGCATGTATATGGCTAAGATCAATAACTCAGCACATTCGTGAAACATGTGATTTTTCTTCTAATAAAAATCTTCCTACAATATTATGCGAAGACAACACAACATGCATATCCCAAATCAGTGGAGGATATATTAAAGGAGATAAAACAAAGCATATTTCACCTAAGTTTTTCTACACTCATAATCCTAATAAAAATGACGATATCATTGTATAAAATTTGTTCAAAAGATAACCTGACAGACTTATTTACAAAGATATTACCTACCGCAATCTTTGAAAAAGTGGTGTACAACATTGGAATGCGACGACTCAGAGATCTCAAGTGATGTTTCTACGAGGGGGAGTAAATATACTTTTTAAGAGTATAAATTATATGAAATATGTACTATTTTCTCTTCATTGGGATTTTTTTTTCCATTGAGTTTTTTCCTAGTAAGGTTTTAACGAGACATATTTCATATATATAATGGTCAAAGGGAGAGTGTTATAAATATTATGATAATAGATGCCCATAGATGTTTATGTTTAGTGATCATGTGTCATGTCCTTATTTTTTAAAGTGTTGTCCATATGTCTCAACATTATACATTATTAGTGTCTATGTAATCCACATCTTACTTGCTAAATTGTTGATATTTGGTGGGTTTTGGAACACACACATGGAACAAATTCCATGAAAATTGGAGAAAGTAGAGAATTTAGATTTTTTTTATCTTGTTAATTTATTTTATTTTGGTTATTTATATATTATGTTTAATTTATTTTATTATTTATTTATGTTATTATTATATTATATTATATTTATTTTAATATTATATTATATTGGGATTCGTGTTTCCTTTGTGTTTTTCAAGTTCACAACACAATCAACCTATCTCACAAAAAAGAACTATTTTAAGAACAAAAATGTTATAAAAAAATCAAACTTCAAAATCAAAAGTGTTTTTTTCTAAGGTTTGTTTCATCGTAACTTCTTTTGACGTGTGATTTTCACATTTCTTAAACGAAATTTGAATTTCTAGTCAAAATTCCACCCACAAAAACATGTTTTAACCCAGCTCAAATTTTAAAAATATTAAAAAAAAAATTTAAAAATTTAAAAAAGAAAAAAGAAAAAAGATGACAAAGCAATTAACCTCAAGCATAAAAAGTTCATAAACTTAGTTTTTAGAAAGTTCATAAACTTAATTTTTAAAGACAAATGATTATTCGATAATAGTTGCTCAATGGGACAACCTAAAATTAGACTAAGTTACTTGAATTATGTTTTGTCTAATTTAGGTTTATCTTATAAGAATAAATTAGTCCCTTGCTTATTATTTGCTAGTTTACAAGCCATTAGGTTCATATTTTAAATTTACATTGTAGAAATTCAGAGTTCAAATTCTCAACCCAAAATTAGTTGCCTTGCCATTGCCCAAAATTTTAAGAAACAAAAAAGTTTCAGATATAAAACAGTCGAAACTTCACCTTTCATTCAAACAGCTTCATATTTGTGTTGAAACATGCAGTACAAATTACAAGGGTAAAGGGGCTGTTTGGCTGTTGATCCACTGGATTTCAAAGTTAAACTCTTTTAACTTAACTATCAACACTTTGCTTTTTGATTCTGAACTTTATATCCACAATACTTCCTTTTTCCATTTCAATGACCTTCTCCAAACGGCCCCTTATAAACTGCAATAGCTTCTTTCCTTCAAGTGAATATTTTCAACATCACTTTCAAGATCCAAAAGCAACCTGCCTGTGCTTTTTCAGATCGCTTAGGTATCTCGTCTTGTTGTATTCTTGTGCGTCTAAGAGCTCTTCCGAGTACGTTCGTTGCAGTGGCATCCTTGTACTCTTTTCACACTCCGCTATGTATTTGTCACCTCTTAGCAGGACAGTGACCTGCAATAAACCAGAGTGTTCTATTACGTGTTTGGTGAAACAAAAACGAGTACATACCGCGTGCTGTAGTTTCCTACTTGCCTGACTCATTCGTGGTCGGAGAATAGGAGACTGCTCAATGCACAAAGATGCAGTCAAAATCATGCGCTCAACCTCTTCGAGATCGTAACTGTTACTGAGAGCGGGATCGATGACCTCCTCGTGATTGTTGCTATCTAAGAGAGGCTTTGCCTAAAATAAAGAAAAATTAACCGTGCTTAAAGGAATATAATGAACTACTGGGTACTAGTGAAATTAGTTTGTTCTAATGTTATTATTACCCATAGTACAAGGCTTTGACACAACTCGTCCAAAGCTCGACGACCAGTTATGAGCTCCAACAGTAGAACTCCAAAAGAATAAACATCGGTTTTCTCATCAACTATCCCATGCATGAAATATTCAGGAGCAAAGTATCTAGCATTGAAGAGATGCAAAATGTAACAACAGAAAACGGTAATGTCGAGGAGGAAAATGTAGGCATACTACTGACCCGAACGTGCCTTCAAATTTTGATACGCTGTAGTGAGTCCACTGTTTGGGTAGCCACTTTGCAAGGCCAAAATCACAAATCTGCATTGATTTGAGTTCAGAATGATCTCAATCATGAAATAAGATAGAAGACTAGAGGCATAAAGTAAACTTTAACGGTCTTCTCTGTTCTTTTCAACTTTAATAGAAGCATGAAATGAAGTTTTCATTGACATTTACTCGTATATCAAAGAGTACGTTCAACGAAGCTATATCTTTTTTCCCCTATAATTTTGTAGAAGTGTTGGCATAACTCCTCCACTAGTAGTAGTATTAAAACAAAGAGGGCAAGAATCAAAAAGGAGTTTCTATGTGTGAGCAAATAAAGCTTCTGTTATTAACTTGATATTTAGAACATGAAAGCTACCTGAGGTTCAAAATCTTCTGTAAGCAGAATGTTATCGGCCTTGATATCTCGATGAATAATACGCCTCTGACAATTATCGTGGAGATACAGCAGACCATCAGCTGTACCAAGAGCAATCCTGTATCTTTTACTCCAATCGAGTTTGTTCGCATTTGGACCTGAAGAATGGTGAATAAAGGGGTGAATAAGAACTCTGAAAACAAAGAGCAGTAAGTTCAACAAGGTTAAAGGAATCACCATGAAGAAAAGATCCTAAACTTCCATTTGGGGATAATTTGAAAACAAGGTGCATGCCTCCATCAATGCCGCAACCGATCAGTTTGGCAGTGTTAGGATGATCAATATGAGCAATGATGCCAAGCTCGGATAAGAAACAAGCAGTTCTCTCATCTGGTGCTCCTTTAGTCAGCCTCTTCACTGCTATCAGCTGCCCATCTTGTAAACGGCCCTTGTAAACCTCAGCATAACCACCTTTTCCGATCAAATTTTCTATTGGAAAAAAAAAGAACAAGAAAATACATGAACAATAAACACATGAAGAACAATAAACAATGTCGACACCAAAGTTAGACTGAAAAGTAAATGAAACATGAATAGCAACCAACCTTGGCTAAATTTGTTGGTCGCAGTTTGGAGTTCGGAGAAAGTAAAGTTTCCCAATGAGGACTTGAACTTGTACAAGTCACTTAGCCCCAGATTATCTCTGCCGCTTCTGTTCCCTCTTCTTGAAATCTTCAGCACCCCAAGAGGAGGAAACGAGGCTAGGCGCCTGAACGATCTTTTCTTCCATAATTTGAAGAACTTTTTCCAGTGAAAAAGAGCCCTTGATTGTAAAGGTTGATTCTCTGATTCTGGGGTACCATCATTTGAAGAATCCGCATTGAATTCCGAACTCTGCAAGCTTGCTTCCAAAACTCCTCTTGGGGATGATGCATCACGTTGCTCACTTTCCAGGTCAAAACATCTCAAGTCTACAAAACACAGCACACAAATGCCACAATTCATCAGCCTAAATGATGCACTATATAAGCACACAAAACCTAAAAACAAACAGATATTCACCTCGAGCTGAAGCAGACGAAAACATATTGCTCCTCATTTTATGTTTCCCGTTAGTAGCCATGTAAAGTGGAGGCTTGGATACTTCACCCATACCCCTATCATTCTCCCTATGAAACCACAAAGAATTCAGAATAGTCAAAATCCCAACAGATAGTGTAAATGTTGCAATAAGTTTTCAAAATCCCATTGAAAACTCTAAAAAAAGCAATTCTTTTACTTAATCGACTTTAACTACCTTGACATCAAATCTAAGAGTCATCAAGGATTTTATTGAATGCTCAAACCCAGAACTTTCAAGAATTCCCCTCCAAACATCCCAAAAAAGAATGATTATGATTGTGACCACAACAAATGTAATGACTCAGTTTAGTATTGCTTTTGTATTTTAAAATTTGGAGGCCATCCCTGTAACAATTTTGAATGTTTTCTGCTTATAATTAGTTTTCAATTCAATAATCATTCTTTACTTTTCACAGATAAAAATATAAAGTTAATATACCTCAACACAATCATTCTCAAATCTCAAGTGATCAAACATATCAAAAACAAAACCAGATTACAACATTCCCCACTTCAAAAAAAGCCAACTCTCTTGTCCCACTTTTCCAAAAAGGAAAAAGTTGAAGAAACACAAGCATGGGAAAATTTGGGAAATCCCCATCTTTCCAAAGAGGCTAAAAATCTCTAGCAACCCAAAAGAGCCCAACAACAAAAAGGACAAAAAGAAACAAGATATTCACAGAATCTCCATTTCCAGAGCACATGAATCCAAAAGGGTGTGTAATTTTCCACTAGAAATGACCAAACAACAATCACCCAGAAGCCAAAATCCACCTTCTAAGTTCTACCACCGAATAACACATACAAAATCCAAAAAACCAAACCCCCTAAATCTTCAACAGAGCATAAGGAACAGCTGAAAATGAAAAACACATACCATGGGATAGAAGCTTTGCGAACAGTATCCTTCTCCATGGCGAAAACTCAAAAACAGAGAGAAAAACAGAGAGAAACAGAGAGGGGAATTCCAAAAAACAAAACAAAAAACAAAAAAACAAAAAACAAAAAAGGAAGGTACAGCTAGCGGATACCCTTCCAATATGGTGGCATTAGAGAAGGGTATTTTGTGTTTGGAGTAAGAAAGCAATAATAGGGGTTTGAAATGGGGAGAGAGATGATTATTTGGGAATGGGTTTCCATGGTGGGTTAAGAGAAAAGAAAGGCTAAAAATGGAGAAATGTGAATAGAAAGAGATTTGATTGAGTAATGGGTTGTTCTCTATGTTGAGGAGAGGGAAGTTTGAGGAAATGGGGTGCGAGAGTTTCGGCCATGGTGGTTTTAGGAAGAGGTACAGATGGTGAAAGGGCCTATTAAAGCGACTTCTCCTCTCGAACCTTCAAAAAGCAGCAGAGGAGAGAGAGAAGGAATGACAGAACAGAGAGAGAGATCAAAATCAGGTTTTTAATCCACTTTCTTTTGGATTAGTGCATGGGAGGATTTTTTTTTTCTTTTTCTCTCAAAATTATATTAGAAAAATGTCCTATCACTATCTCCCGTGTACTATCTTTGTATAATATATCCAAATCATCGATCACAAGTTTTTATATTAACCTTTTTTCTTTAATAAGAAAATATGCTTTTATAATATTTTCTTTTACAATTAAGGAAGATGCATAACTCAAATCAAGCACAGATTAATTAGAAATTTGTAGTTTGAATTTCTTATCCCACTTATTTTAAAGAAAAAATTGAAAGGAATAGCATGAAGATGAGAGACCGTATTCAAGTATTACTCAAATTGTAATACTCGTAAAAATGACCTAATTAAATTGCACTCTCTTCAAAGATTTATATATATATAAATATTACTATAGTATAAATTTTTTTCCATATTATTTATGTTTATTATTTATAATGATAATAATATTTTTAAAAAATATAGCGTATGCATAATAAATTAATATATCAATGTGTTAAATTAGGAATGAGGTTTGATTCTGTACTAAAAAAAATTAGGTAAATATATCTTCAATTCATTCTTTATCAATCATACGCGTTTAAATTATTTAAGCTAAATTCAGGTTGATATGTAATTTTTTTAAAACAACAAGTGAGAATATGAGGATTTGAACCTTAATATCAATATAAAGAATACATGTTCATTACTCTAGATTATGTTTATTTTGTCATGGAGATTTTGTTCCTAAACTTTAGAGAAGGTAGTTGATAAGTTATTGATTAGAAGGTTTGTTTGTGTAGCAATTTTTTTAAAAAGAAATTAATAATATAGAGATGAAAATTTTCTTTTAGATTACCCAACAATTTAGTTAAACTATTAATTTGATCAACATGATTTTTCCTTAATTTTAATTTAGACTCTATGATATAAAAAGCTTTTACTTATTAAACCATCCATTAATACATAATAAAATATAGGTAAAGGAGATTTAATTTGGTAATTGGTGTATGTATATGTGTAAACATAATTCAATAAATTTGGAATTTATAAATTGTACCCGATAGTATTGTTATTCTAAATAATGTTCCATGCCAACTCTTCAAAATTTCAAATGTGCCCAAGTAACTGATACTGGCATACCAAAAAGAACATTAAATTTGTAATTGATTGCAAAGTACTACCTTTTATTTGCCACTTGGATGATGAGGTCATTAATTAATTTCATTTTATGATTACTAATAAAGACAATTGATAATGAGAAAGAAAGTCTGAAATTTATACCTTAAATTAATATATTCATAAAAAAGAATTATAATATAGCAATCATTTACGAACTACGTATTCTTAGTCGCTAACACATATTATATGACGTTAAATTATGTTCGTTTTAGCTAATATAATATCCCAATTTTATAAGGGTGAGTACTACTACTAATTTTCATATTGAAAGTAATTAATGATATAATTATCGAACTTGCGATGGAACAAAATGAATTATATTCAAATTAACAAAGAAAATTTTTAAATTTGTAAGGCTATGCATAAAATATTTAGTAATGACTATCAGAAAGTACATTCAAACAACTCTTAAAAATCTTGAATATGGTTTATAAAAATGATAGGTTTTACTCTTTGCACAACAAAATATTTTATTTATTTTAATACAGTAAGGGGTAGAGGGATTTGAATGACCTCTTAGTCGATTCGTTAACACATATAACATATCAGTGAATTATGTTCGCTTTGCATACTAAAATATATATAGATAAATCAATCGATAAGAAAAAAAAACTAAATAAACAAATTTAATTTTGGAACATAGACACAATTTTAATTTTATATGAAATATACAAAGTCTATTTACCTGAATAGGTAAGATAAATTTAATTCATTTCTTTCATCTTAAAATTGGTATTTATGCTTGTATCATAATAATATAATTGGTATACATTGGAAAATAAAGAATGTTGGATGATGTTATAATCTACAAAATTAAAATTTATTATTATAAAAACTTTTTATAGTATATTTATTTTGTAAAAATTAATTTATAGTCAAACTGTCAAATTTTATTAATTAAAATATCTCTTTCCAAATTTTGTTAGTAGAGAAAAAATGAGAGTTGAGAATAGTGTAGGGTCCAAGGTTGGTAAATTCTATAAAGTTGAAGGACTTGAAGAAAAAAAAGGTTTACACTACTGTTCCCAACTCAAGAGCAAATGGGGTGCAGAATGTTATATTGTCTCCAAAGCAGAGACCATACCATATGATAATAAAATAATAATTCTAGCAGCAACATGTTTTTTTTTTCTTTTTCCTTCAAGAAAAAACATAAATGATAGCTTTCAAGGGAGAAAAATATTTTTTTTTCTTATCATAGTGGTATTGAATTAACTAAATTTAAGATCCGTTTGGATTGACTTTCGAAAGGTTTATAAACACTTTTTTTCCACTTATAAATTCTTAAAAAATCAATCAAAACACACTTTTATACATTTCTTGAAAAAAAATTAAACTTAAAATTTTAATTTAATCAAATTCAACTTCTTAAATAATGGACAAAATTAATATTTGAAATTTTGAAAGATTTATCACTAGTTTATGTGTGGTTAGAATATGATATTTTTAATTGGGCTCGAGTGTTTTGTTGTTGAGGTTTAATACTATCTTACATGCTAGCATTCGTTTTACCACATATTCAACTTCATGAAAATAATTGAAATATTAGATTAAGTTAGTTTTATTTTTAAAATATTTCATTATAAATAATTTTCAAGGAAAAATTTCAACACGGGTAATCTAATGGATGGGATCTCCCTATTTAATTGTCACTCATTTAAAGTTAGATTAAAATAAACTTAGTTCTTTAAATGTTTTTTTTTAAAAAATTGATTAAATAACGATAATAATTTTCGTGCAACAAAAGATACTATGTCGATATATTTTTATAATTTTATAAAAGGGATGCTTGTAGAGATTATTTTTTCTAAGAAAAATAAACATTAAACTAGGATCAATCTGAAGGTTAATTAAAAATATATGAACTAAGTTTGAACCAAATGTAAAATATAGAAATTAAAATGGTATCTTTTTTCCTTTTTTGAAAAAAAATCGTGATTGTTTCGTCGTGAAGAGAGAGATGTAGTGACGTAGATAAAGATATGTGAAAAGAAATAAGTTTTATTTTAGGAAATATATATGTTTTTTATATATATTTATTTAGAAGGCAAATCCATGAAATGTAAAATCAAAATGAATGTGAATAAATTGGATGGACCAGCTTTGCCGGTTGCTGCCGTTACATATTCCATTATGGAGCCAAAGAAGGCAGGGCGTTTTGGATAAATCCAATCTAATTTTGGTTCCATTATATGCATCCAAAAAGGGGATGATTTTGTTGCCAATTTTAAGCTTCCAATTTTAAAATTAGATGACATATTGAGTATAATAAACTTTATTTTGATTCATATTAAAATGGAAAATACATAGTTTAATTCTCTTTTGGAAATGGTTCAAGTGTAACAAGTTATAAAGATTTTAATTTTGTGGATGAAGTTTAAAAATTTGCTAGATTTCTACGAGTATCGTATGACTGGGTTGATTTTAATTTTTTTTTTTTGGTCATTACTAACGAACTTTGTATCGGACAACTTTGGTTCTATTTTGAGTCTCTGACAAATGTGCTAGTAATGAGGCTGGCTGAATTGATCGATAATCGAATTTAAACCTTTTATGAAAACTATAGATTGATTAGATCTTGTTAGTTGAATCATCATTACCATGTTGAGTGTAATTAGGACCGTTTTTCGCCTTTTACAACTAGACAAGTGGAGTAGTGAAATTTAAACTTTTTATGGAAACTATAAAATTGATTAGATCTTGTCAGTCGAGTCATCACTAATAAATCGTCTAGTGTAATTAAAGCAACTTTGTTCCTTTTTGGATAAATGTAGTGGTTAGATTTGAAATTTTTATGAAAATTGTAAATTGATTATATCTTGTTGGTCGATTCATCACTAATAGGTCGTGGATGATTAGACAAGTTATGTTTTCTTTTAGAAATATACAAGTAGTGAGATTGTATTTTTTTTTTTAAACAATATGTAAAATGAAGGAGTCAAACCTTTGACTTTGAAGTTAATAGTACAAACAACATACTAGTTGACTAAGCTCATTTTAGTTACTACTGAGATTGGATGACCACTGAAATAATGAAATTTAGAAAATTATAAATTAATTAGATTTGGTTAGTTGAGTCACCATTAATAGGTGCATATATGATAACTAGGGCAATTAGGATTTTTCCCTTTACAACTAAGTGAGTTGAGTAGGGAATTTGAAATTTTAATGAAAACTATATGTTTGATTAAATTTTATCAAATGAGTTATCACTAAGAGGTTAATCAAAGCTTTTTATTTTTTGTTTTGTGTCATTTTCCTTGAAATCCCATAATTTAATACCATAAACATGCTTTATAGTTTATTAATCAAATGTATTGATGTCAAAATTCAGAGTGTGTACCTAATCTTCACGTGATAACAATGATATACTTGTTTGAGAAGAGAAGAATATCACATGCGAAAGAGGAAGATCTACCCATTAATGTGGTATTTGTCACAAACAACTATGATGCTCTAAGTTAGAAAGTGATATAAGTGCAGCAAACAAAAAGTTTGAGGGTGAGAATAGAGTTATTTTTCTTTAGTTAGAATGATGTATTTATTTATATGGAGAGTTTGATCTAGGGCTTTTGAATGTGGGTTGGAATCATATCAAGTTGATTCTATTTCCCTCATGCCAACATGCTCTCTTCAACAGATAGGAAGTTGCTCGAATTTCAGACTGTGATAGGGCATATGTTGAGTTTTGACAAAATATTAAAAGAGTAGTTGTCTCACATCTAAAAAAGTTAAAGGAAATGATAAGCTCCAAGGCACTATAAAAAAAAGGATTTTGGTTTTGGTTTCAAAATTTTAAGAGAGTGCTCTAATAATTGATATTAGAGAGAATTATTGTATGCAATTGTAATAATTTTTAATACTTTTTCTATTACAACAATTGCGATGATGGAGGATCGAATCTTCAACCACTAGAGAAGAAGGTCACGCTAATAATAGTTAAACTAAGCTCACTTTGACCATATAAGAATACTTTTATATGCATATAAGTTAGTTGTCGAACGACGGCTAATCAATGGGTAAAAAATTATAACATTTTTTTAAAAAAATTAAAAGTTATTGCAACTACCTAATTTTAGAGGTCATTTGGCCCACTAAATGAAGTTAATATGTTAGGAGTTAATATGTTGGAGTTAGTAAAGTATGAATTTAGAGTGTAGAGTTGTAAGATGAAGTTTTTTGATAAACCTAAAATATAGATGAAGTGAGAGAGATAAAATTACTCCATAAATATAAAAAGTAGAAAAAGATGGAAAGATAATATTAATCAATAAATGTGCAAAGTTCTATAGAGAGTGTTTGGCTCACCAACATGAGTTGAGTTGAGTTGGTATAATATACTAACTCATTGTTTGGCCAACTTAAAATGTTGATGGAATTGAGTTGGTACGTATATTTTACCAACTCACGTCAACTCTCCCTTCTCCCCATGTTTTCAATGGCTCTACTCATTACCCACTGTCAGACTCTGAAAACTAACTCCAAGCTCTGACAACTACCTCCGATGACAACTCTGACAACCAATTTTGGGCTTCAACAACCATCTTCAATGACAATTTCAGGGACAAAAATCTAGACTCCAATAACCATCTCCAATGACAGCTCCAGCGATAAACTCCGAGTTCCAACAACCTTCGCGCGACCAACTCCGACAACTAATTTTGGCTTCCAACAACCACCTCCGGTGACCCAACTCCGACAACCACCTTTGCACTATCAATTCCAACGACCAATTGGTTTCGACAACAAACCCTGATGACCAACTCCGACAACCACCTCCGACTACAAATTCCGATGAAAATTACCTTCGATGATCATCTTTGAGTAAGTAAATCCGACAACCAACTTGAGCTTCAACAACCACCTTCGATGACAAATTCTGACAACCAACTCTAATACCAGTATACCACCTTCATGCGACTAACTTTAGGCTCCAATAGTCACCTCCAACTACAATCTCTAGGGAAAATCATCTTCGAGGATTAACTTTGACGACCACTTTCGTCCGACCAACTCTGGAATTCGAAAATCACCTCCGATGACAAATTTCGACAACCAACTCCAATACACCTTCATGCGACCAATTTTAGGCCGACAACTACCTCCAACTACAAACTTCAACAAAAATCATCTTCGATAATCAACTTCGACAACCACTTTAGACTAGTATAAGACTGATGACTGTTAAAGTATGTTGTAGGGTTATTGATTATATAAAAAAAAATATTATTTTGTCTACATTAAGTGCAATATTTATACGTAATGACACATATCAAATGAGTGTTAAGAATATTTAGACGAAAAATATGTATGTAGTTGAAAAATATGTAACACATAAAATAAAAAAAAACCATAAATTGAAAGTTTTTTTCATGAAACATTTTTCAGCAAGAATTAGTGAAAAATAAATATTTGTTCTCTGATGATCCTCTAAATTTAGAGGAAATGAAAGTAAAGCTTTTGAAGAAATGTGGTGACATTCAATTGGCTGTTACATTGATGGGGGAAATTTAATTAAAAAATTCATGGCATAGTAAAAATATAGATCAACAATAGGAAGAAGAAGAAAAATAAGAAGATAATGAAATTTATGGAAAAAAAATAGCTAAAATCAAAAGTTTTGATTTCGCTTTAGTTTCTCATTTTATTTAACTATATTATTTCTACAAGAAATTTAATGAGTTAATTGATGTTCATTGCCCAAGAAAGAAAGAAAGAAAGAAAAAAATTGCGATCCATATTTTATTCAAACAAAGATAGGTATAGTTATTGAATAAAAAGATTTAAAGAAAATAATCATAAAAACATATTATTTAGAGTTCAAAAAACTGCATCAGATACCCAAATATATAAACTCAATTCTGCCTCCTAAACAAAGATATATAAATTCCACAGACATATGAATTCTACAGACATATGAATTCTACAAACATATGAATTCTAGACATTTTATCTCAACAAACATCCCAAACAGCTCTATAGAGTGTTGAGCTAAGTTGGTGAGTTAGGAAAAAGGTAAAAATGGATATAAGATGACAGGTTGATTTTTCTTTAATACTTGAGGGAAATTATATAAAATTCATAATTATGACGTTTGAATGAGACAATAAATAAATTGATAGTAAGGAAAGGGCACACGTTTCAATTCAACAGAGTTTAAAGTGATAGTGTGGAAATGCAAGTAGTGCGTGGTATTAATTATTAAATTAGTGCATTTAGTCAAAGTCTGCCCAGCAGTTATTAAACGTGTCTCCATACACACAAAATAGGCCCAAAATTCATGTGAAAATTAATACTCTCGTATTTATTTTTTTCAGTGTTTGTTCCAAAAATAATAATAATAATAATAATAATAATAAAATTCTGTGGTGTAATTTTATAGGGATAAAGCACACTTTTTTTTTTTTTTTAATCTCAAATTTGAACCAGTTTCTATTTCAACCATGAGTTTTAACACTGATTATGTCAAATTTTAAAATGAATTTTTAGAGTGAAATGAAAACGTAACAAAGACAAATTATTTTTTATATTTTTTTCAAATTTGAACTAATTTTTAGAAACGTTTTTCAAATTTTAAAAACTAGAACAGAAACGATTATCAAACAAATAAGGTTTTTAAAAAAATAGAAATAAAAATAGAAAACAAAAACAAAAAAATATTACCAAATGGACTCTAAATGATTTTTTAAGAAGAGAATAGTTTGTAAAAGCATTCGATCTTTCATCTAACTATGTTCTTTTTGATAGATTATATACAAGTTTCATTGTTAGAATGTCATTTTAGTTCTTATGTACCATCACATATCTAAATTTATATAGTCCAATATATTTAAAAGTGTTTTTGTTGTTAATTTCTTGTTAACTTTGTTCTCTTAGAAAAAAGTATTTATAAGGTTTTTCTTTTATAATGTTGAAATTATATTTAAACGTATTTCTTGGATGAAAATTTTCATTTCTGTTTATTTATTTTTTAAAATAGTAATAAATATGTAATTATTCTGAGATTTATTGAAACTATATAGATTAAATTTAAATATTTGAAAATATATAGGAGGGAGACTAAATAATATTTTAATCTGTATTTAACAACCTGTAATCTAAGCCAATGTTGTTTTTACTATTAGTTAAGAAAGATAATTTTAATATCGCATTAAAAAAAACAAATGAAAGATGACCAGATTAACTAAAAAATCATACAAACCTTAAAATAAGAAAAATTATCACTGAAAAATAACCTACTTTTGGATAATTAAATACAACTTCACACAGAGAAAATATAATAAACACAATTAGAATGATTATTAAACAATAAATATGTAAATTTACGGAGAAAAGAAATTCAAAATTAAGTATAAATGTTAACAATAATTATGATTAATCTTGATACCACTACGTCATCGTCGATATGTCCGAGTGGTTAAGGAGACAGACTTGAAATCTGTTGGGCTTCGCCCGCGCAGGTTCGAACCCTGCTGTCGACGTTTTGTTTTTTTTTTCTTTTTGACAAAATTTTGTGTACATTTGATAATAAATTAATTCTCATATCATTATTTTATTTTGTCAAATTATTTAGCGGAGTACACATATATAATAACGTACTCTTTTAGGTAATTGTAATTTCATGGGTAAAGTCTAATGGGTGGCTGATATAGGAAGAATGCATGAGAATAAAAATGTTTTATAGGGTGTTAATTTGAAGAGCATAACGGTAATGTGAATACCAATAAAATATAGTATAAAATAAATATAATATAATATAATAATAAAATAAATAAATAAATATTAAAATAAATTAATGAAATATAAAATAATAAATTTATCTAAATTCTCTACTTTCTCCAATTTTCATGGACTTTGCCGAATGCTTGTGTCTTTCAAAATCCACAAAATGCCACTATTTATAGGCAATTTGGCAAGTAGAAGGTGGATTACATGAACACCAAGAATTGAGTATTTACAAGACATATGACTGTTAGAGAATAACAAGCCAACAATACACATGGACAAACAGTCAACCACCCAATCAGCACACTCAGGCCATGTCATCATCATTCTAGAAGAAAAAGTTGTTAAAGAGAATATTTATCCCAACCAATCAAAATTGTACAATATATTCGTTATTCTTTATTATTAAAAATGTATAAGGCTATTTAATGCCTCTGTATACCAACACTGAATACAAGGAAAAAATACAGAAAATTCCCAAGGGAAAAACGTTTGAAACGTTTCATCTTCTTCCTCTCTCTACCCTCTTCGTTTTTTCTTCAACCATTTCGTCTCCTTTGCTTGTTTTAAATTTCTAAGTTGGTATCAGAACCTATTAATGGCCAACGCCTCTTCAAACGCTTCGTCTTCCTCAACCACTACCATTTTCACCAACCCACCATTGAATCAATTGCTGAACCAGATCACCATAGTGAAACTCGACCGAAACAACTACCTACAATGGAAAACCCTTGCATTACCCATCCTAAGAAGCTACAAACTAGAAGGCCATCTCACAGGTGAAAAACCCTGTCCTCCGAGCAATGACTGAAGATTTCAGTCTCCTTCAAGGTGGGGACGTTGCTGAAAGCACCGATGAAGCCTCGTTGAGCTCCGCTCGCTCCAGAACAGTCAATCCTTTGTTCAAACAATGGGTCACAACGGATCTCCTACTGGCTCTATAACTCGATGACCCCTGAAGTATCCTTGCAGTTGTTAGGCTTCAACAACGCTAAGGATCTGTGGGAAGCTACCCAAGACCTCTTCGGTGTGCAATCAAGAGCAGAAGAAAATTTTCTTCGCCATGTTTTTCAAACTACCAAGAAAGGTAACTCTAAAATGGAAGACTATTTACACATTATAAAAACTAATGCCGATAACTTAGGATAGGCTGGAAGTCCTGTACCTAGATGATGCTTGATATCTCAGGTTCTTCTCGGTCTAGAGGAAGTGTACAATCCGGTCATCGCTGTCATACAAGGCAAATCGGATATCTCTTGGCTGGATATGCAGTCCAAGCTCCTCATCTATAAGAAACGATTGGAACACCAAAATGCTCAAAGAAACCTTGGTAACATTGTGCCTGCTGTAAATATGGCTCAAAGTCGAAACTCCAATGAATCCAAACAGATGAACAGCTATCATCAGACCAACTTTCGACCTCATTTAATCAACAATATGGAGGAAGCAATGGCAACTCCAACACTGGTCGAGGATGAGGTCGTGGACGTGGCAACAAACCTACATGTCAAGTTTGCAGTAAATATGGACATTCAGCCCTTGTGTGCTTTAATCGTTTTAACAAAGAATTTGTTGGGAATTTTGGACAGAACAAGGGAGGACAGAGCTCAAATCCTGGTAACATTACCCTACCCAACCCTACTGCATTCATAGCTGCCCAAAACTCCAATCCTTTTGCTGGTCCAAAAACAGTTGTTGATCCAAATTGGTATGTGGATAGTGGAGCTATAAACCATGTCATTGCTGATTATGCAAACTTGAACAATCCAGGGGAATACTCAGGTAATGAGAAAGTCATAGTAGAAAATGGAAATAAACTGCAAATATATTGTGTTGGTAATACCTTGTTATCTGATGGAAAGAACACTGTCATACTTGAGAACATATTGTGTGTTCGTGAAATTACAAAGAACTTGGTTAGTGTATCTAAGTTAGCCCAAGATAATAACATCTATTTTGAATTTCATGATGTGCATTGCTTTGTTAAGGGCAAGCGTACGGGTCAAACAATACTGAAAGGAAACCTTAAGGATGGGTTGTATCACCTGGACCAAGTAGCTGTGGAAAGGAAAGAGGAGTGGAAGAATCAGAACAATGAGGACAGAAGGCTTTTGAACATAAATAAGAACATTTCTGCATTAGTTTTGTCTGGAAAAACAGGAAGAGTTAATGTAGCTGTATCTAAAACCATCTGGCATAAACGTCTAAGTCATCCTTCAATGAAAATTTTGAATTCTATCATTAGTGCTTGTAATCTGAAAGTTCAAAGTAATGAAGATAATTTGTTTTATGAATCATGTCCTTTGGGTAAAGCTCACTGTCTACCATTTTCTAAGTCTGAAAGCCATGCTACCAAACCTTTTGAACTGATTCACTCTGACCTATGGGGACCTGCCCCTTTTATTTCATCAGATGGTTTTAGATATTACATATTGTTTGTTGATGATTACAGTAGATACACTTGGATTTATCCCTTGAGACAAAAAAGTGGTGCTTTGGAAGCCTTTCGACACTTTCTTATTTATGTTAAGAATCAATTTAACAAAATAATTAAAGCTCTGCAGTCTGATAATGGAGGTGAGTATGCCAAAATTCATCAGTTATGCAACTTAAGAGGAATCTTAGTCTGGCTATCATGCCCTTACACTTCTGCTCAAAATGGTCGAGCAGAAAGAAAATACAGACATGTTATAGAAACCGGCCTCATACTGCTAGCATAGGTCAGCCTACCCTTGAGCTTTTGGTGGGATGCCTTCCTCACTGCCACCATCTTATAAATGGACTCCCAACAGAGTTATTGCAAGGTAAATCCCCTGTCTCTATTTTATTTAACAAGAACTTAAAATTTTCAGAGCTCAAGGTCTTCGCCTGTGCTTGTTTTTCATACCTTTGACCCTTTCAGCACAACAAATTCAACTTTCACTCAGAAAAATGTGTGTATCTAGGCCCCAGTTAACAACACAAAGGCTTCAAATATTTGACCAAAGATGGCTGGATCATCATTTCTCGACATGTCACCTTCAATGAGGATGAATTTCCCTTCACCTATTTATCCCAGTCTAATACCAAAAATCAGCTCAATCCCTCACCCACACTCACCCTGCCCATCCTTCCAACCAATGATCCCTAACCACAGAACGATCTCATACTTGATCGTCTACCTTCAACCCAACGATCGTTTACCTCACATCTACACGATCGCTCACCTATTGGTCATCGCCCACAAAATCCAACTGATCGTTTACCTATCACCAATCGCCTACCCGATCGTGTATCTAATCAGTTACCACACGATCGCACACCAAATGCTCATTGCTTACCTACTACCCGCTCACCTTCTCTAAATTGCCTACCCGATCGTATACCAAATTCCTTACCACACGATCGTTTACCAAATACCCATCGCCTATACGATCGTATACCAAATCCCTCACTACATGATCGCTCAACCAATCACTTACCCATACCAGATCGTCTACCCGATCGCCTACATGATCCATCTCTAAATGATTGTTCACCTCTTGACGATCGCTTAACTACCACCGATCTCCTACCCTTATCTGATCGTCTACACGATTGTTTACCAACACCATCTCTACACGATCATCTACCAATATCAACCCAACCCAATCGTTCACCTCTCTCATCATTAAACGATCGTTTACCTACACCCGATTACCTACACGATCGTTTACCTACATCCAACGATCGTCTACCTGTCCTTTCTTCACCCGATCGTCTACCAAATCCTTTTCTAAATGGTCGTTCACCTATACCTGACTGTCTACCTGATCGTCTACCAATATCATCACCACCCGATCATGTACCTCCTGCCTTCTCCACCCAACACCTTCAACCTGACCTTACCAATCCTTTATCAGCCAAACCTATTCCTTTACCCACTCATCCTACGATAACCTGAAGGAAAGCTGGTATCTTCAAACCAAAAATCCTCACTACCTCATCCTCTGTTGACTGGTCGGCAACCGAACCCACTGATGATGGACAAAAATGCATGTTATCTTAAGCCTTTTATTTAGAATTATGAGGATTTTAAAGTGAAATATGCGGCGAATATGTTAGGAATTCATGAGAAAATGAGTTTGCATTGTTCGACATTAAGAATCTCGGCTAATCCACTATTATGCGTTATTATGCGTTCAATTGTCTATCTTTGTAGTTAAAGTAGGAAGCGGACGCATACGTAGAAGCTGGGCTATCACAAAGACGACCGCATGCAGAAAATTTCTCCATCGCAAAGGCGAACACATACGTTCGACGCATGGATGTTGCGGCCATCAACTGCATACGTCCATCGCATAGAGGTTGCGGTTGTCAAGCGAATGCGGTCATCGCTGAGCAGTTGCGGCCATCGAATGAATGCGGTCATCACAAGAAGATTGTGGCTACATGATGATAACCATAATAGAGGGATGAACGCATGGTTGGTGGAATGGAAGCATGAACACATACCTCAGGAGAATCAAAAGATGATGTTAACATTTCACCTACCATGCCGTTAGCAGCAGAGATTTAGAAAATGATCATCGTGCTGCGAATGTCAGAATCAGAGCAAGTCTTGGGAGAGTAGTCTAAAAACCAAATCTAAGACTTGAGAGAGCGGATTGGAACGCATAAGCAAGAATGGGTTGTCATTAAGTTTTTGGCGCCATTGCCAGGGACACAATATGTAAGCATTGGTTGTTCTTGATGATGAAAATTATGGGGATGCAATATGTGATGCATGTCTTAGGTTATGCATTAGTTCTCATGCGTCGGTGGTCATGCGTTGGAATGGAAATATGTGTTGATCTCATATGCAATTACCATGCGTTCCTGTCACAAGTTTTCTTGCACTCGCGCCAAGTATAACACGAACGCAAGTTTCTCGGGTGATCCGAGGTCAAACTCAGGGACTTGTAGCTAAATGTAAGCGGTGATGTGTTTGCAGTGGATGAATAAAAGAATGATGGGGGTTTTAAGCTACAAACTACTCCTACTTCTAACTAACAGATTAAGCGCGGAGAATATGATTGAGAGGTAGAGACACGACAACTGTTGACGCATAGTAAAATGCATGGAAAAATAGATAAAACGCGAGGATGTCTTCATCGCAACCTTAAGCTTGACTGCAAGGACAACCACAGCCAACGCAAGCTATGCGATCATGCTACACACACTTGTGCCTAATTCTAGGACGCATGCTATTTATATGCGATAGTGCCGAGAAGCCTATTTCTAAGCCTCCATAACCCGTTCACGTCTCTCACATATAAGCGTGATAGCCACATACCATCGTATCCTACTTCTGGACGCATGCAATATCCTATCCGTAGGGTGCATACGCTGTGTAATACCAAACGGAGCTTATCTCTAAGTTCCCCATTCTTGCTTATGCATTCCAATCCGCTCTCTCGAGTCTTAGATTTGGTTTTTAGACTACTCTCCTAAGTATGCCTAAATGATGAATGATGCGCTCATAAGACAAGGTAATCGTATAAACCTGGCTAACATAAGATTATTCCTATCTCTAGTGAACACTTGCTTACATTGTTTAATGCGACCAACCACTTACCCTCCCGGGTAGTTGGTTGTTGCTGACTTTACTCATAGACAAGCATTCTGTCCGCTTATAGACAAGTGTTGCTACAGCTTCACACTAAGAAAATAAGGTTTTCTCACAACACTCACGCAACGCACACCTCCCGGTGGTTTGCTACATGCTTCATATTTCTATGCCGCATGATTAAGTATACGATACTCTAATAGTCTCACTAAGTGATGTAATGAAAGTTAAAGATGCTAAGTAAATGAAGATGGAGATAGAATCCAAGGAAATATAGAAATGCATTGATCACAAAATGTATTAATTCCTTAAGCTAAAATGTAATACAATACAATATAAGGAAAGAAGAGAAATGGAAAGGCTAGCTGGAAGCAATGTCTTGCTTCCAACAGATATGTGTCAAGGCTGCCGTGGTGCCATGGATGGCCGGTGGAGCAGACTTTCTCGAGCTCTAACTCCAGCGAAGGCTCCGGTCGTCACTCAAATGGATGAAGAAGGTGAAGAACTCTCAAGCTTTCTCTCACGCTTTCGTCTGGATCACAAGGATCCACCCGAAGTTAGAAACTTGGATAAATTGAAATTCTACTCAACTGCTTCTATTTATAGAGCTTGATCGCTGACAGCATTAATGGACCTGCTTTGATTCTGACATTCGTGGCGCGATGGTCATTTTTTGAATCTTTGCTGCTAACGGCGTGGTAGGTGAAATGTCAACAACATCTTTTGATTCTCCCGAGGTATGCGTTCATGCTTCCATTCCACTAACTTTGCATTCATCCCTCTATTATGGTTATCATCATATAGCCGCAATCTCTTTGCGATGATTGTATTCGCTCGATGGCCGCAACTTCTCAGCGATGACCGTATTCACTTGACGACCACAACCTTTATGCAATGGACGCATGCGGTTGATGGCCCCAACATCCATCGTCGAACGTATGCGTTCACCTTTGCGATGGAGAAATTCTTTGCATGTGGTCATCTTTGCGATAGCCCGACTTCTATGTATGTGTCTGCTTTTTGCGTTAGCTACAAAGATAGACAGTTGAACGCATAATAACGCATAATAGTGGGTTAGCCTAGATTCTTAATGTCGAATGATGCAAACTCATTTTCTCATGAATTCCTAACATATTCGCCGCATATTTCACTTAACAAGCCTCATAATTCTAAATAAAAGGCCTAAGATGATGTGCATTTCTACCTGTCATCACCCCGAACTCAAGATGCCTTAGCTTCTCCTCCATGGAAGCAGGCCATGGATGCTGAGTATGCTGCCTTAATGAAAAACCAGACCTGGCGGCTTGTACCTCCTACACTAGATATGAACATAGTGGGGCACAAATGGGTTTTCAGAATCAAGCGTAACTCTGATGGTTCAGTTCAACGCTACAAAGCACGACTTGTAGCAAAAGGATTTCACCAGAACCCGGGCATAGACTTCTTTGAGACATTCAGTCTGGTTGTCAAGCCTTTAACAATTCGAGTGATTTTTAGCATTGTTGCCTCTCATGGATGGAGTCTACGACAACTAGACTTTGACAATGCATTTCTGAATGGAACTCTAGAAGAAAATGTGTATATGACACAACCCTCCGGTTATGTAAATCCATCCTACCCACATCATGTCTACAAGCTTGACAAAGCCCTTTATGACCTAAAACAGGCACCTCGAGCCTAGAATGCTGCTCTCACAAGGGAGCTCCTTCGATGGGGATTCATAAACTCACGGTCTGACTCTTCTCTATTCATCTACAACAAGCAGTCATCTGTTATTTTTCTTCTGGTTTATGTTGATGATGTTATTGTAACTGGTAATGACCCCTCAACAATCAATCAACTCATCCGGTCGTTGGAAAACACTTTTGCTCTTAAAGACCTGGGACAACTCATATATTTCCTTGGCCTTCAAGTTCACTATCTTGATTCTGGCCTCATTATAAATCAAACAAAATATGTTGATGATCTTCTACATCGTTTACAACTTACAAACTTGAAGCCCACCCTATCCTCCAATGTTCTTGGCAGATGTCTATTACCGATGGTACTCCTCTTGAGGATCCCTTTATTTATAGAAGCACTATTGGAGCTTTGCAGTATCTCACCATAACCCGACCGGACATCTCCTATATAACCAATCACTTAAGTTAGTTTCTTAAAAAACCATATGATGCTCACTGGTAAGTTGTAAAATGCATCCTTCGATACATCAGTGCAACCAAACATTTTGGTCTATTGTTTTAACCAAGCTCTGACCTATCAGTCTCTGCCTACTCGGATACAGATTGAGCCTCCAACATTGATGATCGAAAATTCGTTGTAGCTTACTGTGTATTCATTGGAAATAACTTAGTTTCTTGGTTGTCTAAGAAGCAAACAGCCATAGCCCGATCTAGTACTGAATCTGAATATCGGGCCTTAGCACACATTGCATCTGAAGTCATATGGCTTAATCAACTGCTGTCGAAACTTGGGATGTTGTCCTCTGTCAAACCAATCATCTAGTGTGACAATTTAAGTGCTGCTGCCATAGCCACCAACCCCGTGTTTCATACCAGAACAAAACATATTGAGATCGATGCTCATTTTATACGAGATCATGTCCTTCGTGGAGCCTTGGAAGTGCGTTATGTCCCTTTGGCAAGTTAGCTTGCTGATTGCCTCACAAAACCTCTCACACATTCTCACTTCCAGTCTCTTCGTTCCAAACTCGGTGTACTTGACGTACCCTCTCGTTTGAGAGGGGATGTTAGAGAAGAACAAGTCAGCAACATACATGGACAAACAGTCAGCCACCCAGTTAACACACTCAGGCCATGTCATCATTTTCTAGAAGAAAAAGTTGTTAGAGGGAATATTTATCCCAACCAATCAAAATTGTACAAATATATTTGTTATTCTTTATTATTAAAAATGTATAAGGCTATTTAATGCCTATGTATACCAACACTAAATACAAGGAAAAAATATAGAAAATTCCTAAGGGAAAAACATCTGAAACGTTTCATCTTCTTCCTCTCTCTATCCTCTTCGTTTTTTCTTCAGTTGTTTCGTTTCCTTTGCTTGTTTTAAATTCCTAACTATGACTATATATATGGAATGTAGAGGGAGTGACATCTTGACTTTTTGACAAAAGAATGAGTATCTATTTTACACATAATTTATGATATTTATAATACCCCCCTAGATACCCATTATATATATATATATGAAGTATGCCTTGTTAAAACCTTACTAGGAAAAAAATCCATTGGGAAAAAAATCCTAGTGAAAGAAAAAGATTACATATTCCATATAATCTAATACTCTTAAAAAGAATACAATATATTTACACCCCTTCATGGAAACATCACTTAAGATCTCAAGGTCGAAATATATCTTTCTTCACATCTAGTGAATGAACTTCCGTTGGAATGTTCAATGGAAATGCTTTGTCCATATAGAAACTTTTTAAAACTTAAGTTGACTGATGAACAAATATCCCATATGCTAAATGCTCAATTTGCGAGCCAAGGAAAAATTTTGTTCTTCCGAAATTTTTCATCTCAAATTCTTTTTTAATATATTCTATTGCCTTTGAAAGCTCTTCAGAAGTCCCAATTATATTTAGGTCATCAACATATACAGTTATAATAGCAAATTCTGACTGTGATTTCTTTATAAAAACATATGAATATATTAGATTGTTTTGGTATCCTACTTTCAACAAATATCCACTTAGGCGATTGTACTACATTCGTCTTGATTGTTTCAATCCATATAGCGATCCCTGTATCTTTATTGAATACAATTCTCGGGAATTTGATTTATATGTTTCAGATACCTTAAATCCTTTTGGGATTCTCATACAAATATCATTATCAAGAGATCCATATAAATATGCTGTGACTACATCCATAAGATGTATGTCCAGATTTTCATATACTATCTGACTAATTAAATATCTTAATGTAATTGCATCCACCACCGAAGAATACGTCTCCTCATAATCAATACCAGGTCTTTGTAAAAAACCTTTTGCAACTACTCTTACTTTATATCTTGTGATCACATTATTTACATTTCTTTTCCTCACAAATACCTATTTGTATCCCACAGGTTTGACTCCTTCTGATGTTCTGACTACTGGTCCAAAAACTTGACATTTTGAAAGTGAGTTTAATTCTGCCTCGATTGTTTTTTTCCACTAAAGCCAATCTTTTCTATGTTGATGTTGTTCAACAGATTTTGGTTCAATATCCTCACTTTCAGATATAATATCAATAGCAACTGTTCAAGCTAAAAATGATGTCATTAGTTCAACTTAACCCAAAACAAATAGAATTTGTAAAACATGCAAAACTACTAATACTAACACGTAGTAATAGTGGAAGCACGTGGTCGATTCACATAGAATCTTTATTAATTGGCAAAATTGAGTTTTGAAATCCAAAATGGGAGCGGTGGGAGGGAGTTTATTGGTTTCAAGAGATAAAGTAAAAGTAAAACAAGAATTGATATGAAATTTCGGTAATGAGATTAATGAGAGAGAATATAAAAGAAATTATGTAAGAAATTCAATGGAAAAAGGATCCTGGGGATTTTATGTACATTCTATCATAGACTTAATTGATTTCGAGAAATTTAATTGTTCCATAATTCATTAAGGCTAAGCCCTAATGCCCTAATTAGCCAATTAACCCTAATTTTTTTCATAAATGCTTCCTAAAGACATTCCACATTTAATTCCTAAATTGCATGCATTTCTTGGGATTTCTTAACTACGACATTCTTGAAATTAAAAAGACTAAAATCAAGCATGATTAATATGAATGTTCTAAACTAGTAAATATTTTCAAGAAAATAGGAAAGAAGTCCAAACTTTCCATCAAAATTACTAGTTCTTGCAACCTAATTACAATTATGCTATAGAGCCATGTAATTTTGCATACAAAAATGTACAAATTGAGGCGTCAACCCATTTCTATAAGATGTTATTGAAATTAACAGCAAGAACATTCAAGAACAACAAATTATGAGAGGAAGTTTAAAGGAAACTCTCAAGAATTGGCTAACCTAACATAATCCCCAAGATAAAATAACTTACCTAATCATAAAGTGGCAAAATCTTCAAGAAGTCCATTGAGTCTTGCAAGAATTTGTACAAAGATTGAAGAAAATTACATAAATATCTCTAAAAAATACAGAGAAAAGCTCTCAAAATCGTAAAAATAGGTCTCTCTCTCGTAAAAAATGGCTGAAAAACTACTTTTACACAAATGTCGCAGCGTTGCAACGCTCCCTTGTGTAGGTGTACGCATTTTTTTATCTTTCCGTCAAAATTTGTAGTGTCGCAACGTTGCCCTATATATTAGCATTCTGCCTTGACTTTTTAATGACAGACAGCAGAAATCTGCTTTTAATGTCGCACAAAAGACGTTGGTTGGCAAAAAAATTGCACATTTTCATATTTTTTTTTTTCCTTATTTTCTTCTCTTCCTTTGATTCATTGCTCGGTTTTGACTTATTTGACTATATTTTTGGTCCTTTTTGCCCCAATTTAATCTAATTTGTTGTGATGACTCTCAAATACTCCTGAGACTATTTTACCTATAAAATTGACAAATTAAGCAAATTAATAGTATAAACTAGAGGGAGTTAACATGTAAAATATAGTTCTTTTCAAGACCTATCAACAACATTATACGAAAAAAATGTTGTCAATAACTACATTAGTTGAATTTCATCTTTTTCCTGTTATGACATAGTTTATTGAAATCTCATTATTATCTTTAGGTATTTCACATTCCTCACTAATCATGTCAAGGATTTATTCATGGGTATTTATATCCTCAACCAAGTCTTCTTGATTATTTATTATTTTTTTTCGAGGATTTTTATCTTTAGAACCTACTGGTCTACCACGCTTCTAACGTGTTCCAGACTCATTAGTGACAACTTGTTTTGTTGGGATATCAATTTTCGATAGAACATTTGCAGGAGGTATATGTGACTTAGTTACTTTCTTTGCATCAATAAATGCATCTGGTAACTGATTTGCTATATTTTGAAAATGAATTATCTTCTAAACTTCAAATTCACATTAATCTGTACGGTGATCTAAACGAGACAATAATGATGTATTCCATATAATTTATTTTTTCAAATTTTTAATTCCTCTCTCTAATGTTGGAAAATTTGTCTCATTAAAATGACATCAGCAAACCGTGTAGTAAATACATCATCCGTTAGGGGTTCAAGATATTTAATAATTGATGGAAAATCATATCCAATATATATTCCTAATCTTCTTTGAGGACCATCTTAGTGCATTGTGGTGGAGCAATTGGAACATATACTGCACATAAAAAAAAATTCTCAAATGGGAAATATTTGGCTCATTGTCATAAGCTAATTGTAATGGTGAGTACTTATGATAAGCTAATGGCCTAATACGTACAAATGATGTTGCATGCAAAATAACATATCCCCATACAGATGTAGGAAGCTTAGCTCTCATAAACAATGGTCCAGCAATTAACTACGAACGTTTTATGAATGATTCTGCTAAAACCATTTTGTGTATGAATATGAGCTACAAGATGTTCCCTCCCACCCCATCAAAAACAAAAATCTAAATATTATGACTCTAGATTTTTATAGCTCATTACAAAAATTTTAAGATTAAGTAATGAGAACAAAATTTTGTTGGGAATGTCCTAAAACTCGCAGTTCGTAATTTTTAAACATATTCTATTTTGCAATAAAAGTAGTATTGAGACTTCATTCAATAAAAGTGTTATTGAAATTGCATTCTATTATAAAATCTAATAAAAAAACACATGGCTATAGTATGAATACTTTAACTTTATGTAGAGATATAAAAGAGGATCAAGTTTTAGTATATAGCCAAAAAGGTCTATAAGTATATGGATGAGATTGGGTACCTTATCCTGGGGACACTATGGATGCGCCCACTCTGTATATTTATACAAACAATGTGCTCCCGAAATCGGGGGCATCCTATGAAAAAGATATTTGCATAAGACGGGACCACGAAATAGTCACTTTTCTTTATAACAACTGTTTACTGTTATATTTCAAATCGATGGCCTAAGGTAACTCGATCTTAATCCTGAGCTAACTATGAACTGTTGTTTCTTCGGGATATCCTTTGATTTGCATAAGTAAGATACTACAAGAATTTTAGCCTTTAATTTTGGTTTGAAAAAGTTAAACCGGATGTATAATATCGATTTTATTTTTTTTAAAAAAATGGATCTTTAATGTCGGTTTTAAACCAACATTGTAGGTATACCTTTAATGTCGGTTTCGTTTTTTTTTTTAAAACAAAACCGATTCCCCCCCTCCCCCCCAATTTTTTTCATTTCCCTCTTCACTCTCCTTCCCATTTTTCCCCCTTTCATTCTTAGTGTTTTACTCACCCATAACCCACACGAAACCCCCAAGGTCTCCGTCGTCGACTCTCTATCTCCATCGTCGACTCCTTCCAACACGAAACCCCTAGGTCTCTATCGTCGACTATCTATCTCCGGCGTCTTCTCGTCCTCTCGATATTTAAATCTGGATTCTATTCGCGATCTGTCACCTATGAGAACTGAGGGATCTAAAAAGGCTGTTTGGGGGAGTGTTGTACAAAATCTTACTCAGCTCTATCCTGGAAGTCAGTTGCTAGAGAAGCTCGTCACCAACATTCGTAAGTATTACGATTCGTTGCCTTTCAGGTTTGGACTCTGATTATTAATGTGTTGTTGTTATTTTAGAGTTGTGTGAACTGAAGATGTTCAGGTTACACAGGAACATTTTGGATATATAAATAGATAGAAAGAGTGCCAAGGGAAAATGTTCTGGTTGCATAGGAAAGGACAAGTGAAATCAGGGGAGAAATTTGATTTCAAGTTCTCCAACTTCAAGGCAACCTAGATACTTAATTTTAACTTTCTTTATTCCGTTCTAGAGTGTGAATCATGAATATACGTTTTCGTTCTTTGTTCTACTACTAATACTATATTTAGTAAAGGGTCTAAGTTTATTTGACTTCCCCTAATTTTTTGGGATTACCAATATGCTTCGTGTGATATATGGAGATGCCCTCTAGTTTTATGAAGTAAAATGGAATAAAATGGGAAAAAGTTGGAGGAAAAAGGAATGGGATTAAATGAGGATTCAATGGTTTATGGGTTGTGAATTTAGGGGTTGCTTTTGTTATTAAATTTAGATATTTTGATTGAATTAATGAATTGAGAATTAGGATGAAGAGGAATGGAAGTTATTGATTTAGTCAATGCAATTTATTTGTCTTTATTGCTGCCTTGGATTGGAACTTAGCCTTGAAATTGCGTTATTATTATGGTGATAACTCATAAGTGGACTTGGTCAGGGAGTTACTAGTTAGTCAATGCTGATTGTTGTTTACTGTAATATTCAATTCTGTCCCCTCCATCCTTTTCCTGATTTGTATGGAGATGTATATAGGTTTTACTTGATTTCACCGTAGAGATTTTCTTTTTGTTACTTGTAAGAAAATAGGTACCTAAAGGTTGGGACAAATTATTTGTATCTGTCATCTCAGAGCAAATTGGGAAGACGGTCGTCAGGTTAAGCAAAGCATCAGTTCGTAATGGAAGTTGCTAGTGGATTGAGTCTCTATCAGAATTCATTTGGGTTTCACAAGATGAAGTTTCTAAGGAGTTTGAAGATAGCAATTTCAAGCTTGTTGTGGCCATGGTACTGGTTTTTGTCTTTATTAGAATCCATTTGGGTTTCACAAACATAATTCCTCTTGCCAGACATATGTTGTTTTCATGACTATCCTTTATTTAGAAGCTGCTACGTTGTAATTTGGCTTTTTACATTTTTGACATTGATGTATTGCGAAGATAAGGAATTGAATATGATGTCTGCTGAGCTTAATTTACACTAAATCTCCAATCACAGGGATCAGCAAGATCAAATATTCTTGGAGAGGCTATGGTCAACATGAAAAATTACATAGATTCTAAATCTTCTTCTACAGTCTCACTTCCATTGAAAAAGTGCAACCATGGGACTATTTTACAAGTAAGGTCCATTTTTTTTTTTTAAATATTCGTAGAATATGGCTTGAAATCAAGTAATGCATGTTTGTATGTATTTATATCTTTTGGTTCCTTGATTGGTAGTCAAAACGAATTGAACCAAAAAATTTGATTTTGGATATATACAGAACATAACCAAACCACAAATATTCAGTTCTACTCAGTTTGTTTTTTGGTTTTCTTGTAATTTTATACCAAATCCACAATCGAACCAAACCAAAAACTTTGGTTTCTTATAATGTTAAGCCGAATCAAACCGACACTTTGCCATCACATTCTTTTTTATTTTCAGTTCTTTTCAGGAATTCCTTGTGAAGAATGCTGGTAGAGTTGGATTAATGGCAATGCTTGGACTCTTTGGTTCAATCATCAGTGGAATCCAAATGTATCCATCATCTGTTGTTCAATTAGTTTTGTTTACTGTCATGGACTTCTTTTGAATGCTGATATAGCCTATTACTTGATTTTCTTTTGAATTATAAGTTTAGTCCCGAACTTTTAGATTTGTGTCTATTTTATCCCTAATTTTTCAAAAGTATATAATTGATCGTTGAACTTTTAATCTTGTGTTTTATAGGTCCCTGAACTTTAAAAATGTCTAATAGATTCATGAATATTCAATTTTGTATCTAATGAGTTCATGACATATTTGAAACTTCTGTAATAATTGATCCACATATATAATATTGAACTTTTATGTCTACCCTAGACTTTTAATGGTGTATCTAGTAGGCCTATGAATTTTTCTACCCTTGACTTTTAATGGTGTTGTTTGTGTGTTTGGAAGGGGTGGGAAGAAGATGGATTTCTTGCAACAACAAGGGATTCACGTAAAAATTGTTCCTGGTAAGTGCATTTTTGAATGCTTGCAGTTTTAAGCACAGTTTCTAAGTGTTTTCAAGTGACTCTAATGATATGGAAATTCCTGTTTGAGAGGTTATAGTGCACTTATTTCTCTTTGGACCATATTGGATTAGAATGTAACACCCGTTTATGACTCATGGGTACTCTTTATTTGTAGTTTAGATTTGATTCAAGGTGCTTGAGTTTGTGGGTTGCATAGTTTGTGGGTTATTCATGCACTATGATAGTTTTTGTGACAACTTTTGAGATTTGAAGTACATTGTGAGCTAAATTTGCTTATTGATGTATGTGTTCTTGGGAGTGTGTTTCTTTGAACAGCCTATCCTACTGTAAGTTAGAAGAAGGTTATAGGAGTATGGAAATTCTGATAGTTCTGTTGAGAACAAATGGTTATGAAATATTTTTGAGAGTGTGTTTCTTTGAATAGGTTCAAGGTAAATTTTTGGTTTTGTTATGGTAGTATCGTTATGCTGCCGAAAATTTTCCATCGTCTTCGTCTCTCATATCTAGGTAACCAAGCTTCTCTTCTCCAAGATCTTGGAAAAATATTTTCTCATTTATTCAACTATTGAGTTTTCTTGTTTTGCAGGTGCAACAAAGGAGTAAAGATTTGGTATCGCAACCTCTTTATGCTTTTTCTTGGGGAACTCTAGATCCAATACATTCATATAAGAATTTTGCCTTGAATGTACCATTTATGCACAATTCCCATAAACACGATTAGTTGAATATGAATTCTGATCACATTTTCACTTTCAATTCTTTGTCTTAAACCTTTTTTGTTTGTGATCTTTTGAACAACAATGGTCAGACAAAGATGCCTATAACTAAATACTGCTGAAGCTAGGGGGGAGGGGGGGGGGGTATATTCAAGAAGAATTATGAAGGGATCCATACTTACCAAGTGGAGAGGAATAATAAACTCATAATGTTTGTATTACTTGTAATTTGTGTTTTCAAGGCCTGAATTATTGTACGGCCTTTTAAATTATAATTTTATAGCAGAATTTGCGGATTAAATGTAATAGATTTAAAATCCATACATGAATAATATGTCATATGTGCTTCGTTGCAATAACCACGGTATTTGATGATGATGTGTCATGTTATACTTTTTGACAGACATTAAAAAGGGATTAGACAATGACATTAAAAAAAGGGACAATAATTTTGGGCTTTAATGTCAGTTTAAAATTGACATTAAAATTGGTTCAAAACCGACATTAAAGGGCTTTAATGTTGGTTGACAACCAAAATTGAAGGTCGTGTTATAAAAGGTCTTCAATGTCGGTTTTAAACCGACATTGAAGATAAGCTTTAATGTCGGTTTAAAACCGACATTAAAGACCTTTTATAACACAATCTTTAATGTCGGTTGTCAACCGACATTAAAGGCCATAATTCTTGTAGTGAGAGTGGTTCAACATCACTACTCAATAAGCCTCCTATTTTGGGGATAAAACTAGATAGATAACTGGGGACATAGTCCTGCAAGATGGAATTGACTCCCACCCATCTTAGAGTTAACAAATAGGTTGTTCCCTTAAGTACCGATTCTTAGTCTTGAACAAAGGAGTCCCGCCCTGTCATGACAGAGAGGAATATGGTTTATTAGTTGAACTATAAACCAATTGTTCAATAGAGGATCAATGGAGACATAAAGAGCAAGATGTATTTACAGGAGCAAGATGGTAAGTTTGACCTAACTGTAAATATGAACAACCTATGAAGGATCGACTTACTGATTATGGTTAAATCAAGTGGACAGAATTATATCTACAGTGAGAAGAGTGCAACCACTGAGCTATAGTGATATGTCTCGGTAATTTAATTTGGTTTAAAAAGTTTAACCAATTAATCTCAAATTGTTGGAGCTCATGATCTACAGGTCCATAAGGTCTCTCTACTAGCTTTATTTGAAATGTTCAAATTCAAGTTTAGGGTTTGGATAATTATATTCGATATAGTTAACATTTAAATTTATTGAAATTAAACATATTTGGAGAGTTTAATATATTTAAATAACGATTTAAATATTGATTATATGAATAGGATTCATATTTGAATAAGGTGTTTTATTAATTTAATATTTGATATTAAATTATTATTTTTAATTAATTAAATTTATTTTATTAATTATTTAAAATAAAATAAGATTTCAATTTTAAATTCAATTGCAGAAATTGAATATGCATTTAATTTAATTTTTTTAAAATTAAATTAAATAAATTGGAAAATTTATGTTCAAAGTGGAATTATCATATTTTTTGCAATTGTGAATGGATTTTCCCATATTCAAACACCTAGCCCACTTTGCTAATGCATTTTGAAGTGTGAAAATGTTAATGATGAAGTGTTTGCATGATGGAGTTGAATAAATACTTCAAATTTCTCTGAGATTAGAGCAGAGTAATTTGTTTTTGAGAAAATTGCTACAGAAAATAGTTTTCAGCAAACCGTCTCCAATCCACCTTAAAATTCCCTCTCAATTTGGAGTTCCACCACTCAATCCAAAGCTAGAATAGAGAAGATACTCTTGGAAGTCTACTAAAAAAATTGAAGGTCAATTTCGTGAAACTTGCAATGATTAAGTGGAAATCTACAAAGGTATTCAAACAGAAACTCTTTTTTTTGAAAAACTATGAGTTTGCATGCTTGTTACTCAAATTAATGTAATTAGAGTGCTTAATGATTCTGTTAGCTTCCGTGTTTTGCATGTTTACTCTATCAAATTTATGGACCGTTTGAGTCGTCATCTCCATCTACATGCAAAGCCCTCATTCCATCCCTAAAATGAAACAAATCAATATTGAAGTTGGTCAATACCTTCCATTTAAAGCCATTGATTGAATATTATTGTGCTGTCATCCAACCTAATCCTCTCCAATTTTCTTGCCGTTGCATAAATCTTGTATTAGCAAATCAACCATTAAAGTTGAATTGTTTCCTTCCTTTTTTTTTAATTACATTTTGTTCCTGCATGTATGATACGAGTAATCTAAAGCTCAAGTTATAACCTTGGCTTGCACTACCACTATAAACAACAATCAATAGAGCTAAGAAAAACTTTTTAACTTGAGTCACCAGATCAAGGGTAAATTCCAGATGTCTATTAGTCATAAGCATACTTACCAGCCTTGTTGATCCCAGGCCCAAGAAGATGGGGAATTTGCTTGATAACAACTTCAAATGCTAAAAAGGCATGATATTTCTTGGCAAGTTCCTCACCAACTTTTTGTATTTTGTTTAGCTTCTTCAGACCTTCGATGTCCATATGATCCAAACCAATCTTCTCTGCCTATAATAAACGTACGCACATTCAGCAAAAGACCAGAGCTGAAGTGTAACAATTTTTAATTTCAATCTACCATGCATGAAATGCCAAAAAAGCACTTTATTTTCCAAGATAAGTACAAACTCACCAGTACTATCATTGAAGAATTTAGCACCATACCTATTAAACACTAAAACACAAATAGAAAATGCGGCAAACTATAAAGTTTATCAAACCTTGGGTCAAGCAGAGCCTCTACATTATAATGGAGTCTCTAATTCGTTTTGTTATATAGAATAAAATTGTGTAGACAATAAGGACAAGGATTAAAGAAACACAATGATGTAACAAAGGGAAATGCCCTTGAGAATCATACTAACACTCCGTCATTTTTTGTACCACCTTGCATTCGTTGTATGTTCATTTTGAGATTTTTTTTTTGATATAGTATCTTTAAAAAAAAACAATCGAAAGATAATTAAACAAGTTCAGAAAAAACTCGAAGAATTCTACCAGTAGTAAATAGTAAAAGGGTGAAAACAAAAACCACACCCTTGTTTTCTACATAATCCTATATAGATAGTTAGTGCAATTGTGAGACCTCTAAAGAGGGTTTTCCAAATGTATATTGTAGTAAGTTTCTTTATTCAACCTCAACAATACTCCTATAACCTTCTCCTAACTTACATACCATCTGTATATTCAAATTTCTACATATGTCTCCCAACTTAAATTTAAAGCCTCTTGATTTGAATTTCCAACACTAAGAACAAAAAATAATACAAAATTAAACTCACACAAAAAAGTTATGACTAAAAAATAACCTACGTTTAGATAATTAAATGCAACTTCACACAGAGAAAATATAATAAACACAATTAGAATGATTATTAAACAATAAATATGTAAACTTATGGAGAAAAACAATTCAAAATTATGTGTAACTTTTAACAATAATTAAAGTAAATCCGAGTGGTTAAGGAGGCAGACTTCAAATCTGTTGGGCTTCGCCCGCGCAGGTTCGAACCCTGCTGTCGATGTTTTGTCTTTTGTGCTATCATTTCTTTTTTTCTTTTTCTTTTTTTGTTTTGTTTACATTTGGTTTTCTTTTTGACAAAATTTTGTTTACATTTGTTGACAAATTAATTCTCATAACATTATTTTATTTTGTCAAATTGTTTAACAGAGTTCACATATATAATAATGTACTCTTTTAGGTAATTGTAATTTCATGGGTAAAGTCTAATGGATGATGGGAAGAATGCATGAGAATAAAAATGTTTTATATGGTGTGAACTTGAGGAGCACAATAGTAATATGGATATCAATAAAATATAATATTAAAATAAATATAATATAATATAATAATAAAATAAATTAAGCATAATATATAAATAAAATAAAATAAAATAAATTAATAATAAAATAAATAAACTTCCTCTTGTCAATTTGAACATTTCAATTTAACCCAAACACTGGTTCTCGACTTTATCCAAGCTACCCAGGGGACCTAATGGACCTGTGGCTCGAAGCTCTAACGGTTTGTGAATAGTTGATTAAACACTTTAGCCACGAGATCCACTATTCGTTAACTGTCAGACATTCTACTAAAGACCAACAGCTGAACTTTTCTCACCGTAGATATATTTCTGTGTCCATCGGATATAACCAATCATGAGTACGATGACCCTTCACAGATGTTCATAAGTACAGCTAGACCAAATTACTGTTTTTCCCCAGTAGTTACATTTCACTCTTTAAGTACCACTGATTCCTCTAATGAATAATACAACATAGTCCAACTATGTGTGAACACCTATCGGGCCAAGAGAAGATGTGTGGCGCCATATTGTTCAAGCCCCGGAATCAGCCCTTAAGGGAGCTATCTATCTATTTACCCCTGCCTCGGGGAAGAAGTGAATTTCATCTTGTGTAGCTGAGTTCCCAGCTCCCAGATAAGACGAATCCCCAAAATGGTAGGTTTGAATCGGCGACATGGCCACTCGCACCCGTACAAATCAAAGTACCGCCTTCAATGGCAGGAGTTCCCAACTCAGTCAGGATTGAGGTCATGTTATCTATGGTCATCTTAGTGAAGCAAAGTCTCTGTCATGAACAGTGTTATGTAACGAGAAGTTAACACTTCGTGGTCAGGTCTTATACAAACTCTTTGTATAGGACACCCCTGCTTGCATGTCCCCAACATGAATGATTAGGATCAGACCATCTGTGACAAGTCACAACACTTGTGACCATTCCACAAAGCGGGCGACATCCGTAGCATTACCAGGATAAGGTTTTCCTCCTATATCCATATACTACAGACCATTTTGGTTATTACTCAAGATATGATCCACTTGTATGTCACCATATACATGCTTGAGTCACATACAAATAACCAGGGATTTTATGTTTATTGGTTTGTGGTAAAGCAAATAAAACAAGCAACTGAGCAAAAATACAAGATGTGAAGTAAATATCATATATTAATAACACAAGCGTTTGTACAAATTGTTTACAAACTACAGAACATGAGACTTTAGGGCATCAACCCCAACAATCTCCCACTTGTTCTTGGCTTCAGTGGGGTGTACAATAAATTGTACAAAACAATAAACTAGGGCATAAAAGCCCAGTACAAGAAAATATCCTACTTGCCCTAGTTCAGCCGCGGGCGATCCTGTAGACCCATGCACCGTAGGTGACCCTCAAACATTGTGGCTGTGAGAGCCTTTGTAAACGGGTCAGCAACATTAAAATGGTCTGGGTTAGACTAATTCGTCTCAACTTCTTAACCCCTTGAGGCGTCTTAGGACACATGTCCTTAGACAAAGTGAATTCATGCCTAAATCGCAATAGACCCCTCTTGGAGTCCTGCATCGAGTACTTGAGCAACATCTTGTCAATGTACGATGCCTGAGACAGTGCTAGCACTTTGTTCTTACGATCCTGAAAGATCTATATACCTAGAACAAACTGAGCCTCTCCCAAATCTTTCATTTGAAATTGGGTCGCTAGCCAGTTCTTAACTGCTGTCAGTAGACCTATATCATTCCCAATGAGTAGGATATCGTCTACGTACAACACTAAGAAAACTATTGAAGTGTTGATGATCTTCTTGTTGACACAAGGTTCATCAACGTTTTGGTCAAAGCCATATGACTTGATCGTAGTATCAAATCATATGTTTCAAGATCGAGACGCCTGTTTCAGTCCATAAATGGACCGATTCAGTTTGCAAACCTTTTGCTCTTGACCTTGGGCTATGAATCCCTCGGGTTACACCATATAAATGGTCTCCTCAAGAATACCATTCTGAAAGGCCGTCTTGACGTCTATTTTCCAGATCTCATAATTATAATAAGCTGCAATAGACAGGAGGATGCGGATCGACTTTAACATGGCAACAGGCGAGAAAGTCTCCTCATAGTCGACTCCTCTATCTGGGTATAACTCTTTGTCACAAGTTGAGCCTTGAAGGTCTGTACCTTCCCATCAGCACCTCGTTTGCGCTTGTAGATCCATTTACAAACTATAGGGTGAATCCTATCAGGCTGATCTACAAGATCCCATACTGAATTGAAGTACATCGACTATATCTCGAGATCTATGGCCTTGACCCATTCATCCCGGTCAACATCCTCCATTGCCTTCTTATAAGGCAACGGATCCTCAACGTCGCCATCTGCTACCATAGCAAGGATTTTTGTGAAACCCAGATAGCGAACGGTTGGGTTCGTAACCCTCCCACTACGTCGAGGTTCCCTAAACTCTTGAGGTGGAATTAACCTACTGTATGAACTCCCATCAATAACTCTTGCTGATGTAGCAGGATCTTCAACAACTCTTGTTGAAGTTTCAGTAGTTTCATTGGAAAGGTCACGCAATACGACTTTACTTCATGGACTGTGCTCCCTTATATGATCCTTCTCTAGGAAAGTAGCGTTTGTTGAAACAAACACCCTATTTTCCATCGGATCATAAAATAACCCCCTCGTGTACCTTTGGGGTAGCCTACAAAGAGGCATAACCTCGACCGTGGTTCCAACTTCTTGGGATTAGCCTCAAGCACACGTGCAGGGAAACCCCAAATGTGGAAGTGACGTAAACTAGCTTTACGCCCGTTCCACAACTCCATAGGTGTTTTTGCAACACTCTTAGAGGGAACACAGTTGAGTATGTATACCGTAGTCTCCACTGAGAAACCTCAAAATGAGTCCGGTAAGGAAGCGTAACTCATCATCGAGTGAACCATGTCTAACAAGATCCTATTTCTCCTCTCCGCTACACCATTCTGTTGAGGTGTACCCGGCATAGAGAGTTAGGAATCGATTCCATGTTCTATCAAATAGTTCTGGAATGTCGAGTACAAAAACTCTCCACCTCGATCCGATCGAAGTGTTTTAATCCGTCTATCTAATGCGTTTTCAACTTCAGCCTTGAACTCTTTGAACTTTTCAAATGATTCAGACTTTCTTTGCATAAGATAAACATACCCATACCTGGAGTAATCATCAGTAAAACTGATAAAATACTTATAACCACCTCGGGTTTGCACATTCATAGGACCACAAAGGTTATAATATGCTAACTCAAGAGGGTCCTTGGCTCAATAACCTTTTCCAGTAAAAGGTCGTTTAGTCATCTTACCCTCAAGGCAAGATTCGCACACTGGTAAAGAATTTTCTTCTAACTCACTTAGAAGTTCATTCTTCACCAATCTCTCAATCCTATTGAGATTGATGTGCCCTAAACGAAGATGCCAAAGTTGGGTATTTTCTTTTAGAGAAATATGTCGACGTTTTGATTGAGTTACGACATTTCTGAACAATTAATATTATGGAGGGAATTAATGGCTAACAGCCTGAGCACATATAAATTCGATTCCAGTTTATTGTGCAAATAAAAACACCATCTTTATGAATAAACGCTTTATCCACATTAAACGAGATAGTATATTTACATTGCAATAAACACTTTACAGAAATAAGGTTCCTCTTTAGTTTGGGAACAATATATACATCATTTAAAATAAGAAACCTATTCTGTAAAGCTAACTGGAGTCCTCCCACTGCCACAGCTGAGACGACGTGCCCGGTGCCTACTTGCATCGTCATTTCACCAGCTTTCAGCTGCTGCCAAGATCTAATCCCCTGAAAGGAAGAACAAACATGGTTAGTGGCACATGAATCAATTATCCAGGTAGAATCATCATTCTCCACTAAACAAGTTTCAAGAACAAGTAAATCACATTTACCTTTATCAGCCTTGGCTGCTTTCTTCTCTTTCAGATATCAAGGACAGTTCCTCTTCTAGTGTCCATCTTGGTTTCAGTGGAAACACTTTCCATTAGCAACCTGTGGACACCTCCTTGGGGCGACAGGCGGTGGGTTAGCAGGTGCCTTCCCTTTTCCCTTACCACCATTCTTCTTCTTTCCCTTTGTAGATTTAGAAGCAGAAGGTGCATAATTCGTTCTTGAGGTCGAACCTCTATGAAACGTACTTGAGGATGAAGCAACATTTGCCTCACCCTTCTACCTCTCCTTACTTTTCAGTAAAGATTGGTATATCTGCAACTCGTTGAGGAGAGTTGTAAGATTATATTTCACTTTGTTAAGAATCACATTACAAACAAAGTGTAAGAAGCTCTCTGACAAAGAATGTAGGATTATGCTAACCTGGCTGCCCTCATCGATGGTAGACCCATTCAACTCCGCAACATTAAAGTGGACTATCATGTTTAGCACATGTTCACGAATAGAGGTGCCTTCTTCCATTTTGGAGTTGAATATGTATTTAAGAGTCTCATGCATAAGCTATTCAAACGGTTGTCCAAACATCCCCCGCAAGGACTCCATGATCTCACGCGCTGAGACCATAGGCTCATGTTTCTTAGCCAAGACTTCAGAAAGACTTACCAAGATATAGGCTCGGGCCTTCTCATTCGCCCTTGTCCATCGCTCGTATGCCTCCCGAACATTTCGAGCGGCATCCAGAGCTGGAATAGAAGGACAAGCCTATGTGAGAGCGAACATGAGATCCTCGATGATCAGGATCGTTGTGATCATCTGTTTCCATGTTGCAAAATTATCGCTAGTAAGTTTTTCTGCGCTTAGTAATGCCAACGTGGCTGTTGCCATTTTGAAAATGTTGCTGAAAAAACAAATACGAACAAAACTTTATTAGATTTTTCTAAACCATTTTTAAACCAATCAATTTTGCAAAACAGTTTCAAGTACCCTAAGTTATAGACTTATATTTTGCAATGATTCCCTAGTGAGGCAGAACAACATCACCGGTGGGGTGATCAGTTGCCCCTTCGCTGGGATGAGACATTCTCAACCATTAGGGAGAACCAACTCTTGGAACTGAACCTAACAACCACAATTTTTTGGTCCAAAATTGTTAACCTTTAACTATTCCGCATAAGTGTAACCCTTCACTTTCGATGCCAGAGTTCTGCCCTAATGAGCTTACCATAGGGAAGAAACAGATTAGGACAAGTGACTAAGTTACCTTATCCTCTTACGGGAGATCAAATAAAGAAACGTGCAAAACTGCCATCCTTTAGAGGGACACTCCCAGGGTGCCTCGAGGCGATGCACAGTGACTTTATTCAACCTAATGAGGGAGACCGAGGGATATGCTATCGCACTTCCCGCTCCCACTTACTATGAACACTCTCTCCATACACCTTGATATTGACCTACCCAAACACCATCCATCAGGGGGACACGCCAAAGGTGCCACGAGGCCGAGGGTAGATCTCACGGTGTGTACTATTTAGAAGAAATGTGAAAAGTTTAAGTGAAACATCTTTTTAAACTGTGCTCATTGTCTATGAAATATGAAAAAGTTCAAGTAGTCACATTTAAACACTTTAATGGACCGTCCTTAACTTGCATGCATGCATCAAATCTATCTAATTCACCTTTCCATGTAAGTTAGGAGTATTACGTTTCCGTCAACTTAAATATCTCAACCTAGACAGAACCCGCCTTAGACAAAAGGTCCTTTATAGATAGATTGGCTACACTTTAACCTTTTATTAGCCAATTTAATCCTATTAAACTGATTAAAAGATTAAAACCTTAGGGTTTCTAATCATATTAGAACCGTGATCTTAGGTCTATGTGATCCAAATTTTTAACACTTTAAAACCATGAATTAAACCTAAGTGAGCATGCATTTCATTCTTATTTCTTTTAGTTCTAATTTCTCTTTAACTTTTAAAAAGAAACAACTAAAACCATTGTGCACAACGAGGTGTTTATAACATTTATAAAGTAACCTACGTGTCATGTTTCATGCAATTTATGGTCATTACTAATATAACTTTTATATAACGCATAATAACCAAGCAAACATGCGATCATTCACCCTTATACTATAACAATTATAATATAAAGATGATGCATGTCAATGCTTTTTATGCATGCATAAATATAACTCTTATATTATATGATGCAAGAGCATGCTCTTACATAAATAAATCATGCTTATCTAAATTATAACAATTATAATAAAGAGATGATGTATGAACATTGCATAACCTAAGGTGGGATTTACTATATGTGCATACCATATAAAAAACATACATCGCATGTAATAAATAAAGGATTAATGGACCAGGATGAGCCTTTACAAAACACCAGAATGAAAAAACCCTATCTATTACATTTTCCATCGAGCAAACCGGTTCACAGGTGAACTGGGTCTTGAACTGCCAGGAAGCTCCATCGTGTAGTAAACGCAGTAGGTAGACGATCGTTCAGCACGCACTAGACGATAGAAGCATAATTAAACGATCGCGTAGACGACGAGGAGGCTGTGAAGCCTAATCGTCTATGTGATCGCTTAGTACGACGACATCTAAACGATTTACCTTGCGTTACTAAGCGATCTTTTAGTCAGTTACTAAGCGATGAAGCTTGCTGACCTAAACGATCGTCTAGCGCACGCGCGTTAAACGATACGCGATCATCTCATCGTTTACACGATGCGATACTCAGCGATCGCGTACCCAATCGTCAACACAATATGATCAACTTTTGATCACATACTCCATCGTTTCACCGATGCATTCAACAGTGAACGCGTACTCGATTGTCAACCCGATGCGACCAACTCTTAATCGCATACCCCATCGTTTAACCGATGCGTTCAACAGTGATCGCGTACTCCATCGTCTTTACGATGCGATCAACAGCGATCGCATACCACATCTTCTGCACGATGCGATCAACCCTAGATCGCCTCCTTCCTCGAAGAACCACAACGCTTGCACAAATTTGCTTCTCCGAACGACTCAAAACTTCAAACAAACTTTGAATACAGACTTGATAATGACTATTAATGCCCAGAAAAATGCAGGGGTCTTTACATACAATCACAAATGTAAAAGGATTTAAATCAAACCAAGGCTAATCATCCTGAAAACATCCATTAATCCGCACGTCCACAGCAAATTTAACCATTAAAGAGTGTAGAAATGCACCCACCATGAATATAAATGACATTTCGTTGCAACATATGAAATCGAAATATCAAAACCTGGCTCTGATATCAATTAAAGGATTTCTTATCGAAGAGTTCCATGAGCACGTTTGGATTGCTCCGATCTCACAGTGACCAAAATACAACAATATAGGTTCATACGCACAGTTATGCAAACAAATCTTAATTAACAACATGTTATAAACAAGATATACAAAGGGAGAGAGTTCCATACCACTTGAAGACAATCTTCAAACTTCAGAACTCAACATAGTGGAACCCTCTATGCGATCTACCAACACCCAGCAGCAGCGTCAACTACAGCAGCACGAACAATCGCACGAACACGAATGCTACGAGGACGACACCACCAGAAAAGAGCCCCGGGCATTCTCGGAGTGAGAACCCAAAGTGTGGTCTTTAGTGAATTTGGTAGAGGAAGGAGGAAGCATAGATCGTGTAGGCGATAAGCAAATGGGAGGGAAAAAAACGCTATCGCATATCAAAATGCTTATCGTTTCGGAGAAGCTACACGATCGTGTAGGTTTTACTGAAAAATCATTTAAGAACTGGTATACGATCATTTAGCAAAAACGACACACTATACGATCGTTTAGAGAAGCTATGCGATCGTGTAGGAACTAGTGTGCGATCGTTTAGGCGCGAGGTGGACGATCGTCTAGAAAAAGAGCGACTATCGTATAGGCTCTTGAAAAAACTTAAGCGATCGATTATAATTCTACCAGCGTGCACCTGCGATTTCTTTTGGACGGACGATTGAACAATTCAAAAAATGAAACAATTTCATTTTTATTTCATCGGCTACAATAACCGACACTGCTCCACTAACCCACGTCCAAATGTGATTTTTGGGTTAACTATCATATAATTAACCAACTAAGTATTAATAAATATAATCATATTATATTTTTAACTTATAACTTGATATCACATATCTACTATAGTATTTTCTCCTCTACTTGATATAAATCATATTTATATCTTATTTCCTTCAAAATAATGTATCTCATAGATTTAGCCAATTATATCATATATAATTAACCAGTCTAATTATATCATATATAATCAAACTTCCTCTTGTCAATTTGAACATTTCAAATGAACCCAAACACTGGTTCTTGACTTTATCCATGCTACCTAGGGGACCTAATGGACTTGTGGCTCGAAGCTCCAATGGTCTGTGAATAGCTGACTAAACTCTTTAGATGAGATCCACCATCCGTTAACTTTCAAGCATTCCACTAAAGACCAATAGTTGAACTCTTCTTACCACAGATATATTTCTATGTCCATCGGATATAACCAATCATGAGTACGATGTTCCTTCACAGATGATCTTAACTATAGCTGGGCCAAATTACCGTTTTTCCCCTGTAGTTACATCTCACTTCTTAAGTACCACTAATTCCTCTAATGAACAATACAACATAGTCCAACTATGTGTGAACACCTCTCGGACTAAGAGAAGGTGTGTGGCGCCGCATCGGTCAAGCCTCGGAATCAGCCCTTAAGGGAGCTATCTACCTATTTACCCCTGCCTTGGGGAAGGAGTGAATTCCATTTTGTGTAGCTGAGTTCCCAACTCCCAGATCAGACGAATCCCCAAAATAGTAGGTTTGAATCGACGACCTGACTACTCACACACATAGAAACCAAAGGACGACCCTCAATTGCAGGAGTTCTTAACTCACTCAGGATTGAGGTCATGTTACCTATGGTCATCCTAGTGAAGCGAATCTCTGTCATGAACGGTGTTATATGATGAGACGTTAACACTTTGTGGTCAGGTCTTATACAAACTCTTTGTATAGGACGCCCCGCTCGCATGTCCCCAACATGAATGATCAGGATCAGACCATTTGTGACAAGTCACAACACTTCTGACCATTCCACAAACGGGGCGGCATCCGTAGCGTTACCAGGATAAGGTTTCCCTTCTATATCTATATACTACAGACCATTTTGGTTATCACTCAAGACATGATCCACTTGTATGTCACCACATATATGCTTGAGTCATATACAGATAACCAGGGATTTTATGTTTATTGGTTTGTGGTAAAGCAAATAAAACAAGCAACTGAGCAAAAATACAAGATGTGAAGTAAATATCATATATTAACAACACAAATGTTTGTATAAACTGTTTACAAACTACAGGACACGAGATTTTAGGACATCAACCCCAAGAGATTATCCTTTCAACTGCATAGGTGAGAGTGGTTCAACATCACTGCTCAATAAGCTTCCTATTTTAGGGATAAAATCGGATAGATAGCTGGGGACATATCTTGCAAGATGGAATTCAGTCCCACCCATCTTAGAGTTAGTAGATAGGTTGTTCTCTTCAGTACTGATTTCTGGTCTTGAACAAACGGGTCCTGCCCTTTCATGACAGAGAGGGATATGGTTTATTAGTTGGATTATAAACCAATTGTTCAATAGTGGATTAGTGGAGACTTAAGGATCAAGATATATTTATAGGGGCAAGACGGTAATTATGACCTAACTATAAATATGAACAACCTAGGACAAAATTATATCAACAGTGAGGAGAGTGCAACTACTGAGCTATAGTGATATGTCTTGGTAATTAACGAATATCGATTAATTCGGTTTAAAAAGTTTAACCAATTAATCTCAAATTGTTGGAGCTCATGATCTGTAGGTCTATAAGGTTCCTCTGTTGGGCATGTCCTAGAACTCGCAGTTCGTAAATTTTATATTAAACATTCTATTTATCAATAAAATATTATTGAGTATTTTATTCAATAAAGTTGTTGATTTTGCATTCTATTATGAAAATCCAATAAACATATCCATGGCTATAGTATGAATATTTTAACTTCATGTGGTGACATAAACAGGATCAAGTTAATAGTATATAGCCTAAATGGTCTAATAAATATGTGGATGAAATTGGGTATCTCATCCTGGTAACATTATTGGATGCGACCCATTTTGTATTGGTAATACAAATGATGTGATCTACAGATCATTCATGTAGAGACATGTGAGTGGGGGGCATCCTATGCAATGAGTTTGCATATAGACTGGACCATGAAATAGTCACTTTTCCTTACAACGATCGTTTACTGTAAAGCTGACTATTTCATACTTAAGTAACCTAGGATAACTCGATCTTAATCCTGAGCTAGCTATGAACTCCGGTTTATTTAGGATTATCCTTTGATCTGCATGGTTGAGAGTAATCCAACAACACTGCTCAATAACCCTTCTATTTTTGGGATAAGACCAGATGAATAGTTAAGGATATAGCCCTGCAAGATGGAATTCACTCCTACCCATTTTAAGGTTAGTAGATAGGTTATTCTCTCAAGTACTGATTCCAGGTATTGAACAATCGAGGCCCCACCTTCTCATGATGATAGAGAAAGGACATGATTCATAAGTAGTATTATGAATTGAATTGTTTATTAGAGGGTTAGTGGGGACTTAAGGAATAAGATGTATTTGCAGGGGTAAAATGGTAATTTTGACCCAACTGTAAGTACGAACAACTTGTGAAGGATCGACTTACTGATTATGGTTTATATAGACAGAAATATATCTATAGTGAGGAGAGTGCAACTACCGAGCTATACTAGTGTGTCTTGATAGTTAACAAATAGTAATTAATTCGATTAAAGAGTTTTAACGAATTAATTATTGATCGTTGGAGCTCATGATCTGTAGGTCCACTAGGTCCTTCTACTAGCTCATTAAATTGGAATAACAAATTGAGTATTGATGTATGAATTTAGAGTTTTCGATTGATTGTATATGATACAATTATAAACGTTTATTTTAACTGAAATTAAACGAAATTGAAAAATCAATTAATATTTAAATTATGATTTAAATATAAATTTGATTTATTGGTGATATTGTATTAATTTAATATTCAGATATTAAACTAATATTATTTTTAATTAAAAATTAATTAAAAAAATTAGTTTTATCTAATTAATTATTTTGAATTAATTTTATAAAACTAAATTAAAATAATTTTTTTTAAAACATTATTAGTTTGTGGACTTTTCCATTTTTGGGGGAAAATCCACTAATCATATTTATTGGAGAATCACCAATATCCATTACTAGTTTTCAAGCTGGAGTTGCCCAACATGCAACCTGATATATTTGCATGGTTTTACCTATATATTGGAGCTCCATGCATGAAGATCAACGAGAGATGAAAAAGAAAATTTCTCAATTGATAACCCTGCTCTTGTTCCTCATCAATTTAACTTGTTCAAGTGTTTCCACCACATATTCCAGCTTGAGTATAATAGAGACGATCTCGGTGGTAGTCCTCTCAGTGATTCAAGCTCTATCTTGGTGTTTTTCAGCTGTATTGTGGAGGAATCTTCAAAGGTAATGTATATCAAACCCTCTTTTGAATATCATATGTACAACATGCTTAAAACTAAAATTAAATATAGTTTAAGTGCTTATTGATTCTGTAGTCTTCCACTGCATGATATATCATTCCTTCAATTGGTATCAGAGCATGATTTAAGCGCTTAACTATTGTTAATTTGAGTCTGGTGGGTGTTTATTCATGAACTGTATAAAAAAGTATGTTGATATGGTTTTTCCAGTGTTTTGGCATTTTAATCCTCTTGATTATATTGTTTCTCTTGTAATTGGCTCTTGTTTGATGGATTTTAATATGTGTTTAAGAGTCTGTAATTCATATGGAGTCATTAGAAGTTGAAATTAGGATGTAATTGAAGAAACAAGTGAAAAAAGCCGAGTTGCAGATTCCAGTTTTTTCAGCATCTGCTCAAATCTCATTATTGAAGTTCGAGCGAGATTTCCCTTTCCAGCGAGAGCAAGATTTCTTTTACCAGCGAGAGCGAGATGTTGATGTAAGTTCAAGCGAGATTTTATTTCAGATGAGATTCTGATAGAATTTTCGAGCGAGATTTCAAGTTCAAACGAGATTTTGAATCAAGTTTGAGCGAGATTTCTAGTTCGAGCGAAATCTTATTGGAATTTCGAGCGAGAGATCGAATTGAGCGAGATTTTGAATCAAGTTCAAGCGAGATTTCGAGCATGGAGCGAGAGATCGAGTTTGAGCGAGAGCTAAACTGAGCGACCCCAGATCTAGCGAGAGCAGTCGGTTCGACCGGTTGAGGTCCTGTCCGTTTCGACCTCATATGGTTTTTGGCTTTTCCGGTTCAGACAATTCTGGTCCGGTTCAAGTTGTTTGGGTTCGGTTTGGAGCGGTCGAGCGGTCCAGAAGCGGTTTTGAAGCCGTTTCTTACTTTTTTTTTTTTTTTAATACATAGGTTTTTTGTTTACTTAAAAAATGCCAAAACTAAAAACCATATCAGTATGTGTTTATATATTTAGGCATGTGATGTATGTTATAATTAAATAAATCTTGTATATGCATACAATATGCCATGTAGATTTAAAATCCCACCGTAAGAAGCATGTTACATGCATTGAAAGTATGTTATAATTGTTATAATATATAATATGCATGTATTGAGTTTTCTTTTAATATAAATATTGTATTAAAATTCCTTTGATGAATGTTATGGATGTTTACCATGTCTAATTTTTGTAAGTTATAAAATTGAATTAGACTTTAAAATCCATAACAAAAAGACACAACATGCTCACTTAGGTTAACAACTAGTTTTAACCGTTAAAATAGGATTGTTACCTTATAAAATTTGGTTACAAACTCAAATCTCAAATCGGTTCATAAATCTGTCTAGGGCTGGGGTACTTAAGTTGACGGTTTACTTAACACCTCCTATCTTGGGATTATGACCGAAATATAGAGCGTTGTTAACTGATTTTATGAGCTTGTGTGAGCGGTGTAAGGTTTAAATTTTGGTTTAAACACTTAACATCGTAGGGTTATATCCAAATATAAATGTTATACTTGGATAAAAATAACATAGACTTAAGTTGTTTAAAAGTTAGCCGTTTTTTAACCTAAGTAAATAAATAACCAAACATTTAGAATACTTTATTAGGAGATTAACAATATATTCGATATATACTTATTAGCTCTCACGTCCTCAAGAGTTCACACCGTGAGATCCATGCTCGGCTTTGTGTCGCTTTTACCACAACTACTCCATTCGGAAAGTGTTTGCATGGATCAATAACAAGGTGAATGGGAGAAGTAGTTCAAAGTAAGTGAGTGAAGGAAATGTGTTAACATTGTCCAACGGTCTCCAGACCTTCCATTTAAACCCACTGATTGAATATTATTGTGCTGTCATCCAACCTAATCCTCTTCGAATTTCTTACCGTTGCATAAATCTTATATTAGCAACTCAGCCATTAAAGTTGAATTGTTTGCTTCATTTTTTTAGTTACATTTTATTCCTGCATGTATGAAACAAGTAATCTAATGCTCAAGTTATAACCTTGACTTAATTTTCAAAAACAAAAACAAAAGATAAAATGATTACCAAAATGATTACCACTATAAACAACAATCAAAAGAGACTTTTTGGCAAGTTCCTCACTAACTTTTTGTATTTTGGCAAGTTCCTCACCAAATTTTTGTAAAATGATTACCAAAATGCTAAAAAGGCATGATATTTCTTCCCAAGTTCCTTACCAACTTTTTGTATTTTGTTTAGCTTCCTCAGACCTTCGATGTCCATATGATCCAAACCAATCTTCTCTGCCTATAATAAACATACACACATTCAGCAAAAGACCAAAGCTGAAGTGTAACAATTTTTAATTTCAATCTACAATGCATGAAATGCCAAAAAAGTACTTTATTTTCCAACATAAGTACAAACTCACTAGTACCATCATTGAAGAATTTAGCACCACACCTATTAAACACTAAAAAACAAATAGAAAATGCTGCAAACTATAAAGTTGATCAAAATGTATTACCGTTGAGATTTTTCATTCATTTAGTAAGCACAACATCGTAAGCCAAACTCTAACTAGCAAAAAACATACAAATCTTATGACTAATTGTTGGGTGAAAATTTAACTTTCAAAACTAGAGGGAACCAACTTTTTTGGTTGGAGAATCCCACATTGAAAAATTTAGTATTGGAAGTCTCTTTTATGTACTCCAACCTTGTGTTTGAGTTTGGGCCCCAAGAAGTACCTATATTTTGGAGGGTGTGAAGAGATAGACCAATGTGGGTTTGACACATATGTGTGTGTGATGATTATTTTTTAATAAAAATATTATTTTATTATTATTATTATTATTATTATTATTTAACCAGAAAAAGGGAGGAAACATCCGTTCGTCCACACATTTCGTCCACCCATCCCGTTTCGTTTCGTTCTCCCATCCGTACCGTCCGCGCACGTTCTGTGGCGGAGCGCTCTTTTCGCTCCCTACAGTTCGACGCTGAAGGCCTATAAAAGACGAGGCCTTCATCAGTTCGTAACACAGAATTCATTTCTTCATTCCCCACTTCATTTTCCTCTACTCCATCTTGGTTTCAGTGGAAACACTTTCCATTAGCAACCTGTGGACACCTCCTTGGGGCGACAGGCAGTGGGTTAGCAAGTGCCTTCCCTTTTCCCTTACCACCATTCTTCTTCTTTCCCTTTGTAGATTTAGAAGCAGAAGGTGCATAATTCGTTCTTGAGGTCGAACCTCTATGAAACGTACTTGAGGATGAAGCAACATTTGACTGATGATCTGTATGACTAATACAGTACAATGAAGACAGCAAAGGAAATTTGAGATGCTCTGCAAAAGAAGAATGACACTGAGGAGGCCAGGTCGAAGAAATATGTGGTTAGCCATTATCTCAAGTTCTAGATGATGGATGACAAATACATGGAGGTCCAATCTCATGAACTTTAGAAAATAGCCCACGAGATAATTACTGAAGGTATGCCTCTAGACGAACAATTCCAAGTTGCTGTTATTATTGATAAGCTGCCCCGTTTGTGGAAGGACTTTAAGAACACTTTGAGGCATAAGACCAAGGAGTTCTCCTTGGAGAGTCTAATAACCCGGCTAAGAATCAAGGAGGAAGCCCAGAAACAGGACCAGAGGGAGAAGGTGAACGCAGTACCTGGGAAACCTGCCTCTGCCATGCTAAAACCTGACAAAAAATCTAAGGGGACAAAGAGGAAAGGTCAGAACCGTGGCTCCAGCAACCAGAACCAACAGAAAAAACAGAAGCCCACTTCAAAAGAAATGGTACAGTTCCTCTGCTTTAATTGTAATAAACCTGAGCACATGACTAGGAATTGTAGGAATAGGCATCATCCTGCTGGTCAGGCGAACCTGACAGAAGAACCGTTAGTCACTATGATCACAGAAGTAAATGTGATTGGTGGTTGTGAAGGGTGGTGGATAGACACTGGTGTGATGCGCTATGTTTGTCACGACCTTATTCTGTTTAAAACTTATACTGAAACTATAGATAAGAATATTTTGTTGGGAGATCACCACTCCACAAAAGTTGCTGGAATCGACGAGGTGGAACTGAAGTTTACCTCTAGGAAGGCCCTCACGTTGAAGGATGTTCTGCATACTCCAGAGATATGAAAGAATTTGGTTACGAGATATCTCCTCAACAAAGTCGGGTTTACTCAAACTATAGGGGCAAACCTATATACCCTTATCAAAAGTAATGTATTTGTAGGGAAAGGGTATGCAACTGAGGGAATGTTCAAATTAAATTTAGACTTTAATAAAATGAAATCATTTGTGTATATGCTATGTTCTATGAATATTTGGCATGCTAGACTCTCTCATGTGAATAAGAATTTAATTAATAACATGATTAGGTTGGAAATGATACCTAAGTTATCCATGAATGATTTTGATAAATGCGAGTATTGTAGTCAGGCTAAAATTACTAAAACTCTGCATAAATCTGTACTTAGGAATTCTGAGCCTCTAGATTTGATTCATTCTGATGTCTGTGAATTTGATGGCATATTGACTAGGAACAGTAAAAGATATTTCATTACTTTTATTGATGACTGCTCTAATTTTACTTTTTTATACTTGCTGAAAAACAAAAGTGATGCTTTTGATGCCTTCAAACTTTTTGTTTCTGAAATAGAGAATCAGTTTAATAGAAAAGTTAAAAGTCTTCGTAGATAGGGGGACTGAGTACGACTCGGACAGTTTTAATGAATTCTTTAACTCACATGGAATAATACACAAAAAGACCGCACCTTATTCTCCTGAAATGAACCAAAAACCCGAAAGGAAAAATAGAACTTTAGCTGAGCTAGTAGTTGCTATTTTACATAGTTTAGGAGCCGCATCTTATTGGTAGGGTGAAATCATCCTTACCGTGTGTTATGTCCTAAATAGAATCCCGAAATCTAAAAATAAAACTTCACCTTACGAAATTCTCAAGAATAAGAAACCAAACTTGTCATACTTTAAGAACATGGGGTTGTCTAGTTTTTGTAAGGATTTCTGACCCAAAAAGGAGAAAGTTGGCTAGTAGAGCTTACGAGTGTATCTTTATAGGTTATGCTTTAAATAGTAAAGCCTACAGGTTCTATGATCTAGTAAACCAAGTGATCATTGAGTCAAATGATGCCGACTTCTTTGAAGATAGGTTTCCTTTTAAATCAAGGAATAGTGGGGGCTCTGGATCAAGTGGTATAACCCTAGTTAGAAATCCTAACACTAGAGAGGAAACTGACATAGAACCTAGAAGAAGCAAAAGAGCTAGAACCGCCAAAGATTTCTGAAATGACTTCCTGACCTACAATGTAGAAGAAGACCCTAAAGATCTAAGAGCTGTCCTGTCCTCAATAGATGCCAACCTATGGCAAGAAGCCATAAATGATGAGATGCACTCACTTGAGTCAAATAATAATTGGCACTTAGTAGATCTACCCCCAGGATGTAAAGCAATAGAGTGCAAATGGATCTTAAGGAGGAAACTTAAACCTGATGGGACTGTCGACAAATTTAAAGCCAAGTTAGTAGCGAAGGGCTTTAGACAGAGAGAAAACGTAGATTTCTTTGTCACGTTCTCCCTTGTCACTAGAATTACCTCTATCCGTGTCTTGTTCTCTCTCGCTGCCCTTTATAACCTCGTAGTGCATCAGATGGATGTAAAAACCGCTTTCCTAAATGGTGAACTTGAAGAAGAGATTTGCATGGAACAACCTGAGGGTTTTGTTGTCCATGGTCAAGAAAATAAGGTGTGTAAGTTAGATAAATCTCTCTATGGACTAAAACAAGCTCCTAAGCAATGACATGAAAATTTTGACAACCTTATCCTATCTAAAGGTTTCAAGTTCGATGAAAGTGAAAAATGCATCTACTATAAGTTTGATAATAACCTTTGCACTATCATGTGTCTATATGTAGATGATTTATTGATCTTTGGCTCGAACTTGCACGTCATAAATGATGTAAAATCACTATTGAGTGCGAACTTCGACATGAAAGACTTAGAAGAAGCTAGTGTAATCTTAGGCATAAAAGTAAATAGGTCTGAAAAGGGAATTTCTTTGGATCAATCTCACTATATAGAAAAGATTTTAAAAAAATATAATTACTTTGAGTGTAAACTAGCCTGTACTCCTTATGACCCTAGTGTCATGTTGTTCAAGAACACTGGTGACAGTGTTAATCAATTTAACTATGCGAGCATCATAGGCAGTCTTAGATACGCTGCTGACTGCATTAGGCCTGACATAGCTTATGCTGTAGCATTACTTTGCAGGTTTATAAGCAGACCTAGTAAAGAGCATTGGAATGCTATAGAAAGGGTCATGAGATACTTAAAGAAAACCCAAAACCTAGGATTACATTATCAAAAGTTTCCCGCTGTCCTGGAAGGGTTCAGCGATGCTGATTGGAACTCTCTTTTGAATGATTCAAAGGCTACAAGTGGCTATATCTTTAATATAGCTGTCGGAGCTGTCTCTTGGAAGTCCAAGAAACAGACTATTTTAGCCCAATCTACGATGGAGTCAGAAATGATAGCACTAGCGACAGCTAGTGAAGAAGCAGGCTTCCTTAGAAGTCTGCTATCAGAGATTCCCTTATGAGAAAAGCCAGTACCAGCCATATTGATCCATTGCGATAGTACTGTAGCAATCACAAAAGTTCAGAACTGTTACTACAACGGAAAGAGACGTCAAATACGTCGTAAGCATAATACCATTAGAGCGTTTCTCACTACTGGTGCAATTAGAGTGGATTACATATGGACTAATGAAAATTTGGCAAATCCTTTGATGAAAGGATTGACCAGAGAAAAGGTTTTCAAAAGCTCAGAAAGGATGGGACTCATGCCTATCGAAAGATGAATCATAGTGAGGAAAACCCAACCTGTAGACTGGAGATCCCAAGAAACAGGTTCAACGGGTAATAATTGATCACGAGTGATATATAGAGAATCGTGCTAAACCTAATACAGAGTTCCATTCCTATGACTTAAAGTCTGACCATGATATCCTGAAACGTAAGAAAGGTTGAACTCAGTTCTTAATGAGATCTATACTTGATAACAAGTGAGGTACCTAGCTACATGAGTACCCTTGATAGACACACCTGTGTAAATGTGTTAGTGAGGGTCGCTTCCTATGGAGTTTTTAGACAAACTCTCTAGAGCATTTACGAAACCGGGGTTTACATGTTAGGCCTTAAAAGTATGGGCTTTCGTACTACACCCTAATAACATTCTGTGTGAGATGCTGTTAGAAAACCAAGGGTTACTCTAGTATATTCTGAATCATCTACGCTATGTAAAGGTTCAAGTCATAAGACACCTTTACTTATGCACAGTGTTGTATAGATTGAAACTGCTTGTTGAAAATCTTTCCTCTCTTTTCTTTTTGTTTAAATTTCCAAGTGGGGGATTGTTGGGTCAAAATTTAACTTTCAAAACTAGAGGGAACCAATTTTTTTGGTTGGAGAATCCCACATTGGAAAGTTTGGTGTTGGAAGTCTCCTTTATGTATTCCAACCTTGTGTTTTGGGTTTGGGCCCCAAGGGGTACCCATGTTTTGGAGGGAGTGAGAAGATAGACCAATGTGGGTTCGGTGGATGTCCCGCGTGCTGCCGTTCGATCAGTCGCGCGTGTGTGTGATGATTATTTTTAATAAAAAATATTATTTTATTATTTTATTATTATTTTTTAACCAGAAAAAGGGAGGAAACGGTCTTTCGTTCGCGCGTTTCATTTGCCCATCCGTACCGTCCGCGCACATTCTGTGGCGGAGCGCTCTTCTCGCTCCCTACAATTCGACGCTGAAGGCCTATAAAAGGCGAGGTCATCAACAGTTCGTAACACAGAATTCATTTCTTTATTCCCCACTTCATTTTCCTCTCCTCCTCCATCTTAGCTTTTCGAGCAGTGAGTTTAGAAAGGGTGTATGTTCCGGTTGGTTACGGTGCATTTCTGATCAGTTTTAATTTGAATATTTCATCTTGGGAATGACGTGGAAATTCTCAGACCTGCTTGCACACTTGGGCAGAGCCGCGAAATGTCTTAAAGAGAGCGAGATCCGCGACTCATCCTATAACGAGTTTCTATTTTGCAGGTTTTGCTCTTCGCTTGACCGTCGTACCTTGACGGTTTACTGTTCGTCGTTTTGAGGGCCTTACCATTTCCAACACCAATCTTCCTCAAGTGCTGCAAAAATATCTAATCATCTAAATCATTAAAAAAAAAAAAAACCCTCACCAAATCCAAGCAAACACAAGATCAAAACAAAACCACAAAAGTAAAAAAAAAAAAAAAAAAAAAAAGAAAAGAAAAGCAAAACTTGGGTCAAGAGCCTCTACATTATAATGGAGTCTGTAATTCGTTTTGTTGTATAGAATAAAATTGTATAAACAATAAAGACAAAGGTTAGCAATGATGCCACTTATTAAAACAAAGTATATGTGGAAAAACTAAAGAGTAAGATGGAAGTAGGATTTTGAGGAGTTTAGTCAAATATACAATTGTTTAGTTATAATATTACAGAGCATTTAAAACAATAGCATAGTTTGACAACTAATGCCAAAATTTCTAGAGTTCTACAAAGAAGAGGAACTTGTCAATGGATTTTCAAATCGGCTCAATAGTTCTTAAATAGTTCAATTCACAAATTAAGACAATTGCATACCCTTCATCAAAGAAACATAAACATATAATGATGATAATAATGTAACAAAAAGAAATGCCCATGAGAATCATGTCTAGCACTTCGTCATTCTTTGTATCACCTTGGATTCGTTGCATGTTCATTTTGAGAATGTTTTTTTGATATAGTATCTTTAAAAAAAAGCAATCAAGAGATGAAAACAAAAACCAAAACCACAACCTTGTTTTCTACAAGTTCAGAAAAAACTCGCAGAATTCTACGAGTAGTAAATAGTAAAAAGGTGAAAACAAAAACCACAACCTTGTTTTCTACATAATCCTATATAGATAGTTAGTGCAATTGTGAGACCTCTAAAGAGAGTTTTCCAAATATATATAGTAGTAAGTTTCTTTATTGAACCTCAACAATACTCCTATAACCTTCTCCTAACTTACAGTACCATCAAATTCTATTCAAATTTCTACATACAATCTCCCAACTTAAATTTAAAGCCTCTTGGTTTGAATTTTCAACACTAAGAATAAAAAATAATACAAAATTAAACTCACACAAAAAAGTTATGACTGAAAAATAACCTACGTTTGGATAATTAAATGCAACTTCACACAGAGAAAATATAATAAACACAATTAGAATGATTATTAAACAATAAATATGTAAACTTATGGAGAAAAACAATTCAAAATTATGTGTAAAGTTTAACAATAATTAAAATAAATCTTGATCCAGACGTCAATGTCGATATGTCCGAGTGGTTAAGGAGACAGACTTGAAATCTGTTGGGCTTCGCCCGCGCAGGTTCGAACCCTGCTGTCGACGTTTCGTTTTTTTGGTATCATTTTTTTTTTTGGTTTTTTTGTTGTTTTGTTTACATTTGGTTTTCTTTTTGACAAAATTTTGTTTACATTTATTGACAAATTAATTCTCATAACATTATTTTATTTTGTCAAATTGTTTAACAGAGTACACATATATAATAATGTACTCTTTTAGGTAATTGTAATTTCATGGGTAAAGTCTAATGGATGGTAAGAATGCATGAGAATAAAAATGTGTGTGAATTTGAGGAGTACAATAATAACATGCTACCAATAAAATATAATATTAAAATAAATATAATATAATAAATAATACAATAAATTAAACATAATATATAAATAAATAAAATAAAATAAATTCACAAAATATAAAATAAGAAATTTCTCTAAATTCTTCACTTTCTCCTATTTTCATGGATTTTATTCAATGTGTGTCTTTCAAAACTCACCAAATACCACTATGAATATACAATTTGGCAAGTAGGAGGTGGAATACATTTAAGAGCCATTTGAGTCATCATCTTCATCTATATGCAAAGCCTCATTCTATCCCTAAAATGAAACAAATCAATATTGAAGTTGGTCAAGACCTTCCATTTAGAGCCACTGATTGAATATTATTGTGCTGTCATCCAACTTAATCCTCTCCTAATTTCTTACCGTTGCATAAATCTTGTATTAGCAAATCAACCATTAAAGTTGAATTATTTCCTTCCTTTTTTAATTACATTTTTTTCCTGCATGTATGATACAAGTAATCTAATGCTCAAGTTATAACAACAAAATGATTATCAAATCGGGCCCAAGTTATGACCTTAACTTATACTGTCACTATAAACAACAATCTACATTACAATGGAGTCTCTTATTCGTTTTGTTGTATACAATAAAATTGTATAGACAATAAAAACAAAGGTTAGCAATGATGCCACTTATTAAAACAAAGTATATGTGGCAAAATTAAAAAGTAAGATGGAAGTAGGATTTAGAGGAGTTTAGTCAAATATACAAATGTTTAGTTATAATATTACAGAGCATTCAAAACAATAGCATAGTTTGACAACTAATGCCAAAATTTCAAGAGTTCTAAAAAGAAGAGGAACTTGCCAACGGATTTTCAAATTGGCTCAATAGTTCTTAAGTAGTTCAATTCGCAAATTAAGACAATTGCATACACTTCAAATTGGCTCTCCAACAACTCTTGTTGAAGATTCAGTAGTTTCTTTGGAAAGCTCATTCAACACGATTTTGCTTCTAGATCTGTGCTCCCTTATATGATCCTCCTCAAGAAAAGTAGCATTTGTCGATACAAACACTTTGTTTTCTTTAGGATCTTAAAAATAATCTCCTCGTATTCCTTTGGGGTAGCCTACAAATAGACAGAACCTTGAACGTAGTTCCAATAGCGTAATTTCGTACCCCACGGAGCGGGAAAGACTCTCTCTTGCGCTATTTAATCCTAACCCTAACCTTTTAGGATTAGCTTCAAGCACATGTGCTGGGCAACCTCAGATACGGAAATGACATAAACTAGCTTTATGACCATTCCATAACTTCAAAGGTGTTCTGGTAACACTTTTGGAGGGAACACAGTTCAGGATATAAGTTGCAGTCTCCACTGCATAACCCAAAACGAGTCAGGTAAGGAAGCGTAATTCATCATGGACTGAACCATGTCCAACAGGGTTTGATTTCTCCTTTCTGATACACTATTCTGCTAAGGTGTACCAGATGCTGAGAGTTGGAAAACTATTCCTTGAATAAATGTACCCATACCTTGAATAATCATCAGTGAAAATGATGAAATATTCATAACCTCCCCTGGCTCGTACATTCATCAGACCACAAAGGTCTGAATGCACTAGCTCTAAAGGCTCTTTGACCCTATAACATTTTCTAGTAAATGATCTTTTAGTCATTTTGCCTTCAAGGCATGACTCATACATAGATAAAGAATTTTCTTCTAATTCGCTTAGAAGTCCATGCTTCACCAACCTTTCAATCCTATTGAGATTAATATGTCTTAATATTAGGTGCCAAGTTGAGTGTTTTCTTTAGGAGAAATTTTAAGTCATTTATTTTGAGTTACAACAGTTTTAAACATCTCTATATTATGGAGGGCATTTGTTGCTAACGGTTTTAGCACATGCAAATTACTTTCCAGTTGAGCTAAACATATATCAACACCATTTTTCAAAATAAACATTTTATTAACAGAAAAATTTAGTTGATAATTACATTCAAGCAAAGACTTTACAGAAATTAAGTTCCTCTTTAAATCGGGAGCTACATATATATCATTTAGAATGAGAAATCTATTATGTAAAGTCAACCGGAGACCTTCCACTACCACAGCTGAGACGACGTGTCCGGTTCCAACTCGCATCATCATCTCACCAGCATCAAGCTGCCACTAGGAACTAATTCCCTGAAATGAAGAAAAAACATGGTTAGTGGTCCCAAAGTCAATAATCCATGCAAAATCATCATTCTCCACTAAACAAGTTTCCAAAACTATTAAATCATATTTACCTTGTTTGGCTTTCTTCTTCTTAGCCAAATATCATGGGCAGTTCCGCTTCCAGTGCTCATGCTGGTTGCAATGAAAACAGTTTCCTTTGTCAACCCTCACTTGTTGCCTACCTCTAGGAGCAGAAGGTTGGGGGTTAGCAGGTGCCTTCCCTTTACCACCCTTCTTCTTTTTCCACTTTCTGGTACCGGATGAAGAAGGTGCAGACTTAGTTCCAAAAGTCAAACCTTTATGAACTTTTTGGAAGATGAAGCAACATATGCTTCACCAACCTTCTTCTCCTTGCTTTTCAACAAAGATTGGAAAGTTTACAACTCATTGAGTAGAGTTGTAAGGTTGTAATCAACCCTGTTCAGAACAACGTTGCTAATGAAGTGAAGGAAGCTTTCTGGTAATGACTCCAGAATTATGCTAACCTGGCTTGTCTCATCGATGGTCGACCTGTTCATCTCCGCCACGTTGAAGAGGACCATCATGTTGAGAACATGTTCCCAAACAAATGTTCCCTCCTTCATCCGTAAATTAAAGATGTACTTTAGAGCGTTGCGTCTGAGCTGCGTGGACGGTTGTCTGAACATTCCCCTCAGGGACTCCATGATCTCACATGCAGTGATCATGGGCTCATGCTTCTTGGCTAAAACATCGTTAAGGCTGACCAAGATATACGATTGGGCCTTTTCGTTCACCCGTGTCCAGTGCTCGTACGCCTCTCAAACGTTTCGAGCAACGGTAGGAGGTGGAATAGGAGAACATTCCTCCATAAGGAAGAAACGGAGGTCATTGATGATTAGTATCATGTTAATAGTATTTTTCTAACTAGCCTAATTTTCGCCAGTCAGTTTATCAGCGACAAGTTAAAAAAGTGTAACGGTAACCATTTTTAAATTTCTGAAAAAATGAACAAACTTAATTAAGTCTACTTGCATTAAATCACTTTTAGAAAACCAATCAATTTTAGCAAAATAGTTCTAATGTACCCTAAGTGGCATCTATTTTGCAATGATGCTCCGATGAGGTAGGACAAAAGTCACCGTAAGGTGATCAATTGCCCTTTCACTGGAATGAGACAATCTCAACCATTAGACAGAAAAAACTCCTTGTATCTGAATCTAAGAGTCACCATTGTTTGGTCCATCACCATTATTTGGTCCAGAATTTGTTAACATCCTTAACAATTTTGTGTAAGTGTAACCCCTCATTTTAGGCCCTAGAGTCCCATCCTAATGAGTCAACCTTAGGAAAAAGCCGATTAGGACAAGAGACTAAAGCAACCTATCCATTTCTGGAGATCAAATAAAGAGTTGTGCAAAACTGCCATCCTTTAGGAGGACACTCCCAAGGTGCCACAAGGCGATGCACAAAAACTTTATCCGACCTAATGAGAGAGACTGAAGGATATGTTGTCACACGTCCTGCTCCCACTTACTATGAACATTCTCTTTATTCACCTTGGTATTGACTTACCCAAATGCCACCCATAGGGGGACACTCCTGAAGTGCCTCGAGGCCGAGAATAGATCTCATGGTGTATACTTTTAGGGAGAAACGTGTAGAAGTAAAGTGAAGTATCATATACCCCATTTACCTCCCACTGAATGTGTTCTACCTAGGGTTCATTAACTTAGAAAATCCGACTACTGATTTTAACTAAGTGGTTTGTTTAATTTGCTAAAAAACAACACTTGTTTTGATTAAACAAGTTTGATTCAAGTCTTATTAAACTCTTTAACAAACTTTCATCAAATTTTCATGTATATAACAATCTATCTAATTCACCTTTCCAGGTAGGTTTGCAGGTAGGGGTGCGACGTTTCCATCGACTTAAGTACCTCAGCCTAACCAGAATCAGCCTTAGCCAAAAGGTCCCTTATAGATAAATTTGTTACATATTTAATATTTTATTAGAATCAATTTAATCCTACTAAATCGATGTAATGCTTGAATTGATGAATATTCGTTGATCGTGTATGGTCAAACAACTTATGAGGTTGCTGACGTATGCGCTTTGCGATAATAATAATATGCGATACTACGTTCTAAATAATGTATGCGGTGATGCTTAGATGCTTTCGTTGTATGCGTTCGTGTAGTGTGCGCGTGTCACAAGTTTTCTTACGTTGGAACTAAGTATAATTCCAACACAAGTTTCTTAAAGTAATATGAGGTCGAACACGGGAATTACGGTGATTAATGCGATACTGATGTAATATATGTGACCGGTAAACAAAAAGAATAATGAATTGATTTGAGAAAAGTAAAATGCAGTAGAGAGTAAATTACGATAAAGAATAGAATGCGATGATAAATAAAGTGCGATAATAAAATGTGATGATAAGTAAATTGTGGTGATAAAATAAAGTTCGGTAATAAAATAAAGTGCGGTAATTAACAATTAAATATACAAGTTGAGGACTGGCTGTGAAGATGTGCAAAAGTATCTGATGAATGCGGTGGCATGTCTTATGACATGTGTCAGAAAGAGAATGGGTTGAGGGAAAGGACATCGCAAGTTCGTCAATGTTGTTGAGGACGCAACTAAGGTTCCACTTTCCCTTGGCTTCCACCTTTCAGTGATCAGCCACGTTCCCATATGTCTATGGTGAAACAGGGATGAACATTGTGAAAGCAAGGTTATTTCCATCTCTGGAAATACTTCTCGCTTCAGTTAACACATTCTTCCAACCTTCTTTTGAGAGACGGAATAACATCTTCACTTCTGCTTTCACAGGTGAAGATGCCGTCGAGCATGCGTTAGCTAAACTTAGCTGATTTCTTCAACAAGGATGAACTTACTTGCTTAATCCTTAAACCTTACCCTGGGGATTAGTTACACATGGTGAAGGAAATGGATGATAAATGTATGGTGAAGAACAGAGAGATGATGATGAATATGATAATGATATTAAATTCTAAAGATAAGCATTTGTTATAGATAGTGAATGAAAGATTAGAGATGAACACAGTAAATGAATAGAAAGTTAGAACAAAATACAGAAAGCGTGTCAATGTCTTGACTCGGATCCCGATCGGAGACGATTTGCTTGCCGACGTATGGTAGGAATGGAGTGGAAAGCTTCCTTCTCAGGCTTGTTTTCCAGGTAGAAGTGATCTTTACACAGAGCTTCTTCTTCGGGAATGGGAATGAATGCTTGCTCCAGAGACTTACCTTTCGTTCTTGTCTCATCTTTCTCCCCGAATTTTCTCTAAGTTGTCTCTTCAGACCAACCTCCTTTCTTTGAATTTGATGTAGCTATTTATAGACCTTGGCACCTTCTATATCAGTGGTCCCACTTAGAAAAGATGATTTTTCCTGCCCTGGCTTAGTGGAAACGTCCGTTTTGCTCCACATTTAATTTGTTAGAATCGTACAACAGAAAAGCTGTACAATTTCAGAAGTCTTTGCGAATGCGTCACTCTTTTCATCTACGATTGATCATCGCATGCGGTGTAATTGCTTTGATCTTTTTATCGATTGCCGCATGCGGTATAAATGCGTTGATCGTTTGCGTCCATGATCGATCGTCGCATGTGTTGAAATTGCGTTGTTCTTTTTCATTCTTGATTGCCCTCTGCATGCAGTGCGAATGCGTTGTTCATTCTTTGTCCTCGAGCGGATGTCGCATGCGGTGACCTGTTTCCTACAAAAAAAAGACTTGGACATTCCATTTTGCCATCGCAATGGGGTTAGCAGGTGTGTTTACGACACTTTACTATTTTCGCGTTTCTAAGCCAATTTCTATACGATTGATGCAACTTTTCCCTTTTTTTTTTGCCACATAATCTAAATAAAACGATATAAATAACTTGTATTTCTACAAGTTATCAACCGATTTACAAGATTAAACTTAGATTTCTAATCTTATTAGAAATGTGATCTTAAGTCTATCTCAATCAAAATTTAAAACATTTTTAAAAGATGATTAAAGTCTAAGGTTTGCATGCATCTCTTTATAATTGATTTTAATTCTAATTTCATTAATGTATGTTTATCTTAATTATAACTTTTATAAAAATGAAACAATTAAAACCATTCAACATTGCTAACTAGATATACATAAGGTATTTGTAACATTTATAAATAAACCTAAGTGTCATGCTTCATGCAATGTTCATTCATTACTAATATATATAATGTTTATATAAGAAAGTAATGAACTAAGCATACGTTCCATACATACATACAACCTTATATTATAACATTTATAATGTAAATGATGCATGGATATGCTATAATGCATGCATATATTATAACTTTTATATTATATGATGCATGAGCATGCTTTAAGTAATTTAATCATGCATACTAATATATTATAACACTTATAATATAAAATGATGCAAAAAAAAAAATAAAAAAAAATAAAATACATAACCTATGGTGGGTTTTAAAACTATATGACATACATTATGGCATATAAGAGAAACTTACATCATATGCATATTTAAATAAAATTGATGGATCGGGATAGTTTATCTAAAAATTGAAAAAGAAATGTTAATCTATTACAAAAGTTTGAGTCAATCGGTTTGGAACAGGTGAATCGAGTCTTGAGCCCCTCACCTTGAAGCCTCATAACTTGATCATGTAGCAAATTTTCTGATCGTCGAGCAACGAGCATCGAGTGTAAACGATCGTATAGCATCAATCATGTAGTTTAGGACTATGTGATGAGCATGAAAGTCCACGTGATCGAGCAGCCTGCGTCGAGCTAGCTAACGACTATGCGATGGGCATGATAGTCTACACGATCGAGTAGCAAGAGTCGAGGATCGTATATTATTCGATCGTGTAGCTACTGGCGCGATGAGCATGATAGCCTACACGTTTAGCATGCATGCCTTGCATCGAGTATCAAATACCACACGATTGTTTACCCCTCGATCACCTATGCAATCATGCAACCAACACAACATGATCGAGTAAACACTTTACACAATCACGTAGCATTAGCTATGCGATCGTTTAGAAAATGTTACACGATCATGCAGAACAACTGTACACGAATGCATAGCCAAATCTAAACGACCGTCTAGCTTAAGTTACACGACGTGACCATCGTTTTGTCTTCTCCATCGAAATGAACTACAACCTTTGCTCTGCTGCTTCACGAACGACTCTAAACTCTAAATGAATACAGACTTGATTGCAAGCTTTAATGCCAAAAAACGTAAGGGCCCTTATAATTAACTTTTGTAAATGAAAAGGAAAGACAAAATAGAGACAACTATCCCGAAACATCCATCAACAACATCCACATCCATTTAACCATTAAATGCAATGCAGAAGTAAAACCCACCAAACTGTAAACGATTCAAAACAAAAAATGGAATTTGAAAATTAGAACACATCCGGGCTCTGATACCAATTGCAGAAACTCGTTTTACAGAGAACCTTTAAGCAGAAGCAGATCATCCAAATCACATTTCGATTGAACACATACATTTACAGTAAATACAGACAGATTATGCACTTTAAGTAAATTACAACATGCTTTTTAACAAAACCAAGGTTCAAAAGATTATACCTTTGAAGAACTTTTCTTCAAGTAAATCCTTCGTACGTTCATGAACACATTGAACAACATGAACACTCAAAACAACAGTAAGAACCAACGCAACTCTTGAACCAAAAGAGGACACTACCACTTAATTACCTTGGTATTCTCGGTGTGAGAATCCAGAATTGGTGGGCTCTGGCTATTTTTGTTAGGAGGGTGCTTTGGAGTTGGAGGAGGAAGACGATTGAGGAAGATAACTCTATCGCACATAAAGAATTCTCAATCATGTAGTCTAAGTGTCTATCTCATAGACACTCAAGCAAATCGTGTAGTCTTTCAAAACGTGAATGCTTGTCTATTGGAATCATAAAATTATATTTTATTTTATTCCAAAAGCCACAAAAACTAATTAAATTCCCACTAAGGGTGGTTAGAGAGAGAAAGGAAATTAATTATCAAACAATTAATAATTATAAATAAATATGATAACCTGTTGGATTTTATGTCCTAAAACTCGTAGTTTGTAAATTGATAAACATATTTTGTTTTGTTTTTCGATAAAATTGTTATTGAAATTGTAATCTTGAATCCAATAAACTAAGGTCCTGAGGCTATTTAATGTAGACTTGAACTTTATGTGATGACATAAAACATGGATCAAGTTTGAGTATATAGCCTAAAATGGTCTATAGTATAGGGATAAGGTTGGGCGCCTTGTTCTGGGGACACTATGGATGCAGCTTACTTTGTAGTTAGTACAAACAATGTGATCCTAAATCGTTCATATAGAGATATGTGAGTGGGGGCATCCTATGCAATAAGTTTGTATAAGATTGGACCATGACTTAGTTACTTTTTCTTTATAACACCATTTACTGTATAAAACTGACTAATTCAAATTTGATGACCTAGGTAACGCGATCTCAATCCTGAGCTAACTATGAACTCCTGTTTATTCGGGATTATCCTTAGATCTGCATGGGTGAGAGCAACTCAACAACGCTGGCTCAATAAGCCTCCCATTTCAGGGGTAAGACCGGGTAAATAGCTGGGGACATAGAGTGCAAGACGGACTTCACTTCTACTCGTCTCTAGTGGTAGTAGATAGGTTGTTCCCTTAAGTGCTGACTTCGAAATTAAAACAGAGAGACCCACCCTCTCACTAAGCTGAGAGGGACTCGATTTGTTGGTTGGACAACAAATCAATTGTTCTTTAGAGGTTCAGTGGGACTAAAGGTACAAGAAGTGTTCTCAGGGGTAAAACGGTATTTTGACCTAGCCAAGACCACGAACAACCTGTGAAAGATTGACTTACTAGCTATGGTTATATCAGATGGACAGAAATATATCTACAGTGAGGGGAGATCAACTACGGGACTTTAGTGGAATGACCCGTTAGTTAACAAATGTTGATTAATTAGGTTAAAGAGTTTTACCAGTTAATCTCGTATTTTTGGAGCCCATGATCTGTAGGTTCATTAGGTCCCTCTGCTAGCTCATATGGATTAAACTTAGAACAGTATGTTGGATTAATTTGAATTGTTCGAATTAAGAAAAGGTAGTAAAACCGACAAGTATATGTGATATCACTATCAGTTTTTTGTATGGCACTCTATATTTAAATGTGATTTGAATTTTGAAAATATGAATGCTGATTCATGTTCGGGAGGTCAAAATTAGTCAAGAGGGTCAAAACTGTAAAAAGTCAAAGGGTTGGCTTTTTCGCTAGGGAAAGTCAAAGTTTGACTTTGACCAAATGGAAAAAGACCATTTTGCCGTTGACTAGAGTTAGTGGAATTATCCAACATTTTTGTTGGATAATCCCACTAAATTAAGTGGACTATATGTAAACATTATAGAATGACACATAGCCTACTTTGGTTTAGTGCTTTGTGAGGTGTTGATTTTTGGTGAGTTTTTACATGCATTAGATGCATGTAATTGCTTTATAAAAAGAAGTTTTATAAAACAAATTTCTTCTTCTTTCGTTTTTAGCAAGCTGAATTTTCTATAATTTTGGTTTCCAAATTCTCACCAAAATACCCTTTTTCTCACATTAACCTTGAACCTCCCTTTCTTCTCTTTTCATTCCTTCATTCACCGGGTCCTACAACCCGGTTCTGAGTCCAGAGAATAGCAACAAAACTCTAGTGGTAGTCCAATAGAGTTCGGGTCGAGATTCAGCAAGAAAAAACATTTTTCGGGAGCTACAAAGGTTGTACACTATCCTTTTTAGTTTACTAACTTTTTTTTTACATTTGCATACTAATTTCCTTTTAATTAGAAGCAATTAGAGTGTAATTAGATGCTTATTCTGTTGCATATGTCTCGTGTTCCGTCATGTGGTATCAGAGCATGCTTTAATTACGCTCAATTGCTTTTGGTTTGTATTTTTTTCCTTTTTTTCTAATGTTGAATGAAATGTGGACTAAAGTGGATATATTACGGTTTTGGCATTGTTTTTCTTTAAATTTTTTGTGGAAATTTGTAATTGCCCACATGTTTATGAGCATTAATGTGTGAAAAAGAGTTTATAAATTTGTTAGAGTCATTAGAGTTGAAATTAGGTTGTAATTACTCGGTTCTGGGAGAGTGGACAACTTCAAAAATTAAAGAAAATTTGGTTACAGATCCCTTTCGGCCACTAGACCCGACGACCCACCCGCCAGCCTGAGATCCGACCCGTTTCGAAGTAGCCTCGCACACCGTCCGCCCACTCTCGCCTCTGCGACTCGCGCACTCGTGCGCTTTCCGTCGACCCGCCCCGCGCTTTCGTTGACCATGCCAGCACGCGTTGACCAGCTGGTCTAGATGGTCTGGACCAGTCCGTTTGACCGGTTCAACTTGGTTTTTGGTGTTTTTGGGCTGGTTCGAGTAGTTTCTGAGCGGTTCCAGATGGTTCAAAGTGTTTGGATGATTCTGGGAAGCTGGTTGCTGATTTCTGTAATAAATGAGTTATTTATTTGTTTTTCATGCCAAAATCAGTCCACTTTAGTGTTGTTTACCTATTATGCATGTAATGATAATGTCGTTTGATTATGTGTGCATATGGTATGCCATATAGTTTTAAAACCCCACCATAGGAAAAGCATGTGACATGCATTTATTATATGTTATAAGTGTTATAAAATATATACTATGTATGCTTAGTTTTAATATAAGTGTTATATTAAAGCATGTTTGTTTGATGGAAGCATGTTATAGATGAATGCTTTAGGGTTATAATTGTTATAATTTATTTTATAATTGTTATAAAATAACGTAGACTTCTAAAATCTATAATAAAGATAAGATGCATGCTCACTTAGGGTTAACCATCGAGCAATCCCAATTTTCATAGAAAATAGGTCGATATCTTGTAAAACCGAAGTTACAAGAAAACTCACATAGAAATATCTTGGCAAAAAGTCAGATAAAATGACTAAGGTTGAAGGTTTTTAAGTTGACGGTTCACGAAACACCTACTACCTAGAGATCGAGCCGGCGTCTGAGTTAGGTTAAACCGGTTTTATGAGTATGCGTGAGTGGTGTGAGGTAATAAAATTTGTTTATCACCTAGACATCGTAGGTTAAAAATCCAGTATAAAAGTTATATTCTGATGAATCACCTAGACTTAGGATATGTTTAAGTTAGCTGAAATGTATCGCTAAGTATTTTATACCCTAACCGTCTAGAACACTTCAGCTGGAGAGAAGTAATGTACTTTTAGCTCTAGCGTCCTTAAGAGTTCACATCGTGAGATTCATGCTTGGCTTTGGGCCACCCTGGGAGCGGACTCCATTCGGAGAGTGTTTGCATGAGTCAATACCAAGGTGAATAAGGGAAGTTATTCATAGTAAGTGGGAGAAGGAAGTGTATCAACACATTCTATAGTCTCTTCCATTAGGTCGCACCGTGAGATTCCTATAATGCTCCTGCATGTCTGCCTGGAGCGACCTTACCAATCAGAGGGTTGTATTATAGGATTCGGAACTCCGCGAACTCTAGAAATTGATAGGGTCTCTCAGGTCCGTTTTCATTCCTGTCTTTCCAACTTCGGGAGCATAATGATTCCGATCTTTGAGGTCTGAAAATGGAGGGTCACATTTACGAGAATTACCAAGTGTTAGTAAATTCTTGGCCAAAGTAGCGATAACTAAGTTACTATAGGAATAAGAGTTATTCTGGTGATAGTATCTAGTTAAGATAGTCTTGGTTCAATGGAGGAATAGTCGATCACACCTCGGTGAAGGTTATTCTAAACCGTTAAAATATCTTTGCAAATATAATAATGATGGGTACATTATTTTTTGCTAAATTTGATTGGATTTGAAAAATTAATGTTTTTTACTAAAAAAGATATGTTTTTCTTTTCAGCATGACTAGCTCTTTAGTTCAACTATTAGCTTCTGAAAAACTTAACGGCGACAACTACTCAACATGGAAAAAAAATCTGAATATAATATTAGCAATAGATGACCTGAGATTTGTCTTAACTGAGGAATGTCCTAAGGCTCCTGCCTCCAATGCTAGTCGAACTAGTCGGGATGCTTATGATCGATGAGTTAAGGCTAATGATAAAGCTCGTGTCTATATTCTTGCTAGCATGACTGATGTATTGGCGAAAAAATACGTCCTTGAGCATAGCTAAGGCTATCATGGATTCATTAAAAGAGATGTTCGGAACTGTCATCAATCCTAAGACACGAGGCAATTAAGTACATTTACAATAAGCGTATGAAGGAAGGGAGCTCTGTTAGAGAACATGTCCTAGACATGATGGTCCACTTAAATATTGTTGAAGTAAATGGTGGCGCCATCGATGAGGAAAATCAGGTTAGCTTTATTATGGAGTCTCTTTCGAAGAGCTTCATACCTTTTCAAACAAATGCTTCTCTGAATAAGATAGAGATTAATCTGACAACCCTTCTTAACGAGCTTCAGCCTGAAGAAAAAGTAGAAAAAGAAGCACAAGGTAAATATGATTTACTAGTTGTTGAAACATGTCTAGTGGAGTATGATACCTCAACCTGGTTATTGGATTTAGGAGCCACTAATCATATTTGCTTATTTTTTCAGTAAACTAGTTTCTGGAAAAAGCTTGAAGAAGGCGAAATCACCCTCAAGGTTGGAACAGGAGAGGTTGTCTCGGCCAAAGCAATGGGAGACTTGAAGTTGTTTTTCAACGATAGATATATCATATTTAAAAATGTTTTGTATGTTCCTAAAATGAGATAGAATTTAATATCTATCACATGTATATTAATTAAAAGTATAAAATATCTTTTGAAATTAATGAAGCGTTCATTTTCAGAAAGGTATTCAAATTTGCTCTGCTATACTTGAAAACAACTTATATAAGTTAAGACCAACTAAAGAAAAATTTGTCTTAAACACTGAGATGTTTAGAACAGCCGAAACTCAGAATAAAAGACAAAAAGTTTCTTCTAATGCCTATATATGACACTTAAGACTTGGCCACATAAATCTCAAAAGGATTGAGAGATTGGTTAAGAATGGACTCTTAAATCAGTTAGAAGATAATTCTTTACCTCCATGTGAGTCTTGTCTCGAGGAAAAAATGACTAAGAATATTTTAGTGGAAAAGGTCTCAGAGCCACAATACCCTTAGAGCTCGTACATTCGAACCTCTGTGGACCGATGAATGTCAAAGCTCGAGAAGGGTATGAATATTTCATCAGTTTTATTGATGACTATTCAAAGTATGGTCATATTTACCTAATACATCATAAATCTGATTCTTTTGAAAAGTTCAAAGAATATAAGGTTGAGGTTGAGAACCAGTTAGGTAAAACAATTAAGACACTACGATCATATCGAGGTGGGGATTACATGGACTTAAGATTTCAGGACTATATGATAGAACACGGAATCAAGTCACAACTCTCTCCACCTAATATGCCTCAGCAAAACGGTGTATCTGAAAGAAGAAACAGAATGTTGTTGGACATGTTCGCTCAATGATGAGCTTTGCTAAGTCACCTGATTCCTTTTGGGACATGCATTAGAAACTACTGTCTATATTTTGAATAACGTTCCCTCTAAAAGTGTTTCAGAAACACCTTATAAGCTATGGAAAGGGCGTAAAGGCAGTTTATGTCACTTTAGGATTTGGGGATTCCCAGCACATGTATTGGTGGAAAATCCTAAAAAATTAGAACGTCGTTCAAAACTATGCCTATTTGTAGGTTATCCAAAAGAAATAAAAGCTAGTCTATTTTACGATCCTCAAGAGAATAAGGTATTTGTATCGACAAATGTCACATTCTTAAAGGAAGACCACATAAGAAGTCATCAACCTCGCAGTAGACTAGTATTGAATGAAATTCCAAAGACGCTACAGATAGAGCTAGTTCATTTACTAAAGTAGTAGATAAAACTAGTACATCTGGTCAGTCACACCCTTCTCAAGAGTTGGGAATGCCTTGACGTGGTGGGAGGGTTATTCATCAGCCTGACCATTACTTGGGTTTAGCAGAAACACAAGTCGTCATACTTGATGACGGTATAAAGGATCCATCGACCTATAAGCAGGCGATGAAAGATGTGGACCGTGGTCAGTAGTTCAAAGTCATAGACCTCGAAATGGAGTCTATGTACTTCAATTCTGTCTAGAAACTTGTAGATCAACCAAGTGATGTGAAACCAATTGGTTGTAAGTGAATCTACAAGAGAAAACGAGATTAAGTCGATAAAATACAGACTTTTAAGGCTCGACTTGTAGCAAAGGGTTATACCCAGAGAGAGGGAGTGGACTATGAAGAAACTTTATCTCCTGTTGCCATGCTTAAGTCGATTAGAATACTTTTATCCATTGCCACTTTTTATGACTATGAAATTTCACAGATGGATGTCAAGACTGCCTTTCTAAATGGCAATCTTGAGAAGAGTATCTATATGGCTAAACCAGAGGTGTTTATTGCACAAGGTCACGAACAAAAGGTTTGTAAGCTTCAAAAATCCATTTATGGGTTGAAACAAGCTTCTAGATCTTGGAATATAAGATTTGATACTGCGATTAAATCTTATGGCTTTGAATAGAATGTTGACGAGCCTTGTGTTTACAAGAAGATCGTCAATTCTACTATAGCATTCTTAGTTTTATATGTTGACGATATTCTACTCATTGGGAATGAAGTAGGTTACCTAACTAACATCAAGAAATGGCTAGCAACGCAGTTCCAAATGAAAGAACAGAACACTATTCATGTCTCAAGCAACTTATATTGACAAAATGTTGTCTAGATATAAGATGCAGAATTCCAAAAGATGTCTGTTACCTTACAGATATGAAATTCATTTGTCAAAGGATCAATGTCCTAAGACATTTCAAGAGGTTGAGGATATGAGATGCATTCCCTATGCTTCGCAATAGGGAGCCTGATGTATGTAATGTTATGTACTAGACCTGACATATGCTACGCAGTAGGGATAATCAGTAGGTATCAGTCCAATCTTGGATATGATCATTGGACTGCCGTTAAAAGTATCCTCAAGTATCTTAGGTGAATGAGGAACTACATGCTTGTGTATGGTACTAAGGATTTGATCCTTACTGGATACACTGACTCTTATTTTCAAACCATTAAAAATGCAAGAAAATCTACATCGGGATCAGTGTTCATTCTGAATGGAGGAGCAGTAGTGTGGAGAAGTGTGAAGCAAAACTGTATTGCAGACTCCACAATGGAAGCTGAATACGTAGCTGCATGTGAAGCAGCAAAAGAAGCAGTATGGTTGAGGAAATTCTTGACAGATTTGGAAGTCGTTCCAAATATGCATCTTCCTATCACCCTATATTGTGATAATAGTGGTGCAGTTGCAAATTCAAAAAAACTAAGAAGCTATAAGCACGACAAGCATATTGAACGCAAATACCATCTTATCCGAGAGATTGTACATCGTGGAGACGTTGTAGTGACTCATATATCTTTTGAGCAAAACATTGTCGATCTTTTACAAAGGCCCTTACGGCTAAAGTGTTTAAAGGTCACTTACAGAGTCTAGGTCTACGAAGTTTGTAAACTAGGACAAGTGGGAGAACTTTTGAGTATATGCCCTAGTTTATTATATTCATATGTTTATTGTACTCATATGTTTTTTTTCCTCACTTAAATTTAAGTAAGTGTTTATCCACTAGGAGTTTTAGTCCAAGTAGGAGTTTGTTGGATTTTATGTCCTAAAACTCATAGTTTGTAAATTGATAAACATATTTTATTTTGTTTGTCGATAAAATTGTTATTGAAATTGAAATCTTGAATCCAATAAACTAAGGTCCTGAAGCTATTTAATGTAGACTTGAACTTTATGTGATGACATAAAACATGGATCAAGTTTGAGTATATAGCCTAAAATGGTCTATAGTATAGGGATAAGGTTGGGCGCCTTGTTCTGGGGACACTATGGATGCAACCTACTTTGTAGTTAGTAAAAACGATGTGATCCTAAATCGTTCATATAGAGATATGTGAGTGGGGGTATCCTATACAATGAGTTTGTATAAGACTGAACCACGACTTAGTAAGTTTTACTTTATAACACCGTTTACTGTATAAAACAGACTAATTTAAATTTGATGACCTAGGTAACTCGATCTCAATCCTGAGCTAACTATGAACTTCTGTTTATTCGAGATTATCCTTAGATCTGCATGGGTGAGAGCAGCTCAACAACGCTGGCTCAATAAGCCTCCCATTTCAGGGATAAGACAGGTTAAATAGTTGGGGACATAGGGTACAAGACGGACTGCACTCCTACCCGTCTCTAGTGGTAATAGATAGGTTGCTCTCTTAAGTACTGACTTCGGAAGTAGAACAAGGGGCCCTACCCTCTCACTAGGCTGAGAGGGACGCGATTTGGTGGTTGGACCACAAATAAATTGTTCTTTAGAGGTTCGGTGGGACTAAAGAAACAAGAAGTGTTCTGTGGGGTAAAACGGTATTTTGACCCAGCCAAGACCACGAACAACTTGTGAAAGATGGACTTACTAATTATGGTTATATCAGATGGATAGAAATATATCTACAGTGAGGGGAGTGCAACTACGAGACTTTAGTGGAATGACCCGTTAGTTAACAAATGTTGATTAATTAGGTTAAAGATTATTACCAGTTAATCTCGGATTGTTGGAGTCCATGATCTGTAGGTCCATTAGGTCTCCCTGGTAGCTCATATGGATTAAACTTAGAACAGTATGTTGGATTAATTCGAATTGTTCGAATTAGGAAAAGAGAGTAAAACTGATAAGTATATGCGATATCGCTATTGGTTTTTTGTATAGCACTCTATATTCAAATGTGATTTTAATTTTAAAAATATGAATGCGGATTCATGTTCGGGAGGTCAAAATTAGTCAAGAGGGTCAAAACTGTAAAAAGTCAAAGGGTTGACTTTTTCGATAGGGAAAGTCAAAGTTTGACTTTGACCAAATGAAAAAAAATACCATTTTGCCCTTGACTAGAGTTAGTGGAATTATCCAACATTTTTGTTGGATAATCCCACTAACTTAAGTGGACTATGTGTAAACATTATAGAATGACACATAGCCCACTTTGGTTTAGTGCTTTGTGAGGTGTTGATTTTTGGTGAGTTTTTACATGCATTAGATGCATGTAATTGTTTTATAAAAGGAAGTTTTATAAAACAAATTTCTTCTTCTTCTTTCGTTTTTAGCAAGCTGAATTTTCTATAATTTTGGTTTCCAAATTCTCACAAAAATTCCCTTTTTCTCACATTAACCTTGAACCTCCCTTTCTTCTCTTTTCATTCCTTCATTTACCGGGTCCCATAATCCGGTTCTGAGTCCAGAGAGTAGCAAGGAAACTCTAGTGGTAGTTCGATAGAGTTCGAGTCGAGATTCAGCGAGAAAAAACATTTTTCGGGAGCTACAAAGGTTGTACACTATCCCTTTTAGTTTAGTGTTTTTTTTTTTTTTTACATTTACATGCTAATTTTCTTTTAATTTGAAGCAATTAGAGTGTAATTAGATCCTTATTCCGCTGCATATGTCTCGTATTCCATCATAACCAACTTATCATATTATATTTATAACATATAATTTTAATATTGCATCATATACAATATATAAAGCATAGTTCTTTTTCTCCTTTTTTTATGGCATTTAATATGAATCATATTTATAATAAATTTAACCACTATAAATCTCATTTATAGAAAATATATTTAAATCATATTCAAATATTTATTCATCCAAATAAACTATAATGTATCATTTACATTATGTCAATTATATTATATCTAATTGAATCCATTTAATTATATCGTATATAATTAAATTCCCTCTTATTAATTTGAACATTTCAAATTAACCCAAAAACTGATTCTCAACTTAAATACTTTGAGCTACCAAGGGGACCTTATGGACCTGTAGCTTGAAGCTCTAATAGTACGTGGATATCTAATTAAACTCTTTAATCAGATTATCCACTATCCGTTAACTATCAGGTACTCCACTAAAGATCAATAGTTGCACTCTTCGCACTACAAATATATTTATGTGTTCATTGGATATAATCAATCAACAGTACGATTACGCTTCACAAATTGCTCGTAAGTACTGCTAGGCCAAATTACTGTTTTGCTCCTATAGTTACATTTAACTTCTTAAGTACCATTGATCCCTCTAATGAACAATAGATCATAATCTCACTATGACTAACCCCTCTCTAGCCAAGAGAGGGTGTGATGCCACATTATTCAAGACTCAGAATCAGCCCTTAAGGGAGAAATTTATCTACTTACCCCTGCTTCGGAGAAGGAGTGAATTCTATCTTGTGTAGCTGAGTTTCTAGCTCCCCAACCAGACGAATCCCCAAAATGGTAGGCTTGTTGAGTCAGGGATCTGGCCACTCTCACCCATACAAATCAAAGAAGCGCCCTCATAGGCAGGAGTTCATAACTCACTCAGGATTATGGTCATGTTACCTATGGTCATCCTTGTGAAATGAAAGTCTCAATTATAAACGACCTTATATAATGAGACTAAATATTTCGTGGTCCGGTCTCTACAAACTCCTTTGTATAGAATATCCCCACTCGCATTTCTAATACATGAATGATCAAGATCCGATCATCTGTAGCACTTTACAACATTTGTAACACCTACAAAATGGGTCATACTCGTAGTGTCACAAGGATAAGGTACCTAACTTTATCCATATACTATAGACCATTTAGGTTATCACATAAACATGATCCACCTGTATGTCTCCACATACATGTTTAAGTTACAATGATAACCTTGGATGTTAGTTTATTGGTTTGTAGTTAATGCAGCTAAAATATCATATATTTCATAGAAAAAGTGAATAAAATATCAAATATTATTAATCATTAAAACGTTTGTTCGTATAAGGTTTACAAACTATAGAACCCTATGAGATTTAGGGCATCAACCCCAACAGTCTATGTACTTCAATTCTGTGTGCGATCTTGTAGATCAACCATATAAGGTTAAACCTGTAGGTTGTAAATGGATCTATAAGAGGAAACGAGACCAAACTGACAAGGTGCAAACCTATAAAGCTAGACTCGTGACAAAAGGTTTTACCCAAAGAGAGGGGATTGACTATGAAGAAACCTTCTATCTTATTGCTATGATAAAATAAATAAGAATACTCTTATCCATTGCCACATATTATGACTATGAGACATGGCAATTGGATGTCAAGACAGTTTTTTTTAATGGTCATCTTGATGAAAGTATTTTTATGTCTCAACCAGAAGGGTTCATTAAACAGGGTCAATAACAAAAGGATTGTAAGCTTAAGAGATCCATTTATGGGTTGAAACAAACTTCTAGATCCTAGAATATAAGATTTGACACTACGATCAAATCTTATGGCTTTGAACATAATGTTGACGAACCTTGTGTATACAAAAAAATAGTCAAAAAAAACTTTAGCATTCTTGGTCCTTTATGTTGATGATATCTTGCTCATTGGGAATGAGACAAGTTACCTTGCTGGCGTAAAAATATGGTTAGCATCACAATTCCAAATGAAAGATTTGGGAGATGCTCAATATGTTCTTGGGATTCAAATTTTTTGAAACCGAAAGAATAGAACTTTAATACTATCTCAGACATCTTATATTGACAAAATGTTGTCCAGATATAACATGCAAAATTCCAAAAAGAGTATGTTACCTTTTAGACATGGAATTCATCTGTCAAAGGAACAATCTCCTAAGATACCTCAAGAAGTTGAGGAAATGAAAAGAATTCCATATGCATTAGCAGTTGGGAGTCTGATGTACGCTATTGTCATACCCCGCCCTGAGCCCCCCATTCCTGAGCTCGAAGAGAGGCGTGATGTTAACTAATGCTACTCTTTCTTGACAATTATTGACATTGCCTTACAAGTTTCCTTTTTAAAACCTTATTTACTACAGCAGCGGAAGGAAATCTTACATGCTTTATTTAGGAAACTAGTTTACAAATTCAAGCTACATTTACTAGTGTGGTACTACCCCAACTACAAATCTCTTTTAGTACTATTTCTAAACTTGTGGCAGACCTTGACCAACTTCGCAACTTGGACTCTTTTGCTACCTGCGAGAAAAACACAGAAAATAAACCATGAGCTTTACAAGCTCAGTGAGTGGTATCATAAATACAAGTCTTTTTCAGATCATAAGCATTATATCACGAGGTTCCAACGCAAACCTCCATCCTACCATGAAGTTTTTCACAATCTTACCTACTCACATGGTAGATAGTTAACATTCCACATCTAAATATATCAACCTATGTGCACATAGTTCTCCCTTTCATGGGCTCAGAAGCTAGGCCCGTCGGCCCTCTGATCATCCCATTCAAGGTTTTTCCTTCCCACTGGCTTAGGAACTAGACTCTTTGGTCCCTTGAGATCTAGGTCCATAGACCCCCTGACCATCCCAACGTCATATTCATCTCATAATATAAACTACAGCATATTAATTCTAAATATGCTTAAAAGAGTAAAAGAAGAAACCAATCACAGTGATCCGTTGAGATCTTTCCTCCCAGTTCACCCGATTTCCTTTATTCTTATGCTAGACCCTTAAAGTTTCGCCTTGAAACTCCTTGGCGAAAGTTTAGAGTCTCAAGTTTACTTCCCCTGGCCCGACTGTTTGCCCACTGGTGAGCACCTCTCGGTTTTCCTTGAATTTGATAGACTTAGAGTTAGAATTTCATTAAGGCAGCCCTCACACCAAATCTACATTTAATTTTGAAACGTTTGGTCCAAAAATTAACTGATTTGCACGAGTAGTCCGAAATAACTTCTTTTTTGAATTTAGCCTAGGCATCTGTCCGTACACCTAGCTTCTTTCAGTGCCTCTGTTCTTACCCTCGTGCGTTTAACGCATCTTTTCCCTCATTCAACGAACGAATATCAATTTTCTCCTTTCTTTGTGATCTTTATGAATTTAAAGTTTGTGGGTTTAAAGTGAAGCGTTTTGCTCATTTTATAGGCATCTCACCCTTCTTCTTTACCCGACACCTCCTTCATTGATCACATCCAGGTGTATTCCTCACAATTTGCCAACGTCCAGCTTCATCCATCTTCTATTTGATGTGTTTTTTTCATGCAAAGAACTCACTTTGCATGAATATTTATTCGTCCAGCTCCTATTATCTCTATTTCAGACTTCCGTTGGTAAAGCCATTTATCCTGATGAGCTCATTAATCTTGCGTAATGTAGTCCTCAACACCGCCCCATCGTTTAGTTCTTGCTTCTATTGCCCAGCTCCAACAGCCCATCGTGTAGCTCAATCATTTAACAAATGATCTTGCTCTCAACGATTTTGCTGATCTCGCCCTCAATGATCTCGTTGATCTCGCTCTCACTGATCTCGCTGATCTTGCTCTCAACGATCTCGCACTTAACGATCTCGTTGATCTCGCTCTCAACGATCTTGCTGATCTCACTTTCAACGATCTTGCTCTTAACGGTCTCGCACATAGCCTATCGCTTAGCTACTGCGAGCATTGTTTACCTCCATCATTTAGCGCTGATGCCTTATCGTCCAATGCATATAGCACGTCACCAACGCATAACAACCCTATGTACTGCAAGCCTTAGCAACGCAAGACGTTTCACCATGCATCCACCATGGCTTGTCTCATCGCCGCATAGCTCATCGTCTAGTACTATTGCCGCATAGCATCATTGCATAGCATTGCCACATAGCACCATCGTATAGTATTGCCGCATAGCACCATCGCATAGTGTTGCCGCATAGCACCATCGCATAATGTTGCTCACGTGTAGCACTGACGCCCATCGTCTAGCGAAACACGGCTATCGTCTAGCGCACATGCCTATTGCGTAGCGCCATTGCCCAGGGTCATTGTCTAATGCTGATGCCGATCGTGCAGCCTCATCGTTCCGCACGATCGTCTACCGCATCGTTTAGCTCCACACCTTTGCTATACGATCATTCAGTGCCCACCTACACGATCATCGATCTCATCGTGAAGCTCCGCTTACTTACTATACAATCGCATACCCTATCGTGTAGCGCTACTCATTTGCTACACGATCGTATACCTCATCGTGTAGCACTGCTTATTTACTACTCGATCAACCAGCGCATGTAACTCCAACGTCTAGTGCTCATGTCCGCGTAATTTGAGGCTGCCGCATGCTTTTAACCTGTTAAAGCATTGGCTGCCGCATGCATTTCTCTTGGCCACACTTTAGCTTCCTTCACCGCCCAAATAACCTCTAAAATGAGCAAGGGCAACGCATGAAAAAACACTTAGCCAATTTTCCAAGATTCACCCAAGAGTCAAACTCTCAAACACCGGATTTGACTTAGTTTTATTTTATGCGTTTAACACCAATCGCCTGGTTCTGTGTTAACTTTGCAGTTAGTTAAATTCCAAACTCTTGAAGAATATTTATTCAACACTGCAAGTTCTTCCTTTTTAGCGCAAGGTTTAATACCTAGTCAGATTCTCCTAGTTATCAGCTTAAACAAGGAACTAGGAATGCAGATTTCACAGCTATGTTGTGTACTCGTCCTGACATATGCTTTGCAGTTAGAATCATTAGCAGGTTCCAATATAACCCGGGCCACAGTCATTGGCCGACTGTTAAAAACATCCTCAAGTACCTCAGGAGAACGAGGAAATATACGCTTGTGTATGGCCCTAAGGATTTGATCCTTACAGGATTCACTGATTCTGATTTTCAGACTTACGTAGATTCTAGGAAATCTACCTCAGGAGCACTTTTCACTCTTAACGGAGGAGTTGTAGTATAGAGAAGCATTAAACAAAGTTGTCTATCTGACTCCACGATGGAAGCAGAATATGTAGCTGCATGTGAAGCAGCTAAAGAAGCAGTGTGGCTCCGTAAGTTCTTGACAGATTTGGAAGTCGTTCCAAATATGCACCTGCCCATTACTTGTGACAATAGTGGTGCAGTTGCTAATTCCAAGGAACCTAGAAGTCACAAACGTGGAAAACATATAGAAAGAAAGTACCATCTCATCAGAGAGATTATACACCGAGGAGACGTGATAGTTACGCAGATAGCCCTAGAAGATAACCTATCCGATTCGTTTACGAAGGCCCTTTTGGTTAAAGTGTTCAAGGGTCACATGGTTGGACTAGGACTATGAGCATAACCTAGGGCAAGTGGGAGAATATCAAAGGGTATTTTGGATGCCCTAGTTTATTGTATTTTTCTTTCTTTATTTCTCAACATTGTAAATATTATATTTTTATATGTTTATCTCATTGGAGTGTTAGTCCAAGTGGGAGGTTGTTGGGAATGGCCTAAACTCGCAGTTTGTAAAATGTTGTTAACATATTCTATTTATTAATAAAAATGTTGTTGAGTTTTTATTCAATAAATTTCTATTGATATTGTATCCTTCTATGAAAATCCAATAACGAATCCATGGCTATAACATGAATACTTTAACTATTATGTGGTGACGTAAAAATGGATCAAGTTTTAGTATGTAGCCAAAATGGTCTATAAGTATACGGATGAGATTGGGTACCTTATCCTGGTGACACTAATAGATGCAGCCCATTTTATATACTGATACAAATGATGTGATCCAAAACTCATTCATGTAGGGACATGTGAGTGGGGGCATCTTATGCAATGAGTTTGCATAAGACCGGACCTTGAAATAGTCACTTTTCATTATAACAACCTTTACTGTTAAAATTGACTATCTCAAACTCAATGACCTAGGGTAACTCGATCTTAATCCTGAGCTAACTATGAACTCCTGTTTATTCGAGATTATCCTTTGATCTGCATATGTGAGACTAGTCCAATAACACTGCTTAATAAGCCTCCCATTTTGGTAAGACCGGATAGATAGTTGGGGATATAACTCTACAATATGGAATTCACTCGTACCCATTTTAGGGTTAGCAGATAGGTTGTTCTCTTAAGCGCTGATGTCTTGGCTTGAACAACGTGGCCTCGCCCTCTCATGGTAGAGAAGGTTATGATTTATAAGTTGGACTATAAATCAATTGTTCAATGAAGGATCAGTGGAAGTTTAAGAAGCAAGATGTATTTACAGGGGTAAAACAATAATCTCTAACCCAGCTGTAAATACAAACGACTTATGAAGGATTGACTTACCGATTATGGTTAAAATGGACAAAAATATATCTACAGTGAGGTGAGTGCAACTATCGAGCTATAGTGGAATATCTTGGTAGTTAACGAATAATAATGAATTCAGTTTAAAGAGTTTAACCAATTAATTACAAGTCATTGGAGCTAATGATTTGTAGGTCTATAAGGTCCCTCTACTAGCTCGTAATTTGGATTAGTAAATTGAGTAATCTTGATAAGATTTGAAATTAGGGTTTATAATTTGAAATGTTCAAATTCAATTAGAGTTTCTATTTATTGTATTTGATAAAAGTTTAATTTTATCGAAATTGAACGAAATTGGAGAAACGATTAATGTTTAAATATGATTTAAATATTAATTGTATTAAATTAATTTCATTTTGATGTAATTGGTTTTTATTAATTTAATATTAGATATTAAATTAATTTTTTAATTAAAAGGTTTAATTATTTAGTTTTATTTTAAAACTAATTAATGAATTAATTTTTTTTAAAAATAATAAATAAAATTAAATAAGTTTAATTTACAAAATATGATTTTGGAAAAGATTTTGAAATTTTTTTTTCAAAGAGGAGATTTCTAAAATGTTGGAAATCTCCACTATGCATTCAACTTCCTTATTCACTTCTTCATTTTCTCCATCAAGTAGGAGATGCCTTCATGCAAACCATGAATTTGCTTGGTGAAAACTCTATAAATTTAAGTACTTAAATGAATCATGATTCATGCTTACTAAGAACTTCAAAAGAAACTTTGCAGAAATCATCATATCCTCTTCATATCTTATATACTTCCAGCTCAATTTAGTATTTCCACCACACAATCCTTGCAAGAGAGTAGTAGAGAAGATTTTGGTGGTTGTCTACTTGAAGGTTGAAGCTCTTTCACGTGGAACTCAGCTGGACTTGAAGAGAATACTTCAAAGGTATTGTGTTCAACAAACCCTCTTCTGTAAAAGTTACTTTGAAGCATGTTTTAAACTCAAATTAAGTATAATTATATTTCTTATTGATTCTGTTTTTCCTCTGTTGCACTTAATATACTCTAACACGGAGGTGTCGAACGGGGAAGTGAAGACCATTTTAGAGAAAGTGGTCAACTCAGGAAGGAAAGATTGGAGCTTTTGTCTTGATGATGCTTTGTGGGCTTACAGAACGACCTTTAAGACTCCTATTGGGATGTCTCCCTATAGGATAGTCCACGGAAAAGCTTGCCATCTTCCAGTTGAGATTCAACATAAGGCATATTGGGTAGTAAGGTAGTGTAACTCGAACCGTGAGGTAGTTGGTGAGGCCAGACTTTTGCAGCTCCAAGAATTTAAAGAGCTCAGGTTGAAATCATTTGACAACTTTCTGATCTACAAAGAAAGGACGAAGGAATTTCATGACTGGATGATCGCGCCTAAAGAGTTTCAGGTAGGGAAAAGGTTCATTTGTATAATTCTTGTTTGAAATTTATGCCTGGAAAACTCCAATCTAAGTGGCTTGGGCCATTTGACGTTTCTCACGTTTACCCTTTATGGTGGAGTAGATATTATAAATCTTGAGACAAGAAAAATTTTAAAAGTGAACGGGCATAGGCTGAAGAACTTTCATGATGGGAAGTCTTTAAACTGCTTTGACATTGCCTACCGGTTGGACTCACCGGTTTACATTTGACAATTAGCCACCGCGGTCAAGCAATCGATCTTAAAAATTTGCTCTTCCTAGAGGAAGCTAGGCTTTAAATTTACTTTCTTTGCTAGATTAGATTTCATTTCCATAATTTTTCCTTTATCATTGAGCCTATTATTTTCTATCATTCTCGAATTGTTAGGATTACTGGAGGAGAAGAGCTGATTCGAGTGATCCAAATCCTTCCTTCACTCCGTTGTTTAGGGAAGTTTTCTGATCCTTCGTGCTTTATTTTCAATCACATTGGGGGGACAATGTGAGCTTTAAAAGTTGATGGTGGGGGGTATTTGGATTTTGGAGCAGTTTTTTTTTTTTCGTGATAATACTATTTGGGGTCCTTGAGCATTGTACCCGGACTATGTTTGATGATGATGTTTGCTTGTTTGTTGTTTCTCTTGCTGTTTTGTTCCTTACTATGAAAAACCTATGATGCACTCGTATGAATTTTGTTTGCATGAGAATAGGTCAAAAGAAAGGATTCATGATTTTCTTGGCACTTTTAAACATTTTGGTTGATTTTTTTTCATGCATCTTCAAGCCCTTTGTATATCTATCTTGACCCTTGCTTGCTTAGAATTGAATTATGAGGCCACAGGTTTGTTGTCACATCAAAACGTCTCAATGAAGGATATTATTTTTTCCAAGGTTCAATTTAGTATTGCATGTTTTGAGATTTAGTCAGTTGACATCACCACTCACCCTAAAAAAGATAATAAATGAAATAAGTTGGAATGAGAGGTTTATTCCTCTTCATCAATGGTATAATTAACCTGAGGTGACTATCACACTTGTAGTTTCCCTCTGAACTAAAGTGCCCTAAAGAAATGAGTTTAGACACTTTTGAAGGGAAGTCGACCCATAGTAGGATGTCTTTCACGTAACGTGTGGGTAAGTGATTACTTGTAGAAATACAAATTATTGTCCCTTAAAGGTTGGAACAATTAGGATTCTTAGTGATAAAGATGCATTCATTTTAAGGAAAAACGCATGAAATTCCTTAACACATCACTAATGTATATAAAAGTAGCCTTTTTATTAAATTTGCGTCACTAACACATCTGATTGTAGGAATTCAAGAAATTTCACCAAGTGTTGCAAACCAAGCTAACGCAAGGGCATGCATCATGAATGAAATTTAAAACTAGAGAACCAGTGAGTGGAAGTAGATCGTTCCAAACTCCATTGTGAAAGAACATAAATATTTACAGTCAAGCAAGCAGATTATGCATCAAAGAATAAATTATAGCATGGTTTAAAGATTAAAATACAAAGGATCGAGTACAATACCTTTGATGAACCCTTTCTTCACGTATTTCCTCAATCAATCACCAACGCATCCAACAACACGAACACAACGATGAACTGGAAGATCCTCGATCATCAGCAAGCACAACTCGATCCTCGACCCTCGAGCAGAACTGGACACCACCACTCGATTACCTTGGTATTCTCGATGTGAGAATCTAGGAGTTGTGGGCTCTATATAGATTTGGGTAAAGGGAAGGAGGAAGTAGAAGAAGTAAGTGATCGAGTAAAGGACAGAACGACCGTGTAGAAGATATCAGTCTATTGCATACACACGATCCCCAATCGTGTAGTAATAGGCACTATCGTATAGTGAAACTCAACGCGATCGTTTACTCTCTCAAAAGTAATCTAATTACTTGTTTCGTTGTGCGTGGAATGAATAATGAAAACTATTTTTCACTTTATCCCATTTAGCCATAAACTGTTTAAAATCAACCACTAAGGTGTTTATTGGAGAAAATGAATTATTAATTATCTCGTAATTAATATATTATAAGTAAATACCATAAAAAACTTATCATATTATATTTATAACCTATAGTTTTAATATTGCATCATATGCAATATATAAACCATAGTTTTTTTTTCTCTTTATGACATTTAATATAAATCATATTTATATTAGTTCCTCAAATCAAATAATAATGTATCAAATACATTAAATCAATTATATCATATATAATTGAATTAATTGTATTATATCATATATAATTGAATTAATTGAATTATATCATATATAATTAAATTCCCTCTCATTAATTTGAACATTTCAAACTAACCCAAAAACTGATTCTCAACTTGAATCCATTGAGCCCCAAAGAAGACATTATGGACCTGTACCTTGAAGCTCCAACAGTATGTGAGTAATTGACTAAACTCTTTAATCACGATATCCACCATCCGTTAACTGCTAGATACTCCACTAAAGACTAACAGCTGCACTCTTCGCACTATAGATATATTTCCATGTCCATTAGATATATTTAATCAACAGTACGATGACCCTTCACAAATCGCACGTAAGTATAGCTATGCCAATTTACCATTTTTCCCCCGTAGTTACATCTAACTCTTTAAGTACCACTGATTCCTCATAGTCTCTATATGACTAAACCCTTCTCGAGACAAGAGAAGGTGTGGCGCCACATTGTTGAAGTCCCAGAATCAGCCCTTAAGGGAGCAATTTATCTAATTACCTTGCTTCGAGGAAGAAGTGAATTCTGTCTTGTGTAGCTGAGTTTCCAGCTTTTCAATCAAACGAATCCCCAAAGTGGTAGGTTTGATTCGATGATCTGGCCACTCATAGCCATGCAAATCAAAGGACTACCCTCATAGGCAGAAGTTCACAACTCACTCAGAACTAAAGTCATGTTATCTATGGTCATCTTAGTGAAATAAAATTCTCAATTATGAATGACGTTATATAACGAGACTAAACATTTCGTGGTCTGGTCTTATACAAACTCCTTTGTATAGAGTATCTCTGTTCGCATGTCTAATATATGAATGATCAGGATCAGATGATTTATAGTAGTTTACAACATTTATAACACCTATAAAGCGGGCCACACTCATAGTGTCACTAGGATAAGGTATCCCTCCTTTATTCATATACTACAGACCATTTAGGTTATCACTTAAAACACGATCCACTTGTATGTCTCAACATACATGTTTAAGTTACAACGATAACCATGGATCTTAGTTTATTGGTTTGTGGTTAATGCAACTTTAATATCTCATTATAGACTAAAGTGAATAAAATATCTCATATTATAAATCACAAAACGTTTGTTTATACATGTGTTTACAAACTACATAACCTTACGAGATTTAGGACATCAACCCCAACAATCTCCCACTTGTCCTAAAGCTAGTGAGGAGTACAAGATAATTATATTACAAGTATACAAAACAATAAACTAGGGCACAAACGCCCAGTACAACATCTCTCACTTGCCCTAGTCTAGCTACGGTCGGACCCATAGACCCATACTCTACAAATGACCCTCAAACACTATAGTCGTGAGAGCCTTTGTAAAAGGACAAGAAACGTTGTGCTCTGAAGCTATCTTCATGACAATCACGTCCCCTTGATGCACAATCTCTCGAATGAGATGGTATTTCCGCTCTATGTGCTTGTCGCGCTTATGACTCCGAGGCTCACGGGAATTCACCATAACACCACTATTATCACAATAAAGGGTGATGAGCCTACACATGTCTGGAATAACTTCCAACTGTTGGATCGATATGGAAACCCTAGAAGGGGGTGAATAAGGTTTAATTAAACTTTTTTTTTCTAAATTAACCCAATTAAACTAATTAATACACTTTTTATAAATAATAAGAAAAATTCAATTTATGCAACAAATAAGATGACAAAAATGTGATAATTTAATTCTGTCAAATTTTAGCAAATAAATAAGAACAAACTAAAACATACAATAAATTGCTTAAATTAATTGCAAAAATAAAAAGAAAAGAGTTAGAGAAGAAGACACCATAATTTTTATAGTGGTTCAGTCAAACTCGACCTACTCCACTCCCCAAGCGCCTCTTGGAAATTTGAATAAAATCTTTCCGACTCTTTCCACGGATTAGAGCCCAACCATTACACCACCGCTTCTTTTACGGGTTCAAAAGCAAACCCGATTCTTTCCACGATTTAGGATCAAACCGTTACAAATGTTGGAATTTTTGAAGAACACAATACAACTCTCACTAGAGTGGATTTACAAGTTTAAGCACTCAACAAATTTATCCTCACAATACAATAACATTCTCTCAAGAATAAGATGAAAAAAAAAATTTAGGAACTTAGAGAGAGCAACAATGGAACTTTTGAGTTTTTGGAGGATTTGAAAAGTAAAATTTGTTAGTTTAAAATTTGGAGAGGAAGATGGTTTATATAGAGATGGAAAAATTTTTAGAAACCACAATTAATTTGGACCATTAGATTTTGGAAAAGAAAAATCAATGGTGGAGATTTTAAATTAAACTAGTCGTTAGATACAAACAAAATATAATATTAAATTCCTTTTCTTTTGAAATTCCTTTTCTTTTTAAAGTCAATCCAAAAATAAAAAAACATACCATGTGTAAAAAACTAGTCGTTAGACACAAACATAAAATAATATTAAACTTTCCTTTTAATTCATTTTCTTTTTAAATTCATTTTTTTTAAATTTTAAATTAATCCAAAAATCAAAAGTCCATCATATATTAATCTCTTAATGATCCACCATTCAATCAATATGCTGCCACATGTCTACATGCAAATGGTCTGGTTATGCTACGTCATCCACCACGGTATTTTCTCTATAGACTTGTTTCGGTCATATCGTCTTCGTTTTAGCTCCAATTTGAGTGATTCAAGAGGTGTTGGAATCGTTGTTCCGAGTTCTACGCTATGGATATATTAAAACACTAAGATTTTTAGTAATTTAAAATTGAGTTTGTTATCATCAAAACATTGATTAATTAATTAATTTGAGATTAAGGACCAAAAAGCCAACACCAGCTCAGTCAGGAACTTCCTGAGCCAAACGGCCACCTTAGCAGCTTCACAAGTCGCTAGATACTCTGCCTCTATGGTAGAGTCAACGATGCACCCCTACTTGGTGCTTTTCCATATTACAACCCCTCCGTTAAGAGTGAACACTGATCCTGAAGTGGATTTCTGAGAATCCTTATTAGTTTGAAAATCAGAGTCTGCGTATCCTATAAGGATTAAATCCTTAGAACCATATACAAGCATATAGTCCCTCGTTCTCCGATGATACTTGAGGATGTTCCTAACAGCTGTCCAGTGAATTTGCCTTGGATTAGATTAATATCTACTGACTATCCCCACATTGTAGTAGATGTTAGGTCTAATACGTAACATCGCGTACATCAAACTGCCCACGGTAGGTGCATTGGGGACCCGTTTCATTTCCTCAACCTTTTGAGGTGTCTTAGGATATTGTTCCTTAGACAATATAACTCCATGCCGAAAAGGCAATAGGTCCCTTTTAGAATTCTGCATCGAGTACTTGATCAACATCTTGTCAATGTATGATGCTTGAGACAGTGCTAGCATTTTGTTCTTTCTATCCCGAAAGAACTGAATCCCAAGAACAAACTAAGCCTTGATGCGTGGTTAATGCGATGAAATAATGGTGTAGAATGTGATGGTGAAATATATGTAGTGCATGCATGTTTTCTTAGCAAGATCCAAGTATAAACCCTACTAGGTTGCCTGGTAAGCCAAGGTCGAACTCAGGGACTATGGAAACAGTATGTGATGGTAATTTCAGATCTATTTGCGGTGACAAATTAAACAATGCGTTGGTTGGTTTGTTGTTTAAGGTATAAAATCTATGCGACGGAATTGAGAAAAAAGTCAATGACACGGAAATACAATGAGTATGCAAGGAAACGGGTTGAGAAGGTTTTTAGCTAACACTTCCTAAGATTGCGTTCAAGTTATGCGATCATGCTACATACATACAACAACAAGTCATCTCTCAATGCAAATGCTAGAGCTCCTAGTTTTAGAATGCATGCGATGTATGCGATGATGTCTATAGGACTTATGTCTAAGCCTCTATTCTTGTCTATGTGATGATGGATGACACACACATACACAAGGTGACCGCAAACTACCACAACCTATTTCTAGGGTGCACACGATGCATGTTGGCAAACAAAGTTTATCTCTAAGTCTCTATCTCTTGCTTATGTAGATCTAATTTTTCTTTCTCAAGTCTAGATTCTAACCTAGCTCTCTCAAGTCTTAGGTTCTTTCTTTAGACTCTCTCTCGAGTAGCTCTAAAGGGGTGATGGACGCAACATAATACAAGATGATTACATGCAATTAAGATCTTAGGTCATGCTAGCTAAGTACTTCTCAACCCATTCGACAGTTTAGTTACTCATGCGTAATGTAAATAGAGTGAACAAATGTAGAAATGCAGGTTCCATTCTATAAATGAAATCGAAATACAGAATGACAATGTGAAATAAAGATAAGAAGCCTAGTAGCAATCTCTTACTTCCCAAGGATTTTACACTGTTTTTCTCTACTCTGCTAAAAGAATATTCTTGCTTTCGCAAGAGTCAGCCCTCTCTCTATTTTCCACGCTCCTTGGCACTCTCTCAAGCTGACCAGGACGATCTTTTGGCGTCTTCTCTCTTCTCTCACCTCCGCCTTCTAACTATAAGAACACTATGAACAAAGGCTAACTATCTTCTATATGGCTCAGCTGGAAAATAAAAACCGAACTCCTTTAACGAAGGTGGCCTTCGGTATTTATAGAGCTTTAGGGTGAAGAGCTTTTTCACTCAAATGATTGCACTGATGGGATGTTATTAATTCTCTGTCTGATGCGCCAAATAATTGTCACTGAAAAGTTGAGTGTACTTGCTACAGTGTGTCGTTAACGGCTTGTCAACGAAATTCGGATTCGATCGTCATCAGCTTTCTGTCCCATCATGATTTATTAAGTTTTCACCTTGATGCGCTGGCTCTATGCGGCCATCTTCTTGAGCAGATCTTCGCGAAGGCATATGATCGCATAGCCTTGCAGTCGCAATCTCTTAATGCGTTCAGACGCTAAATTCCTTGGATCGCAATTCCCCTTTGCGCCAACGCATTTTCTGCACAAAATACATAAGTTAGCTATTTTAATGCGATGGACGCACACGATCGCAATGTTCTAAACTTAATACTTTTGGACGCAATTTTATATATTTTTACTATCGCAATCCTTCGTTGTTTTATATCTTTACGTTGTAATAACGTGCATTTCTGCCCATTATCAAGCCTCTCCCAAATCTTTTATTTGGAATTGGGTCGCTAGCCAGTTCTTAACTAAAGTCAGTAAACCTACATCATTCTCAATGAGTAGGATATCGTCTACATACAATACTTGGAAAGCTACTGAACTGTTGATGATTTTCTTGTAGACATAAGGCTCATCAACATTTTGGTCAAAGCCATAAGATTTGATCGCAGTATCAAACCTTATGTTCCAAGATCGAGATGCCTGTTTCAGTCCAAAAATGGACCAATTCAGCTTGCAAACCTTTTGCTCTTGACTTTGGGCTATAAATCCCTCGGGTTGCACCATATAAATGGTCTCATTAAGATTGCCATTCAGAAAAGTAGTCTTGACATCTATTTGCCATATCTCATAGTCATAATATGAGGCAATGGATAGGAGAATGTGGATAGACTTAAGCATGGAAACAGACGAGAAAGTCTCCTCATAGTCGACTCCCTCTACCTGGGTATAACCCTCTGCCATCAGTCTAGCCTTGAAGGTTTGCACCTTCCGATCAACACCCTGTTTCCTCTTGTAGATCCAATTACAACCTATAGGTTGAACCCCATCAGGTTGATCTACAAAATCCCAAACTGAGTTGAAGTACATAGACTCCATCTCGAGATCCATGGCTTTACCTATTCATCTTTATCAACATCCTCTATTGCCTTCTTGTAAGACAGTGGATCTTCAACCTCACCATCAGCTACCATAGCTAGGATTTCAGTTAAACCCATATAACGAACAGATGAGTTTATAACCCTCCCACTACGTCGAGGTTCCCTCAACTCTTGAGGTGGATTTGACCTATTAGATAAACGTCCATCAACAACTCTTGTTGAGGTAGTAGGCACTTCAACAACTTTTGTTGAAGTTTCAATAGCTTCTTTGAAAAGCTCATTCAACATGATTTTTCTTCTAGGACTGTGCTCTCTCATATGATCCTCCTCAAGAAAAGTAGTGTTTTTCGATACAACCATTTTGTTTTCCTTAGTATCATAAAAGTAATCCCCTTGTGTCTCTTTGGGGTAGCCTACAAATAGACACAACCTTGAACATCGTTCCAGTTTTTTAGGATTAGCCTCAAGCACATATACTGGACAACCACAGATGGGGAAGTGACGTAAACTAGCTTTATGCCCGTTCCAGAACTCCAAAGGTGTTCTGGCAACATTCTTGGAGTGAACACAGTTCAGGATGTATGTTGCAGTCTCTACTGCAAAACCCCAAAACGAGTCCAGTAAGGAAGCGTAACTCATCATCGACCGAACCATGTCCAACAAGATTCAATTTCTCCTCTCCGTTACACCATTCTGTTGAGGTGTACCAGGTGCTAAGAGTAGGGAAACGGATCTATGTTCTATAATATAATTCTGGAACTCAGAATCCAAAAACTCTCCACCCCGATTAAATCGAAGTGTTTTAATCCTTTTACTTAATGCGTTTTTAACTTTAGCCTTGAACTATTTGAACTTTTTAAGGATTCAGGCTTATGTTGCATTAAATAAACATACCCATACCTTGAATAATCATCAGTAAAAGTGATGAAGTATTCGTAGCCTCCCCTGGCTCGCACATTCATCGAACCACAAAGGTCTGAATGCACTAACTCTAGGGGCTCTTTGGCCTTATAACCTTTTCCAGTAAAAAGTCTTTTGGTCATTTTGCCTTCAAGGCGTGACTCGAACACAGGTAAAGAATTTTCTTCTAACTCGTTTAGAAGTCCATTCTTCACCAACCTCTCAATCCTATTAAGATTAATATGCCCCAAACGAAGATGCCAACGTTGGGCATTTTATTTAGGAGAAACTTTAAGTTGTTTGTTTTGAGTTACGACAGTTTTAAACATCTTTATGTTATAGAGGGAATTTGTTGCTAAAGGCCTGAGCACATACAAATTGTTTTCCAGTTGAGCTGAACATATATCAACATCATCTTTCGAAATACACTTTATTTACTGAAAAATTCAAGGTGTATTTACATTCAAGCAACGACTTTATAGAAATTGAGTTCATTTTTAACTCAGGAACAACGTACACATCATTTAAAATGATAAACCTTTTCTGTAGTCAACCGGAGGCCTTCCACTGCCACAGCTGAGTCGACATGCCCGGTTCCAACTCGCATTGTCATCTTACCAGCCTCAAGCTGCCATCAGGAACTAATTCCCTGAAAAGAAGAACAAACATGGTTAGTGGTCTCAGAGTCTATAATCGAGGTAGAATCATCATTATCCACTAAATAAGTCTCCAAAACTAATAAATCATATTTACCTTGTTTGGCCTTCTTCTTCTTCTTCAAATAACGAGGGCAAGTTCCTCTTCCAGTGCCCATCCTAGTTGCAATGAAGACATTTTCCCTTGTCAACCGACGTTGGTCGCCTACCCTGCAAAGCAGCAGGTTGTGGGTTAGCAGGGGCCTTCTCCTTTCCCTTACTACCCTTCTTTTTCTTCCAGTTTCTGGTGCCAGAAGTAGAAGGTGTAGACTTAGTTCCAGAGGTTAAACCTCGGAATTTTTTGGAAGATGAAGCAACATTTGCCTCACTAACCTTCTTCTTCTTACTTTTCAACAAGGATTGAAAAGTCTGCAACTCATTGAGTAGATTTGTAAGGTTATAGTCAACCCTGTTCAGAACAGCATTGCTAACGAAGTGAAGGAAGCTTTCTAGTAATGCTCAGGCCTTCTTGTAAACATGTGTCCATTTGTCGTACGCCTCTCGAACATTCTGAGTAGCGTTAGGAAGTGGAATAGGAGGAGATTCCTCCATAAGGACAAACTTAAGGTCATCGATGATTAGTATCGTGTTTATAGTGTTTTTCTAACTAACATAGTTCTTGCTAGTTAGTTTATCGACGGCTAAAAGAGCAAGAGTAGCGGTAACCATTTTTAATAAGTTACTGAAAAAAGAACAAACTTAATGAGCCTACTTGCATTACCACTTTTAACACCAATTAAGTTTTAGCAAAATAGTTCTATTGTACCCTAAGTGACATCTATTTTGCAATGATGCCCCAGTGAGGCAGGATAAAAGTCACCGTTAGGGTGATCAAGTGCCCTTTCACTGGGATAAGACAATCTCAACCATTAGATAGAAACAACTCCTTGTAACTAACTCTAACTGTCACCATTGTTCGGTCCAGAATTTGTTAACATCCTTAATAATTCTGTTTAAGTGTAACCCCTCATTTTAGGCTCTAGAGTCTCGCCATAATGGGCCCACCGTAGGGAAAAAGAAGATTAGGACAAGAGACTAAAGCAACCCTATCCATTTTTGGAGATCAGATGAGGGCTTAGAAGATCCATTGACTTTCAAACATGTAATGAATGATTTGGATAAAAACCAATGGATTAAAGCCATGGACCTTGAAATGGAATCTATGTGTTTCAATTTTGTTTGCCATCTTGTATATCAACTTGAAGGGATAAAACCCATCAGTTGCAAATGGGTCTACAAAAGAAAACGAGACCAAGCTGGTAAGGTACAAACCTACAAAGCAAGACTTGTGGCAAAAAGGGTTTACCTAAAGAGAGGAGGTAGATTGTGAAGAAACCTTCTTTCCAGTTGCCATGATAAAGTCAATTAGGATACTCTTGCCCATAGCTACATTTTACGATTATGAAATATGACAAATGGATGTCAAGACAGCCTATCTGAATGGCTATCTTGAAGAGTGTATCTATATGTTTCAACCAGACGGGTTTATTGAATGGGGTCAAAAGCAAAAGGTTTGCAAACTTAATCGATCCATTTATGGGTTGAAACAAGCATCTAGATCCTGGAATATGAGATTTGACACTGCGATCAAATCTTATGGCTTTGAACAAAATGTTGACAAACCTTGCGTTTTTAAGACAATCGTTAACAAAACTGTCGCTTTTCTAGTGTTGTATGTTGCTGATATTCTACTCATTGGGAATGAAGTAGAATTTCTAGCTGACATTAAGAGGTGGCTAGCTATGCAATTTCACATCAAAGATTTAGGAAAGAACAGTATGTTATTGGGATCCAAATAATTCGGAATCCGAAGAAAAAAACATTAGCACGATCTTAAGCATCTTATATAGACAAGATGTTGTCTAGATATAAAATGCAAAATTCCAAGAAAGGAACGTTGCCTTTCAGAGATGGAGTTCACTTGTCTAAGGAAAAAAGGAATAAGACACCTCAAGAGTTGAGGATATGAAAGGAATTCCATATGCATTAGTGGTAGGGAGCTTGATGTATGCCATGTTGTGTACATGTCTCGATATATGCTATGCAGTTGGAATAGTCAACAGATTTCAGTCCAATTCTGGATATGATCATTGGACTACTGTTAAGAACATTCTCAAGTATTGTTAGGGAGCATTGTTAGGTTTTATGTCCTAAAATTCACAGTTTGAAAAGATTAAACATATTCTATTATCAATAAAAGATGTTATTCAATATTTCTTCATCTGCAATAAAGGTATTGAATCTATTATTTGCATTCATGAGTCTAAATCCAATAAACTAAGATCTATGGCTATTATATGAATATTGAACTTTAAGTAGAGACAATAAGTTTGATCAAGTTCGAGTAAATAGGCAAAACAGTTTATAGTAGATGATTAAGGTTAAGTACCTTATTCTGGTAACACTATTGGATGCGGCCTACTCTATAGCCATTACAAGTTGTTGTAAAGATACTACAAACGAAGTGATCCAGATTCGTTCATGTATTGACACGAGGAGTAGGGGCATCCTATGCAATGAGTTTGCATAAGATTAGGACCAAGAAATAAGTCACTCTTACTTTATAACGCTATTTACTATTCAAGACTAACTCGATCTTAATCCTAAGCTAACTATGAACTCCTGTTTATTCGGGATTATCCTTAGATTTGTATAGGTGATGGTTAGCTCTACAGCGCCGGCTCAATAAGCCTCCCATTTCAAGGGTAAGACCGAGTAGATAGCTGGGGACATTGGGTGCAAGACGAAATTCACGCCTACTTGATTTAGGATAGGAGAAAGGTTGTTCTCTTAACTACTAAATCTAGGTCTTGAACAAAGGGCCCCACCTCTCACTGGCTCGAGAGGGATCCGGTTTAGTGATTGGATCGTGAACCAATTGTTCATTAGAGGATCAGTTGGAACAGGAACAAGACATAATATTGAGGGTAAAACAACACATTGACCCAGTCAGTATTATGAATAACCTGTGAAGGGTCGACTTACTGGTTATGGATAAATCATGTGGATACAAATATATCTACAATGAAGAGAGTGTAACTATAAAGCTATAGTAGTATGACTCGATAATTAACGAATACTGATTAATTCAGTCTAAACAGTTTAGCCAAATAATCTAAATCGTTGGAGCTCATGATCTGTAGGTCCATAAGGTCCCTCTACTAGCTCGTAAAACATGAACACCTTGAATTATTAAATTGAGTGATTTAAATGATATCAATTTGAAAATGTTCAAATTGAAATTAGGGTTCTTGACTTTGAATTAGTTGAAATTCAAATTAGAGTTTGCATAATTATATTCAATATAATTAAAGTTTAATTTGTTGAAATTAAACAAAATTGGAGAGCGTATAATATTTAAATGATGATCTAAATATTACTTACATGAATGGGATTCATGTTTAAAATTAAATATGTGATTAATTTGATATTTGATGTTAAATTAGTTAATTAATTAAAAATATAATTAATTTTCCATTTCAAATTCAATTTAAGAAATTGGATTTTGTAATTTTTTATTTGATTAATTGAGAATTAATTAAATTAATTTTTAATTAATTGTAGAATTAATTGAAAAGGAAAAGAAATTGGATTTTTTTTTTTTTTTTGAAAGCTTGAAAAATGAAAGTGGGTTTTTACCATTTTCACCTTCAAGCCTGAGGTGTTATTCATGCATATTCACACAAATCCATCTTCCAATTTGAAGTAGCTGCTGGTTAATTTCATTATTGAAGGAGTCTGCATGCTGCTGAGTGATAAAACTTGAGTATGAAGCTGAAATGAGTGGAATGAGTTGAAAAAAAGATTTCTGCACTTCGTCATCTTCTTCCTCTAAAAAACCCACATTTTACCTGCACAAATTCACTCAAATATGAGTTCCACCATTTAAATTCAAGGCTGAGAATAGTAGAGAAGACCTTTTGGTGGTTCACAGACTTATTTGGAGCTGAATTAGAGTGAAGAGGAGATTGGAATTTGAAGAATTCATCAAGAGGTATGTAACATGAAACCCACTTTTGATTTTCTGAAAATGCATGCTTTAAAACTCAAATTAAATGTAATTAGAGTGCTTATTGATTCTGTTTACTTCCGCTACATACTAGTGTATCCTATCAATTGGTATTAGAGCGTGATTTAAGCACTCAATTAGTGTTAATTTGAGTTTTGGTGGGTGAATTTCTGAAGATGCACGTTTCAACTGATATGGATGGTTTTTTTTCACCTTTGGCATTAGATTCCTCTTTGATTTCCAAGTTAAATTTGTAATTGGCTCTTGATTGATGAGCTTATATGTGTGCTCTAGAGTCTGTAATTTATTTGGAGTCATTAGAGTCTGTTTTAAGCTCTTATTTGGAGATTGAAGCAAGCATGATCGTAAGAAAGCAGATGCAGAATTGCCCACTACGTAGGCAGCGTTGCAGCACTGCGTCCAAGTGTTGCAATGCTATTCTTGGTGAAGACCGAAGCATTGCAACGCTGGGATGAGCGTTACAACACTGTTCATCCCAGTTGTGCAATGCGTGGTTCAAGTCGATTCGCGCGGGAGACTTATGGTTTGATTGGTTTAGCTCAGTTTCGGTCCGGTTCAACCCTATATGGACCGGTTCAATACATTTTGATGCTTTGGAGGTCTGGTTCAAGCGATTCCGATCGATTCGGGCGGTTTTACATCAAATTGAAGCAATTTTGGACCTATTTTTGTAATAATTTAGTTACTATGCTTGCTTAGGATGACAAAGTTGAACCATATCAGTGTTTATTTAAAAATGATGCATATGATGTATGTTGTATTTCAATTTAAACATGTTTGTGCATATAGTATGCCATCTAGATTTAAAATTCCACCATAGAAAGCATGTTACATGCATTGAGTATGTGTTATAAAATGTTATAATGTATAGAATGCATGTTTAGGGTTTCTATTTTTAATATAGTTGTTATATTAAAATTGAATGCCTTTAATCATGTTGTGGATGTATAAGCATGTCTAAGTTTTATAAGTTGTTATAAAATTGAATTAGACTTTAAAATCCATAATAAAGATAAGCTACATGCTCACGTAAGTTAATCATCCGTTTTAAATAAAATAGGTCGATATCTTGTAAAATGCGGTTATAAACTCAACAGTATAAAACCCTGTCTAAGTCTGGGGGTACTTAAGTTGACGGTCTATGGAATACCCCCTACTTGGGGATTATAGCTGAATAATTGAGTGTTTTTAACCAGTTTTATAAGCGTATGTGAGCGGTTAAGGTAATAAAACGGTTTTTCACCTAGATATTGTAGGTTAAAATCCAGTTATAAGCGTTATGCTTGGATAGACCACTTAGAATTAGGGTTGTTTTAATTAGCCGAAAAAAACCTAAGCATAAATTTACCCAAATAGTAGAACACTTCAGTGGGAGTTTAATAACATATACGATACATTATTTTTAGCTCTCACGTCCCAAAGAGTTTACAATTAAGATTTAAGCGATACTTTGTGTCGATTATTGATAACTTGTAGAAATACAAGTTATTAAAGCTCAAATTATTAAAACAATGAGAGAAGGTGATAATAAATAGGCAATATTAGGATTGAACGCACCAAACTAAAAGCAAAATTGCGATCGCTAACTCTCATCTTATAAAAGCAATTAAACTGAGTTAATCTTGTATTTCTGTGCAGGAACAAGTGATAGCGCGATATCCTGAGTTGGCGATCCAATGGTACTTCAAAGACGAACGCGTGATGACCTTACAAAAAGGCGGTGACCTAATGTGATAAAACGTGATGGGACGTGAAGTTGATAGCGGTCAAATGAAAAATTCAGTTGGCGGCCGTTGAAGACCATACCATTCATATCCATTGAACCTCCAGGGACCATCAAATGGCACGTCAGGGTATAGAAATTAATGTTGCCCATCCACGCAATCATTAGTGAGATGAACTGTGTTTTCTTGAATGTTTATAAATACCATTCAATGCTACCAAACTAGGCAAATAAAATTTCGGGAGGTCGAGAGACTACTGAAACAACACGGAAGAGAGACACCAACCCGCACCTAACCCTCGTGAGAGCAAGAGTTTACAAATTAGAAAAGAATTGGAGTGCTAAAAGCCTTGTAAACGCAAGAGGAAGCAAAACACTGCTTACCTGGATTAACACTTACATCATCTATTGTTTTGTACTTGAGCATTTTATTTGCAAGAATGGAAATTATATTTCAATCTATGTTCATTCTTTTCATGCCATACATGAGTAGCTAAATTTGTAAATGGGTTGAGAAGCACTTAGCTAGCATGACTTAAGTTATGCGCTTAATGCGATCATCTTGTCTTATGTATGCTTCATTCATCACTTTGAGTAAAGAGTAGTCTAAAGACATAGAATCTAGGCTTGAAAGAGTCAGATTAGATCTTATAAGCAATAATAGAGAAGACTTAGAAATAAGTTCTATCTGCTACATTCCTTACACATCGCATGCATCCTAGACATAGGAAATGTGTCCACATACATTGAGACATGTAGTACTTAATATTTTTGTATAGCATGATCGCATGACTTGTAGAATATCTTAAGAAATGTTAGCAAAACCTCTTCTCAACCCTTTATCGCATATTTGTTACAACACCACTCTTCTATCGCTTTGCATTTAATTCCATCGCCTTAAGAAATCAAAGTCAATCACCATCCAACTTCTTAAACTTAAAATAGTGATAAGATCAGAGATAGAGTCTGTCGCATATCTGTCTGAGTAATCCCTGCGTTCGACCCTAGACTTACCAGGACCGTAAGAAGGCTTATACTTGGGTTTGTTAGGAAAACTTGCATAATCATCACATCCACACACCCTTTCATCGCATGATAAATCACCGCATCAAGTTTTTGGCGCTGTTGTTGGGGATTATGGTATAGATTGCGTTAACATCAAACCTCTTTGATCTTTGCAGCTTTCGACCTTTGGAGTATTGTCGTTCCACCTGTGAAGGAAGAAGCAAGCGTTCTATGAGCGAAGGAAATACTCTTGAGCTCGAGTACGACTCAGAGATTAAAAGAACCTTTCGCAGAAGATAGAAAAGCAGACGTAGAAGGCAAGGAAGAACTCGTAGAATGGCTGAACAACTTGAAAAACGAGTAGCTGATGACATGCAGAAATGCATGTCATCTTAGGCCTTTTATTTAGAATTATGAGGGCCGTGAAGCAGAATATGCGGCAATTATGCTAGGAATTCATGAGAAAATGAGCTTGCATCGTTCAGCATGATGAATCTTGGCTAACACATTATTATGTGTTATTATGCATTCAATATTCTATTTTTGTAGCTAACGCAGGAAGTGGACGCAAATGCAGAAGCCGGACTACCGCATAGATAATCGCATGTGGAAAAACTCTTCATCGCAAAGGCGAATGCATTCGATCAATGCATGACTGTTGTGGTAATCAGCCGCATGCGTTCATCACATAGAAGTTGCGCTTGTCAAGCGATTGTGGTCATCGTGTAGAGTTGCGGTATTAAGCAAATGCGGTCACTACATGATTGCGGCTACACAATAATGCATAATAGAGGGATCAAGGCAAGGTTGATGGAATGAACACATCAACGTACATCTTGGAAAATCAAAAGCTGATGTTTACATTTCACCTACAACGCCGTTAGCAACAGAGATTCAGAAAGAACTAACGCACTACGAATGTCAGAATCAGAGCAGTCCATTAATGCTATCGGCGATCCAGGCTCTATATAAAGAAGTCAATTAACAGAATTCCAACTTATCTAGGGTTTATCCTTGCGATCCAGACAAATGCATGAGAAGAAGCTTGAGAGTTCTTCATCTCCTTCCTCCATTCCGAGTGACGACTGGAGCCTTCGACCGGAGCTAGATCTCGGGAGAGTCAGCTCCACCGCCCATCCATGGCATCACCGCTAGCCTTGAAGCACATCCGCTGGAAGCAAGTCATTACTTCCAGCCGGTCATTTCATTCTCTCTTTTCTTATATTGTATTGTATTACATTTTGTGATTAAGAAATTAATACATGATGTGTTCAATGTATTTCTGTGTTTCTTTCGACTCCATCTCCATCTTCTTTACTTATCATCTTTAACTTTCATTGCATCACTTAGTGAGATTGCTAGAGTATCGCATACTTAGACATGTGGATTAGAGATATGAAGCATGTAGCAAACCACCGAAAGGTGTGTGTTGCGTGAGTGTGTGAGAAAACCTTATTTGCTTAGTGTGAAGCTGTAGCACGCTTGTCCTTGAGTAGAGTCAGCAACAACTAACTGCCTGGGAGGGTAAGTGGTTGGTCGCATTAAGCAATGTAAGCAAGTATTCACTAGAGATAGGAATAATCTTACGTTAGCCAAGTTCATGCGGTTATCTTGTCTTATATATGCGTCCATTGCACCTTTAGAGCTACTCATGAGAGATCTAAAGAAAGAACGTAAGACTCGAGAGTGCTAGGTTAGAATCGATGCTCGGAAGAGCTAGATTAGGTTAGCATAAGCAAGAATGGAGACTTAGGAATAAGTTTCGTTTGCCATCACATAGCATATGCACCCTACGGATAGAATATTGCATGCGTCCAGGAAGTAGCATATGGTGGTGATATGCGACCATCACGCTCATGCGACGAAAGCACATGAGTGGGTTATAGGGGTTTAGGCTGGCATAGACTTCTTGGCACTTTCGCATATACATCGCATACGTCCTAGAGTTAGGCTCAAGTGTGTGTCACATGATCGCATAGCTTGCGTTGACTAAGGTTTCCCTTGCAGTCACTCTTAAGTATTGCAATAAAGACATCTCCACATTTTATCTATTTTTCCATCCATTTACTTTCTGTCAATAGTTGTCGTGTCTCTACCTCTCATTCACACTCTCATTGCGTTGTCTGTTACTTAGGAGTAAGAGTAGTGTTAGCATAGAAACCCCTCCAACATTCTTTTATTCAACCGTCACATGCACATTACCGCATACATCCAACTATAAGTCCCTGAGTTCGACCTCGGATAACCCGAGAAACTTGCGTTCGCATTGTACCTGGCGTGAGCATAAGAAAAATTGTGGCAGGACGCATGGTCATCGCATACATTCGTTAATGCATAGTTATTCCAACGCATGACCATTGACGCATGATAATTAACGCATACATTAAGAACATGCATCGCATATTGTGTCCACGAAATTTTAGTTGTCAAGTAATTGACATCTAATTTCCTGTCATCAGTAGCAAATGAAAACAACATGTTGGCAAATCCCATCCTACTAGAAAATGATCGCAATAGACCTATCTGGGACTATGTGTCACCAAATCTGTATGATTTCTCTCTAGGAATCATGAGACTAGCATTTGATGGATCAAAGTTTGAAATGAAGCCAATAATGTTACAAATGACATAAACAGCGGGACAGTTCAGAGGACGGCATGATGAAGATCTACACGCCCATCTACGAAGCTTCATTGAAATCTACAATACTTTTGTGGGAGATATGAAGTTATTTATAGGAGGTAGATACATTTTGCTTAAAAATGTTTATTACATTCCTTCTATGAAAAGGAATCTGATATCTGTCTCTTATTTGCTAGAACAAAATTATAAAGTTTCTTTTGAAAATGATGAAGTGTTTATTACTTCGAAGAATATTAAAATTTGTTCTGCAAAATTAGAAAATAACTTGTATTTGTTAAAATCGACTGAGGTAAAGGTCGTTTTAAAAATAAAGATGTTTAAAATAGCTGAAATTCATAATAAGAAGAAAAGTTTCTCCAAATGCCTATCTTTGACACCTGAGACTGGGTCACATAAATCTCGACAGGATTGAGAGACTGGTTAAAAAAAGTCATCTAAATAAGTTAGAAAACAGTTCAATACCACCTTGTGAATCCTGTCTTGAGGGTAAAATGACTAAAAGATCTTTTTCTGGAAAAGGTCTTAGAACTAAAAAACCCTTGGAGCTGGTACATTCAGATCTTTGTGCTCCTATGAATGTTAGAGCTAGAGGAGGGTATGAATATTTCATCAGATTCATTGATGACTATTCTAGGTATGGGCATATTTACCTAATACATTAAAAGTCTAAAACATTTGAAAAGTTCAAAGAGTATAAGGCTGTGGTTGAGAACCAATTAGGTAAAAAGCTCAAAACACTTCGATCAGATAGAAGTGGTGAGTATGTGGACTTGAAGCTCCAAAACTATTTGATAGAACATGGAGTCCAGTCTCAACTCACAGCCCTTGACACACCTCAGCAAAATGGTGTGGCTAAAAGGAGAAACAAAACCTTGTTGGACATGGTTCGTTCCATGATGAGTTATGCCCAGTTACGAAGTTCTTTTTGGGGTTATGCTGTTCAAACTGCAATATATATTTTGAACATGGTTCCCTCGAAAAGTGTTTCTAAAGCACCTTACGAGCTCTAGAGAGGACGTAAAGGAAATTTACGTCACTTAAGAATTTGGGGTTTCCCGGCACATGTGTTGGTGCAAAATCCTAAAAAGTTGGAACATCGTTCAAAAGTATGCCTGTTTGTAGGCTACCCAAAAGAAATGAAAGGTGGTTTCTTTTACGATCCTCAGGAAGGCAAGGTATTTGTATCAACAAATGTAACCTTCTTAGAGGAAGACCACATGAAGAATCATCAACCTCGCAGTAAGCTAGTAATAGAAGAAATGTCTAGAGAAAGGAAAAATATACCAATAAGAGTTGTTGATTGAGCAGGTCTATCAACAAGAGTTATTGATAAAACTGGTATTTCACATCATTCTCAAGAGTTGTGGGAAGGTTGTGCAATAGCCTGATCGGTGTATGGGTTTAACTGAAACTCAAGTCATCTCACCAGATGATGGCTTAGAGGATCCATTGACTTTCAAACAGGTAATGAATGATGTGGATAAAAACCAATGGATTAAAGCCATGGACCTTGAAATAGAATTTATGTATTTCAATTCTGTCTGGGATCTTGTAGATCAACCTAAAGGGGTAAAATCCATCATTTGCAAATGGATCTACAAGAGAAAATGAGACCAAGCTAGTAAGGTACAAACCTACAAAGCAAGACTTGTGGCAAAAGGGTTTACCCAAAGAGAGGGGATAGATTATGAAGAAACCTTATCTCTAGTTGGCATGATAAAGTCAATTAGGATACTCTTTCCCATAGCTACATTTTATGATTATGAAATATGGCAAATGGATGTCAACCAGAAGGGTTTATTGAAGAGAGTATCTATATGTCTCAACCAAAAGGATTTATTGAACGGGGTCAAGGGAAAAATGTTTATAAACTTAATAAATCCATTTATGGGTTGAAACAATCATGTAGATCCAGGAATATGAGATTTGACACTGATCAAATCTTATGGCTTTAAACAAAATGTTGATGAACCTTGTGTTTACAAGAAAATCGTTAATAAAACTGTCGCTTTTCTGGTGCTGTATGTTGATGATATTCTACTCATTGGAAATGAAGTAAAATTTCTAGCTGATGTTAAGAGATGGTTGGCTATGCAATTCCAAATGAAAGATTTGGGAGAAACACAGTATGTTCTTGGGATCCAAATAGTTCAGAATCGCATGAATAAAACATTAGCACTATCTCAAGCATCTTATATAGACAAGATGTTGTCTAGATATAAAATGCAAAATTCCAAGAAAGGAACGTTGCCTTTTAGACATGGAGTTCACCTGTCTAAGGAAAAAAGTCCTAAGATACCTCAAGATGTTAAAGATATGAAAGGAATTCCATATGCATCAGTGGTAGGGAGCTTGATGTATGCCATGTTGTGTACATGTCCCGAAATATGCTATGCAGTTGGAATAGTCAGCAGATTTTAGTCCAATCTTGGATATGATCATTAGACTACTGTTAAGAACATTCTCAAGTGTCTTTGGAGAACAAGAAATTATATGATCATGTATGGTGCTAAGGATTTGATCCTTACTGGATATACTGATTCTGAGTTCCAAACCGATATAGATTCAAGGAAATAAACTTCGGGGTCAGTATTCACTCTGAATGGATGAGCAGTTGTGTGGAGAAGCATCAAGCAAAGTTGTATTGCTGACTCCATGATGGAAGCTGAGTATGTAGCTGCAAGTGAAGCAGCGAAGAAAGCAGTATGACTTAGAAAGTTCCTAACTGATTTGGAAGTAGTTCCTAATATGCACCTGCTTGTCTCCCTCTATTGTGACAACAGTGGAGTAGTTGCAAATTCAAAGGAACCTTGAAGCCATAAACGAGGAAAGATTGTACACAAAGAGATTGTACATAGAGGAGACGTGATTGTCACACAAATAGCCTCACAAGAAAACTTAGCTGATCCATTTACAATGGCCCTCTCGGCTAACCTGTTTGAGGGTCACCTAGTAGGACTAGGTCTACGAGATCTATATCACTAGGGCAAGTGGGATAATTTATGGGTATTTAATGCCCTAGTTTATTGTATTTATACTTTTTGTTCTCTCAGTGTAACTCAACATTGTATATATTTATATATATTGATCCACTGGAGTTTTAGACCAAGTGGGAGTATTGTTGGGTTGTATGTCCTAAAACTCGCAGTTTATAAAAGTTAAACATATTCTATTATCAATAAAAGATGTTATTCAACATTTCTTCATCTTCAATAAAGGTATTAAATCTATTAGTTGTATTCATAGAGTCTAAATCCAATAAACTAAGATCCATGGATATTATATGAATACTTGAATTGTTGTAGAGACATAGAGATGGCTCAAGTTCGAGTAAATAGCTAAAACGGTCTATAGTACATGGTTAAGGTTGAGTACCTTATTCTAGTAACACTATTGGATGCGGCCTACTTTGTAGTTGATACAAGTTATTGCAAAGATACTACAAACAAAGTGATCGAGATTCGTTATGTATATACATGAGGAGTGAAGGCGTCCTATGCAATGAGTTTGCATAAGATCAGACCAAGAAATAAGTCACTCTTACTTTATAACACTATTTACTGTATAAGACTGACTATTTCACTTAAATGACCTAGGTAACTAGATCTTAATCTTGAGCTAAATATGAACTCCTGTTTATTTGAGATTATCCTTAGATTTGTATAGGTGAGGGTTGGCTCAACAATGTCGGCTCAATAAGCCTCCCATTTTAGGGGTAAGATCGGGTAGATAGCTGAGGACATAGGGTGCAAGACGGAATTCACACCTACCTGATTTAGGGATAAGAGAAAAGTTGTTCTCTTAATTACTGAATCCAGGTCTTGAACAAGGGGCCCCACCCTCTCAATGGCTCGAGAGGGATCCGGTTTAGTGGTTGGATCATAAATCAATTGTTCATTAGAGAATCAGTTGGAACTTAAGTAACAAAACATAATATCGAGGGTAAAACAACACATTAACCCAGCCGGTATTACGAACAACATGTGAAGGGTCGACTTACTGGTTATGGTTAAATCATGTGGACACAAATATATCTAAAGTGAGGAGAGTGTAACTATCAAGCTATAGTGGTGTGACTCGATAGTTAACGAATACTGATTAATTCGGTCTAAAGAGTTTAGACAATGAATCTTAATTGTTGGAGCTCATGGTCTGTAGATTCATAAGGTCCCTCTATTAGCTCGTAAAACATAAACACCTTGAATTATTAAATTGAGTGAATTTTGAATGATATCAATTTGAATTGTTCAAATTGAAATTAGGGTTTTTGAGTTTGAATTAGTTCAAATTCAAATTAGGGTTTGCATAATTATATTCATTATAATTAAAGTTTAATTTGTTGAAATTAAACAAAATTGGAGAGTGTATAATATTTAAATGATGATCTAAATATTAATTACTTGAATATGATTCATGTTTAAAATTAAATGTTTGATTAATTTGATATTTGATATTAAATTAGTTACTTAATTAAATATGTTTAATTAATTAAAAATCAAATTAATCTCCAATTTTAAATTCAATTTAATAAATTGATTTTGTAAATTTTGATTAATTGTAGTATTGATTGAAAATGAAAAGAAATTGGAATTTTTGTTTTTGAAAGCTTGAAAAATGAAAGTGGGTTTTTCCCACTTTCACCTTCAAGCATGAGGTGTTATTCATGCACATTCACACAAATCCATCTTTTAATTTGAAGTAGCTGCTAGCTAATTCCATTATTGAAGGAGTCTGCATGCTACTGAGTGATAAAACTTGAGAATTAAAGCTGAAATGAGTGGAATGAGCTAAAAAAAAGTTTTGCATTTCATCATTTTCTTCCTCTAAAAAATCCACATTTTACCTTCACAAATTCACTCAAATCTAAGTTCCACCACTCAAATTCAAGGCTAAGAATAGTGGAGAAGTGCTCTTGGAGGTTCATGGATTGATTTGGAGCTGAATTGGAGTGAAGACAGCTTGGAATTTGAAGAATTAATCAAGAGGTATGTAACATAAAACTCACTTAGGATTTTCTGAAAATGCATGCTTTAAAACTCAAATTGAATATAATTAGAGTACTTATTGATTTTGTTTACTTCCGTTGCATGCTAGTGTATCCTATCAGTATTAACCTACCCAAACACCATCCTATAGGGGGACACTTTCAGGGTGCCTCGAGGCCGAGGATAGATCTCACGGTGTGAACTTTTAGGGAGAAAGGTGTAGAGATTTAAGTAAAGTATCATATACCCCAAGTACCTCTCAATGAATGTTCTACCTAGGGATTCATTAACTTAGTAAATCCGGCTACTAATTTTAACTAAGTAGTTGTTTAATTTGCTAAAAAATAACACTTGCTTTTGATAATTAAACAAGTTTTATTCAAGTTTTATTAAACACTTTAACAAACTATTATCGTATTTGCATACATGCAACAAATCTATCTAATTCACCTTTTCAGGTAGGTTCCCAAGTAGGAGTCTTCCGTTTCTGTTAGATTAACATCCCAGCCTAGCTAGAACCCGCCTTAGACAAAAGGTCCCTTATAGATAGATTTGGTACATATTTAATCTTTTATTAGTCAATTTAATCCTATTAAACTGAATTAAAAGATTAAACTTAGATTTCTAATCTCATTAGAACCGTGAACTTAGGTCTATCTCAATCAAAATTTAAAACTCTTTTAAAACATGATTAAAACCTAAGTTTGCATGCATGTCTTTCTTATTGATTTTAATTCTAATTTCATTAATTATAACTTGTATAAGAAATGAAACAACTAAAATCAACCACATTGCTAAGCTAGACATCCACACATTTATAACTTTTATAAAGTATCATACTTCATGCAATGTTCATTCATTACTATATATAACTTTTATATAAAATATAATGAACTAAGTATACATGGTAACATACACCCTTATACTATAACACTTATAATATAAATATGATGCATGGATATGCTTAATGCATGCATATATCATAACTCTTATATTATATGATGCATGAGCATGCTTTAATGTAATTTAATCATGCAAACTACTATATTATAACACTTATAATATAAAGATGATGCATGAATAAATACATAACCTATGGTGGGTTTTAAAACTATTTGTCATACATTATGGCATATAAACTAAACACATCACATGTACATTCATTAAAAAATTGATGGACGGGAAAATTAGCCTCAAAACCAAAAAAATAAAGCTAACTATTATAAAAACATTCGAGTCAACCGGTTCAAATAGGCGAACCGAGTCTTGAATTGTGCAGATGAAGCCTCGTCACTTGATCGTGTAGCAACTCCTTCAGATCGTCGAGTGATGCCTAGCAAGTATGAACAATCGTGTAGCATGGATCGAGTGCCTTTGAATATGCGATTAGTATGAAGGCCACGCGAATGTGCAGCGCACAACATGCAACACATGCCATGCGATTGAGTAAACAATGACTATGTGATGAAACATGATTGTCTTAACAATCGAGCAGCAAGTGTTGAGTATCGTATACAGAGTGATCAAGTAGCCAGTAATTATGCGATGAGCATACTGGCCTACTTGATCGTTTAGTGTGCGCGCCATGCGTCGAGTTACATATATTCAACGATCGTTTACCCCAAGCATCTACGTGATCGAGTAGCTAACGCAATACGATCGAGTAAACTCTTTACTCAATCGCGTAGCATTTGCTATGCGATCGTTTAGCAAATACACGATCGAGTAGAACTTTTCTACATGATCGCATAACCAAATCTAAACGATCGTTTAGCCTGAGCTACATGATGCGACAAACTTTTGGTCTTCTTCCTCAAAGTGAACAACATCTTATGCATCTGAAGCTTCATCATGAACGACTCAAACAAAACAACAACTTTAATATAGACTCGATTACTTGTTAATTATGTCCAAAAACACAGGGACTCTTACAAATTAACTTTGTAAATGTAAAAGAATGCTTAAACAGAGGTAATCATCCTGAAACATCCATCAATCAACATCTAGCACTTAAACGCATTGCAGAAATCACAAAAACCCACCAAAACTGTAAATGAAATTCAATACAGCAATGGAATTTGGAATATCAAAATAACCTGGCTTTGATACCAATTGAAGAAACTCTAGAATTAGAGAACCAGTGAGCGAAAGCAGATCGTTCCAAACTCTATTGTGAAAGAACATAAACATTTACAGTCAACCAAACAGATTCTACATTAAAGAATAATTTACAACATGTTTCAAAGATTAAAATACAAAGGATCGAATACAATACCTTTGAGGAACCCTTTCTTCACGTATTTCCTCGATCAATCACCAACGCGTCCAGCAACACGAACACAAACTAGAAGATCCTCGATCACCAGCAAGTACAACTCGATCCTCAATCCTCGAACAGAACTGGACACCACCATTTGATTACCTTGGTATTCTCGGCGTGAGAATCCAAAAGTTGTGGGCTCTGTATGGATTTGGGTAGAGGGAAGGAGGAAGTAGAAGAAGTAAGCGATCGGGTAAAGGACAGAACGATCGTGTAGAAGATATCAGTCTATCACATAGGCTTGATCCTCGATCGTGTAGTAATAGGCACTATCGTATAGTGAAACTCGACACGATCGTTTACTCTCTCAAAAGTAATCTAATTACTTGTTTCGTTATATGTGGAATGAATAATGAAAATTATTTTTCACTTTATCCCATTTAGCCATAAACCATCTAAAACCACCCACTAAGGTGGTTGTTGGAGAAAACGAATTATTAATTATCTCATAATTAATATATTATAAATAAATATTGGAGAAAACAAATTATTAATTATCTCATAATTAATATATTATAAATAAATATAATAACTAACTTATCATATTATATTTATAACCTATAATTTTAATATTGCATCATATGCAACATATAAATCATAGTTATTTTTCTCTTTATGGCATTTAATATAAATCATATTTATATTAATTCCTCCAATCAAATAATAATGTATCAAATAAATTAAATAAATTATATCATATATAACTAAATTAATTTAATTATATCATATATAATCAAATTCCCTCTTGTTAATTTGAACGTTTCAAACTAACCCAAAAACTGATTCTCAACTTGAATCCATTGAGCTACCAAGGGGACCTTATGGACCTGTAGCTTGAAACTCCAACACTACGTGGATAACTAACTAAACTTTTTAATCACGATATTCACCATTCGTTAACTGCCGAGCACTCCACTAAAGACTAACAGCTGCACTCTTCGCACTACAGATATATTCCGTGTCCATTGGATATAACCAATCAACAGTATGATGACCCTTCGCAAATTGCTCGTAAGTACAGCTGGTTCAATTTACCATTTTGCCTCTATAGTTACATCTAACTACTTAAGTACCACTGATTTCTCTAGTGAACAATATATTATAGTCCCGTTATAACTAAACCCTTCTCGGCCTAAGAGAAGGTGTGGCACCACATTGTTCAAGTCCTGGAATCAGCCCGTAAGGGAGCAAATTATCTACTTACCCCTGCTTCGAGGAAGGAGTGAATTTTTTCTTGTGTAGATGAGTTCCCAGCTCCCCAATCAGACGAATCCGCAAAGTGGTAGGTTTAAATCGACGATCTGGCCACTCGCACCCATGAAAATCAAGGACCGCCCTTATAGGCAGGAGTTCACAACTCACTTAGGATTAAGGTCATCCTAATGAAATGAAAGTCTCAATTATGAGCGGTGTCATATAACAAGACTAAACATTTCATGGTCCGATCTTATACAAACTCCTTTATATAGAGTATCCCCGCTCGCTTGTCTAATACACAAATGATTAGGATCAGATCATTTGTAGCACTTTACTACATTTGTAACATCTACAAAGTGAGCCATACTTGTAATGACACCAGGATAAGGTATCCTTCCTTTATCCATATACTACAGACCATTTAGGTTATCACTCAAAGCATGATCCACTTATATGTCTCCACATACATGCTTAAGCTACAACGATAACCTTGGATCTTAGTTTATTGGTTTGTGGTTAATGCAACTAAAATATCTCATATTTCATAGACTGAAGTGAATAAAATATCTCATATTATAAATCACAAAATGTTTGTTAATACATGTGTTTACAAACTACAAGACCCTACGAGATTTAGGGCATCAACCCCAACACGTCCAAATATGTCCGATGCAGAAGTGATACAATGGCTCGTGTTTTTTTTCTATTAAAACGCCACTTGCAGGTAAGGGCATCAGACTGGTGGCATTTGAAAAGCTTTGAAATGGCAGACAGCTGACTAGGTCATGGAATTTAATATGAGTCTTGTCTCAAGTTGCTGCAGGAAACGCCTACAAATAAGGAAGCTTATTGCCAAGAGAAGCAATTAGACACATTAGAAGACTTAGAGAATTTCGATAGTTAGAAGCTTTGCCGTTACAAGAAGTAGATAGGAGGAATAGATCCATTGCCATCGTTGATTAAGAAGAGTTGTTGGAAACTAAGCTCGAGAGAGAATTTTTCATCACTTCTTCACCAAGTTTGTTGTAACAAGCTTTTAAATTAAGCCAAAAAGGACAAGAGATTGAACTCTGCGGCTTGACTTCTTTCTTTTCTTTTACTTTTCACTTTCATTTACAATCTCATTTGACTAAGTTAAGATTATTGTAAAACCATTTGCTATTTCTAAATTCAATCTTACATTTGATCAATCCATTATTTTTTCTCTGTTTACAACCAAATTTGTGTGTGGCTTCCGTTTTTCTAACCCGTTGCATACTTGAATTCCATGCTTTAATCATCTTGATCACTTGATTAAAGTTATTAAGTAGTTAAACTATTTGACAAAGTAGGTTAACTAAAGAACGCATTATGTCAGAACGAATAGTAGGTTTAGAGATAAAAATACTTACGTTTTTACCATTCTTTGTCACTAACGCATGCACCCTAGAGATAGGAATACATGTGGCATTACATTGATGAATGTTGAACAACACGATCTAAGGAACATAGACTTAATGCATACACATACACTTGGTTTGAAACAAGCATCCATATCATCTTCATTCCACTCCTACACCTTCACACACACTTGTTTATCTTGCTTGGAATCAACGCGTAACCCCAACAACTTAGCTCCATTCACTCATAAATCTCCATTTTTTTCCCTTTGAACTCCTATGTTTTCTTGTACGCGTGCATTGAGATTAGTGTAAATAATCATCACTCGTTAATTAGGGAACCCTCTACAATTGAAGCAACGCAAGGACTATGTTAAGCTGTCTTAAAATTCCTATGTTCGACCTTGGACTTACAAGGAAGCCCTAGTTAGATTTATGCTTGAGTCTGATTTAGGAAAGCTTGTACGTATTACACAGGTGTGCTACATCCACTTTGACGCATCACCTACTCTTCTCACTTAGAGAATCAATTCGTCCTTCATCTCCATTCATCTAGTTATCATCTTCCACTCTCATTCATAAGCACTTTTAGATACAAACACTAGAAGAATTTCGGGCATTTTAAACTGACATTAAAGGGTTTTAATGTCAGTTGATAACCGACATTAAAGATAGTGTTATTAGAGCCCTTTAATGTCGGTTGTCTTCAGTGTCGGTTTTAAACCGACATTAAAGGGCTTTAATAACACTGTCTTTAATGTCGGTTGCAACTGACATTAAAGCCCTTTAATGAAATTTGCAACCGACATTAAAGCCCTTTAATGTCAGTTTCAACTGAAGCCCAAGAATTAAATGAAGCCCTTTAAATCGACATTGAAGCCAAGAATGTCCGTTTTATCAATTATTGTCCTTTTTTTTTTTTAATTCTGTTGCCAAATCTATTTTTTCGGTCAAAAAGTATAACATGACACATCATCATCGAACACTGTGGCTATGACATATTATTCATGTATGGATTATAAATCTATTATATTTAATCTGCAAATTCTGCTATAAAATTCTAATTGAAAAGGTCGTACAATAATTCAAGCCTTGAAAACACGAATTACAAGTAATACAAACATTATGATTTTACAAGTAATACAAATAATACAAATAATTCTGGCCTTCATAATTCTTCTTGAACAGACCCCCTAGCTTCAGCAGTGTTTGGTTGTAGGCATCTTTATCTGTCCACTGTTATTCAAAGGATCACAAACAATAAAGGTTTAAGACAAAAGATTGAAAGTGAAAATGTTATCAAAATTCATATTCAACTAACCGTGTTTATTGGGAATGTGCATAAATGGTACATTCAAGGCAAAATTCTTGTAATGAATGTGTTGGATCTAGAGTTCCCCAAGAAAAAAGCATAAAGAGGTTGCGATACCAAATCTTTACTCCTTTGTTGCACCTGCAAAACAAGACAACTCAATAGTTGAATAAATGAGAAAATCTTCTTTTTCAAGATCTTAAGGAAGAGAAGCTTGATTACCTAGATATGAGATATGAAGATGATGAAAAATTTTCGACAGCATAACGATGCTACCACAACAAAACCAAAAATTAATCTTGAACCTATTCAAAGAAACACACTCCCAAAAATATTTCACAACCATGTGTTCTCAACAGAACTATCAGAATTCCCAAAAAATGAATATTCAAGAATACATACATGAATAAGAAAATTTAGCTCACAATGTACATCAAATCTCAAAAGTTGTCACAAAAACTACCATAGTGCATTAATAACCCACAAACTATCATAGTGTAACCCACAAACTCAAGCACCTTGAATCAAATCTAAACTACAAATAAATAGTACCCATGAGTCATAAACGAGTGTTATATTCTAATCCAATATGGTCCAAAGAGAAATAAGCACACTATAACTTCTCAAACAGGAATTTTCATATCATTAGAGTCACTTGAAAACACTTAGAAACTGTGCTTAGAACTGCAAGCATTCAAAAATGCAATTACCAGGAACAATTTTTATGTGAATCCCTTGCTATTGCAAGAAATCTCTCCTCCCCACCCCTTCCAAAAACCTAAAAAACACACAAACAACACCATTAAAAGTATAGGGTAGAACGAACCTGGCGGCGCATGCGGCGGAGACACGCAAACGACGACAATTCCTTCCATGTCTCTTCCCAAAAGTGTCTTAAATATTGAAGAAGAAACGACAAAAGATGACATTATTTTAGTAATCTTTCTTTCTCAGCTAATACACAAGAAGAAAAAAATAGGAAATAGCCAATTTAAACATATTCTTCCAAGAAAAACAGATAGATCTCAAGAGTTGATATCAATAGATGAGAGAATCTTCTTTTTCAAGATCTTGAAGAAGAGAAACTTGGTTACCTAGATATGAGATACGACGACGATGGAAAATTTTCGGCGGCATAACGATGCTACCACAACAAAACCAAAATTTTATCTTCAACCTGTTCAAAGAAACACACTCCCAAAAATATTTCACAACCATGTATTCTTAATAGAACTATCAGAATTCCCAAAAAATGAATAGTCAAGAACACATACATCAATAAGCAAATTTAGCTCACAATGTACTTCAAATCTTAAAAGTTGTCACCAAAACTGCCATAGTGCATGAATAACCCACAAACTATCATAGTGCAACCCACAAACTCAAGCACCTTGAATCAAATCTAAACTACAAATAAATAGTACCCATGAGTCACAAACGGGTGTTACATTCTAATCCAATATGGTCCAAAGAGAAATAAGCACACTATAACTTCTTAAACAGGAATTTCCATATCATTAGAGTCACTTGAAAACACTTAGAAACTATGCTTAAAATTGCAAGCATTCAAAAATGCAGTTTCAGGAACAATTTTTACGTGAATCCCTTGTTGTTGCAAGAAATCCATCTCCTCCCCACCTCTTCCAAACACCTAAAAAACACACAAACACCACCATTAAAAGTATAGGGTAGAAAAATTCATAGGCCTACTAGATACACCATTAAAATGCAACTTCTCATATATGTAAAAATATTGCTTTTTAGGAGCTCTACTATATTTTGTCACACTATCATAAAAAACAAAAGAGCTCTTATATATTTATTCATCTAAAAACTTCTTACAACCCATCAAATTAATGTTTAAGTTGAATTAGGAAATGGGCTAGAAATAAGTTCTCTCTCCTTTAATTAGCCTAAAAATTGCATCACATCAAAATGTTTGATTGCCCAACATAAAGCAAAAAGAAATTATTCGAAAATGACACAATAAAGTTACCAATATAAAGTGTTCAGTCAAAACTTTATGCATATGTATATACTATTCAAACTCAACAATGAATGTCCTCTAACATGCTAAAGACTTGTCTCTAAAGAATAATAAACGTTAATAAACATTGCTCAACTCTTTCAATACATAGTAACAAAACAATATTAATTTGAAACTGAAAAATTAAAGCACACTCATACATATATACACACATCCACACATGTATATATTAGGCGTAGAAATCTTATGAATCCCCAACGTATATACCAAGTTTGAGATTGAAATTGCCCAAACTCCATAGTCTAAATTATTAGCTAGTGAGTCACTTAAGTTTGTGTTTATTCACTTTCATAAGTCTACTCCACTCCAAATTCACAGTGAATATTTCATCATTAAAAGAATTAATAGAGCTAAAAATTAGTATCCATACCAAACATGCACAAACACATATACATTTCCTCTTAAAAAACAAAACAAAAACATTTCAGAAGAAAAGAAACGAAACAAGAAAATGAGTAAGTCCTTCAATTCGTGGAAACGAGAATAGTGAAGTTGTATCAAGTGCGGCTGTTCAACAGGCACGGAAGATTGTATCTTACACCTAAGAGAAAATGAAGAAATTTTCTGAAGAACTGAAAGAGGAGGACATCTCTCACTAGGTGGCGATATACAGTGGATTCTAATCTCGTTGTTGGGAAACTAAAAATTCTGGTTCATGCTTGGAATAGCATCGAGTTTCCCAATAAGGACGTCGCCGTGAAACACCGTCGATTTGAACCTTGGCCCATTCGGAAAAAATTATGGGAAACGTGGAAAGAAAATCACAAGAAGAAGAGAAAGAGGAGGAGAAAAATTGGGGCTGATCTTGATGAACGGAGGCGGATCTACACGACAAATAGAGGCAGATCGACGAACAGAGGCCAGATCTGCCGGGTTGTGGGTTTTGTGTGGAAGAAAGAAAGGAGTCACATTTTGGAAGGGTTTCGTGTGGGTTGTGGGTGAGTGGAAGTCTAGGAATGAAAGGAAAAAGAAAATTGGGGAGGGAATGGGTTTTTTTTTTTTTTTTAAAAAAAAGCGACATTGTAGGTATACTTTTAATGTTTGTTTAAAACCGACATTAAAGATCTTTTTTTAGAAAAAAAAAACAAAACCGACATTATACATCCGGTTTCACTTTTTCCAACCGACATTAAAACCCAAAATTCTTGTAGTAAAATCACGAGGCGAATAGCAAGCCAAAATGAAATTCGCCCTACTTCATAAAGTTTTCCCTTCATTTAAAAAAAAAAGAGAGAGAAAAAATATATGTAATAAGGGTGATTAGTAGATTGATTTTGATTACTCCAATTTAATGACATTGCCAATTCGAGCATAGGAAACCTAATTCCATATTTTTCGAGCCAGAGTAGGGGAAAAAAAACTAAGGGTTCATAAGGCTATTCTAGGTCTGCTCATGTTCAAAATAGATAAATTTTTGTTTGTGCTTGCATGAAGAACTTAAAACAAATTTCCAAATTTGTCTTGAAATGGTTGAATGATTTTTTATTGCCAAATTGATTGTATGTATGGTTCTAGTTGACTGTTGAGGCGTGGGAAGGGAACATTGTAGCTTGGTAAACTGATTATTTTTGTATGATTGCTTGTTCTACCTTGATCAAGGACGATTGAGAGCTAAGTTCGGGGTGTTTGATAGCACCGAAAATGTGCTATGTCCCTCTCCTTAGTTCGAGATCGTTAGGTGGTGCGTTATTTTATGAAGTCAAATTGTGGATGAAATGCGATGGTGAAATTGCGTTGAGCACTCAAGTTTCCTCAGCGGAATCCAAGTATAAACTCCACTGAGTTTCCTGGTAAGTCCAAGGCTGAACTCAGGCACTTGTGAAAACAGGTTGCGATGGTAATTTTTAGGAAAACTTTGTGGTAACCAAATAAATCAATAGTTATTGAGGTTGTTGTTTGTAGTGATGAAAAATAAATAAATGCGGTGGATTTGAGAAAAGTCAGATTGTGTGATAGATGCACTAAGTATGCGGATGAACGGGTTGAGAAGGTCTTTAACTAGCGTTACTTGGGAATGCATCAGACTATGTAATCATGCTACAACCATGCACAACAAGTCATTTTCCAATGCAAATGCGATGCTCCTAAGTCTAAGATGCATGTGTTGAATGAAAAAGTGTCCATAGAGCTTATTCCTAAGTCTCTATTCTTGTCCAATGTGATGATGCAAGATGCATAAAGGCAAGGTGACCGTACACAATCATATTCTATCTCTAGGATGCATGCGATGCATTAATAGCAAACAGTGCTTATTCCTAAGCTTCGATCTCCTGATTATGCGTTTTAATCTGACTCTCTCGAGCCTAGATTCTAACCTGACATTCCCAAGCCTAAATTCTGTCCTTAGACTACCCTTCCGAGTATCTGTAATGGACGAATGAAGCATACATAATACAAGATAATCGTATAGAACGAAGATTCCCAGTTGTGCTAGCTAAATGCTTCTCAACCCATTTAACAGATTTAACTACTCATGCGTAAATAATAGAGAGTGAACAGATATAGAGAAGAAAATTCCATTTTTATAACTGAGTTTGAGTACAAAATAACAATAGAAGATAAAGGTAGAGAGCCTGGTAGCAATTCCTTGCTAACCGAGGCTTTTACACTGTCAATCTCATTTCGGTTCCAAAGATATTCCTACTTCTGCAGGCGTTAGCCCTCTCTTTGTCCTTGAAGCTTCCGGTGCTCTCCCAAGCTTACCGGAATGATCTGTTGGCACAACCTTCTTCTCTCGCGTCCACCTTAAAGTAAAAGAAAATCTAAGAACAAGGCTAAACTATCAACTGAACTGTGAACTCGTAAAATAGCTTAACCCCTTTTCTGAAGGATGCCTTCGATATTTATAAAACCTCCAGGGTGAAAGGCGGTTTCTATTTCATGATTGCACAGATGGGATGCCTTTAATTCCCTGACTGATGCGCCGAATATTTGTCACCGAAAAGCTGAATGTACTTGTTCGTTAGTGGCTGTCAACTTAATTCAAATTTGACTGTCATCAGCTTTCTGTCCCATCGTGATTAATTATACCTTTCACCCAGATGCACCCACCAAGTTGAGCTGACCAGGTTGCAGCAATTCTTCTTGAGCAAATGTTTATGAGCACAATCACCGCAAAGCCTTGCGATAATGCTGTGCTTGACCAATGATTTCCTATGATCACAATTTTTGCCTTGCGTCAATGCATTTTCTGCACAAAAATACAAAAATCAACTGTTCCTATGCGATGAACGCATGCGACCGCAATATTATGAATTTGATGCTTTTTGGACGCAATCTAACATGTTTTATCAACGCAAGCCAGCATTGTTTAAAAACTTAGCACTATGATAACGTGCATTTCTACCCGTTATCATTAGGCTATTTAATGTGTTTAATTGATGTTTTTATAGTCAAGTGTACAAGATGTTGAATGAAGCGTCCGGGCGAATAGACGACAAAAAGGCCAAGTTGTGAACTAAATTACACAAAAAGGGAAAGAAGGCCGAAGTAGCATAATTCTGCCCTCAGTCGAAGCATTATAACGCCCAAAAGTAGCGTCATGCAACACTTGAAGACAGAAGCGTTATGTTTTTGCGTGGAACACAGCAGTGTTGCAATGCTACGAACGCTAGACGGAGGCGCGTGTGCGCTTGCTATATATCAAGTTTTCTGTTTGAAACGTAGGTTATCACGCCGTTTTGCCATTTTGACTCGTTTTTCCTCTTCTCTCAACTAAATACTGTAATTTCTTTCCATTTTTGCATTATAGAATTTGGTTATTGATTTTAGAGCATAATTGTGGCTAAAAGGTAAGTACTTAGCTTGGGTTTTGTAGTTTATCTCCATTCCTTCTTCATTCTTGAGACTTGGGTTGTAATATTTATGAGATTATTATGAATTTTAGAGATTTCATCTTGAATTTATTCTTCAATCTATCTTGCATGGGATAATCTGATAAATTAGCTATGTTAGTATGATTGAGTGCTTTGATTAGCCCTAGTTTATAATTGTTAGGTAGTTAATCACCTAGAAGTAAGGGTTAAGTAAGTTTATGAAGTAAAATTGGGATTTCATTTGATAAGCATTACTTTCTAATCTAGATAAATCTCACTCGAATAGTTGGTTACATGATGGAAATCAATTTTCGGCTTAGCATTGCCCCTAATCTTAATGCTTGTTGTTTTATTGATTAGCTGATGATTCTCGCTATTTCTTTGAATTAACTTGATCTAAAGGACTACTGGTTAGGATTGATAAATTTCACACAAAAAATCACTCAATTCATTCCGTGCATTTATTTTATTCTGCACATTTTAATTTTCACGCAATTAATGTTAATCATCTTCACAACCCCCTTGTTTGGTTATATTCTATAAGTTTCAAAGTTAAGAAATCTAAATCGACTCTTTGTGGATCGACTCCGTACTTCCCTTGCTATATTTAGTAAAGTAAGGTAAAAAATTAATTTGGGGTGCGATACGAGCTAGTGCAGTTCACTAGTCATATGCAAGATGAAGTCCAATCCATCTAGCTTCCCCTCGAATGCGAGATTGACTCTGGTTCGTTGAGTTCATTGATGTTTCATCAAACTTATGTTCGAAGATTTCGTTGATGCTTCACCAAGCTCAAATATGAAGGATTTATCGATGCTTTATCGAGTTCAAATGTAGAGGATTCACCAATGCTTCGTTAAGCTAAAACGAAGGATTCACTGATGCTTTGTCAAGCTCAAGTGCAGAGGATTCATGATGCTTCATCAAGCTCAAGTGCGGAAGATTCGAAAATGCTTGACCAAGCTCAAGTGTGAAGTATTCGTCGATGCTTCACCAAGTTCAATTGCGAAGATCTGTCAATGCTTCACCAAGTTGATGTTCGAAGATCCATCAATGTTTCATCGAGCTTATACACTCTCTAAGGGTAAAACGATTTGGTAGGGTCAGATGACCAAGCCCTCACTAAGGGAAAAATGATCTGGCCTTCTCCAGAGGAGGATGATCTGACCCTCACTAAGGGCAAAATAATCCAGCCTTCCTCTGGGGAGGATGACCCAACCCTCACTAAGGGCAAAATGATTCGACCATCACTGAGGGCAAGAGGATTCGACAGCGTTAGATGATCCAACCCTCACCAAGGGCAAGATGATCTAGCCCTTTCTAGAAGAAGGCGACCTGACCTTCTCTAAGGGCAAGATGATTCTCAAGGGGAAGATAGTTCGGCTTGGTCAAGATGATCCTAATGGAACCATGAGATCAACTTCAGAAGCGCAGATTATTCCCAATTTCGTTTTTCACAGTAATTAAAATTACTGTACAAACAAATTATGCATATACACAGAGTAATTTACAACATGCTTTAGAATAAAAGGAGAGTAAGAAGGGTTAAAATTTAACTTACCCTTGAAGAAACAATCTGTCTTCACGAAAATCCTCCCAAAAGGTTACGATCACTTCGAACCATCGATCTTCCAAAAATCACAATAAACTAAAGGGACACCACCAAGAGGTAAACCTTTGTATTCTCTATAGGGATGAGAATCACAGAAGGTGTGAGCTTTGTGTTCTTTGAGAAGAGGGAGATAATTTGAGAAGAAGATAATTTTCTTGGGAGAATTACGTTCTATTGAAGAGAGAAAATTAAGGGGAAGGAAGTTGTAACTCCCTCCCTTTAATTTCGAAATTAAATTTAAATTAAAATAAATTTAATTTAAATTATAGTTGTATATATATATAAATATAATAACTAACTTATTGTATGTATAATAACTATATGTTATATCAAATATAGCACATAACCTATAGTTTTTATATTGTATTAAATACAATATAACCTATAGTTTTATTCCTTTTAGTAATGCATGATATTTAATATAAATCACATTTAAACTAAATTTAATTATATGAATCTCATCCATATAATTAGTATTTGAACCACATTTAAAAATTTAATTCTCTTAAATAAACTTTATATTATAATTGTATCAAATACATTATAATTAATTCCCTCAATTAATTTGAATAATTCAAATTAATCCAATTTTTTTTTCTCAATAATCCCTGTTGAGCTATAGAGAGGACCTTATGGATCTATAGATTGAAGCTCCAATGGTGCTCAGATAATTAATTAAACTTCTTTAATTAAATTAGCTAACATTCATTAACTGTCGGTCACTCCACTAAAGATCGACAACTACACTCTTCGCACTATAAATATATTTCTGTGTCTATTGGATATAACCAGTCAACAATGCGATGACCGTTCACAAATTACTCGTAAGTACGAGCCAAAATTACTGTTTTTTTCCCTGTAGTTACATCTAAATTCTTAAGTACCATCGCATAGCTAAATTCTCATACTTTGATTTCAAATTATGTTTTTTGAGATCATCCACCACATAGACGTGCATTAACCTCGAAAAGGGGACATTTGTTGAAGGAGAAATTTTGGACCAATCACAAATTGCCACATCATTCACTAAATTAATAATGAAATTCCAAATCATCAAATTTGGGACCGATTGGAGTTGACATGTGCCCAAAATTAAAAAAGATATTTTCCGCTAACGCCATGTGTTTTCATCATGGTCGTTGGTTTGATCCAATTTGATATTATTATTTGGGTTAAAGTCCAACTAAACTAAAAAAATAGGCTGAATTTGACCCAAACGTCAAATCAGGCCCAAATCCAACTAATTAGACCTAAAGGCCAAACCATAGACAAATTAAGCCCAAATCCAACTAATTGGGCTCAAAGACCAGGCCCATTGATCAACCACACCGAGGCCCACAAAGCCCACCAGAGAACTCTATAAATAGAGGAGCTCTCTTCATTTATGGAGGTCATCAATTCTACACTCCAGGTAGCCTAAATGAAATTCTCTATAATCAGAAGACTCCTTGACCCCTGAAGCTGACCACACTTGAAGACTGAAGTTCTTTGGAGATACAAACATTCTTGCAAGACTCCAACTTCAAGAACATTCACACGCTCCGCTTCCATACATCAAGCGTAGGCATTCAACCGATTGAGAATCAGAGGGTTAAGTACTAGAGATCAAACCACATATGCGTCAAATCTACAGAAGCGACGTGCATACACTGATCACCCAAGAAGATCAATAAGCCCAAAGGTCGATCAATCACGAAGATCAACAAGCCCAAAGGTCGATCACCCAAGAAGATCAACAAGCCCAAAGGTTAATCACCCAAGAAGATCATCAAGCCCAAAGGTTGATCATCCAAGAAGATCAACAAGCCCAAAGGTTGATCACCCAAGAAGATTAACAAGCCCAAAGGTCGATCATCTAAGAAAATCAACAAGCCCAAAGGTCGGTCATCTAAAAAGATCGATCAGTTTAAATATTAAAGTTTATTTTGAACTCATCAAAGAATTATGTATTAGATATTGTACTCGCTATACTAAAATTAATACAAATACAAAAATTCAAATTCCACAAAACAAGTTTCTCCCAAAACCTCGTGCGAACAGTCTTAATTGTATAATCAGAAAATTGTACTCTTAACTTAATTATTTGAGCAAGTAATCTTACAAATGCAAGATTTCGACTTGATTATAAGCACACATGTGACTATCTGCTGGATGCGTCTATTAATACCATAAAATATCTAAATGGTCCATTCGGTGGGTTAATAGGTCCACATATATCACCATGAATTCGCTCTAAAGATGCAGATGATTCAGTTTACACTTTAGTTGGTGATGGTCTAATTATCAATTTTCCTTGAGGGCAAGCATCACATGATAGTTCATTAGATTGAAGAACCTTCTAGCCCTTCAATGGGTGCCCATTTGAATTCTTAATAATTATTCTCATCATTATAGACCATGGATGACCTAATCTAACATGTCAAATTGTAAATATATCTGGATTCATGAACTTCAGGTTCATTGTTATATATGTTTCAATTACTTGTATATGAGTATAATATAATCAAGAAGATAAAGCAGGTAACTCTCTCCAATATATGTTTTTCATATGAGACAATAGATATGATGTAAAGATACTCCATATTGTTCTTTCTATCAGTCTCAATATGATAACCATTGCAATATTTATTTGTTTTTCCAAAGCCTTCAATCAAATTTGCAGAACCTGATATCATATTGACTTTTGCTTCCAGCATTGTCAGTTTGGAAAAATATTTTTTACTTGTAAGTATTGTATGTGTAGTTGCATTATCTGCCAGGCATAGATCTTCTTTACTCATTTTTTAGTTACCTAACATAAGAAAATGATCTAGGTTTCTTCACTAAAGGAAAATAATTACAATAAGAAAAACAAAATTAGGAATATACAAAGGTTAACATCTACAAAGAGAAGAAAAGAAAAACATGGAGATGGATAAAGAAAAAGAAATATTAAATCTAAATATTCTCAAAGTCAAAGGAAAAACCTATTAATAAATCTAGATGTTCCATCAATTCTATTGATTTTCTCTTCAAGAGATTCAAAGAAGTTCGCCACATCCAATTTTTTCATGTAGGATGAGTCAATGATGAGAACCAGTGAAGGTCATGAACGGAAGCGGGGATTGGTCCCAAATCCCAATATTCACAGAATATATAATTTTACAGAAACACACAGAAATATTATGCATTAAATCAAAATTCAGCATGCCAATTATAATTGAGAAAAGAGAAGAGGAAAAGAAAGACTAACCCCTTGAAGATCCGATCTTCTTTGAGTGATTCATCTTCTCCAGAATCGATCAACTACAACATACTTCAAACTCTAATTGGCCACCACCAATCAGAACCTCCTATATTCTCTGGGATGAGAATCCAAGGAGTTGCATGGGCTCTTGGTATTTATGAAGAGAGGGAGAGAGATTGAGAGAATGAGGGGGTGAGATCACTTTTTCTCAGAGAAGTTTATATCAGTTTTTCACATAGAGAGCTCTTTGTAAAATCCAAGGGGAAGATGATGAAAACAACTCATCTGCCCACTCCCCACATACGCATGTAGTATAGAGAAAAAATGGGAGGGAGTTAAAATATTTTTTTAAAAAAAAAAGATTAAAAGAAAAATTGCTTTAATAAAACATTTAATATATATTTATATGATAATCACTTTATCATATAATATATATTCAAATTTATGCTTTATCAAATATAACATATAACCTATAGTTTAATATTGTATCAAATACAATATAACCTACAGTTTTCATTCTCTCATTAATGCATGATATTTAATATAAGTCCTATTTATACTAAATATAATTATAGGAATCAAATTCACATAATTAATATTTGAATCATATTCAAATATTAATTTCCTCTTAAATAAGCTTTATATTATAATGTATCATATACATTATAGTAATTATATTATATATAATTAAATTGAATTAATTATATCACATAAAATTGATCCCCTCAATTAATTGGACAATTGAAATTAATCGAAAATTGATTCACATTTAATCCCTGTTGAGCTATAGAGGAGACCTCATGGACCTGTACCTTGAAGCTCCAATGGTACTTAAATAATTAATTAAATCATTCAACATCCATTATCTATCGAACACTCCACTAAAGACCGACAACTGCATGCTTCACACTACAGATATATTTCTTTGTTTATTGGATATGACCAGTCAACAATGCGATGACCCTTCACAAATTGCTTGTAAGTACAACTAGGTCAAAATTACCATTTTGCCCCTGTATTTACATCTTACTCCTTAAGTACCACTGATCCCTCTAATGAATAATAAGTCATAGTTCAACTATGATCAAACTCTTCTCGGGCCAGGAGATAGTGTGGTGCCACATTGTTCAAGTACCAAAATCAGCCCTAAGGGATTAATTTTTCTACTAACCCCGACGTCGGGGAAGGAATGAATTCCTTCTTGTTTAGCTATGTTCCTAGCTCCCCAATCAGACCAATCTCGAAAATGATAGGCTTATTGAGTTGACGATCTGGCCACTCTCACCCATATAAATCAAAGAACCACATTCATAGACAGGAGTTCACAACTCACTCAGAATTCAGATCATGTCACCTACGATCATCCTGGTGAAATGTAGATCTCAATTATGAACGGCGTTGATATAATGAGACTAATCATTTCGTGGTTCGATCTTATAAAAACTCCTTTGTATAGAATACCACCGCTCACATGTCTCCACATGAATGATCAGGATCAGATCATTTGTAGCACTTTACAACAATTGTAACATTTACAAAGTAGGTCATATTCGTAGTGTCACCAGGATAGTGTTGGAAATTTCTTAAAACTCGGAGTTCGTAAATATTGGAAACATATTTTATTTATCAATAAAAGTATTATTGAGTTATTCATTCAATAAAATGTTATTGATATTGCATTTTGTTGTAAAATCGAATAAATGAATCCATGGCTATAGTATGAATACTTTAACTTTATGTAGAGACATAAACGTGGATCAAGTTTTAGTTTATCGCCAAAATGGTCTATAAGTATATAAATGTGATTGGATACCTGATCCTGGTGACACTATTGGATGCGACCCATTTTGTATACTGATACAAACGACGTGATCTCAAGATTATTCATGTAGGGACACGCAAGTGGGGGCATCCTATGCAAAGGATGTTTGCATAAGACCGAACCTTGAAATAGTCACTTTTCTTTTAATGGGATATACAAGCACGCAATGGAAGCAAACAAAATCAACAAGCACTCTAATTATATTTAATATGAGTTCTAAAAGCATGCTTTGACAGAAAAACAAAAGAGGGTTTCTTATGAACATACCTTTGATGAATTCTCCCAACTTCAAGCTGCTCTTCCCGTGATTTCAGCTTCAATTCAGCAGTAAACCACCAAGAGATCTTCTCTACTATTCTCAATCTTGAATTTGAGTGGTGGAACTCTAATTAGGGTGAATTTGTGAAGGGTGTAACTGTGAGTTTTGGTCAAGACGAATTTCTGCAGCAGTCTTCTAAAGACTCAGCAATTCTTTTTCCCAATCTTTAAGTTTAGAGCTTTTATACACAAAGTGCATGCAAGCATTCAATACTCAGCTCAATGCTAGCAGCAACTTCATGAAGAAGTGGGATTTGTGTGTAAATTCGGGAGGAATACCTCCTACTTGGTGTAAATGTGGGAAGAACCCACTCTGACCAAGTTTTCATTTTCAATTTTCAAATTTCAATCAATTCTATAATTAACTAAAAATTTGATTTAATTAATTCATAATTAATTAAACCAAAATTCAATTTCTCAAATTGAATTTAAATTGAAAATTAATTTTATTTTTTAATTAATTAACTAATTTTAATATCAAATATTAAATTAATCACACACCCAATTTTTATTATGATTCTTATTCATGTAATTAATATTTAAATCATTATTTAAATATTATAAACTCCCCAATTTCATTTAATTTCAATAAATTAAATGTTAATTATATCAAATATAATTATAAAAACCCTAATTTGAATTTGAACTTATTCAAAATCAAACCCTAATTTCAATATGAACAATTCAAATTGATATCATTCCAAATTCACTCAATTTATTAATTCAAGGTGTTCATGTGTTACGAGTTAGTAGGGGGACCTTATGGACCTAAAGATCATGAGCTCCAACGATTTAAGATTAATTGACTAAAATTCTTTAGACTAGATAAATCAATATTCGTTAACTATCAAGTCGCACCACTATAGCTCGATGATTGCACTCTCCTCTATATTTCTGTCTACTTGATTTAACCATAATCAGTAAGTCGATCATTCACATGTTGTTCGTAATAACGGCTGGGTCATTATACTGTTTTACCCCCGATATTACGTCTTTCTCCTTAAGTTTCACTGATCCTCTAATGAACAATTGGTTTGTGATCCAATCACTAAACCATATCCCTCTTGGGCCAATGAGAGGGTGGGGTCCCTTGTTCTAGACCTGGATTAAGTACTTAAGAGAACAACCTTTCTTCTATCCTTAAAATGGGTAGGCGTGAATTCCTTATTGCACCCTATGTCCCCAGCTATCTTGTAACGACCCGACCCCTGAGGACTCAAGTTAGGTTGTTACTAAACTCATGCATGCATGAAACTTAAAACGACATCCTTTTATAGTGAAATAAATGCTAAATAAATAAGTTGAACTCAAAAGACCTTCATTAAATTTAGATATTAAAAACAGACGATAGGGTGCCCATAAATCATAAATGATAATAAATAGGTCTGAAAACAAATCTTAATAGTAAGTTTTGAACATCAAATTGAAAGTTGAAAAATATGGAAAGAAATCTAAATATCATGAGCGGAAGCATAAAACTGGTCCCCAGTGGCTCGTTCAAGGATTCCTCTTGTCATTCGCCAGTGTGTCCTTACTCTTATCTGAAACATAAACATGAGAAAGGGTAAGTATAAAATGCTCAATAAGTAACCCTACTACTCGGGTTGGGCTAGGCATCTATATCCTCTAGATGCCTACCTCTAGTGGAACATAAAAATTGCTCTAGTCCTCATGGGACACATACATACATGCAAAACTAGTTTCTATCCTACTATAGTTAAGTATGTCCATTACCTTTGGTGAATACCGAAAGAAACACAATATCTGGTGAATCCCGAAGGAAACACAATATCTGATGAATCCCAAAGGAACCACAATCTGGTGAATCCCGAAGGAAACACAATATCTGGTGAATCTCGAAGGAAACACAATATCTGGTGAATCTCGAAGGAAACATAATCTGGTGAATCCCTAAGGAAACAAAATATCTGGTGAATCCCGAAGGAAACACAATATCTGGTGAATCCTGAAGGAAACACAATCTGGTGAATCCCGAAAGAAACACAATCTGGTGAATCCCGAAAGAAAAACAATGCCTAGTGGGCATCTAACTAATCAGTAAAGACATTATCACAGTCTCAACATCACAATTATTACAATATGGTTTAATAACATACATATACACCTCAACATCATGGCTATTCAACATGCATATATGCCTCTATATCCTCATATCAAATACACCTTCAGTGAATCAAGTATCACCTCTTACTAGCATGCAAGTCTCTATGTGCACAAATAAATCTTTCAGATTCTCATACAAGAACATATATCGGTCATACTATACTATCCATCTATCATGTTATCATTCTGTCATAATATTCATCTATCGTGCTGGCATATATCTAATGTCTGGCATGTGAGTAGTTCCAGTAGTAAGATTACTTACTTTGATATTAGGTTGAACCAAAAAGTAATTGGATCTTTGTGAAATTCTTGAATCCTTAATCGAGCCAAATATTTGAGCAACTAACCCCTTCTAATCTCCACAATCTTTGAATTAAATCCTAGTACATAAACTAAAATAAAATTTAACCTTTAGGTTCACACCTAAGTGTTTAATCACGCCAAAATCAGCAACAAAACTTAATAACTTAATTCGTATAAATTACATTCGAACTGAACAAGTCACAAAGCCCCAAATCTTACCAAAATCACCTTAACTTTTCTTGACAGCACGTTAACGACCTTTTAAACTCCTTCAAACTTTCAAATTCAACCTCCAAAATCACGATTGAAATGATAATTAAACACCTTATTTATTGGGAATTCAAGATCCTCAACAAAATCATGAAAATCATTTAGATCTTATCCCAAAACTATGAACCTCACAATGGCGTTCGACAGAGGACAACGATTGGAAGAGAGGAGGACCAACAGCGAGCAGATATGGCGATATGAAGGTCGGAGCGGTTCGGTTTCAACTTAAGGAGGAAAGGATGTGGACGTCGGCGGTGCGGCAGCCGAAGTTCGTCTAAACCAAAGAGAAAGTGAGAAAGTGGGGGTTTGAAAATTCCATATTTCTTTTCTTTTTAATTCTCCACCACACAAATACATAAATAATATAATATATATATATATTATATTCTTTCCTTTTCTTTTCTTAAATTCCAAAACCCTTACATATATATATATATATTTCCTTCCCTTAATAAATGTCATATCAAACTCAAATCTTTCACCTCTTTTCCAATTAATTAAATAAACCTAAAAATAAATTCACCAACTTTAAATCACTTCTTTCCAAAAATTTTAAATCCCAAAATTAAATTCTAACTTTTCAAATTAACTTGAATCCAAAGTTACAAATCTTTTTAAGTACTTGATTTAATTACTTCCAAATAAACCAATTATTTTTTCCTAAATCTTTACTTAAATTTTGGATCTAAGTTCCAAAATTAAAGAGGGTAAAATATTAAAACCACAATTTTCTCTTTTCCCTTTCAAATTTCACAAAAACTTAAAATTTCTTGTACAAATAATTCAATTATCCTTTCCAATTAATTTAAAACTCATACTCAGAGAATCCACATTAACCAATAAAACTTCTTCAACTGTAACAATTTGTTTCCAAATTCCAAAGATTAGGAAATTAAAACTCAGCAATTTGAGATAATTAACTTAAATTTTCCTAAAAGAATCGGGATGTTACATATCTATCCGGTCTTAACACTGAAATGAGAGGCATATTGAGTCAACGCTGTTGAGCCAACCCTCACCTATGCAAATCTAAGGATTATTCCGAATAAACGGAAGTTCATAGTTAGCTTGGGATTAAGATCGAGTTACCTAGGTCATTTAAACGAAATAGTCAGTCTTTAAACAGTAAACAACGTTATGAAGTAAGAGTGATTTATTTCTTGGTCTGATCTTATGCAAACTCATTGCATAGAACGCTCCCACTCCTTATGTTAATATATGAACGATTCAGGATCACATCGTTTGTAGTACATTTACAATAAATTGTAACAGCTACAGAGTGGGTCGCATCCAATAGTGTTACCAGAATAAAGTACCCAACCTTATCCGTATACTATAGACCGTTTTGGCTATTTACTCGGACTTGATCCATTATGTCCCTATATAAAGTTCAAGTATTCATATAATAGTCATAGATCTTAGTTTATTGGATTTAGACTTTACAAATGCAATTTATAGATTCAATAACAACTTTATGGAAAAAATGTTGAATAACATCTTGATTGATATTAGAATATGTTTAACTTTACAAACTGTGAGTTTTAGGACAAACATCTTTATAATGACCGTTTTCTGTTAAAAAATTCAATGACCTAGGTTAACTCGATTTTAATCCTGAGCTAACTATGTGCTTCTTTTTATTCAGGATTATCCTTTTATCTGTATAGGTGAGAGTAGTTCAACAACACTGCTCAATAAGCCTCCCATTTTGAAGATAAGATCAGATAGATAGCTGGGGACATAGTCTTGCAAGATGAAGATCACTCCTACCCGATTTAAGATTAGTAGATAGGTTGTTCCCTTAAGTATTAACTTCTGGTTTTGAACAAAGCGGCTCCGCCCCCTCATTGCTGAGAGAGATATGGTTTATTAGTTGGAATATAAACTAATTGTTCACTAAAGCATCAGTGGGAGCTTAAGAAGCAAGATGTATTTACAGGGGTAAAATGATAATTTTGATCTAGCTATAAATATGAACAACCTGTGAAGGGTCAACTTACTGATTGTGGTTAAAGTGGATAGAAATATATCTGAAGTGAGGAGAGTGCAACTATCAAGCTATAGTGGTGTGTCTCGATAGTTAACAAATATTGATTAATTCGGTCTAAAGAGTTTAGCCAATTAATCTCAAATTGCTAGAGCTCATGATTTGTAGGTCTATAAGGTCCCTCTACTAGCTCTTAAAATTATATATTGAATTAGTGAATTGAGCGGTTTTGAAAAGTCCAAAATCGAAATTAGGGTTTTGAATTTGAAGTATTCAAATTCAATTTAGGGTTTGATTAATTATATTCGATATAAATAAACGTTTAATTTATCAAAATTAAACGTAATCGAAGAGATTAAAATATTAAAATATTGATAAAAATAAATAGGATTCATGTATTAATTAGGAGTTTAATTAATTTAATTTTTGATATTATTTATTTATTTAAACAAAACATTTTCAATTTTGAAATTCAAATTCAGATTTGAATTTCGATTAAATTTAATTTTAGTGAAAATTAAATTAAATTGGAAACAAAAAAGAAATTAAAAAATTGTTTTAAAATGTGGAAGTGGGATTATCCTAAATTCACCTTAGTTAGTGGAATTATCTACAAAATAACACCTATGCCCACTTGATTTTATTCTTTGACGTGTCAAATGAATTGAATATTGAAGTGTCTGTTGGGTTTTATGTCCTAAAACTCGCAGTTTGTATAAAGATAAACATATTCTATAGTCAATAAACTTATTATTGATTGTATAAATTGCATACATAAAAGTCTAAATCCAATAAACTAAGATCCATGGCTATTATATGAATACTTGATCTTTATATAGAGACATAGAGATGGATAAAGTTCGAGTAAATAGCCAAAACAATCTATAGTACATGATTAAGGTTGGGTACCTTATTCTAGTAACACTATTGGATGCGGCCTACTTTGTAGATGTTACAAGTTTGTTTATATATTGACATGACGAGTGGAGGCATCCTATGCAATGAGTTTGCATAAGATTGGACCAAGAAATAAGTCACTTTTACTTTATAACATTGTTTTCTGTATAAGACTAACTATTTCACTTAGATGACTAGGTAACTCGATCTTAATCTTGAGTTAACTATGATCTCCTGTTTATTTGGGATTATCCATAGATTTGCATTGGTGAGGGTTGACACAATAACGCCAGCTCAATAAGCCTCCCATTTTAGGGTGCAAGACAGAATTCACGCCTACCCGATTTAGGTTGTTCTCTTAAGTATTGAATCCAGGTTTTGAACAAGGGGCCCCACCCTCTCACTGGGCTGAAAGGGATCTGGTTTAGTGATTGGATCATAAACCAATTGTTTATTAGATGATCAATAGAAACTTAAGGAATAAGACGTAATCTCGAGAATAAAACAAATATTTGACCCAGTCGTTATTACGAATAACCTATGAAGGGTCGACTTACTAATTATGTGGACATAATATATTTACAGTGAGAGGAGTGCAACTATGGGCTTTAGTGGAGTGACCCATTAGTTAACAAATGTGAATTAATTCGGTGAAAATAGTTTAGTCAATTAATCTTGGATCGTTGAAACCCATGATCTATAGGTCTACAAGGTCCCCCTACTAGCTCGTAAATGGATTAGTCTTAGAGTAGCATGATAAGTTAATTTGAAACGTTCAAATAAGAATTAAGGAAATTAGTAATTATATAAGATATAATTACGTGTTTAAATTTTAGAATTAAACGGACTTGGAGAATTTAATTAATATTTAAATATGATTTAAATGTTAAATTCATGAAGGTGGAATTTATATGAAACTAATTTAATATTTTATATTAAATTAATTATAATTAATTATTTATTACTAATTTTATTAGAAAAATTAATTTATGAAATTAGTTTTGTAAAATTAATAATAATTTCAATTTTTTGTAATCAAAATTGATTTTGGAAATCAATTTGAAATTAGAAAAATGAAAAATACAAACTTTGGAAATTTGGATTTCTCCACCATCATTCTAGTAGCTTACTCAAAACCCACTTAAGTTTTTGCTTCAATCTTCTAAGTACGAGGTGCTCTCCATGCAACCTTCTTCATTCATTGCATGATTGACCTACAATAAATAGAGAAGATTGAAGTGAAAATTGTTCATGCAAATTGTTCATTCATTGCTGAAGTTTTGTTGAAAACTTGAAAGGTTGAAGAAGTGTTATGCAAGCTTCTGCAGTGAGCTTCTTCTCCAAATTTTCTCAATTCAAGCTTAATTTGAGTCCCACAACTCAATCTAAAGCTCCAAGAGAATAGTAGGGAAGATCTTGAGGTGGTTCACAATAAGAATTGGAGAAGACTTGCAGCTGAATTCGAGATTCAAGAGGTTTTACAAAGGTATTGACTTGAAACCCTCTTATTATTGTATGAACATGCTTTATTTACCGTCAAAATTAATGAATTAGAATGCTTATTGATCCTCGCTTCCACTGCATGCTGATATACTCCTTCAGTGCCTGCATGATGAACATGAATAAATACTCTGAATTTCAGAGTGAAATTTCATTCATGCAAGTTGAAATTCAGAATTTCTTACCCTCTCTCAAAACCCTATCCTTGCCTTTACCAAATTGAATTCAATCAAGTGCTTCCACCACACAATCCAAGTTAGAGGATAGTATAGAAGATCCTCTTGGTGATCTACTGTTGATTTGGTGGCCAAATTCATGGAGAGCAGCTGAATTTGAAGAGTTTCATCAAAGGTATTGTATTCTTGAAACACTCTTCCTTGAAATTTGTTTTCATGCATGCTTTATAACTCAAATTAAGTATAATTAGAGTACTTATTGATTTTGCATTTCACATGTTTACTCTATCAGATAAGATATCTGGTCTTATACATCTACTACAAACCATTTAGGTTATAACTTAAACATGATCCACTTGTATATCTCTACATACATGTTTAAGCTACAGAAGATAACCTTTGATGTTAGTTTATTGGTTTGTGGGTTTAATGCTATTAAATGTGAAATACAACATCTCATATTTTATTAAATAAATAAAATATTTGTACAATATAATTACAAACTATAGAACCCTACAAAATTTAGGGTATCAACCCTAACATCAAATATATCATTATTCTGGTATGCAAAATTTGTTTCCACGTTTTTTTTTCTTTTTATTCAAGGAGACTTGATAGAGATCAACTAAGTGTTTTGACATATGACAAGTACATGACCAATGCTTAGTCATTCAACATCGGAAGCATTTATTTTCAACACTTTTTTAACTCTTTTATCATGTGGAATTTTTCCTTTGTGATCATCATTTTGTGTGGTTCTTTTGAAATCTGAATAATTAGAACAACCACCATGAAAGTAATAATTATTTTTTCCTCTGCCACGGTCAGGACCTCGATCGTGACCACGACCTCAACCACGATTATTAACATCATAACACTCACTTCAGGGAATAATTTTGTTTCATTGGTTGAGATTCATGATTTTTCATCAATAACTCGTTATTTTGTTTGATCACTAAAAGACATGAAATTAGTTCACAATACTATTTAAAACCTTTCTCTCGATGTTACTACTGCATGACATATCCGAAATGTAGAAAAATGTCTTATCTAACATTGATTTAAAATTTTGGAGCCTCAAGTGCATCCATGTACGACGAGCTGTAGGAAGAAAAATTATTTTCTGATGATCACATTTTCATGGCATTTGATCCAGGTGTATTTTGGCATCAAACACTAATGACAAATAATTATTACCATTAATATCAAATTTTAAAAATTCTAATTTTATAATACTTTCATAGTAACACTATCACAAAATATTATATTTATATTAGAAATTTAATATATATAAAATATGTAAAACAACATTTCATTTATTAATTATAACGAAGTAAGAAAAATCGACACACCTTTATGACCTACCTTTAGCGAGGAAAATAATAGGAGCTCGTGCTGATAATGTGTTGTGAATTTGAAGAATACAACAGGAACACATATACCGATAAAATATAATATTAAAATAAATATACTAGAATATAATAATAAAATAAATAGATATTAAAATAAATTACACATAATATATAAATTAACAAAATAAAAAATAAAAAATTTCTCTAAATTCTCCATTTTCTCCAATTTTCATGGACTTTACCCAATGTGTATGTCTTTCAAAATCCACTAAATGACACTATGTATAGGCAATTTGGCAAGTAGGAAATGGATTACATGAACACTAAGAATCAATATTTATAAGACACATGCCTATATATATGGAGGGTAGAGGGAGTGACATTTGGCTTTTCGACACTAAGAATTGGTATCTATTTTACACATAATTTGTGATATTTATATCTTTTTTAGGTTAAAAAATGCATTTAAACCTTGAAGTTTCACGTGAAATAGGAACTTTTCGACAAGATTTTCGGAAAAGTTCAATTCATAGAATTTGAACTTTGTATTTGTATTACTTGCTGTATAGTGAGTACAATATCCAATACATATTTTTTTGATGTTTTCTCTCGAAAAGTAAATTTTAATCCTTAAGCAATCTTCTTAGATGATTAACCTTTGGGCTTAATAATCTTCTTGGAGGATCGAAATTTGGGTTTAATGATCTCCTTGGAAGATTAGCCTTTGGGCTTGATGATCTTCTTGGACTGGCCTTTGACTTATTAATCAATTGGGATTGACCTTTGATTTGTTGATCAGCTTGGATTTTTCTTTGGCTTCTTGATCAGTTTGGATCAGCCTTCGGCTTATTGATCGGCTTGTGAGCTTTTTCTTGAGTTTGAGGAGATTGAATCCTCAATTTATAGGTTGTGAAGATATGGTCAATTTGTTGAAGTGTTCAAATCTTTGAAGCTTCTAATAGTTTCAATTTCAAGTTTTTTAGAACTTGAGAAACTTCAGTCTTCAACACTTGAGAGTTTGAGAGTTTAGGTTCTCAAGACTTGGGAGCTTCAATATTTGAATAAAGCTTCAATCTTCAGATCTTTAATATGTCTTCTAATCTTCAAGCTTCATGGGAATTGTGTTCTTCCGATCTTTAAAGCTCCAGCCTTTGGATCTTCATAGCTTTGGAATTTCAATCTTTAGAGCTTTAACCTTTAGGTCTTTCCATCTTTTTCAAATAAAGTGGTAAGACCTCTATTTATAGACGATTTCCATGGGCCATATATGAACTTAGGCCCAATTGCTTTTGGACCCAAATATTGGGCTTGAGCCTTGTCTTTAATTTGATCCAAATTTTTACCTTGGGCTTTGAATTGGGTTGCGCTCGGGCAACTTGAATTATTCAATAAAATCCAATTTATAATTTCCATAACGGCCCTAGGCGTTCATTGTGATAAAATGGCAACTTATGATTAACCGGAATTTTTTATTCAACAACAATAATTTAGTATTTATATACTTAAAAAATTATAACAATTTATGGTGAAAATACCTCGTAAAAATTAAGTGTTGATTTTTATTATATAATAATTTTAGGTCTAGTTTGATAACTATTTGGGTTTTAAATTTTGAAAATTAAGACTATAAATACTCACTCCACTTCTAAACTTCTTGATTTGCATTGATATACTTTTCACCAATATTTTTAAAAATCAAACCAAAATTTGAAAATAAAAAAGAATATTACTAACATATGATATGAAAATAGATAATCTCTCCTCTTATAAGTCTTTATCCATGACCTCTTAGGATGGTAAAAAAAAATGTGATAATTAATAATTATGCCGTTGGAGTATAGTTTTGATCGATTCTTTACTATTTTTTAAAAGAATGCTAACGTGACGACAATAAATGAAAAGATATACATACTTTTTGTGTACCCAAAATTAAGGTTACAAAGGCCAGCTGCAAGTTAAGGCTACTAGCTTAAACCTTTGGGAATTGAAACAATTGATTGAGGCGAAAAAATTCAAGTTAAATTCCTTTTTTTTTTCTCGGTCTCATTTATTGCAACATAACAAAAGGCTTAGTTAAGATCCAACCCAAATGAGTTTACACTAAACATCTTTTCAACAAGAATCTCATCATGTCTTTGGCTTTTCAGATGTTTTGTTAAAAATTGCCGACATTGTTTCATCATTAATCTTTTATTTTTTTTTAATCCGCGAGCTCTGTCCCAAACGGGATGAGGAATCCCTTATTAGACGGGAAATAAGGAAGGAGTGGAAAAGATTTATTCTCGTTGACTAAACGTGGACGGGGACGGGTATTACATTCCCTAGCCTCGACCCCGATCCCGACCCCGTCCTGATTCCCCGTCCCACCCGACAAATATGTATACTCAACTAACTAACATATATGACATATATATATATAATAACACATATTCATCATATATATATATATATATTTGTCAAGAGAGCTAAGACTTTTCTTCTTTTACGCAATGATTGTAGGTCTTAATTATTTGCACAAATTACCTTCTTCACCTTGCTGAGGTTTAAAAAGCATCTTTGTCCAAAAATCATAATATATATACATACACCTATGCAATGATTGTGGTGTTCATGGTATATGGACCTTTCTTTGTAGGTCAAATATACTAAATGGGGTTCCTAATATTAAATAATAATCACAATAATAATAAAAAAAAAAAAAACAATTCTATTCTTTCAAAATTCTCAAACTTTATTTTTAATACAATATTCAAAATTCTCAATTAGAGTTCTCTCTAGAAAACATTTTGTTAAAATTTGATTAAGAAAACTTGTCCCATTAAATTATTGTTATAATAACATATTTAGGGCATACTTTGGGAAAAAAAATAGATTTTGTTGATGTAAGATTTAGATTTCTTAGGATGGATGAGATTATAATCTCATGTCTCAAAGTAGTATAGTAAAACCTATGTTTGATTACCATATGGTTTTTTATTTTTAGTTTTTTAAAATTAAGTCTATAGACCTTTCTTCTAGTTCTAAATTTCTTACTTTGTTATCTATTTTTTATCAATGTTTAAAAAATCAAGTCATTTCTTGAAAACTAAAAAAAGTAGTTGTTAAAACTTTTTTTTTTAATTTGATTAAAAATTCAACTATTTTATTTAGGAAAGATGCAAACCATTGTAAGAAATTAAGAACACATATGCTTAATTTTTCAAAAAAAAAAAAATCCAATAATTACCAAACATGGCCTTAATGATCCATTAAATTATTTTGTTAAGAAAAATAATTTTACTTTTAACGAAGAACTTAATTGAGAAAATAAAAAGTATTACAAAAATTGAGAACTAAAAGATTAACGACCAAATTCAGAGTTACTAAAAAAAAAAAAAAAAAAAAAAAGGACTAGAGAGTAATTTTTGTACATGCAAGTGCCTTGTCCTAAATCTTATATTTGACCTTATACTATTTCAAACAACAATTTTGGTGGCAGAATTATTTTGAACGATAGAAACATTCCACCGTTACCAATATATAAGTTTAAAAGATGTTAATTATGTTTCTTCTTCTCAAAAGATTTTAATTGAATGTTCAACATAAATGGATCTTTTTAAAATCCATCACTGGACTATTCCCACTCCAATTGTTTCCAAAATTTGTGATACGAAAAAACTGTCATAGAAGAATCTAAAATTTTTTGTTTTCTCAAAACAGATTTTCTTATATTGTTATTTACGGTCATATAAAATAATAATAATAAATAAAAATAAATAAATTCCTTCGCATCTTAAACCATTGTTGACTGAAACTACTGTATACATACACACTAATTCAACTTTGGTGTGGAACTACTTGAATATTGTGCTATCTCATCACTTTGTTTTGATAGCTTTAGCTTAACACGTATTTTCACTATAAGGATATGAATGTAGGCTTTTTCTGATTCGAATAGAGATGTTAGCTTTATCGTAATTAACATGTTTTCACTATAAAAATGTAGATCTGTTTTGATGCGAATAAAGATACCATTAGAAGATTTTAATTGGTGTCGGAAGAGGTAATCTCTCTTGATGACTTAATTGTTGTTGAAATATAAGTTGGCTGATCTTCCAACGCTATAACAAGTGTTAGAAAAAAAATCTTATCGAGAGAGGCCATTACTCTTGTAGTTATTTTCTTGAACAGTTGTGTTACTGCAATGCGATTGGCTGATATTATCATAAGACTGCAATGTAGTTGGCTGATTTTATTACAGACAAAACTTGAGCAACATATTAGAGACATTGTCATAAATATTGTTACATATCTGGAAGTATATTCTACAGAATATATTTTCTATATCTATCTGCGTGATTTGCAGATTTTTGTATATGTCTTCCTTATCTTTCTGCGGAGAATATTTATTCACTCAAGAAATATATTCCCATAGCTAGCGTTATTTATATTGCACTCTTATTCATTTTTAAGGTTAGTCACCTAATTAGAAAAATGTGTATTAAGAGTTTTGAGCTTAGGGTTTGTCTAAGTCTTAACCTCCATGTATTGTTATTAAAAATCCTTGTATTTGTCGTTGAGACTTTTGTGGTTCGGCAGCCATTGTAGAACTCAGAAAGAGTTTGATTTGATATTGTATTTACGGGGAGCCTAAGTACGTTGAGGATGATGAAAACTCATATTTAGAGGGATCCTAAATATGATGAATGCATGTGAAAGGATCTCACTCTTAAGAAAGCATTATTGTGGGAGTGAGGGGAGCCTAAGTTGAAACTGAAGAGGAACCTATACGTTAGTCACTAAAGAGGGAGTATATCATATAAGTACTTTCATTGTAATTGTTAAACTCGTTATAGAGAAGTTTCGTTCCACCGGGCACACTGCCCCTCAGACATAGATGTTTTTACATCGAAATGGATGACCAATCTCTGTGTCATTATTTTTCTATTTGCTTTCATATTTCCCAATTGTCATACATATTGTTTATGACATTGTGCTTCACATCGTATTCTATGTTAGATCCACCCTATTTTTTCAACTGGTATCAGAGCGAGTTGACTGTTAGTTCATTGAGTATTCAATGGAGTCGATCAAGGAAGGTGGATCAACCACTCATCCTCCTATTTTAGATGGAACCAATTACTCATACTGGAAAGCTTGAATGATTACTTTTCTCAAATCTATTGATAGAAAGTCATGGAAGGCTTTTGTGACTAGATGGTCTCCTCCTCAAGTTGCTGATAAGAATGGAGTTGTCAGTAAAAAACCTGAAAGAGATTGGACAGAGGCTGAAGATGAAGAACCATTAGGAAATTCTCATGCCCAGAATGCAATCTTTATAAGAGTGGATAAGAATGTATTCAGACTGATCAATATTTGTGTTTCAGCAAATGAGGCTTGGATATATACTTGATGTTGCTCATGAAGAAACATCTAAGGTAAAGATGTCAAGGCTGTAGCTCTTGACTACCAAATTTGAATCTCTAAAGATGCTCGATGATAGAATTATCACTACAAGAAATTTGGACTTTAATGTCGGTTCGAAAAAGTGAAACCATATGTATAATGTCGGTTTTTTTTAAAAAAAAGAAAAAATAGATCTTTGATGTCGGTTTTAAACCGACATTGTAGCCATTAAAGGTCTAAATTTATTTTTTCTTACTTTATTAAAAAATATATCTTTCATTTTAACCAAACCTTCTCTCTCCTTTCACCCTCTCTTACCAAACCCTCTCCTCCTTGACCGTTCGAATCCCCAAAGTTTTCATTGTTCCGATCGTTGTCGTCACGGGCGTTATTAGGGTCTCTGTCGTCGTTAGTGGTTGGTCTCTGTCATCCGATCATTGTTGTGGGCATTGTTCGATCGTTTCTGTGGGCATTGTCGTGGGTCTTTGTCGTCTTCAACAACATTGTCCAGTCGTTGTCGTGGTCTCTATCACCGACATTGGTTGGATCTGTAGATTTAGGTCACCGGCATTGGTGGATTGTCATCGGTGTAGTGGAGTTCGCCGTTCATTACAAAAGAAGTACGACAATTGTTGGATCTGTAGATTTGGATCTGTAGATTTGGTTGGATCTATAGATTTGGATTGTTAAGAAGTAAAACATATCGTCACTGGCGTCGATATTGGTTGGATCTGTAGATTTAGAGTACGCCGACATTCGATCTACTCGTGGGTCTTCTGATCCGATTTTTCTTCTGTTGTAACTTGGCTTTTCGTTAGGTTGCTATCATTCATTTTAAGAATTACATTGCTAAGAACTAGTCTCCCGTTAACCTAGGTAATAGATATGTTTGTTGCATTATTATTGGAATCATTGGCTAGTTTTGGTGGCTTAATTGTTCTTGTTGAAATGATGTAGATGAACAACAGAAGATTTCTGAAAGTGATAAAGATGCAGTCCGGAAGAAAATTCTTCCATTCTTGTCACAGGTTCCATCTTTGTTGAGGTAAGTGTATGTTGTCTATTTATGTATGATGTAAAATAACAGTTAAAGACTGCATTTTTTAATATTTTGGGTATAATAGAAGTTTGGGAAACTCATTGTTCTATGAACAATCTTTTTAAATTTGGCAACTTCCAAAAATAATTGACTATGACATGTGTGGATCTGAATTCTTTCTGTTGCTTCAACATCGTGCATATGCAGGGTACAACTTGGGGAGTGATTAAAGTCTATCATTCATGTTGATTATCCGGAGCAATGGTCATGTCTTCTTGATTGAGTGAAAGAAAATTTACAAGCTCCAAACGTTTATGGGGCTTTATTTGTGTTGCGAATTATCACTAAAAAATATGAGTGAGTATATTATGTTTTTTAGTTGTGGGCTTTTCCGATCCGGTCGTCTACTTGTCTGATCTACTCATGGGTCTTTTGATCCGGTTTTTCTTCTGTGTAGTTTGAATTTTCTTTAGTTATGAAGCAGTAGCAATGTGAATAAGTTGAAATTTAAACAGTCAATAGGTTCATTAAAGATAGAGAAATCTATCTTTCCATGTTCCTATGCTCTGTTGCTATCTTTAAAGTCATTCTTCTTTCTTTCAGGATAATTTCTCTTAAAATCGCCTTCTTTGTGACAGTGATAGCACTTAATCATCGGTTTTTGCCTATGAAATCTCTGCCCCTTTATAAACTTTTCTTTTTGAAATGATTGTTCTTCCCCTTTGAAAATAAGGTCTCACCATTTCTAGAACTTTTAGATTCTTCCTTGAATTCCAGCTACTTACATCTGATGGCTGCATTTACTGCATCAGTGGAGATATTATCTCTTCCATACTTAAGTGCCATTTTTACATCTTTATAAGTATTTGGTAATTAATTAAGAAGAATGGTTGCTTCACTTTCTTTGCCTAGTTTCTCCTCTGTTTGATTTATTTCTGAAGGTCTTTAATGTCGGTTGCAACCGACATTGAAGGTTGTGTTATTGAAGCCCTTTAATGTCGGTTTAAAACCGACATTAAAGACAACTGACATTAAAGGGCTTTAATAACACTATCTTTAATGTCGGTTTAACCCGAATTTCTTCTAGTGTATTGTAGAATTTAATGTGCCTCTTCTAGACATTATCGATGAATCTTTTGTCCTTGGAGAGAAAATTTCAGAGGAAAAGCTTGTTTGGCAAGTTTTGCGCTCCTTACCTAAAAGATTTGATATGAAGGTCCTAACTATTGAAGAGACACATAATATTGCCAATATCAAAATTGATGAACTGTTTGGATCCCTTTGAACATTTAAAATATCCCTTGAAGGTCTAAGAAGAAGTCCAAGGGAATTGCACTACAATTCTTAGTGATCAATGAAAGTTCTAAGAGTAAGAACATAGAAACTGATGAAAATCTAGCTGAATCAATTTCCCTTATGGAAAAGCAGTTTGGCAAAGCTCTTAAACGATGGGACAGACATTCAGTATCCTGTAGAAACTATGTGTCCTCTCATGTCAAGGACATTAGTAACATCAGCAGTAACCTTGATCCAAAGCTCTTGAAAGTTCCTACAAGGAAGATAGAAAGTGACAAAGGAACCAACAGTAGCCAAGGTATCTGTGAAACCCAGATTTCTATTTTCCTTACTTAAGCAAGTGATAAAAGGAATTAACTAAGTGAAAGTTAAATCCTAAGTTAAGGGGAAGGAAATTTCTAAGCGTTTAGTAGATTTTCCTTGAATAATTTAAGTTGAGCTTTAATTGGTAAAATTGTAATAAAATTTGTATAATAAATAAGTTGTTGAAAACAGTTAGTGTGATTGGTGAAAGAAGGAATGGAGATTTGAAAGGAGAAAATAATATTGGAAAAGTTGGGGAAAAATATTAAGTGGGAATAAATATAGAAATTAAGTACATGGAATTAATGTGGAATAATATGAAGATTGAGTTTGGAAAATTCGGGGAAGAATACGACTAAGTATGAAAAATTAGGTGAAGTACGGAGTAAGGAATTAAGGAAAAATATAGAAAATATTATTTTAAAATTATCCTGGAAGATTCGTGTAAAAATATCATTAAGTGATGAGTAAACGGGTAAAAAAAATATATGGGGAACATTTGTCACAGTAGCTAAGGATTGGAGAGAAAAGTTGGAGAGAAAGATGGAGAGAGCGAGATCATTGAGATCGAGACCAGCGAGATTGGAGAGGAAATGGGAGAGAGCGAAATTGGATAGAAGATGGGAGAAAGCGAGACCAGCGAGAAAGCTGAAGAGAGCGAGACCAGCGAGAAAGCTGGAGAGAGCGAGACCAACGAGAAAACTGGAGAGAGCGAGAGTGGAGAGAAACGTTGGAGAGAAAGCTGAAGAGAGCGAGATTGGAGAGAGCTGACCAGCGAGATTGCTGGAGAGAACGAGAGTGAAGAGAGCGAGACCAGCGAGAAAGTGGGAGAGAGCGACACTGCCGAGAGTGGAGTAAGCGACACTGCAGAGAGCGGAAAGAGCGAGAGCGCCTATGCGTTAACCTTGCTTTGTCTGATTTGAACGTCACGCCCACGCCTCGCCTATGTATTGAATGGCCGAGCAAGCTTCTGGGCGATGTATTTGGATGCGTTGGGGTGGATTATGCATGTAAAAACCCTAATTTGAATACAAACAAAGCTTGAAGACGTAAGGGCAAACGTCAATTAAAATCTAGGTATCCGATTAAGAGAAATTCTTAAACCCTAAGAAATTGTGTTGGATGCGTTTGGGAAGAACACATTGAATCAAAGTGAAGTCAGCTTACGTTGATAAAGGGAGGATTAAACATTTGGCCATGCAGCCAAGTAGATGCTGTCAATCTGACAAGCAATTTGAACGCCTATAAATAGGGAGTTGGGATTTCATTTTCAAATCGCACAAAAATCATAAATTTCGTAGAGAAAGTAGAGGGCAGTGAGGGTTCAGAAGAATGTGTAAAATTTGGACGAGGAGATCTTCCAATATACTCGTGCATTTGAAGTGATTTTAAAGCCATCTGAAAGCTCTGAAAGTCTAGTTTTCAGAGTAGGGCTGCCGGAGGAAAAGCTCAAAGGAACTGGGCTGGAGGTTGAGAAGAAGGCAGAAGGGTCAGACTGTCGGATCAGTCAAGGCCAGTCTTGAAGATTTTGAGATTCGAGCCAAACAATGAAGAATTATGAGCTGAAATTTTAGGGTAAGATTTCCAAGACATTTTAGAATACGTTTGTAGAAGGAAGTATTTTCAAATAAAGTTCAAAACTATGAGTAATCTAAGTTGAAAATTGAATCTGGATTCTAGGGGTGAAAAAGGGACCCGAGGAGCTACTAGAGTGAAAAGTTCCTAAGAGTTCGAGGTGAGTGGCTAAAATGATTTCGAACTAAAACATTTTAAAACTATTTTGATTACAAACGTTTTACAGAAAGCATATTTTCAAAAATAATTCTCATGCCTACTAGTTTTATAAAGTGGTTTCCAAGCAAGTTTGAATTGTGATTTGAACGCATGCATATTGTTGAAAAACTATTTACATATGTTGATTTTATCCACCATGCGTTATCATCTTTAAAGCCATGTTGTATATGTGTTATACTATACATGCTTTAAAGAGAAAAGTTGTTTATAAATAGTTTTGGTAAAATGCGATGCCGAAGTACAAGGAGAAGACATCCACCCAACTAGATACTGAAGTACACGGAGAAGGTATCTATTGGTACTGAAGTACGTTTGAGAAGGTACCAAGCCAACGGGATACTGAAGTACGTTGGAGAAGGTATCCTAGTAGCTCGATACTGAAGTAAAGGAGAAGGTATCTGAGCAGTAGTACCTAATGTGGCCACAGGTGAATAAAGTCAGAGATTGAGCAAAAGGATTCTCTCTAGACTAGTAGGTGGTGTTGGGTTTATTTTACCAGTTATACGGTACTTTGATTTGAGAAATGATTTTACTGTTTTATGTTTAAAACAGTTTTATATACATTACGCTTGGAAAATATTTATGCTGCAAAAGTTTATATTTCAGATAAAACTATTTTCTGAAATTATGCATGAGAATTTACTATGTTTTCTCAGTCACTCACTGGGCGTAAGCTCACCCCGTTTTCAAATGTTTTTATTTTCCCCCCCCACAGGTAGCGGTCAAATCCTCTGAAGACAACTCAGTATCTGCTCTGCCACTAAAGGACCAAAAGACTTGTAACCGTTTGCTAGGTGGTTACTGTTAATATTGTACACATGTTACTATTGTTCATAGAGGGACTAGGGTTTGTGGGTTTTGGGACTTGTAAATCTAATGTTGTAAATACTCTAAACATATTAAGTTTCTAAGTTAATAAATTGTGGGCCTAAAGACGTCCCGTTGCATATGAATTATAATTGGTATCAGAGTTATTCCGCAAGAGTTATTAGGCAGTAAGTGTCAGCCCAAGGGTTGGTAACTGCTACAGTCACGCCTTTCTCTAGGCTAAGAAGGTGGTCTGGGGTGGGGTGTGACAGTATCAAAGGAAAAAATTTTAGATGTAGAGAATGTGAGGAGTTCAGGCACTTTCAATATGAATGTCCAAACTTTCTGAGAAGACAAAATAAAGAATATTTTGCTACCCTATCATATGATGAAAATGAGTCGAGCAGTGACTCTGGTGAGGAAGTTCGAGCTCTTATAAGAAGCCTTTCTCTTGAATGATTTAATGTGATTGATCATTCTAGTGGATATATTTCTATGGCAGGAAGGGAAACATAACAAAATGCAATTACTTATGAAAACTTATCTTTTGAAGAAGTCTATCAACTATGGATAGAGAACTCTAAACTCTTGAAAATTCAAAGGGAGATAATAGAAAAATTAATTGAAGATAATCATCGTCTGTTAAGCACCATTTCTGAGTTGAAGAAAGAGTTGAAGGTGTTAAAAGTTGAACTTGAATCGATGTCAAAGTCCAATCGCATGATGAACTCAAGCACTAATGATCTTAACATGATTATGTCTTTTGACAAGTAGGTTTCTGATAAGTGTGGCATTGAGTTTAAGCAGCAGGGTAAGCGATTCTATAAACACTACAGGAAATTCTACTTTTTATTACTTTTGATGCGGAAATAAAAAAGCGGAAAATTTTCGAAAAAAGGTGGAAAAACCCCATCCATCTCTTTTCAATCTCACGGTTCTCCTCTTCTCTTCTTCTCTCTAAGCCCAAGATTTACAAATCTCTAGTGTGGACGGTGATGAAGAAGGAGAAGAATCCATTTTTCATTCCCTGTCCCTTCCAGAACAACGCCACTCTTCTCTTCCAAACAACAACAACCCATTTACCCTAATTCTTCTCTTAAAAACCCTAATCACCAAAATAATGTTGTCACCGTAGGAATGCACATTGGCCTTCCTCCCCTCGCTGTTCACCTGATTGATGCCCACCACTGGATCTCTACGCCCGCTTAAATCCTGGTTGATCCCACTGAATTCTCCTACTTCATCTGCATATACAACACGAGCAGGTTCTTTTTTCTTACCTATTTTAACTTAATCACAAACTTACACCTATTTTTTAATTCTCAGTTTCATTTGCAAATTGACAGATATTTTGGGTCTTTTTTCATACCATTTAAAAGAAAATAAATCATATTGCTAAAAAGTCTTGTTTCAAGTTAATTTTCAAGTTTAAATCATATTACTAAAAAGTTTTGTTTCAAGTTCCACCATTATCTCCCTTTGAATTTAAAAGACAATGAGATGGCTTTATATTTAGTCCTATGCTTAGAAGCAAGTATACTCATATTTCTTTTTATGTTGGAAGAAATGTTCTTGTCATGGATTTCTGTCAATTTCTTTTTGCGATGGAAACATGATGAAGAGGATTTAGAAAATTGAAACTAGATGCCCTTAGTTAGTTCCTGTTAGGTAAATATTCTGTTCATTCTATTTGTTTCATTTTCCATTTTTTATCTCATTGACTTCTTATTTTTCTCTCATTTTCATCCATTTTATATCTTGTCGTCTATTTTTTATCTCATTTTCAAGATCTCTATGTTGATTGTTGAGTTTTTCTCCGTTCTTTCTTTGTTTCTTCTTCTCAATCACATATTGACCATCTTTCTATTTGTTCATGTCGAAATTCCAACATTTTTTTTTTGTTTCCAAAAAGTTGAGTTTTCAACACATTTGTTTTACCATGTGATTTGGAGCTAAGCAGTTGGATTTTGATTGTTGTTGATAGTTTTCACAAGGCTATTTCACAAGGCTATTCTAGATATCTAGTCTTGTAATCTTTAGGTATAAATTCCCCTCAGTACAATATAATGTTGGAATTGGTGTCCTAAATCTCTCTTATATTCTCGTATTTTGTAAACTCTATATAAGTAAATTGTTATTAATAAAATAATTGTTATTTTATGAGCATACACTCAATTCAATAAATTAAGATCCTAGGTTATTTTATGTAATTTAAACATGTATGTAGAGAAATATGGGTAGATCATGTTTAAATGATAACCTAAATAGTTTGTAGTAAATGGATAAGGCTAGGTACCTTATTCTAGTGACACTACGAATACGGTTCGTTTTGTAGATGTTACAAGTGTTATAAAGTACTACAATTGATTTGATCCTAATCATTCATGTAGAGACATGTGAGCGGGGGTATCCTATATAAAGAGTTTGTATAAGATCAAACCACGAAATGATTAGTCTCATTATATAACACCGTTAATAATAGAGACTTACATTTCACCAGGATGACCATGGGTGACATGACCTGAATCTTGAGTGAGTTGTGAACTCTTGCCTATGACGACGGTTCTTTGATTTTCATAGGTGAGAGTGGCTAAATTGCCGACTCAAAATGCCTACTATTTTAAGGATTTGTCTGATTGGGGAGCTGGGAACACAGCTACACAAGACGGAATTCACTCCATCCCTGATGTTGGGATCAGTAGATAAATTGCTCCTTTAAGGGATGATTCTGGGGCTTGAACAATGTGACCACACCCTCTCTTTGCCCGAGAAGGAATTGGACATAGTTGGACTATAACTTATTGTTTATTAGAAGGATCAGTGATACTTATGGAGTTAGATGTAACTACAAGGACAAACTGGTAATTTTGGCCCAGTTGTACTACATGCACTTTATGAAGGGTCATCGCACTATTGACTGGTTATATCCAATGGATACAAAAATATATCTGTAGTGCGTAGAGTGCAACTATAGGTCTTTAGTGGAGTGACCGACAGTTAATGGATGCTGGGTAATTTAATTAAAGATTTTATTTAGTTATCCAAGTACCATTGAAATTTCAATTTATAGGTCCATAAGGTTCCCCTGTAGCTCAACAGGGATTATTGAGAATTAACATTGGATTAATTTGAATTGTTTAAATTAATTGAGAAAATTAATTATATATGATATAATTATTAAAATAATTTTCTATATGATATAATTAATATAATGTATTTGATACGTTATAATATAAAGTTTATTTAAAAGGAAATAAATATTTGAATATGATTCAATTATTAATTATATGGATGAAATTCATATAATTAAATTTAGTATAAATGTGACTTATATTAAATATCATACATTGTTGAGAGAACTTAAAACTACAGGTAATGTGTTAGATTTGATATAATATATAGTTATGTATATATATAATATGTTAGTTATTATATGTGATATATATTTATATATGTATACATATTTAATTTAATAATATAATTTTTTAATTAAATTAAATTGAGAGAGTAATGAAAATAACTCCATCCCTATTTTTTCTCTCTAACAATCATGAAACGTGAGCAGTTGAGTTTTTAACTCCTTCGTCTTCTTCACAATAGAAAGAGTTTCTCTGTGAATTCTTTAATTTTTCACTCCTCAGCTCACAGAAGAAAAAGATTTCTTCTACTTCCTCTAAAAAATCCTCCATTTTCCAAAATTCAAAGCCCACAACTCATCTAAAAATATAGAGAATGTTAAGTCTCTGATTATTGATCAAGTTGAATTTCATGCTTCTGTTGATACTGAGTGATTCTCAAGAAATTGTTGATCTAGTTGTTTATTAGGTTTTTGATAATATTTCTACTGGTATCAATTATGTATCTGAGGTGAACAATGTTATTATTGTTGTTTCAACTAGTCAGTTGGATGATTCTTATGTAAATGTCTTAAAGGATGATATTACTTCTCTACTGGTGTATCTACTAGTGTTGCTATTGAAAATTGGTCTTCTATTTTTGGGGTGGCTGAGAATTTGATTGTTGATAGTGGTCTGGTTGACAAAATGGTTGTGAGTACTTATAGTTCAGATGCTAGTTAAAATGTTGTCGTTGAAAATCTTGATAGGCTTATCTCAAACATTGGTATGCATGATGTTACTGTTGGGGTTGATGCCTTAAATCTCGTAGGGTCCTGTAGTTTGTAAACACATGTATGAACAAACATTTGTGATGTAATAATATGAGATATTTTATTCACTACCGTCTATGAAATATGAGATATTTTAGTTGCATTAACCACAAACTAATAAATTAAGATCCCTGATTATTGTAACTTAAGCATGTATATGGAGACATACAAATGGATCGTGTCTTAAGTGATAACCTAAATGGTCTGTAGTATATGAATAAAGGAGGAAAACCTTATTCTGGTGACACTATGGATATGACCTGCATTGTAGATGTTATAAATGTTGTAAAGTGCTACAAATGATCTGATCCTGGTCATTCATGTGAAGGCATGCGAGTGAGGGTATCCTATATAAAAGAGTTTGTATAAGACCAGACCACGAAATGTTTAGTCTCATTATATAACGCCATTCATGACAGAGACTTTCATTTCACTAGGATGATCATAGGTAACATGACTTTAATCGTGAGTGTGTTGGGAACTCCTGCCTATGAGGGCAGTCCTTTGATTTGTATGGGTGCGAATGGCCAGATCGCCGACTCAAAACATACCACTTTGGGGATTCGTTTAATTGGGGAGCTGGAAACTCAGCTACACAAGACGAAATTCACTCCTTCCCCGAAAAAGGGGTAAGTAGATAAATTGCTCCCTTAAGGACTGATTCCAAGGCTTGAACAATGTGGCGCCACACCTTCTCATGGCTCAAGAAGTGTTCACTCATAGTGGGACTATGATGTATTGTTCATTAGAGGAATCAGTGGTACTTAAGGAGTTAGATGTAACTATATGCGCAATTTAGTAAATTGGCCTAGTTGTACTTACGAGCAATTTGTGAAGGGTCATCGTACTGTTGATTGGTTATACCCAATGAACACATAAATATATCTGTAGTGCGAAGAGTGTAGCTATCAGTCTTTAGTAGAATTCGCGACAGTTAACGAATGGTAGATATCGTGATTAAAGAGTTTAGTCAGTTATTCACGTCCCGTTGGAGCTTCAAGCTACAAGTCCATAAGGTCCCCTTGGTAACTCAATGGATTCATGTTGAGAATCAAGTTTTGGGTTAGTTTAAAGTATTCAAATTGACAAGAGGGAATTTGATTATATATGATTATATGATATAATCAAATTGATTCAATTATATGTTATATAATTGATTTGATATATTAGATACATTAATTAGAGGAATTAATATAAATATGATTTATATTAAATGTCACAAAGAAGAAAAAGAACTATGGTTTAAATATTACATATGTTATGATATTAAAACGATAGGTTTTAAATATAATATGATAAATTAGTTATTATATTTATTTATAATAAAGCAATTATAAGATAATTGTTTGATAGTTATTATTTTCTCCTTTAACCATTGCAAGTGGGAAGTTTTAATCAGCTTTAATAACTAAAGGATAAAAATGAAAATGGTTTTCATTTTTGAGAATCGGGATTCACATCTATCGGGTAAAAAGAAAAGCTATACAATAGCTACTGAGAAAGTGAACGATCAAGCATCAAGCATCGAGTGTTGTTGACGATAGCTCCTCGATATTCAACGATTGAGTACCCAGTCTACACAATAGACTTAGCGATTCTCCCATTTACTCAATCATATAATTCCTCCTTCCCTCTACCAAATCCACATAGAGCCCACACCTCCTGGATTCTCACACCAAGAATACCAAGGTAGCCACTTGGTAGTGTCGAGTTTGCTGTTCGAGGGTTGAGGATTGAGTCTTACTCGATTGTGTTCGAGGATTTGACAGTTCGTGAGTTTCACTGGTTGTTTGTTGCGTTCGTGCACTTCATCGAGTTTGCTTGGACGCTTGACGAGTGTGGATCGAGGGAATATTCGAAGAAGAGTTCTTCAAAGATATGTCACTTGATTCCCTTTCGTTTTAATTGAGAAGCATGTTGTAATTTACTCGATGATGCATAACTATTCTTGTTTGATTGTAAATGTGTTGTTCTTTCACCATGTGTTTGGAACGATCTTGCTTCTGCTCAACGGTTCTCTTGAAGAGTTCCTTCAGTTACAAATAAGTTTGTTGTTAATCAAGAAGAAACTAGGGTTCTTGAAAGTAGCGTTCCTGTTATTTTTGCGAATGTGGCTTGTGATTCTGTTGAGATTAAGCGTGCTTATATTATTTGTTCCTGTAAGACTGATGATGTTTTAGAAGATATTCTTGAAAATGTTGTTGCCTTAGTCTTAGTCTATGTTGATATTGAAATGTGAATAGTAATGCTAAGTTAAAGTTGTCTGAAAAGGATGGTGTTGGTTGTGACCCGGTCAGATATTTGCCTCATTTGTGTATTGTGGTTTCTAAGAATCTTGTTATTGAGAATGTTATTGCATCTGACTCTGGCTCAACTTGTGATATTTTTTAAGCTAGTTCTTCTAAGTTTGATATTATTGAAAAAAATCTTGAAGAAATTTTTGAAAGAGAAAATGTTACTGAAGTTGAGCACACGTCTAAGGACATTAAAGAAATTAGTTCTAGTGTTGTGGAGAGCACTAGGGATAATATTTATGATGATGATATTCCTTTGGTTGCCTTTAGTAAAGAGAAGATGATGAAAATTGAAGACGTTGATGACTTAAGTCTTAAGCATAGCTTTCATCCTTCTAAGAAGAATAATTATGTATCTGAAGATTTTATTTCTGAGGAAGATATTCTTTGCTATACTGATCCTATTATTCCTAATCGGGTTCTCTCTGATGTGAATATGCGTGAAGATATTTTAGAGTTGAATGCTTGTGCCAATAATGAATGAATTGTGGAAAAGATTAGTGTTGATTTTGTTATCAATAAAATTCTTTCGGATTTGGGCACTGAAAATTTAGGCTCTAAGGGGCTTAAGGAAGTTAGTATATCTAATATTCCTACTGTTGATCATGTTGATGTCGAAGATATTGTTGATTCTATTGTTCTCAGTGTTGGGCCTATCATTAAGGATACATCCTCTAATGATACGTTGTTATCTCAGCCTTCTTTTACCGACTGATTTTCTTCATGGCAAAAGGGGGAGAAGGGGTAGGTTGTGATCATGAGATCGGATATCATGATATGTTTATGTTTTGGTTTGTTTGGTATAGGTTATTATGGTTTTCATTCACAAATAATATTTACCTTATTTATTTTGTGAGATTTTTTTGTCTCTAGCTTTATTAATGGGCAGATTTTTTGTTTTGGTTTTTCTTTCCTTATTTGGTTGTAGATCTTCTAGGATGATTCTTTCCAATTTTGTTCTTATCTTGTTTGTGGTATTCCTTCCTTTTGTGTGCTAAATTTATTATTGCTTTTGGTTTTAGAATAAGCAACATATTGTTGTGCAAGTTGTTTTACAAAAGTGTATGTGAAAGAGACAGGCTCTCTAGAGGTGTTCGTAAGCGTTGTCGATCTCAGTGTTACTTATGTTGGTGTTAATCTGCTTCACGACATCTTGTGCTTGTCATCGTCCAGAGTATTCCTCCACTGGTTGATGGGGATACTTTTCCCACTAATGATATTATTATATTGGATGGAGCTCTCTCTATTTCTCCTTATGTTGGCTATTCTGTTAAGCAGGGCTAGTTGCTGAAGATTTTGAACATGTGTTGCATGATAGCATTCTGGTGGCTATATTGATAGCTTTTCTAATGAGTCAGTGGTTTTGTGCTTTCAAATTACTCTTACTTGTTGTCGGTTGGTTTCTTATCTCTATTGTCCTTTTTTTTTTTTTTTTTTTTTACTTTTGGTTATTTTTGTAAGCCAAACAAATGGGGGAAAAGAAGTTTGGTTTAACACCATTCTGATGGTTTGTGGTTATGAGGGATCTCATACAAAACTTTTAGAAGCATTATTGTGGAAGTGAGATGAGCTCTAACTTAGGGGGAGCTTAAGTTGAAATTGAAGAAGAAGCTATACGTGATTCACTGAAGAGGGTGTCCATCAGATAAGTATTTTCGTTGTAATTACTAAACTCTTTATAGTAAAGTTTTGTTCCACCAGACATATTGCCCCCAAACGTAGGTGTTTTTACACCGAATTGGGTGACCAATCTCTATGTTGTTATATTTCTGTTTGTTTTCACGTTACCCACTTGTCATGCATATTGTTTGTGACATCATACTTAACATTGTATTTTGTGTTAGATCCACCACGTTTTTTCAAGTTGTACAAAAGATAGGCTAATATTCTTGTAGTTGCTTTGATCAATAATTATACAAGTTAGAGGCTCAAATTTTCATACAACTACCTTTTTGTCTAAAATAACAGGCCTTATGATCGAGATGTGAACTAGCTAAATTGAATAGATATAAAGGTTTGGTTCAACTTCCTCATAACAGCAAAGCAAAAATTCTTTGGAAGAACTTTCTTGTCGCTATTCTATGGTCCTTATGGCTAGAACGTAACAAGCGAATATTTCAAAAATCTTGAAAATTCCTCGGGCGACTTATGGGAAGGCATTATCACTATGGCTTCTTATTCATGTAAAAATTCCTCCCTTTTTTTCGAACTGGGATGGTTAATTAGCTTTAAATTGGAAGACTTTCTTCTAGCTTTTCTTTTACACCCTTTTATCTCTAGTTATCTAACAAACTATCTATTTATATTTCTCTTTTTTTATTGAAATACATTATTATTGGACTGGAGATATGAATGAAAGTGTGAAGGATGTGTCAATCTAGTTGAGATATTCCAGTGCATTCCAACCTCCTTTAATACTTTCATTTAAAAAAAAAATAGATGTAAAGCAGAACAAAGTTCTCTCATCTCCTACTTTCTTGGAGGGGATTATTTTTAACTTATATAAATTAACATAATGTAACCTTAATTAGCTTTTGAAAGAAAAAAATGTAACCTACTTTGACGCATTTTAACTATTATTAAACTACAAACACAGACATTCTACTCCTTAAATCATGGTGTTTTGTTGCAGTATTACTCTTTCCCTAGCTGTTCCTTTCGATTATTTATAAAGTCAATCCAAATCCAAATCCAAATCGCTCCTCACACAGTCAAAATTGAATTTCAACAAATGCAAAACCCTCTTTTGCCCTTTGATTTATTTTTTCTGACGAAAGAAATCGTAATCATCTGAGTAACTTACTAGATAAAAACATTGTCGTAATAATCAATCCTTATCACCATTGTTGAACTAAAAAGTGGAAATGCAAGTGGATTATTTCATCTTCGAAATTACAGAATATTCCAGTTCTTGGCGATGATATTATGTCAGTAGAGAGAGAGAGAGAGAAGAAAAAAAAAAAAAGTCCACCGCTGGCACTTTTGCTGAACAAAAAAGATTTTTAATATTTAATTAATTTTATTTATTTACTGATGTTCCCATTTCAAAAGCTCTTATGATTGACCCATTTTTTACAAGCGTATGAAATCCAAACGATGTCGCATTAATTTTTTTTTTTTTAAAAAAAACAACACTAAAATTTTATATTTTTTTGTGTAGAAGAAGAGTGTATGAGATTAGATACGATCTCTGGATTCTTATTTTTATTTAGTGTATAAGAAAAATAGAGAATGGATTTGGTTTGGTGCAGCCTCATCGCTGAACCATTTCTGACTGTGAATCAAAATCTCACGACATGCATGCAGATTAATTCAAATGAACAACAATTGCATTTTAAAGAAAAAAAAAAAGGATTAAAAATTACCCCCACAGGACAAACAGCAAATAAATTGACACTCCCCACAAATTATAAATAATAATCATAATAACAATAATAACATTCTCGTTTTTATGCACACCCACCGCTTCATTAATTCTACCGACTAAATTTATAAAAATAGAACTAAAAAAACTAAAAAATCTTAACTTGTTGTCACGCAGTGCTGCCTCCACACATCCAAATGCTGGTGGTGGTGGCCACGGCGGTGCTCACGTCGGCGCTGGTGGTTCATCATCACAACACACCGCCTCAATTCCATCTTTTCTTCCTTCACTAAATCCTCCGCTTCTTCTACTTCCTCTTCTTCGTTTTTCTCGTCGTTTTCCTCTTCAATCGCATCATTGTTGTCGATGTTGTCTTTGCTGCGGCCATCATTTTGTCCTAGTTCTTCATCTTTAATGAGATGCAATCTCAACCGTCCATCTCCACGACACGCCCGAAGAATCTCGGTCCGTTCGATCCTAATCTCGGTCAGCTCCAATCTCCCATCTTTCCTCACCGGTCGGAGATAAAAATTCGGATGTCCATGTTGATTCAACGACGTCAATGGTGGCGGAAACTTCCTCTCTTCCACCACCTTCCTCCGCCGTATCCTCACCGTAGACCCACCGCCATCCTCCATCGTCGTCAATTCATCATTCACCAATCTCTCATCGGAGCTCTCAAATCCTAAGGTTTCGGTGCACGACATCAACCCGTCCACGCCACCGCCTACGTCTTCGATGAAACCGACCCCACGCGGGTCCTTTCTCGTGGCGGAGGACGGCGACGGAGAAAGAGGAGGTTTAATGAGTGAGGATGATTCAAGAATATTAGGAGATTTATTGAATTGCATAAGATTATGATCGGAATTAATTAATCCTAAGCCTAAGCCATGGTGTAATTCAAGGTGGGAATTGGAGTTATTGAAGGGTGGTGAAGATTTGGAAGAAAGGTTGTCGGTGAAGGACAAGAAAGAGTGGAGACTTTTTCTGTAAAAACTCATCATCATCGTCATCCTTTGTAATTTTTGTACGTAATTTGGGAAAATAAATGGAGAAAATTGAGAAGAAGAGGGTATATATATATTAGCAATATTAAAAAAAAAAAACCATCCAATTAAAATTTGCCATGTGGTAAACAATTTTCTTTTTATTCTTTTTATAATTTTGAAAAGATTAAATTGTATTAAAAGTTATGGGCTATGGTGAAGAGAGTGCCAACGGGGTGAAGAGGAATGAGCTACACAGATGAGGAAAGGGTGCCGGGTCCCACGAGAGATGCCCAAAAGACTTGGAATAATAATAATAATAATTAGTTAATAATGTGTAATGTAATATGGTTCGTTTTTTAATTGGAGTAGGTCAATTGGACAAAAGGACATCCAAGTAAATTTAGGAGTAATTGACATGCATTTCCTCTCTATTGAAATCAGCATTCAATCTTTCATATTGATGATTATTGTAATTCCAGAAAAAATGGATAAAGATAAATTTTGGTTATATCAATCTATTAGATATAAAGTTCAAAATTACATCAATAATATTATAATTCATGAATTTTGCATTTAATAAGAAATATTATATTATATAATCTCAAATTTAGATATTTATTAATAACGAAATTGAATATTTAAGAATCTATCACAATATAACACATATATTTTAATCTTATAGTTTAAAACATAAGCATAAAATAATAATGGAGAGTAGTGAGAACAATTTGATTTAATAGTTTATTCTATTTTAATCGAATCAACTAATAAAGTTCCTAAATTATACCATTAAAATTTTAAAGTTGAAAAACTAAAAAGAGAAAATTGGAAGTTTCTAAAAATTTAAAAGATAAGTGTACTCAACAAGTGATCATTCCAAATATACCCTTGAATTGATATGGTACCAAAACTTTAGGGATAATTCAGCTTTTTTCTTTATTTTCTATTTTACTCCTTATCTCTTGCATCTAAGTTCTCTTTCTATAAATAGTAATGTATAAGAAAAGAATTATCAGTATGATGTAGGTGGTTTATTGGGATGTGAGAGATGGGTCAATGGTGATAATCCAGAAGCCTTGGAGTGAGGGAGAGAGATGGATGAGAATATAAATGATTGAACTTGTTGATTTTGTCCGCCTATATACATTTATCACCATTACTCTTTTTTCTTTTTTAATTATAAAATTATTTAAAAGATCGATACAGTTCTAATTACACTTTTAAATTTTATAAAATTAAAATTGAACTCTTAAAATTATAATAATTATAGAATCGAATCTTTAGATGATAGGTAAATTAATTAAAGAATTTAATTTTATAAATATTATAAATTCGAATTAGAGTCTAATTTTAATATTTTTATAAATTTGAGGGTTGAATTTTCACGTTTATGTAATGTGTCCATTTGAAGAAAAATGGATTAAAACATTAGTTTTGACTAATGTTACGAAAATCAAGTTTAGCACACAAAATTTAATTTGATTATTACAAAGTTTAATTCTTTCGAGGGTTAAAAGAGCCTTAGAGATGATATTTTAGTGGGGGGAGAAAATGGAGATAGAATACATTTATTATATTTTCGACTTTGCAATATTTTTCCCCTAAAAAATTTTAAATGATCATTCTGGACTTTATTCCTCAATTCAAGAAATTGAGATTGAGGTCCAAATTTTTTATCAATTTTTACGTTTTATTTTTTTTATTTGTTATTTTTTGCAATTCTTCAAGTATCTCAGCCCCTTAATTCACTCAAGAAACAATATTATAATAATGTGCTTATTGATCCTAAAAAGAAAAGGCTTAGACTTTAATATAAATATATACTTTTTGTATACAAATCAGAGATTCAAATTACGAAATTATCTCTTGGACTTTAATATATAAAACGGATATATAATTTGGTTTAAATTTTTAGGTTGGTTCCTTTCATTTTAAGGCTTTGGTTCATTTTAGATTGCACTTGGGATTGATTTTGAGATAGGTAGAAGTGATTATAAAAGTTTTTTTTTTTTTTTTTTTTTTTTTTTTTTTTTTTTAATGTTTGGTAAAATAGATTATGAGTAAATTGGCTAAAATTACTTCTAAATCACAGGTTCATTTCACATCCTTTTTTAAAACCGGTTATTTAGCAGCTAAAAGAATATGCAATTTTTAATAAAAATTAAGTTCTAATTTTATCATTTAAAATTAAGTCTTATTTTATACATATATTTTAAACAATTATTTAATAATTATAAATTTTAAAAAAATAATATTAAGTCCATTTTAGTTATTACATCTGGAAAACGATAATTTAAGATTTATTACCAAATATTTATAACCAACTTGTTCAAGGATAAAACTGAAATTTATCATGCATTAATACACTTCATATTACAGTTAATTTTATAAAAAAAATACTATTGTCAACAATTATTTTAAAAGTTATGGCAATCCCAAACAAAGCCTTAGTCTCTCTACTTTTAAAATGTTCCCTTGAATCCATGTTCTTTTAAAATGTTTATTTTGATGTTTTCATTTTAAAAAAATAGCCATTTTATATCTCCATTTGCAAATATTTAACATAAATTTGATACACAAGGGACAACTTTTAAAACAGATTGATAACTACATTTTAAATATTTAAGTAAATTAAGTGTAATGTTGGGTTGTTTTCAAATATAATAAAATGAACCAAAATTTATATAAACAATGTGATCATTATCTATCAATGTTAGATACTGATAGACTACTATCATCTATCACTAGACACTGATAGACACTGATAGATGTCTATTAGTATCTATCATTGTTTATCACTAATAGACTGTGACATTTTGCTAAAAACAATTTAAGTAGTTCTGCCATTTAAAATTATTTCCCTTAAAAATTTGATAAGCAATTAGATAAACATGAAAATGAAGTCATGGGAATGATTATCAATTTCTAATAGTAGAAGAACCAATTGAAATTGCAAGGACCATAATACACTGGTAATGCTTAAAATGTACAATTATATTCCATTTAACTCCAAATTGTTCTTGCATTTTATGTATTTATTTAATTACTATAGGTTTCAAGCACTAAAAGAGTGTAAGAGGGCGTTAGTGACAGTGACCCAAAATGAAGCTTAATTACATCAACCAGAAAATAGAAGGCCAAAATGACTATTTTGCCCTGAAGTGAAGGAACTCTTTTTTAAGAGAACCATTGAGCGGAAACAAGATCGTTCTAAACTCATTATGAAAGAACAAAATATTTACAAACATACAAGAACAGTTATGCATCATTGAGTAAATTACAACATGCTTTCAATTAAAAACAAAAGGAATCGAGTGACATACCATTGAAGAACTCTTCTTCAAGTATTCTCTCGTTCTACACTAGTCAGGCGTCCCAGCAAACTCGATCATGAGCACAAATGCAACGAATAACCAGTGAAATGACGAACTGCTAGATCCTCAAACGCAATCGAGTAATACTCGATCCTCGACCCTCAAACAGCAACACTCGACACTACCACTCGGTTACCTTAGTATTCTCGGAGTAAGAATCCAGGAGGTGTGGGCCCTATGTGAATTCTGTAGAGGGAAGAAGGAAGTATATGATAGAGTTAAACAATCGAGTAAGTGGCAGAAAGGCTTAGTCTATCTTATAGACACTGGGTACTCAATTGTCTAGTAATAAGGAGCAATCGTCTAACAAACTCGCTTGTCATTTACTCTCTCAAAAGGGCTATCGTATAGATCTCTCTTTTCACTCGATCTATTATGATGCGCGATTCGAATAATAAAAAAATGAAAAACTCTTTTCACTTTTTTATTCTTCAGTTATTAAAAATAATAATAACCTCCCACTTCACGCACGGTTAAAGGAGAAACCAATCACAATTATCTCATAATTTTTTTATTATAAATAAATATAATAACTAATTTATCATATTATATTTATAACCTATAGTTTTAATATCACATCATATGTAACATTTAAACCATAGATCTTTTCTTCTTTATTTAATATAAATCATATTTATATTAATTCCTCCCATTAATGTATCTAATACATCAAATCAATTATATCACATACAATTGGACCAATTTAATTATATCATATATAATCAAATTCCCTTATTAATTTAAACACTTCAAACTAACCCAAAAACTGATTCTCAACTTGAATCCATTGAGCTACCAATAGAACCTTATGGACCTGTAGCTTGAAGCTTCAACGTTACGTGAATAATGGACTAAACTCTTTAATCACAATATCCACCATCTATTAACTGTCGAGCACTCCACTAAAGACTAACAGCTGCACTCTTCGCATTACATATATATTTCTGTGTCCATTGGATATAACTAATCAATAGTACGATAACCCTTTACAGATCGCTCGTAAGTACAACTGGGCTAATATACCGTTTTGCCCCTATACTTACATCTAACTCCTTAAGTACCACTGATTCGTCTAATGAACAATACATCATAGTCCTACCATGAGTAAACACTTCCCAGCCCATGAGAAAGTGTGTGGTGCCACATTGTTGAAGCCCCAAAATCAACCCTTAAGGGAGAATTCTATCTACTTACCCTTGCTTCGAGGAAGGAGTGAATTCCGTCATGTGTAGTTGAGTTCCAGCTCCCTAATCAGACAAATCCCCAAAGTGGTAGGTTTGAGTCAACGATCTGACTACTCGCAGCCATGCAAATCAAATAACCACCCCTCATAGGTAGGAGTTCCCAACTCACTCAGGATTAAGGTCATGTTACCTATGGTCATCCTAGTGAAATGAAAGTTTCTGTCATGAACAACATTATATAATGAGACTAAAAATTTCGTGGTCCGGTCTTATACAAACTTCTTTGTATAGGATACCCCCACTCGTATATCTCCACATGAATGATCAGGATCAAATTATCTGTAGCACTTTACAACACTTGTAATATCTACAAAGCGGGTCATATTCGTAGTGTCACCAAGATAAGGTTTCCCTCCTTTATACATATACTACAGACCATTTAGATTATCATTTAAGGTATGATCCACTTGTATGTCTTCACATACATGCTTAAGTTACAACGATAACTAGGGATCTTAGTTTATTGGTTTATGGTTAATGCAACTGAAATATTTCATGTTTCATAGATAATAGTGAAGAAAATATCTCATATTATTATATCACAAATGTTTGTTCATATACGTGTTTACAAACTATAGGACCTTACGAGATTTAGGGCATCAACCCACCATGAAGATGGCACAACGATGCCCAACTAGACGCTACGCCAACATTGCAAAGCAAGAGAGTGTCTATTTCGTACAAAAGGCACAATGCTGCGATGCTCCGAATCCCATTTACATGCAATTTTTGTTAACGCCGCGGTGCCAACTTGTTTATCATATAAAGATTTTTAATGCCTAGGGTTAAGGAGATCGGATCCAACCGATTATCTTTGGCTTTCTCTCGATTTTCTGTAGCTTTTTGGTCTGTTCATGTATCAAAACAATACCTCGCCTATCATGATGTCAATTATGGTCTAAGGTGTCCATTCTAGCTTACGGTAGAGTAATTTTTTCCCAATACTGTAACTTATGAGATTTTGATCATTAATTATAATTTCATGAATTGAGTTTGGATTCTTTTTCTGTCCTTGCATGTTTATGGTTATATTACTACTTTGAGGTTGTATGATCATTAGTTAGGTATCGAATTGCAATATGTAACATATAATTGTGTTTCCATCTTAAATAGTAAACGGTTAGTTTAGCTTGTAAACTATTGCGTCTTATAGTGAATAATGTTCAAATCAACCTAGGAAGAATCATGATGAGTATTGATCTAGATAATTTCTAGTTGGTATTTAACTTTAAAGGGATTGAATCCCGTATGAAAGCATGTGATTGCTTTGCCCCAATTTTTGTTTGAAACATTAATTCACAGAATAGAGATAGAGAACAAAATTAAGCATGTTTTCTAAGAATTACTAAGGGAAAAGAGCAAATTACCTTTGAAGATCTCCTCTTCAAGTCTTCTCTCGGTCTTGATATATTTCACAGCACGTACAACTTTAGAACACAACTAGCAGATCTTCTATGTTATCTTCTTGGACAAGGAAGTTTGTGGAACCTTTTGAAAAAGGAAAGGGATGAAACTACCGGAGAACTATTCTCTAATGATTTTGTCTGGGAGATTTTGAGTGAGAGGGAAAGATTTTCTTTGTGTCTTTTTTCACGCAAAAACCAGTGTAGTGAGTGGATCTCACAGATGCAGATCATATTTGCTAAATGAAATACGTGAGGGGAGTTATGTTATTTTAACTCCCCTCACCCCTGCAACTGCAGGGAATTATTTTATTTAATTAATTTAATTAATTAAATTAAATTGATTGTTTAATTAAATATTATATTAAATATAATATATGTAACACGTATATATTTGAATCATATACAAATATGTTATTCTCCTATAATTTATAGTTTAAAATGAATCTTATTCCCATTAATTTAATCTATAGTTTTAATACAAATCCAATTCATATTAATTTAATATTTGAATCTCATTCAAATATTATTACTCTCATATTATAAATTTTAAATTTGAATCTAATGCAAAATTAACTTTATATTATAATGTATCTATATAAATTATATTAATTGTATCATATACAATTAAGATAAAGTCCCTTAACTGATTTGAACACTTCAAATTCATTCAACACTAAATAACCTCGTTTTACCCATTATGAACTAGCAAAGGGACCTAATGGACCTACAGTTATAAGCTCCAATGATACAAGATTAATTAATTAAATTCTTTAATTAAATTAATCAACATTCATTAACTATAAGACACTCCACTAACGACCCATAGTTGCATTCTTACGAACTGTAAAATATTTATGTATCCATTGATTTAACCATTTCATGTAAGTTAGTCATTCACAAATTGTTTGTAACTATAGCTTGGTCAAATTACCATTTTACCCCTGTAATTACCTCTTACTCCTTAAATACCACTGATCCTCTAATGAACAATTTGTTTATGGTTCAACCATAAACAAAGTCCCTCTCGGGCTAGTGAGAGGGTGAGGTCTCATTGTTCAAGTCCCAAAGTTAGCACTTAAGGGTGTTGGGATTTATGTCCTAAATCTTATAGTCTGTAAATATGTAAACAAGTTATTGAATAAGTATAGTATTATTTATTTGAAATAGATAAAGTTTTATTTATCTTTGGCACGACTCAAATCCAATAAACTAAGATCCGATGTTATTTAATGTAACTTGAGCAGTATGTGGTTGACATAGAAGTGGATCATATTCAAGGAATAACCTAAAAGGTCTATAGTATATGAATAAAGTTAGGTCCCTTATTTTGGTAATACTATGGATACAACTCACCTTGTAAAGGTTATAAATGTTGTAAGTGTTACAAAAGATTTGATCCAAATCTTTCATGTGATGATATGTAAGTGGAGTATCTTATACACTGAGTCTATATAAGACCGGATCACAAAATATATAATCTCTCATTGTAACACTGTTAGTTGAAGAGATTAATATTTGAAACCATAATTGTATAACTCGATATCAATCCTGAGTGAGTTATGAACCATGAGGGTCGTACTTTGATCTATATGGGTGAGAATGACCTTAGTTGCCGACTCATTATGTCTACCATTTTAGAGAAGATATTGAATGAGGAGCTGGAAACATAGCTTCACAAGATGGAATTCGTTCCTTCTTGGCTTTAGGGTAAGTAGATATATTGTTCCTTTAAGTGCTAACTCTGGGAGTTGAACTATGAGGCCTCACCCTCTCATTGGCTCGGGAGGGACTTTGTTTGCGGTTGGACTACAAACAAAATTGTTCATTAGAGGATTAGTAATACTTAATGAGAAAGAGGTAATTACATGGGTAAAACGATAATTTAACCAAATTGTAATTACAAATAACTTGTGAAAGATTGACTTACATAAAATTGTTAAATCAAAGGTCATATATATAATACAATTCATAAGAGTGGATCTATGAGTCTTTAGTAGAGTGCCCATGCTTAATGAATATTTATTAATTTAATTAAAGAGTTTCATTAATTAATCATGTGTCATTGGAGCTTATGGCTATAGGTCCATTAGGTCCCTCTGCTAGCTCACAAATGGATTAAACAGGAATTTTAATGTTGAAAGAATTTAAATTGTTCAAATTATTTCAAGGAAATTTATGTTAATTTTATATGATGTAATTAGTGTAATGTATATAAAGAAGTTAAAATATAATGTTAATTTGAATTAATTTCAAATTTAAACTTTACAAGTATATTAACATTTCAATTAGATTCAATATTAAATTAATTAAAATTAGATTCATATTAAAATTATAAGTTAAATTCATTGTGAATGAGATTAATATTAAAAAGACTATAGATTAAGAGAGAATACGTATAAAATATGATTCATATATACATTAATTTAATTAAATAAATAAGATTTAATTAATCAATATTTAATTAATAAATAAATTTTGATTTAATTAATTAAATAAATAACTCCCTTACAGTTATATAGAAGTAGGAGAATGGGGTTAGGGGAGTTTTCATGTAAGATAAAAGGAAAATTGGTTTTCCTGCACTAGTGTTTTTTTTTTCTTTTTATGTTTTTATGAAAGAAAACACAAAAAAAAAAAAAAAAAAAAACTCCTCCCCTTCTTTCTAAAAGATACTCTCACAAAATAGAGAAGAGTTCTCTACAACATATTCCCTAAACTTTCACTAGGATCCCACAGTCCTCTTTGTTCCAATAGAGAATAATGGAGAAGATCTTTGGTCGTGTTCTTGCATTGATCATGAAGTTTTTGCCGTTTTGAAGATTGGGAGGAAAATTCAAGTTTTTGTTTATAAAGGTAATTATTTTCTTCTCTTTTCCAATGTCAAAGAGTATGCTTAACTTATTCTTAGGGCTAGTTGCATAAATAGAATTCAAGCCCAAAATAATAGAATATATAGTACAAGGATAAAATAATTGCATATATAGATAAAAAAAAATGATAAAAGACTAAAAAAAATCATGCTTAGCCACTATTTTGCTTGTTGGTTCCCAGTTTTCTCAAATTAAAAGCTATCACTGATAGCAACTATTAGTGATAGTTACTGTTAGCTGCTATCGCTGATAGCTTCTAGCAATTGCTATCAATGATAGTTCAATAGCTTTCAATTTGAGAAAAGTTAATACAATCTTGAAATATTAGCTTTTAATTTGTTATCAATTATCAGTAACTATCATTGATATACTTTCATCAATTGGAATCAACCTTGAAATATTAAGACCTAAGGCTATCAGTGGCTATCAATGATAGATTCATAAATAGTGATCAACTTTGAAAGAAAACCAATAACTTTGATTACCACAGTAGTTATCACTTATAATATCTTTTATCATGGCTATCACTGATAGCAGCTACTAGTCGCTATCACTGATAGACTTTCATCAATTAGAATCAACCTTGAAATATTAACACTTAAGGCTATCAATGATAGACTTCTATAACTAGTTGTCACCTTTGAAAGAAACTTGATATATAGATATCACCTAAGTTCTATCACCAATATCACTAATATCACTCATATTATGGTTATCAGTGATAGCTTCTTTTACTAATAAGTGATAGCTTCTTTTACTAATAACATCATTGATAATATGCTATCAGTGATAGCTCTCTATTATCGATAATGTGCTATCAGTGGTAGCTTCTATCACTGATAACGTGCTATCGAGTAGTTTCTATCATCGATAAATGCTATTAGTATTAGCTTCTATCATTGGTAACATGCTATCAGTAGTAGCTTCTATCAATCATAGCCATTAAACACCTTTTTGCCTCTTTCTTGTCCTTCCCAAACATTTATAAGTCCCTTTTCTTTTCGATGATAGCTTCTATTACTGATAAACATGCTATTAGTTATAACTTCTATGCATTCCACTTACATTTTAGTTTGAGATTCAACTTTATTAATTAAATTCACTAAATTGGCTATCAATGATAGATTTCTATAAGTGGCTACTAACTATGAAAATATAATCAAAGATTAAGCTATCAATGATAGAAAATATTATTGACTATCACTGATAGACTTTCATTTTCTATTTATATTTATTATTTGTTATAATAATCAAACTTGATGATTGACTTGTTGGTGTTAAGTCACTTATGAATTAAGTACTTTCAAGTCTTAGGTACGGAACATAAAAAATGAAAAATGGAGGGAAGAAGCAAAAATAGAAGAAAAGAAATAAAATAATTAAAAAGACTAAAAAAAAAAGGTGTGCAACAAGACAAGGGAGGGCGAAATTGAAAATTAAAAAAAAAAAAATCAAAGATTGACTAGTCAACTCATACATATTTGCAAATATTTTAAAGATATAATATATTTTTAGATTTTTTCTCTTATTTTACTATCTATTACAAATATCTTTTTTCAACTCAAAAAGTATGCTTTACTTATTCTTATTATGTGTCATGTATAAATTTCTTGTTACAAAATTGGGCAAAAGTGATTAAATGCTTCCGTACGGGATTCATCCCTTCAAAGGGAATAACTTTACTTACCTTAAAGGTAGGGAGAAGTGAATTTCATCTTGTATAACTATGTTTCTAGCTCCTCACTTGGTATTGTTCGTGCCAAAAAAATGATGTCGTTAGTTTCATGTTTAGTCCTAAACAAATAAAATTTGTAGAACAAGTACAACTACTAATACTAACATGTAGTAATAGTAGAACTACGAGGTCGATCCCCAGGGAACCTCTTTAACTATCAAACTTAACTCTTGAATTCCAATTTATGGGAGAGGGGTTGGTAAATTTTTAGAAACAAAGTAAAACTAAAACTAGGATTAATATGAATTTTGTAAGATACTAATAGTAGAGAGCATAAAAGAATTCTTGCTAAGATTTCATGGCCATGAACTGGTAGATTCTTGAAGAAATCCATTGAATCTTACAAGAAATTGATACAAGAATTGAAGAAATTACATAAATTTCTCTCTAAATTGTAAAAAACTAGTCTATCCCTCGTTTTTTTTTCTAAAATGAATTTCATGGAAAACTTGCTTTTAATGGCTGCAGGTCGCAGTGTTGCGACCTTGGGACGATGTTGGTTCAACGCTCACTAGTGCAAAGGTGCGCACAATTTATTTAATCAATGTCCATAACATTGCGACGCTACCCTGTATGGATGAATTAAGCATGCTATTTCCTTTTAGCGTTGCTCAATGCTGGTTGGAGGGTTGCGATGCTGCTTTAGTGACATTTTGGTAAATATTTTGACTTTCTTCAATTACGTTGATTTCGTGGTCCTTTTTGCTCTTTTTTAGTCCGAAATTCTTGCAGTGACTCCAAAATTCTCCCGAGACTATTTTACCTATAAAATTGACATTTAAAGCAAACAAATAATATAAAATTGAGGGATTTAACATAAGAACTTAGCTCTTTTCAAGACCTATCAAAATACTCCAAACTTAGCTCTTGGTCATCCCGAGCAAATTAAATTAGAAACATACATTCAATCAAGCAAAATATGAATCACCTATATGTTTATTCATTTATTTGTTCATTCAAATTGTTTATATGCTCACTTGAGTTACACAAATATTTCATTTTCATCTTCTTTCTCAACAATCTAAAAAGTAATAATACAAGCAAGCATTTAGAAATTAAAAAATTTTACCAACAAAGAAAGGATTGCAAAGTTTTAGTTTATTTAAGAGCAAAAAACTAGTGAAAAGGTAATATCTAACTCTCAATTCCTCTTCACCCTACACTGGCTCGGTTATCGGTCTAAAATATACCTAACTTTGGAGAGAGGCAATTCTAAGACAAGGGTGCCTTTATAAACTCACGCATACAATCTTAATTGGCATGTCTTTTACATAGAGTGATAGCTTTCACACTCCAACCATCGGGAACTTATCGTTCTTTTCTCATGGGCCCTAACTAGACATAATGGAGGTAACTCTTTTCACCTCTATCCATGCATGCACACACACGTTAGTGAAAGTTATGTTATTTTGCAAGTTTGCTTTATTTTTTTTTTTATGCTAGCAACTTTTTCTTTTCTCTTTCTCTCTCTCTTTTTTTTTTTCTTTTTTTGTAATAGGCCCTATTTTATCCTCTTTGTCTAAACTTGCTTCTAAAACAAGTTGGTTGTTCTTAAAACCAAAAGTTGTCCTATCGGGGTGACAAAGAAAATAAAGTAGAAATGACATGTTTAAAAATATAAGATTCAAAATAAACATAAAAACAAAGCATTCGATTTTTTTTTTTATGAAATTAAAAGAGAGAGAATTTTTCCATTGAAAAATGGTTTCAAAATTTTGTTTGAAAATTTTAAAATGTCTAAAATATTGCTTGTTTTTTATTAAAAAGAATGTACCATTTCATTGATAAGAAAGAAATGATTGTTGGGAATATCCAAAAACTCACAGTTCGTAAATGTTAACATATTCTAATAAAATTATTATTGAGTATTTCATTCAATAAATTGTTATTGATATTGCATTCTGTTATAAAAATCCAATAAACGAATCCATGGCTATATTATGAATAACTTTAACTTTATGTGGAGACATAAAAATGGATCAAGTTTTAAGTATATATCCAAAATGGTCTATAAGTATATGGATGAGATTGGATACCTCATCCTGGTGACTCTATTGTATGTGACCCATTTTGTATACTGATACAAAGGATGTGATCCCAAAATCATTCATGTGGAGACATACGAGTGGAGACATTCTATGTAATGAGTTTGCATAAGACCGACCTCGAAATCACTTTTCTTTATCATAATCGTTTACTGTTAAAATTGACTTTCAAATTCCATGACCTAGGGTAACTTGATCTTAATCTTGAGCTCTATGAACTTCTATTTATTCGGGATTATCCTTTGATCTGCATAGGTAAGTAGTCTAGTAGAATTTCTCAATAAGCCTCCTATTTTGGGGATAAAACCAGATACATCACTAGGGACATAGTCCTACATAATGGAATTCACTCCTACCCGGCTTAGAGTTAGTAGATAGGTTGTTCTCTTAAGTGCTGATTCCTGGTCTTGAACAATGGGACCCCAATTTCTTATGATCGAGGGGGTCATGGTTTATTAATTAGACTATAAACCAAATTGTTCAATAGAGGATCAGTGAAAACTTATGGAGCAAGAGTATTTACATGGTAAAATGGTAATTTTGATCTAGCTGTAAATACGAATAACTTGTGAAAGATTGACTTACTGATTATGGTTAAAGTTGACAAAAATATATCTACAGTGAGGAGAGTGCAACTATCGAGCTATAGCGGTGTGTCTCGATAGTTAACGAATATTGATTAATTTGGTCTAAAAAGTTTAGCCAATTGATCAAAAATCATTAGAGCTCATGATCGGTAGGTTTATAAGGTCCCTTTACTAGCTCATAAACTATATCTTGGACCAGTAAATTGAGCAGATTTGAAATGCTCAAATCAAATTAGGATTTGGAATTTGAAGTGTTCAAATTCAATTTAGGGTTTGGATAATTATATTTGATATAATTAAACGTATATTGGAGAGATTAAAATATCAAATATTGATTTCAATATTGATTAACACGAATAGGATTCATGTATGAATTATGTGTTTAATTAATTTAATATTCGATATTAAAGTATTAATTAATTAATTAATTATTTAAATAAAAAAAAATTCAATTTTGTAAATTCAAAATTTAGTTTTGAATTTTGTCTAATTTTAATTTTGATAGAAAATTACATTAAATAAAATTGAATTTTGAAAAAAATTGGAAATTAGGTTAAGTTAGTAGAAAAAATCCAAATTTTATTGGATTAATCCACTAACCAACACTTAGCCCACTCATTTAATACTAATTGAAGTGTCAATCAGCTGATTAAGTGAATGGTTTCATGTTTAAACACCTTAAATAATCCAATTTTTAGATTTGAGGAGTTTCATGCAAACTGAATTAAAAAAATTCTGAGATTCTCTCTAAAAACCCTCCTCTTCTCTAGCCAAATTGAACTCAATCTGAGATTTCACCTCTCAATCCAAGTTAGAGAATAGTAGAGAAGATCAATGTGGTAGTCTACTGTCAATTTGGAGACCCAATTCGTGGAAAGGTGCTGGAATTTTAGAGATTCAACAAAAGGTATTGTCATCTTGAAACCCCCATGTATGAAAAAGTTTTCTAGCATGTTTTTTAAACTCAAATTAAGTGCAATTAGAGTGCTTATTGATTCTAATTTCTTCCGCTGCATGTTAGTTTACTCTATCAATTGGTATAAGAGCATGATTTAAGCACTCAATTAATGTTAATTTTAGTTTGATGGATGAATTTCTAAGATTGTATGTTTGATTGAGTGATATGGTTTAAATTCAATTTTGGTATTAGATTTCTCTTTAATTATGAAGTTTAATTTGTAATTGGCTCTTGATTGATGAGCTTATATATGTGCTCTAGAATCTGTAATTTTATTAGAGTCAATAGAGTTGAAATTAAGCTGTAATTGAAGATAGAAGCAAGCAAAGTCCATAGCAGAAATCTAGACTGGTTCTACTATTCTCGCAGCATCATGACGTTGTTCATCTTAGAGCCCGAAGCGTTGCAATGCTGGGATGAAGCATCGTGATGCTGTTCATCCCAACCTAGAAAGGCGTGCATGACAAAGCTGGTTCGCGGGAAGAAATCGGATTAATTGGTTCGGTGACCTGTTGATCGGTTTAGCACTTTTTGGTTTGATTCAACCTCTTTTGGAGTCTTAGAGAGTCGATTCAGGCAGTTCGGGTCTAATTTAAGTTGGGTTGAGCGGTTCAGATTCTTTTTGGAGCAGTTTGTAACCTTTATTTGTAATATTTTGTTTTCAATTACTTGCTTAGGATGCAAAGTTGAACCATATTAGTTTTGTTTAAATATTTATACATGAGATGTATGTTATATTTAAATTAAACATGTATTACATATGCCAAGCAGATTTAAAATCCCACTATAAGAAAACATGTTACATACATAATCATATATTATAAGTTAGTTATAGTATATACTATGCATGGTTAGGGTTTCTAAATTTTAATATAAGTGTTATATTAAATTTTGAATTCCTTTGATGTTTATTATGAATACAAAGTATATCTATATTTATAAGTTGTTATAAAATTGGATTTGACTTTTAAAATTCATAACAAAGATAAACAACATGCTCACTTAGGTTAACAACTTGTTTTAAATAGTTAAAATGGGTCGTTATCTTATAAATTACGATTACAAACTCAGTCGGTTCATAATTCTGTCTAAGACTTGAGGTATTTAAGTTGACGGTTTATGTAACACCTGCTATCTGGGGATTATGGCCAAAATGGTGATCGTTGTTATTCAGGTTTTATAAGCTTGTGCGAGCGGTGTGAGATTTTAAAATGGTTTTATCACCTAGACATCATAGGTTAAAATCCAATTATAAATGTTATACTTGGACAAACCATTTAGACTTAGGTTGTTTAAATTAGCCTAAATATACCTAAGTAAAAGAATACCCAAACATTTAGAATACTTTAGTGGAAGATTAACAATATATACGATATATCGTTCTTAGCTCTCACGGCCCCAAGAGTTCACATTGGGAGATCCATGCTTAGCTTCGTGTTGCTTTTACCGCGACTACTCCATTCAGAAAGTGTTTGCATGGGTCAATATCAAAGTGAATGGAGGAAGTAGTTCATAGTAAGTGGGTGAAGGAAATGTATCAACATATTCTATTGTCTCCTCCATTAGTTTAAACTGTGAGATTCTTATGTTGCACATGCTATCGTTTTTAGGTGGCACTAGCTAGTCGTTAACCATATCGATCCCTTTGGAAGGTTGTAACATAGGATTCGGAACAACCCAAACTTTAGAAATGGATAGGGTTTCATAATTTCGTCTTGAACATTGTCTTCCAAATCAGGGGCATATTCATACTGTCTTATTAAATCTGAAAATGGAGAGTCACACTTACACGATTTACTAAGTGTTAGTAAGCTTTTGACCAAACGATAACTAAATGACTATAGGAATAGGAGTTATTCTGGATATAATATTTAGTCAAGATTGTCTTGCTGTAGTGAATGAATATTTGATTGCCCCTCAGTAGCATCTACTCTAACGCACTAAAGTATCGTTGCAAATAAATAAAGAATTATGGGTACTTTATTACGTTTGCTAAAATTGGATTTAGATGCCTAATTCTAATAGAATTTGTTTAATTTTCAGCAATATCAAACTCAATTATACAACTACTAGCTTCTGATAAATTCAACGGAGAAGGATACTCAAACTTGAAGTCAAATATAAGTATAATACTAGTCGTTGACAATTTGAGGTTTGTTTTAACGGAGGAATGTCCTCCTCTTCTCGATTCAAACGCTAACTGAAATGTTTGGGAAATCTATGACAAATGGGTTTGGGCTAACGAAAAGGCTAGAGCCTATATCTTAGCGAGCATATCTGATGTGCTCAACAAGAAACATGAAGCCATGCCCACTGCCCGTGAGATCATAGCATCGTTGGAAGAGATGTTCGGGCAACCGTCATCTTCGATACGACATGAAGCTATAAAATATGTTTATAACTCACACATGAAAGAAGGGACCTCTATTAGGGAACATGTCTTGGGCATGATGGTCCATTTCAATATTGTAGAAGCTCATAGCGCTATCATAGATGAAAGAAGTCAAGTTAGTTTGGTAATGAAATCTCTTTCGAAGAGTTTTCTGACATTTTGTAATAATGTAGTAATGAATAAGATTGATTACAATTTGACCACTTTTCTGAATGAACTACAGACTTATCAATCCTTGATGAAAAATAAGGAAAGTGAAGCAAATGTTGTTTCACAAAAGAAATCTTTAAAGGGATCTTCTTCTGGAACGAAACCTTTAGAGAAAAAGAAGTATGTTTCTTCTTCAAAGGATAAGAGTATCCAGATAAAGAAGAAAGGAAAAAGGAAGAAGTAAACCCTGCTAAGAACAACAAGAATAAAGCACCAAAATGAAAATGATTCCACTAGAATGAAGATGGGCATTGGAAACACAATTGGTCGTAGTATCTTACTGAAAACAAAGCTGAAAAGGCAAAACAAGGTAAATTCGATTTACTTGTAACAAACATGTTTAGTGGAAAGTTCTCACTTCACCTGGATATTAGATTCAGGTGCCGCTAACCACATTTGTACTTTTCTTCAGGAAACTAGTTCTTATACTCAGCTCTTAGAGAATGAAATGACTTTCAAGGTAGGAATGGGTGAAGTCATTTCAACAGAAGCAGTGGGAGACGTCAATTCATATTTTGGAGATTCTTACATTTTGTTTGAAAATGTATATTATGTACCCAAAAGGAAAAAGAACTTAATCTCCGTTTCTTGTTTACTAGAAAATATGTACAAAGTAACTTTTGATATCAATGAAGGTTCATTAGTTCAAGAGGTGTTCATATTTGTTATGCTAAACTCGAAAATAACTTGTATATGTTAAAATCGACTGATACAAAAGCCATTTTAAATATAGAGATGTTTAAAATACCAGAAACCCAAAATAAAAAATGAAAGATTTCTCACAATGCCTATCTTTGGCACTTAAGATTTGGTCATATAAATCTCAACAAGATTGAGAGATTGGTAAAAAGTGGTCATCTAAATCAGTTAGAAGACAGCTCACTACCTCCAAGTGAATCATATCTTGAGGGCAAAATGACCAAAATATCTTTTACAAGAAAAGGTCTTAGACCCAAAAAATCTCTAGAACTCATCCATTTAGACCTTTGTGGTTCGATGAATGTGAAAGCTCGAGGAGGTTATGAATATTTCGTCAATTTTGTTGATGATTATTCAAGATATGACTATATTTACTTAATGAATCAAAAGTCTGAAATTCTTGAAAAGTTCAAAGAATTTAAGATAAAAGTTGAAAACTTATTAGGATCAAAATATTTTGATCAGATCGGGGCGGTGAGTATATGGATTCACAATTCCAAAACTATTTAGTAGATCATGAAATTCAATCCCAACTCACAACACCTAGAACATCACAACAAAATGGTGTTGCAGAAAGGAGAAATCGAACATTGTTGGACATGGTTCATTCGATGATAGTTATTCTCAGTTACCTCAATCCTTTTGGGGGTATGCATTACAGACTTCTGAACATATTTTGAACATGGTTCCATAAAAAAGTGTTTCTAAAAAACCGTATATGTTATGGAGAGGACGTAAAGGTAGTTTATGTCACTTTAGAATCTGGGGATGCCCGACATACGTGTTGGTGCAAAACCCTAAAAAGTTGGAACGACGTTCAAAATTATGTCTATTTATAGGATACCCTAAAGAAACAAAAGGTAGACTGTTTAATGATCCTCAAGAAGATAAAGTATTTGTATCAACAAATGCTACATACTTAGAAGAAGATCATATTAGGAATCATCAACCTCGTAGTAAATTAGTATTGAGTGAAATGACCAGAGAAACTATAGATAGATCAAAAAAAGTTGTTGATCAAACTGGTCTATCAACAACAATTGTTGCCCCATCACGTTCTTTTCAAGAGTGGAGAATGCCTCGACGTAGTGGAAGGGTTATCAATAGCCTGGCCGCTACATGGGTTTAATAGAATATCAGATCATCATACCTGATGATGGCCTAGAGGATTCATTGACCTTTAAATAGACAATGGAAGATGTTGATAGGGAAGAATGGATAAAAGCCATGATCCTAGAAATGGAGTCAATGTACTTAAATTCTATCTAGAAACTTGTAGATCAAACAGATGGGATTAAACCTGTTCGATGAAAATGGATCTACAAGAGAAAACAAGACCAAACTGGCAAGGTGCAAACCTATGAAGCCATACTTATGGCAAAAAATTTTACCCAAAGAGAGGGGGTAGATTATGAAGAAATTTTATCTCCTATTGCCATGATAAAATCTATAAGAATACTTTTATCCACTGCCGCATATTATGACTATGAAATATGGCAAATGGATGTCAAGACAACTTTTTTGAATAGCCATCTTAATGAAATCATTTTCATGTCTCAACCAGAAGGGTTCATTAAACAGGGTCAAGAACAAAAAGTTTATAAGCTTAAAAAGTCCATTTATGGGTTAAAACAAACATCTAGATCTTGGAATATAAGGTTTGATATTGCGATCAAATCTTATGGCTTTGAACAAAATGTTGACGAACCTTGTGTTTACAAGAAGATAGTCAACAAAATTGTAGCTTTCTTAGTTCTTTATATTGATGATATCTTGCTCATTGGGAATGAGAAAATTTTTCTTGTTGATATAAAGAGATGGCTAGCATCACAATTCAAAATGAAAGATTTAGGAGATGCTCAATATGTTCTTGGGATCCAAATTATTCTGAATTGCAAGAATAGAACCCTAGCGCTATCTCAAGCATCTTATATTGACAAGATGTTGTCAAGGTATAATATGCAAAAATCCAAAAAGAGTATGTTACCTTTTAGACATGGAATTCATTTGTCAAAGGAACAATGTCCTAAAACGCCTCAAGAAGTTGAAGAAATGAAAAGAATTCCATATGCATCAACAGTTGGGAGTCTGATGTGCGCTATGCTATGTATACATCCTGACATATGCTTTGCATTTGGAATTGTCAATAGGTTCCAGTCTAACGTTGGACACAGTCATTTGACTACTGTCAAGAACATCCTCAAATATCTTCGAAGAACGAGGAACTATATGCTCGTGTATGGGCCTAAGGATTTGATCCTTACAGGATGCACTTAATCTAATTTTTAGACTGATGTAGATTCTAAGAAATATACTTCAGGATCGGTTGTTTTCTTAACGGAGAAGCTATAGTGTGGAGAAGCATCAAATAGAATTGTATCGCTAATGTCACACCCCCTCCTAGATTTCGTCTCTTATCTAAGAGGAGGCGTGAAGACAACAGATATCACTTTTTAAAGACACCTATTGCCCATTCATTACTAGTTTCCTTTTTAGAAACATTTAATATTGGAGCAGAAAACTTAAGGAAATAAATGAGATCACATACTTTGTTTAGGAAACCAGTTTACAAGTTTTTAAACTATATTTTACAACTATAGCCCCATCTCGACTACAAACTTTTATTCTAGTAATAATTCTATCTTGTGGCAAACCTCGATTACTCCCTGTAACTTGGACTCTTTTGCTACCTGCAAGGAAAACATGAAAAATAAAACATGAGCTTTTCAAGCCCAATGAGTGGAATCATAATTATAAGTCTATTTCAACTTATATCATCATAACATGAGATTACTAAGCAAACCTCCATCTTGAATGAAGCTTTTCACAAACCCACCTATACACATGGTAGATAGTTAACATTTCACATCTATAAATATTCATTAACCTATGTGCATATAGTTTTCACTTTCATGGGCTTAGAAGCTAGGCCCGTCGACCCTTTGACCATCCCATGCAAGGTTTTCCCCCCACAGGCTCAGGAACTAGACTTCTCGGTCCCCTGACCATCATGTGAGATCTCATTTTGGGCTCAGGCGCTAGGTTCATTGACCCTCTGACTATCCCAACCACATTCTCATCTCATGGTATAAGCATTCATTCATAAACAATAGCATACCAATACAGAATATGCTAAAGACTAAAATAAGAAACCACTCACAGTGATCCACTAGGATTTCTTTTCCTTCCCAGTTCACCCGGTTTCCCTTGATCTCCTATTGAACCCTATTTCAGATTCAACTTCAAGCTTAGATTACCCATCATTCTGGACCTTATCTCAAGACATTTCCTTCAACAAAATTGTTCAAAAATGTCTTAACTAGCTTACCTCAAAGTTTTTCCTTGAGATTCCCTCTCAAAAGTTCAGAGTCTCAAGTTTCTTCTACTCGGCCTATCTGTCTTCCCACTGGTGAACACCTCTTGGTTTTCCTTAATTTTGATAGCATTAGAGTTAGAATTTCCTCAAAGCAGCCCTCATACCAAAACTAAATTCAATTTAAAAGCTTTTGGTTCAAAAATCACCTGATTTGAACGAGTAATTTGGAATAACATCTCGTTTGAACTTAGCTCAGGCATCTGTCTATACACTCTGCTCTGCCCAACACCTCTATTTCGATCACCGCTCTAACAACGTTGCTTTTCCTCCATTCAATGCATGAATTTCTCTTATTTACTCTCTCTTATTCTTTCCTCTTCATTCATTGATTTTTCCATATGCTATGCAAGGTTAGGTAAACTCTTCTTGAGATTAGTTGTATGTTTGAATTCTTGAAGGTTTCTAGTTGATTGTATTGAATTTTTGTGAACTCATTGGGTTGATTTGTTTCATATTTAATAGCATTTTTCTGAATTGATTTGGCAAGTCGATTTATTTAAGTTCTTGTTTGCAAAATCATCATAGCCTATGCAAACTTGTTAATTTCGTTGCACAAATTAGGATCACATGTGTAAAGTTAAGACTTTTTCTGACCTAGCTCATGTATGCCCTGATTTGATCTGTCCTAATTAATCATGCTATAAGGTATGACTTTCTGGCTTGTAGTATGTCTCGACGTTTGAACCTTTTCGTAATGCAATTTGGTTTTAACTTGGATTTTGCTAAGAAATAAGAGTTAAATTAAATTAGGGCTAATTTGGTTTAATATCCAATTTGGCTATTTGGGTTGTTAGATTCTCTAATAAGTTGAGAAGTTCACTAATTTTATATAATTAATTAATGCACGATGATAGAATAATTAAACATGCATACTAATCCCATGGCTCTTTTCATTGGTTTAATCCAACCCATTTGTGTGCTCATTCTTGTTTCTTTCCATCGCATGTTACTTTTTAATAATTTTTTTCACAAAATGAACCAAAACCCCCATCACATGGAATTGTTTAATTAACCTTGCTAGTCTACAGTTTCCTTGTGGATTCAACCCCGTTTTTACTATTTTTACTGCGTTTTTGGGTATAAGCATAGGATCAGTGATTATATTTATTTGTTTGAGTCAATGATCGTGTCCAACAACATTTCTATTAAATTTGACATTCAAACAAATTGGTACAGTTGTCGGGAAAGCTTGGTAACTAGCCTAGGGGAATTTTAGGATTCTGAATAATAAAAAAAAAAGTGTGTGATGATTTCCTTTGGTTTATGATCTTCTCCTCTAGGATTGCAGATCTTGCTTTTGTTACAGATATTGTTCAAGAGGAGAGGAGAATCTGAAGGGAGCGGAGAAGAGAGACATTGGAAGGAGAAGAATACCTAGTTGCTAACAATCCAATAGGAGTAATGGAAGAAGAGGTCCGAAAGAAAACTTTGAGGGAGCTGGCGAAATAGACATGGATCAATAGGTCCTGTGCATAGTCTTTCCTCCTACCACCGTACCTTTCGAGCTCAAGGCAGGACTAATAAACCTGTTGCCAATTTTCAGGGGGATTTCAGGAGAGAACCCATACAAACATATCAAGGACCTATATGGTGTGTGCACTACCAGAAAAACCACCTTTCTTGATGTTTGCAATTTTAAATACTTGATGTTTTTATGAAAAAATGTCAAGAAATATGTGATTTTAAAGAAAAAACGTCGAGAATTGTTAAGTGGAGGTTTCCAGAAAATATTGTACTTGACGTTTTAAAAATGTCAAGTTCAATTAATGATTTCTTGACATTTTTAAAGTGTAAAAAATATTAGAATATACAGGGCAGCGTTGCAATGCTAAAAAGTAGCATTACAACGCTACGAATTTTGACAGAAAAATGAAAAACATGCGTGCCTTTTGCAAACAGCGTTGCAATGCCCTCAATAGCATTGCAACCCTACAGGTTTTGATGGAAAAATAGTGCGACTCGCAAACAACATTGCAACACTCTCAATAGCGTTGCAACGCTATAAGATAGATTTAAAAGAAATTTTCGTTTTTCTTTCTTCTACTTGCAAATTTCTACAATTCTTTTTGGTTTTCCACTTCCCTTTGATGCATCTTTGTTACTCCATCAATCTTGAAGAGATCCTGAGGTAAGTAGATTTAGTTTAGATTGGGTTTAATTCATGATTTTCTTGTTTTAAGGGATGAATTTTCAAAGTTAGAGCTTGGTTTTTTTGGCTTGAGGCTTGAACTTTCAAAGTTGGGGCTTAATCTCTCAAGTATATTCTTGAATCCCATAATAAATTCTTCTTTCATATTGTTCTTGGTTTGAGGCCTAAACTTCCAAAATTAGGGCTTGATAATAGGATTTTCGGTGTCGCTCCCAAACCCTTTCGATACAAATAATATTTTTAAATCACCGAACGAACTACTTATACTAATTGGTAGTACAACTAGCAGTTTCGGGGTCAAACCTCAAGGAAGCACGAAAGATTAGTTCATCAAGTTTGTTTTCAGTTAAAGTGATAAATGATGGGGGATTGGTATGGTTGGATAATTAAAATTGCATGAAAATAAAAATACAAGAAAAGTAAAGATAGAAGCGCAATTAACCGAGATGTCTTAGTTTAGAGGAATGAATTTGCCCAGTGTAATTTAGTTCATTGACCTAATTTATGACTTAAATTTCTTATTTATGCTTAGCTCAATTGATCGGGATCCTAACCAATGGTCTTAATTATCTAATTAGTCAAAATGCACAGAAAACAAATCCGCTCCATACAAATTAACGAATTGCATTAAGATCTAGGGATTACGCTAAGATGAATGTTAATTTCCAACGTCTAATTAAACAATCAATGCGGGTTTTCTCTAGGTTGCTAGGAACAATTATTTTTTTCTAACTAACCTATTGCTTCTATTGGGATTATCCTATAAATATTTGTTAGATATTACAAGGTAATCTCAAAAGCGTTAAAATTTATGACAAAATTATTGGGCGTTAATCAATAATTAAAATCATGCAATTCATACATATAGATTCAGATCAGAACCCATAAACAAGTTTGAATAAATCATTAAATTACAATATTACATCAAGTTCCTCCAAATCCCTAAACTAAGAAACCAAAATCTTACCTTCCCACGGAGGATGAAAAGCTACAATCCGGCATCTACTCGATAAATTACTAAAGATACTAAAAATTAAAGGAAATGGAAAGAGGATGAAGTTTTTCTTTAGCCTCTATCAATTTGGCCTCCAAAATTCGGCCTCTTGACCTACGATTGAGGAGAGGAATTTATAATAATCAATGCAGTGTTGCAACGTTTGGAGTAGTGTTGCAATGCTGATGCGACCAGAGGGAAGTGGAAGCCCAATGCTTCGTCCAATGCTTGGTTGTACGCGTGCTCGACTCCATGTCAGTCAATCATCGCAGCGTCGTAATGCTCTAAAGAAGTGTTGCAATGTTGATGCTTTTTCCCTCAAGCGTTGGAGTGAAGCATCAGGATGCGTTGAGGTACTGGCGGTGATTTAACTTCGAAGCGTTGCAATGCTTGGAGTAGCGTTACAATGCTACATCCACTGCCAGATACTAGCTACTCGATGCTCAATGACTTGACACTCGATCCTCGTTCACTCAGTAACATTTTCTTGATTAGTTGACAGACTTTTACTTGATGGTACTCGATAATGCTCGAAGGCTGCCTCATACTCGGTGGAACTCGATGGCATTTTGGCCTTTTCAACTCCTTTGAATCCTGGATGTTCAAATCAACGACTCCTAATTGCTTCAAATTAAGCCCATTCTTCACCAAATGATTAATTATACCTCTTGATTGCTCGATGCCTAAAAAATCATCAAATAAACACTGACCGAGAATTAAGCAGAGGAAAATAGCACATTTTTTATGCTATCAAATTCCCCCAACTTAATTCTTAATCGTCCTTGAGCAAGGTAAAATCACACGTTCACACAAAAGATTATGCTTGCTCAATCACAAGGGTTGTTACTCTAGTTTCAATAGTCTATAAGATTTGCAATAAAAAAATGAAATCCAATTATAATCAATCAATAAAGCACGTTTAAAAATGATTCTAATTCTACTTATGTGTGAGTGAGTCGAAAGCCCTACGAATTAAGCTCGCAAAACCCGGAATGGTTTTATAAAGCTCTCAATTCATTTTCCCCCTACACTTGCTCGAAGGCTCAAGGGCCAAGCTTCTTTGACTCAACTTTGTAATGACACACTTAAGGAAACCAAACTTTTATTTTACTCCCCTTTTTCTATATATTTTTATTATTATTTTTTTCTACAAAAGAGGAAGCCTTATCTAGACACATCACCTTCGTTTTAGCTTGCCCAATGGGTGTCATTCGAGTCATCCAACTACGATCTTACTCATTCCTCGAGGTACTTTAGCTCAGAGGGAAATTACGGGTGTCATAGCTGGCCCAGGTTAATCATAATCCAAGAAAGAGGAGTAATCTCCTTAAAAAATAACATACAACTTGCTTTTACTGTACAACACTATGTCTTTTACAAACTGCTTTTAACGTACTCTACACTTGGCTTTTACAATACAAAACAAGAGTTTGGCAAAAACTTAGGCATGCATTGCTAGGTTGAGCTTTCAGTCACTTATCACGTATCACCTAGGCCTTTCGAGGTGACAATACAAATATAAGCCCCATAATACAACACAAAACATGCAAGTCCTAATTTCGTTGAATAAGGGACTTAAAGATGCATGAAAGATAAGAATTTTTTTAAAAACGAGCTAAAAATCATGATCATGCTCGTTAAACATAGTTTTATGCAAACCTATTCACAAAAAGGGTGTTTCATCAACTACTTCATTATAATAAACAAAGCAAAAGAGCATGCAAGTAAATTAAGCACACAAACATCATCCAAGCACAGCGCTCAAGAACCCCAACAATCACAACATACCCCACCAGGAATGATTCATTCCTTTACTAACGCAACGTAGTCAACTCCATTTGTTAGAACAACTTCCCTTGAGTCTCTGCACCTACCCTTTTTTTTTTCGGAAAAAGGATTTGGCTCAGGATTGCCCATTTTTCATTCTAGGGTTTCTCTGAATTTGAAAGTTATCACTTAGTAGGTTTCCATACCAAGGCTCAATCTAATTAAGTCCGTAGCGTCGATCGATTTCGTCATATCCCCCTATCCGGATAAATTGATAAGTCGGGCATTCCCGGCCCACGAAACGAAACCGGTGGTTTCTTGGTCAAGACCAGCTAAAGCTAAAGTTCCATTAAAGAGCGTTTCCACGGGGTAGAACCTCCTCAGGGAATATAAGGTTTTCATGAGGCTGATCTTGAGCCGCCATCCAAGCACGAATACCTTCGTTTAAGAGAATATTTTTGATATAGAAAGTCTCAAATTCAGGAAATCCGTTAAAATTCTCACCGGGAATGATTCTTCTCTTTTATTCGATTTCATCAACTTAAAATGATACATTGTCTTCAATGTATTTCAAGTAAAGCTCAATAAAAAAAAAATAAAGACAAAGGAACAGAAAACCTCCCCTGATAACAATGTCGCACATGGGATGGTGGTGGTAGTGGGCTCACTTTCTAAAAAGATACCCCTATCCTCCCTTCTAGGTAGTCCCTACTAAACAAAAAAAAAAAAAAAAACAAATATAATCTAGAAAACTAATAAAGAAAACAGTAAAATTTTTCACCTGGCTCCCTTTAGGAAGGGAAAATTTTTAACATCAGTTGCTCGACGTGACCTGTCCCCTGTCAAGGCATAAAGAAATTCTCATATTTCTTTGGTCTCTTCTTGGACAAGTCTATATAGCCCAGTATGGCTATAAGGCTCTTTATCTTCTGAAAAAAACCAGACAGGTCGAATTTTGTATTTTTAGAATATGGCGAAAAAGGTAAGAAGAAAGAATTAAAAGACTCAAGGACTGACTCAACTGAAAATGAAGACTTTGACTCAACTGACTCGACTAACTCGCAAGGTGAGGGTGAGCAAAATTAAAAAATGAGAGGAATACCAGTACAAAGAACAGGACGAGGCTTGGGAGCCTATGACTCTTTTACCTGGGATTCTTCCAAATTAAGTCCATACTCATACATAACCTCACAAACTGGCAAGCATGGAGTGACGTCCTCATCATCACTGGAGTAGTAGTCCTCTACAAAGAACTCAACCTTTGAGATATAGACGATGGACTGCTCTGATGTGCTCTCCAGTTTCTGCATGGTGTCCATTAGCTGGGCAACATGGGTGATCCATCCTTGTCCCTGAGCTTGAAGATCCTACTGAGACCAAAAAGAACTATTAGCAAGTTTAGAAATTTAAAATTCTAACTTCATACCTGGGTAAAAATTTCTATAAAGCAGTTTTTGCTCCTCCACCGTGTCAACAGGCACTACCTCATACCTTTGGGTCTCTTTAAAATCAAAGGAATGGTCTGGCAATGACTCGTCCGGCCTCCTAGCTGAAGTTGCAAGTTGAGCAACAAGGTCACTAAGACTTTGCAAATCAGTCCTAGCATCTGCCTCAGGGCAAAGACTCTTCTGTTGGATGCGTTCAAACTCTTATTGCCTACAGAGATTGTCCTACTCAAACTTAAAAGATCTGTTAGCAAGCTCCATAACCAAAGCCTCTAAATACATATCTTGAGCGTGAGTCAACTGGTGTGGTGCTATGAAATCTTGGTCATCAAAGCTTTGTTGCCATCCTGGGTATCCATGATCAAAAGACTCTGCCTCACAAGAATGATGAGCCTCGTAGTCCCAAGGACCATAATATCCTTCCTCGATGAATCCACATGGTCTTGGCATCCATTGCAACCTCGGGCATGCTTGCGTGGGATGCCTCTCGAGTAGGCAAGTCCCACACACCGCTACTTACTGCGATCACCTTCCCACCAAGTGGCCAATCAAGGAAGTCAACTCGGCAAGCTTTAACTAAAAACTAACTAAGAAGAACTAATTGGCTTCCCTAGCCACGAAGCCAATTTGATTACAAGATTTTTTGTATTTCTCCCAAACCCTTGCTATACAAGTAATATTTTTAAATCACCGAATAAACTACACATACTAACTAGTAGTACTAGCGGCAAGTCCGGGGTCGAACCTCAGGGAAGCACGGAAGGTTAGTTCATCAAGTTTGTTTCTAGTTAAATTGATAAATGAGGGGGGATTGGTTGGATAATTGAAGTTGCATGAAAATAAAAATGCAAGAAAAATAAAGATAGAAGCGCAATTAACCAAGATGTCTTCGTTTAGAGGAATGGATTTTCCCAATATAATTTAGATCAATGACCCAATTTATGACTTAAATTCCTTTTTTATGCTTAGTCCAATTGATCAGGATCCCAACCAATGGTCCTAATTATCTAATTAGTAAAAATTCACAAAAAAACGAATCCGCTCCATACAAATTAATGAATTGCATTTAGATCTGGGATTACGCTAAGATGAATGTTAATTTTCAACGTCTAATTAAACAATCAATGCAGTTTTTCTCTAGGTTTCTAGGAACAACCCTTTTTGCCTAAATAACCTATTGCTTCTATTGGGATTGTCCTATAAATATTTGTCAGATATTACAAGGTAATCTCAAAAGCATTAAAATTACATGGAAAAATTATTGGGCATCAATCAACAATTAAAATCATGCAATTTATACATATAGTTCATATCAAAACCCATAAACAAGTTCGAATAAATCATTAAATTAAAATCTCATAAATTACATCGAGTTCCTCCGAATCTTTAAACTAAAAAACCAAAATCTTACTTCCCCATGGAGAATGAGAAGCTACAATCTGGCATCTACTCGATAAATTACTAAAGATACTGAAAATTGAAGGAAAAGGAAGAAGGATAAATTTTTTTTTTTTAGACTCCATCAATTTGGCCTCCAAAATTCGGCACCCCTTGACCTAGGACCGAGGAGTGGAATTTATAATTATCAACGCAGCGTTTCAACACTTGGAGTAGTGTTGCAACGCTGATGCAGCGAGAGGGAAGTGTCAAGTAAGAAGCCCAACACTTGGTTGCGTGCACGCTCAACTCCATGTCTATCAATCGTTGCAACGTCAAAATGCTCTAAAGAAGTGTTGCAACGCTGATGCTTCTTTCTTCAAGCATTGGAGTGAAGCATCAGGATGCTTGAGACGCTGGCGGTGATTTAACTTTGGAGTGTCGCAATGTTTGGAGTAGCGTTGCAACGCTGCGTCCACTGCTAGCTACTCGATGCTCAATGACTCGACACTCGATCTTCGTTCACTCGGTAGCATTTTCTTGATTATTTGGCAGCCTTTTACTCGATGATGCTCGATGGCTGCTTCATACTTAGTGGAACTCGATGGCATTTTGGCTTTTTCAACTCCTTTGAAGCCCGGATGTTCAAATCAACTTTTAATTGCTTCAAATTAAGCTCTTCTTCACCAAATGAATAATTATACCTCTTGATTACTCGATACCTACAAAATCATCAAATAAACACATTAAACATAGTAACGACCGAGAATTAAGCAAAGGAAAATAGTACATTTTTGGTGCTGTCAGGGCTTGATTGTTTTCCATCAATGTTGAAGAGAGTCATCACTGAGGTAAGTAGATTTAGTTTAGATTAGGTTTAACTCTTGATTTTCTTGGTTTAAGGCATGAAACTTCAAAGTTAGGGCTTAATTTTTTTGGTTTGAGGCTTGAACTTTCAAAGTTAGAGCTTAATCTCTCATATATATTCTTGAATCTCATAATAAATTCTTCTTTAATATTGTTCATGGTTTGAGGCATGAACTTTCAAAGTTAAGGCTTGATTTTCTTGGTCTGAGGCTTGAACTTTCAAAGTTAAGGCTTAATCTCTCATGTATATTCTTGATCTACATGTGATATTATAATTTTCGAAGTTATTAACATTACTATTGGTATGTTGCATAGGTTTTGTCTAGAAAGTCACACATTTAGATATGGCTTGATTACCATTTCAAAAGTTGATTTACCTCCTTGTTTAAATGCAACTTTGTTTAAATGCATCTTTCTTGCTTTATTTGAAGTCATTTGCACTTTTCCTTTCGTAGGATATTTTACATTGATCTTGACGTGTTCAGCAAAGTTGAGGATATTTGTTTGAAACTTTGTGTTTGTATCATTTGAAGGATATTTTATACGAAGTGGTTCTTTATTGACATCAAGGTGCTACTATGAGAAAAGTTCTAGCTTCGTAAAAAGTAATTTGTGGACGTTTGAGTTGTTGGGCTTTATTTTATTATGTTTAGTTGCTTTTCCTTCAAGAGGTATGATCTAAAATTAGGTACCATAATATAATGTCAAAGGTAGTTTTGGATTGGTACATGTGATAGTTGTTATGTGGGTAGATGGATAGTTTTGATAGAAGGTTTGGAAATGTATGTTTTGAAACTTTTCATATTTGGTTGACTGTAAGAATTATGTTCCTTATATTGTTTTAGAATTGTCCATATGGGCCTATCCATATTCTTCTAATTAACTTACAAAATCCTTCATGGAGTTGTAAAGTTTCATCTATATGTTGTAGCTTTTATATATTATTTCATTGATATAGGTGCTCAAAGTGACGAGTTCAAGGTGGGCTACGTTATTCTTGTGAGGCGGGAGCATAGTGAGCGAGATTTGGCTAGGATTACTTCATACGGGATTGATAGGTGTAATTTTTTTTTAATTGTTCTTAGAGGGGATGGGGTTGTTAATTGTACAATAGGAAATGTGTTCATATAAGGGTTGATAGTTATTCTACTTTTGAAATTGTTCATATGGGATTGATTATAATGTTGGAATTGTTCATATGGAGTTTTCCATATTCTTTTAACTTAGAAATACTTTATGAGATTGTAATATTGACAATGTTAAAGAAGTGAAGTTTTTATAAAGAGATAATAGTGAAAATTTGGTTGATATATATAAGATTGAAAATGCATATATTATTTATTTGATTGGTGAATGCATGCCATATATATACCAAATGTGGTTTTGAATCAAAATACAGGAGCAATTATAGGTAAAAACGTCAACATTATTATTTTTTTTTAAAAAAAATCACAAGCAAATTTCTTGACCTTTTTTCCTTGTCAAGATTATTGATATTCTTGACATTTTTTCCTTATCAAGAATACTCATATTCTTGACATTTCAAACATGTCGAGTGTCAGTGTTTCTTGACGTTTTTTAAATGTCAAGTGCCACTTTTCTTGACGTTTTTAAAATGTCAAGAAAATCGAAATTCTTGGCATTGGCTTCCTTGATGTTTTTAAAATATCAAGAAAAGTGATTCTTGACATTTAAAAAATGTCAAGAAACACTGTTTTGTAGTAGTGGTGTAAATATGCGGCTGGAGTTATAGAAGAACAACTGAACCTTAGGACTTTTCCTTTCTTGTTACAGGATGACACTAAGGATTGGTTGTACTACTTAGCTCTAGGGTCTATTACTACTTGGAATGAATTGAAAAATAAATTTCTCGAAAAAAAAAAATCCGACTTCTAAGGCCAATTCTATTAGAAAAGACATCTATAGAATTAAACAATTTGTTGGTGAAACACTATCTGAATACTAGGAAAGATACAAAAGGTTGTGTGCTAGTTTTTTGCATCATCAAATATCTTATCAGTTATTAATCCAGTACTTCTGTTGTGGTTTACTTTCTTGTGATAGGAGTTCCATTAATTTTGTTGCTGGTGGTGCTCTTGTTGATAAGACGTTGAAGGAGGTTCAGGAAATAATCTCGTGCATGGCTAAGAATGATCAAAATTTTGGGACAAGAGCTACTGAAATTGATTTATCTTCTACTTCTAAGGTAAAAGAATTAAGTCCCAACTTTCTAACTTGACTACTCTTGTGACACAGATGACTCAAGAAGGAGTAGCACAAGTGAAAAGCTGCGAGGCTTGTGGAGCAATTGGACACCCTTCTAAACCATGTCCTCACAACCAAGTAAATGTAGTTGGAGGTTACCAGAGGAAGCATGACCCTCATGCTCCAGTATATAACCTAGGATGCTGAAATCACCCCAACCTCAAATGGGGAGGTCAAGGTTAAGGGCATCATAGTTCCAGTCACTCCAATCAACCACGATCATCCTCTTCAGGTATGCCATTGGAGGATATTGTTAAATCTTTGGTTAACCACTTTTTAAAATTCCAACAAGATATTCATCCGCTGCAAAAGGACTCCATCCAACTGTCATAGGACACCAAGGCATTGCGACAAGAGGTCAAGACGGGGATGGCAAATCTGGGCACTCAAGTCACACAATTAGCCACTATGGTGGGTCGTTGAGAAGCCAAGAGTTCGGGGAAGCTACCCGCTCAACCAAACCATGCCCAATTGAGTGCCATCGCACTCAGGTGTGGGAAGGAGCTTCCATCACCTACACCTTCCTTAGGCATCCCACCACCACCTAGTAAGTCCAATGAGGAATTCCAGCAAGATGAGAAAAATGAGCCAAATTCGAGGCACACCCATATACTCCTAAGGTAAGTACTTCCTCCTTGTCTTCAATTGAACTTTATATACCTAAGGCTCATTTTTCTAGTAGGTTAGCGAAACCGAAGCAGGAAAATAAGGACGAAGAATTGAGCGAAATGTTTAAAAAAGTTCAAATCAATATTTCCTTCTTGAATGCGATCCAACAAATTTCAAGGTATACTAAGTTCCTCAAAGAACTTTGCACAAAGAAGAGGATAGGTAAGGACAAGGAGCGGGTTATGGTATGTAAAAATGTTTCGGCTTCGTTTAAACTAATATGTCTGAGAAATGTCGAGACCCAAGTATGTTTACCTTACCTTGTATCATTGGTAATAGAGTCATGAGGCATGCTATACTTGATTTGGCAGCTTCCATTAATGTTAATTCGTCTCATGTGTATGAAGAGCTTAAATTAAATGTTTTGCAAAAAATTACCGTATGCATTCAGTTAGCAGATAGATCTTACACTCAGCCTCTGAGGATAATTGAGGATGTTATGTTGCAAGTAAAGGATTTGATTTTCCATATTTACTTCTATATTCTAAAAAATGGATGAGATATGTTCACCTTCTTCTTCTACAATTCTGTTAGGAAGACCATTTATGAAAATTGCAAAAATAAAAATTGATGTTGATAAAAGATGTCTTTCTGTGGAGTTTGATGGAGAAGTTTGTTCATTTAATATGTATGAAGCTATGAAGTTTCTTAAAGTAGTCTTTTTTCATGATTGAAATACATGATCTAGTGGATGACATTTTTTTTGCATGATGATGATGATTATGATCAGTTCATTGTTCATTGTAATGTTTTAGATTCATATGATTTATCTCTTTACTCTGTTGATGTTAGCAACCTAAAAAACCTTCTTCTGACTTTGATTTTGTCGATTAGTAGGTACAAGGGATTGATTTGAAAGTTCTCCTTAGTCATCTGAAGTATGTGTACTTACGCGAAGGAAACACCTTTCCAGTTACAATCTCTAGGCAATTGACACCCACCCAAGAGGACTCTTTGGTTAAGACTTTGAAAACCTATAGGAAAGCCATTGGGTGGACTCTTGACGATATTAAAGGTATAAGTTCTTCCCTCTGCATGCATAGGTTAACCTTGGAGGATGGAGCCAAGGCCACAACTTAACCTCAAAGAAGGCTCAACCCCATGATGAAGGAGGTTGTTCTTAAAGAAATCATCAAGCTCGATGAGGCTAGTATGATTTACCCAGTACCTAACAGTAAGTAGGTAAGTCCTATTCATGTGGTACCAAAGAAGACCGACATGACAATTGTGGAGAACGATAAAGGTGAGATGGTACCAATGCACATTCAGAACGGATGGAGGATGTGTATCGACTTTCAAAAGCTTAATGAGGTAACTAAAAAAGATCATTTTCCTATTCATTTTCTTAACCAGAAGGTGGAACGACTTGTCAGGAAGCCATTCTTTTGTTTTCTTGATGGGTTCTCAGGATTCTACCATATCTCGATCGCGCAAGAAGACCAAGAAAAGATGACCTTCACCTGCAAAGATAGATATTATTGAGGTAGACAAGGAAAAGATAGATGTTACTCCTAACCTTCCGTACCCTACTTGTATTAGGGAAATTCGTTCTTTTCTTGGTAGCGCAAGTTTTTATAAATGTTTTATCAAGGACTTTTTGAAGTTGGCTTTTCATCATCCATATTGTTGCAAAAAGATGTGCCTTTTGAGTTTGATAAAGAGTGCCTAAAGGCCTTTGACACCTTGAGGAAAAGTTGACCACCACCCCAATTCTTCAACCCTCACAATGGGATGTTCCGTTAGAGATAATGTGTGATGCTAGTAATCTAGAAGTGGAAGCAGTTTTGAGATAGCGAGTTGAAAAGAAAAGCCATGTTATTTTTTTTGCATCGAGGACCCTCAATCCTACCCAGATCAACTACACCACGATGGAGAAAGAGATTTTGGCAATTTTTTTTTGCTTTAGATGAATTTCGATCTTATATTCTTGGTTTTTCAGTTACAATTTATATTGACCATTTTGCTCTTAGGTACCTCATGACCAAGAAAGAGTCCAATCCTTGACTTGCTCGTTGGATTCTTCTCCTTCAGGAATTTAATCTAACCATCAAGGATATGAGAGGTGCAAAAACCTCTATGGTAGACCATTTGAGCATGATCGTACAAGAAGAAGATCCTACACCTGTATGAGAGGATTTTTCAAATGAATACCTGTTCCAGATGACCACATCAATTCCATGCTATTCTAACATGTTAAATTTCCTTGTTACTGGTAAGTTCCTTCATGATATGCCTAGTTCTAGAAAAGCTAAATTGAGGAGGGATTTGAAATATTTTGTTTGGGATCCACCATATCTTTGGAAGATTTTCTCTGATCAAATTATTAGGAGGCATGTCCCAAATGAGGAATTTGAGTTCGTACTTTCATTCTTTCATGATCTGACATGTGGTAGGCATTTTAGGCCTAAAAAAACTGCTAGGAAAGTTTTAGATAGTGGATTGATATGGAACTCTTTATTTGCTGACTGTATGCATTTTGTAAATCTTGTAAGAGATGTTCGAAGTCAAGATCTTTGTCTAGAAGGAATGAAATGCCACTTAACTCTATTTTTATGTGTGAGGTTTTCGATGTCTGGAGTATGGATTTCATGGGACCCTTTCTCTTTTCTTTTGGGTATTTGTATATATTGTTAGCTGTGGATTATAGATCGAAGTTGGTTGAGGCTATCCCCACTAGGACTAACAATGTTGTTGTTGTTTCAGGATTTTTAAAAGCTAACATATTTTTCAGATTTAGTATTCCTCGAGCCATAATCAGTGACCAGGGTTCACACTTTGTAACTAAACCATTGAGACTATTATGAGGAAGTATGGAGTCCATCATCGAGTTGCAACTCCATACCATCCTCAGACGAATGGCCAAATAGAAATATCCAATCGAGAGGTTAATAGTATCATTGAGAAAACCGCCAACCCAAAAAGGAAGGATTGGAGCACACGCCTCGACGATGCTCTTTCGGCTTACATGACCGATTTCAAAACTCCCATTGCGACGATGCCCTTCAAGTTTGTCTATGGAAAGGCGTGCCATTTACCAGTAAAGGTCGAGCACAATGCCTATTGGGCGGTTAAACAATGCAATATGAGTTTAGCCCAAGCTGGTGAAGAAAGGCTTCTGGAACTGTAAAAGTTGGAAGAGTTACATCTTAAAGCTTATGAGAACTCTAGACTTTACAAGGAAAAGACAAAGCTAATTCATGATAAAGGTCTTGTAAAGAAAAAGTTCAAGGTCAGCCAAAAGGTGTTGCTTTTCAATTCGCACCTCTAACTCATACCAGGTAAGATTAGGTCCAAATGGCTTGGTCCTTTTGAAATTACTAATCTTTTTCCTTATGGTGTAGTTGAGATTAGAAGTTGGGAGACTGGAAAGATGTTCAAGGTGAATGGGCACTGCCTCAAGATCTTAAATGAAGGGGAAGTCAACCTAGCTCGCTCGATTTTTCGGTTGACTCCACCCTCATTCATTTAAGCCCATCTTCACCCAATGTCGAGCAAAAGATGCTAAAAGTTGTGCTTCCTGGAGCCAGTTAGGCGTAAAAATTTTATTTTTCTTTATTTCTTCTGTTTATTTAAAAACAAATTGAAAGAATGATTGATTACCCCTTTTCTTTTTACAGAAAATCATACTTTTGGCTCTTTAAAGGATAACTTCCCATGCTCATGCTTGTGTCCAATTCCAGGGGAATTTTTCTATTCCCTTTGTTCCCTTTCTTTATCCTTCACATAAATTGTAGTTTAGATATACATTGAGGACAATGCATATTTCTAAAGTTGTGCATAACCTATACCATCCTTTTTTTTTTGGTGCGGCAGGGGGGGGGGGGGGGGGAGATGGGATTGCTAATAATGGGTATACACAACTGTTGAGTTCTTTTTATTCTTTGATTCACATGTTCTATGGTTAGCCTTGAGCATCTGAGCTCAGTCTTTTATGATATGAATAATTTTTCATTGATTGCTATGTTATGGAATAAGCATTTCTTGGCTGGATTTCTGTCTAAATAATTGATTTTGTCTAATTGTTTGGTATTTGAATGGCTATTCACTCTCTTCACTCTGTATGTTGTTTCCTTTTCATGACAAGTTGATGATGTTGGCTTGTATGTCCTAAAACTCACAGTTTGTAAAGTTAAACATATTCTATTATCAATAAAGATTTTATTCAACATTACTTCAATAAAGTTGTTATTGAATCTATAAATTGCATTTATAAAGTCTAAATCCAATAAACAAATATCCATGGCTATTATATGAATATTTATACTTTATGTGGAGACATAAAAGTGGATCAGGTTCGAGTAAATAGTCAAAATGATCTATAGTATACGGATAAGATTGGGTGCCTTATTCTGGTAACACTATCGGATGCGGCCCACGCTATAGTTGTTACAATTGTTGTAAGGTACTACAAACGAAGTGATCCTAATTTTTTCATGTATTGACATGAGGAGCGGGCGTGTCCTATGCAATGAGTTTGTGTAAGATCGGACCAAGAAATAAGCCACTCTTACTTTATAACATTGTTTACTATTTAAGATTGACTATTTCGCTTAGATGACTTAGGTATTGACTATTTCGCTTAGATGACTTAGGTAACTCGATCTTAATCCTGAGCTAACTATGAACTCTTGTTTATTCGAGATTATCCTTAGATTTTCATAGGTAGGGGTTGGCTCAACAGTTCCGGCTCAATAAGCCTCCCATTTCAGGGGTAAAACTTAGTAGATAGCTAGGGACATAGAGTGCAATAAGGAATTCACGCCTATCTGATTTAATGATAGGAGAAAGGTTGTTCTCTTAAGTACTGAATCCAGGTCTTGAACAAGGGCCCCATCCTCTCATTGGCCCAAGAGGGATCCAGTTTAGTGACTAGATCACAAACCAATTGTTCATTAGAGAATCAGTGGAACTTAAGAAGCAAGATGTAATATTAGGGATAAAACAGCATATTGACCCAGCTGTTATTACGAACAACTTGTGAAGGGTCGACTTACTAATTATGGTTAAATCAGGTGAGGAGAGTACAACTATCGAGTTATAGTGGTGTGACTTAATAGTTAACGAATACTGATTAATTTGGTCTAAGGAGTTTTACCCAATTAATCTTAAATTGTTGGAGGTCATGATCTGTAAGTTCATAAGGTTCCTCAACTTGTTCGTAAAACATGAACACCTTGAATTAATAAATTGAGTGAATTTGGAATGATATCAATTTGAATTGTTCAAATTGAATTTTAATTTGAAAATGTTCAAATTGAAATTAGGGTTTGAATTTGAATAGTTCAAAATTCAAAAAGTTAAGGTTTGTATACTTATATTCGATATAAGTGATTAACGTTTAATGTATTTAAAATAAACAAAATTAGAGATTTTATAATATCTAAATATTGATTTAAATATTCATTACATGAATAGGATTCATGTTTTAAGTTAGGTGTGTGATTAATTTAATATTTGATATTAAATTATGATATAATTAATTAAATATGTAAAATTAATTAAAATTAAATTAACTTCTCATTTCAAATTTCATAATTTGAAATCGTGATTTTGATTTTGATTAATTTTGAATTAATTGTTTTTTTTAAAAAAAAAAGAAAGAAAAAACTGAAGGATAAACACCTCACTTTTGACAAAAAGAAGGTGTTTCCTCCTTAAATCACCACCTAGTTCATTATTTTCATCATCTTGGTGCTGGCATTTAGATGGTCAAGAAATGCCTACATGAAAGAGTTGAATAAAACTCTTCATTTTGATAAAAGGTGTAAGGTTTTCCTTTGCTGCTAAAATTAGTTTCTACAAAAAATTGTATTCATCACCTTCAAACCCATGTTTCCCTTCACAAATTCACTCCAATTTGGAGTTCCACCACTCAAATTCAAGGTTGAAAATAGTAGAGAAGATCTCTTAGTGGTCCACTGTTGAATTGGAGCTGGAATCATGTGAAGGACAACTTGGAATTGGGAGTATTCATCAAATGTACGTTGTTAAGAAATCTCTTCTTAAATTTCTGTTTAAGCTTGCTTTTAGAACTCAAATTAAATGTAATTAGAGTGTTTATTGATTTTATTTACTTTCTTGCATGCTAGTAGATCCTATGAGATGATGCACTCATTGGTTGTATGTTTTCAAAAAGGAAATTCTTTTATGATTTTTAGCTCTTTATAAAAACCTTTTTTTGTGAAACCCATACATAATGAACCTAGGTCGAAAAAAAATTTCATTATAAATCCCTAAAAAGTCTTAGAGATGGCTTATCCATCTTGGATTTTCGTTGTCACCTTGAAAGACCCTCTTTTAGCTTAGGAGTAACTTTTAATGCCTGAGAACAAAATTAGACAATGAAAAAAGCCTAGTGTGTGAATAAAAAAAAAAAAAAAAAAAAAACACAGAGAGAGAGGGAAGCAAAGTAGTTGCTGAAAAAAATGCATAAAAATGAGGCATAACCAGTGTGCCTACAAAAAATAGTATGTGTGTGTGCATGGATAGAGGAGAAAAGAGCTACTTCTGTCGTGTTTAGTTAGGGCTTGGAAGGAAATAGTGTTAGGTTCCCAACAGTTGAGTGTGAAAACTAACCCTCTAGGTAAAATTAATGCACTCTATGTTTTATATGTGTGAGTTTTAGGCACTCTTGGCTAAGTGTTGCTCTTTGATTAACAAGAACGGTAGAGGGAAGATGAAATTGGGGTAGGATAAAACTTTTTCGGGTACTTTTCGATTTATAAAAAAAAAATTCATGGCTTAATGTTCATTCATACATGATTTGATTGTAAAAGCCCCTTTTATAATGAGTCACAATTGAGTGATTAATAAAATTTGGATTGTTATGTAATCTATCGTGTGTCCCTAAAGACTGTTTAAGACTTGAGATAGGAAACAATAAATAGAGTGAACAGTTTCTTATCAATTGCATGATTGAGTGTTATGACCTTGCTTAGGATGATCAAGAGATAAGTTGGAGGTATTTGTTAACTCTCAAAAAGAGCTAATTTTATTCATTAATCCCACTATTTTGAATAATTCTTATGCTCTATTTGTCTTATTTTGTAGGTAAGTCGATCCCATGGAGCAAGTGTGTTGCCGAGATGAAAATCGAGCCAAAATGTAGCAAAATCGAGAGTTGCATGCACCATATTAAGTAGAGACGTCAAAATGACCAAACTTCCCTTGAGGGCAGCGTTGCAACCCTCCCCTAATCATCGCCTGACGCTGAGAGGCAGTAAGCATCAAATTCTGAACAAGCAGTCAACGTCGCAACGCCCCACCAATGCTCTAGCTTGATGCATTTGGACAGTAGCTATCAAACAGGGTAGTGTTGTATCGCTATGAACTTTAATGGACGAATTGCTTCCACGCACGTACAATCGAACATCGTAGCAGTGTTGTAGCGCTTCCCTGCTGCTCGAAGTCTGATTCTGTTGCAGCATTGCAACGCTCTGAATAGCGTTGTGATGCTACGCTCATTCTACAAATAGAGAGTTTCTGTTCCAGCCAATGGGGGTGGAAAAAATACAGAGTGAGAACGTTTTTAGGTGTTGTCTAGGTTGACTTTCTAGGCAAATTTCACTATATTCAAAATTTTTTCCTCTTCAGTCATTGATTTTTACATATGCCTATGCAAGTCTAGGTAAACTCTTCTTAGGATTAGTTGTATGTTTGAATTCTTGAATGTTTCTAGTTGATTGTACTGAATTTTTGTGAAATCATTGGGTTGATTTGTTTCATATTTAATAAAAAATTTCTGAATTGATCTGACAAGTCGATTTATTTAAGTTCTTGTTTGAAAAATTATCATAGCCTATGCAAATTGTTGATTTCGTTGTATAGATTAAGATTGCATGTGTAAAGTTAAGACTTTTTCTGACCTAGCTCATATATGCCCTGATTTAGTTTGTCCCAATTAATCATGCTATAGGATATTGCTTTTCAGCTTGTAGTATGTCTCGATGTTTGAACCCTTTCATAATGCAATTTGGTTTTAACTTGGATTTTGCTGAGAAAGAAGAGTTGTAAATTAAATTAGGAGTAATTTGGTTAAATATCGAATTTGGCTATTTGGGCTCTTAGATTCTCTAATAGGTTGAGAAGTTCACTAATTTTGTATAATTAATTAGTGTCTAGTGATAGAATAATTAAATATGCATACTAATACCAAGGCTCTTTTCATTGATTTAATCCAACCCATTTGTGTGCTCATTCTTGTTTCTTTCCATCGCATGTTACTTTTTAATAATTTTTTTCATAAAACCAACTAACCCCCGTCACATGGAATTCTTTAATTAACCTTGCTAGTCGATAGCTTCCTTGTAGATTCGACCCTGTTCTTACTTCTTTTATTGTGTTTTTTGGTATAAGTATAGGATTGATGATTATATTTCTTTGTTTGAGTCAGTGATTGTGTGCAACAACGTTTCTATTAAATCTGACATCAGAACAAGTAGAAACATCATTAGTCCTAGTGGTGATTGCCTCAACCCATTTTGAAACGTAATCTACTGCACGTAAAATGTACAAATGTTCAAATGAAGAAGGAAATGGGCCCATAAAATCTAAGCCTCAAACATCAACTACTTCACATACAAGAATGAAGTTAAGTGGCATTTTGTTTCCTTTTTATAAAGTTCTAGATTTTTTACACTTATCACAAGGTTTGTAAAATGCATAAAAGGCAGCAAATAGAGAATCCCAAAATAGTCCTAAGTCTAAAATTTTTCTAGCAGTTCTTTTTGGACTAAAATGACCATCGCATGCATGCTCGTGACAAAAGGCCAAAACAGATTCAAACTCTTCATTAGGGACACATCTCTTAATTATTTGATCTGAACAGAATTTTCATAGATAATGAGGATCCCATACAAAGAATTTAGAGTCATTTTTTATTTTAGACTTTCTAGATGAAGACATATTAAAGGGAAACTTACCAGTCATAAGGTAATTCACCATGTCGGCATACCACGGTAGGAAAGTAGATACCTTGAAAAGATGTTCATTAGGAAAGTCTTCTCTGATTGGAATTGACTCTTCTTCTTGCATAATTCAGCTTAGGTGGTTGGCTACTGGATTCTTCGATCCTTTTCTATTTTTGATGGTGAAGTTAAATTCTTGCAAAAGAAGGATCCACCTTACAAGTCTGGATTTGCATTCTTTCTTTGTCATGAGGTACCCGAGGACAGCATGGTAAGTATAAACAATGATTGGAAAAGCAATAATATAATATCTAAACTTATCCAAAGCAAAAATAATGGAAAGAAACTTCTTTTCAATGGTAGAATAATTGATTTGAGATTCCTCAATGCAAAACAAATAACATGGCATTTCTTATCTACTATTTTCCCCAATACCGCTCCTATTGCTAGATTGCTAGCATCACACACGATTTCGAATCGCAGGTCCAATCGGGGTGGTTGGAGGATTGGAGTTGAAGTCAACTTCTATTAAATTATGTCAAAGGCTTCCTTGCATTCCTTGTTGAAGTCAAATGTGGCATCGTTTTGAAGTAGACTAGACAAAGGGAGTGCATTTTGGTAAAAATCCTTAATAAACCTCCTGTAGAATCCTGCACTACCAAGAAAAGATCACACTTCCCTGATGTTTTTAGGATAGAGAAGGTCAACATTGACATTTATTTTTTCCTTATCTATCTCTATGCCTCTAGATGATATAAGGTGTCGTAATACAATACCATGTGAAGCATGAAGTGACATTTTTTGTAATTGAGGGCCAAATTGGTTTCTATGCATCTTTTTAAAATTAAGCTCAAGTTGTGTAAACAATCATTAAAGGAATTACCATACACAGTAAAATCATCCATGAAAACCTCAATGCACTTTTCTTATAGTCAGAGAAAATACTCATCATGCATCGTTGAAATGTACCTAGGGCATTGCATAGCCCAAACGACATCTCTTAAATGCATATATTCCATAAGTGCATATAAAAGTTGTGTTTTCTTGATCTTTTCTGTGCTATTGGTATTTGGTAGAATCTTGAAAATCCATCAAGAAAGCAAAAAGATGGTTTTCCGATGAGCCATTCAATCATTTGGTTAATGAATGGAATTGGAAAGTATTCTTTTTTTGTTACCTTGTTTAGCTTTCTGAAATCTATACATATTCTCCAACCATTTTGCACTCTCATTGAAATCATTTCACCTTGATCGTTTTTCACTATGGTCATGTCGATTCTCTTGGGCACCACAGTATCAAACTTACCTATTGATTATTTAGAACTGGGTATATTATTCTGGCTTCATGGAGTTTGATGATTTCCTCATGAACTATCTCTTTCATTGTAGGATTAAGTCTTCTTTGAGGTTGAATGGTGGCCTTGGCTCCGTCTTCTAGAACAATCTTGTGCATACAGAGGGAAGGGCATATCCCTTTGATATCATCCAAAGTCCACCTGATTGCCTTCATGTAGAATTTCAATGTTTCCACTTGAAGGAACTCTAACGAGAAGAGAACCTTGAGCGGAACCGGATCGACCAAATTTCATTTTGAATGCAAAGTTTCAATAAAGAAAGAAACAAGATATGCATTTAATTCTACATTACAGCATGCTTTAGAAAGAATTATAGGGTTTTAAGAAACCTCACCTTTGAAGATCTTTTCTTCACGTTTTCCTCGAACAAATCACGAACTTCTTGAAGACCTTCTTCAAGATTAACCTCAAACAAAACTGAACACTACCACGAATGTTACCTTGGTATTCTCAGGGTGAGAACCAGAAATGGTGGGCTCTAGCTATTTTAGATTTGATGGAAAACTTAATGTAGAGGAGAAGGATTGAGAATTTTCTTAGAAAACTCAAAAAACACAGAACACTTATGTTTTTTTCTCACACTGTCAAAATTGATTAACCAACCAATAAGAAGAATAAACATTTTCTTTTATTCTCCTTGTCAAAAATAACCACCACCCACTTACGTGGGTGGAGAGAAAAGAATGGGAACTCCCTTCCTTATTATTAAAATAATAATATTATAAATATAAATATGATAACTAACTTATTATATATATATATATATATTTATTTATTTATTTATTTATATATATATTATATTATATTATATGTTGTATCAAATATAACATACAACCTATAGTTTTAATATTGTACCACATACAATATAAACTATAGTTTCTTTTCTCTTTTATATGACATTTAATATAAACCATATTTATATTAAATTTAACAACTATGAATCTAATTCATAGAAAATATATTTGAATCTCATTCAAATATTTATTTCCTCCCATTAAGCTATAATGTATCAAATACATTAATATAATTACATCACATAAAATTGAAACAACTTAATTATATCAGCTTGAAGCTCCAACGGTACATGAATAATTAATCAAACTCTTTAATTACATTATTCACAATCTGTTAACTGTCGAGCACTCCATTAAAGATCGATAGTTTCACTCTTCGCACTACAAATATATTTCTGTGTCCATTGGATATAACCAATCAATAGTACGTTGACCCTTCAAAAATTGCTCGTAAGTACAACTAGGCCAAATTATCATTTTTCCCCTGTAGTTACATCTAATTTCTTAAGTACCACTGATCCCTTTAATGAACAATAAATCATAGTCGAATTATGACTAAACCCCTCTCGGACCAGGAGATGGTGTGGTGCAATATTGTTCAAGACCAGGAATCAATCCTTAAGGGATCAATTTATCTACTTACCTCTGTTTCAGGGAAGGAATGGATTCCATCTTGTGTAGTTGTGTTCCCAACTCCCCAATCAGACAAATCCCCAAAATGGTAGGCTTGTTAAGTCGGAGATCTGACCACTCTCATCCATACAAATCAAAGAACCGCCCTCATAGGCAGGAGTTCACAACTCACTTTGGATTCAGGTCATGTTACCTATGATCATCATGGTGAAATGTAAGTCTCCATTGTGAACGACGTTATATAATGAGACTAAACATTTCGTGGTCCAATCTTATACAAACTTCTTTGTATAGAATATCCCCACTCCCATGTCTATATAGGAATGATCAGGATTAGAACATTTGTAGCACTTTACAACAATTGTAACACCTACAAAGCAGGCCATACTCGTAGTGTCACAAGATATGGTACCCAACCTTATCCATCTACTACAGACCATTTAGGTTATCATTTAAATATGATCCACCTATATATCTTTACATACATGTTTAAGTTACAAAGATATTCTTGGATGTTAGTTTATTGTTTTGTGGTTAATGCGACTAAAATATCATATTTTTTATAGACAATGAATAAAATATCATATATTTTATTAAATACATAATGAGTTTATTCAACAATGTTTACAAACTATAAAACCCTATGAGATTTAGGGCATCAACCCCAACACCACTAAGGTGCATTCTTGAGAAGATGTGAGTTCTTTAGAAATGATAACTGAAAAAGTGTTTTCATCTCCAAGGAAGACATACTTGAGGTGTGAAGGGAGAGCTTTAAGCTCGATCCCTTGTACCTGAGATTCAACAACATCCTTACTAGAAGAGTTATCATTCAAATAAAAGTCACTAGAAGTAAGCAAAGAGTCAATTGAAGAGTCATCATCATCAAAATCAATAGAGAGGGCAATCAAACAATCAAAATTTTCATCAATAGACAACAATAATTCATCAAGCATATCACATGTATCAATGGCACATAGAGACAAATACTCTTCTATAAATGTTGAATGATTTTACTTCTCCATTAAATCCTATCGACAAAGACCCTTTATCCACACGAATTCTAGTTTTTGCGATTTTCATGAAGGGTCTTCCTAGTAAGATAGTAGAAGAAGACGTAGTGTAAGTTTCATCCATTTTCAAGATATAAAAATCAACGGGAAAAATCAATTCACATACTCTTAACAAGACATCCTCAACTATGTCTAGAGGTTGTATGTATGACCTATCGACTAATTGTATGCAAACATTAGTCTTTTGTAGGCCATTCAGTTTTAGGTCTTCATAAACATGATAAGACATAACATTTATTAAAACTCTTAAATCTAGCATAACATACGTAATGATTCTTTCTCTTATTTTGCATGGCAAGGTAAACATTCCCTGATCTCTACATTTTTTAGACAAATCTTTCTTTAACAAAGAAGAGATATTCTTGCTAACAGTTATTCTCTCCTCTTTTCTTAGTACACAAGTCTTTAAAAAATTTAGCATACTTAGGTATTTTTTTAATAACATTAAGCAAAGAGATGTTAATTTGTACCTTTTTGAACATTTCAACAAGTTCTAAATTCGTATCTTCTCCTTTAGGCCTTGCTAATCTACTAGAGAATGGTGCTTTAGGTACATAGGGTTCTACTTTAGGAAGAGAGTAATCATATACCTCGGGAAAAATGAGAGTGTCCTTTGGTTCACTTATCTTGCTCTCTTGTACATTTATTTCCTTTTATTGCTTAATTGAAGGGGATTGAGCTGGTTTACATCTTGAGAGGAGGAGGAGGAGGAGGGAATTTCCTTTTTGCTCCTAAGAGTTATGGAACTTATGTTCGCATGTTTCGATTGGGCAAGAAGCTTTCCGGAGAACTTGCTTTCTAGCTTGCTTACCACGGTTGCTAGTTGGGTTATTTGAGTCCCTAAATTGGTGAAGCCTTGTCTTGTTTCTTGTTGGAAAGATTTTGTGTCTTATTGTAATTGAATGTTGTCTTTCTGAAGTTGATGAAGTTCTTTTTGAAATTTCAAAGAGCAGTCAGCTAGCGATTTTACAACGTCCTCTAAAGACAGACTTGAGGAAGATGATGAGGATGATCGATTCCGGTTTTTAAATAGCCCTTGAGATCCCCACTTGAAATTAGGATGATCTCTCCACCCTTGATTGTAGGTTTGTCTATGCGGATCATACTCAAGGAACTCTAAAACTAAAGGACTTGTGAATGGAAGCAGATCGTTCCAAACTCCATTATGAAAGAACATAAACATTTACAATTATACAAAAACAATTATGTATTAAAGATAAATTATAGCATGCTTCATAAATAAATACAAGGGATCGAGTGACAATATCTTTGAAGAACTCTTTTTTCACATATTTCCCTCGATCAATCACCAATGCTTCGAATAGCACGAACGCAACCAGCAACTGGAACTTCCTCGATCACCAGTGAGTAAAACTCGATCCTCGAACATAACTAGACACCACTACAAGATTACCTTGGTATTCTCGATGTGAGAATCCAGGAGTTGTGGGCTCTGTATGATTTTAGATAGAGGGAAGGAGGAATGGAGGAAGAGGAGACAATCGAGTATTGAAAAAAAAGACTGTGTAGCAAATCGAAGTTTATCGCATAGACTCGACACTCGATCGTGTAGTAAAAGCACTATCGTATAGTGAACTCGATGCTCTATCGTTTAATCTCTAAATGGTGAAAAGCTCTATCATTTAATCTCTCAATGGTGAAAACGATAACTTGTTTCGTGTGATTTGAATAGAAAAACTATTTTTCATCTTTATCCCACAATTGCCATAAACCACCTAAAACCACCCGCTTGTTAGATTTTATGTCCTAAAACTCGTAGTTTGTAAATTAATAAACATATTTGTTTTTCGATAAAGTTGTTATTGAAATTGTAATCTTGAATCCAATAAACTAAGGTCCTGGGGCTATTTAATGTAGTTTGAACTTTATGTAGTGACATAAATGTGGATTAAGTTCAAATATATAGCAAAAATGGTCTATAGTATATGAATAAGGTTGGGCGCCTTATTCTGGGGATACTATGGATTCGGCCCACTTTGTAGTTAGTACAAACGATGTGATCCTGAATCGTTCATATAGAGATACGTGAGTGGGGGTATCCTACGTAATGAGTTTGCATAAGACTGAACCATGAAATAGTCACTTTTTACGTTCTAAATGCTGTTTTATGTATAAAACTGACTATTTCGTTAATTGATGACCTAGGTAACTTAATCTTAATCTTGAGCTAACTATGAACTTCTATTCACTCGGAATTATCCTTAGATCTGCATAGGTAAGGACAGCTTATCATCACTGGCCCAATAAGCCTCCCATTTCAGGGGTAAGATCGGGTAGATAGCTGGGAACATAGGGTACAAGACGGAATTCACTCCTACTCGTTATAGGGATAGTAGATAGGTTGTTTCCTTTAGTACTGAATCCAGGTCTTGAACAAGGGACCCCACCCTCTCCTTGGCCCGAGAGGGATTCGATTTATAGATTGGACCTTAAACTAATTGTTTATTAGAGGATCAGTGGAACTTAAGAAACAAGATATAGTCTTGGGGGTAAAACGATTTTTATGACCCAATCGAGATTACGAACAGCCTGTGAAGGATTAGCTTACTAATCATGGTTATTCAAATGGACACAAATATATCTATAGTGAGGGGAGTGCAACTATGAGACTATAGTGGAATGACCGGTTAGTTAACGAATATTGATTAGCTCCGTCTAAAGAGTTTAGCCAGCTAATCTTGGATCGTTGGAGCCCATGATCTATAGGTCCATTAGGTTCTCCTACTAGCTAATATGGAATAAACTTAGAACAGTATGATAGAATGATTCGAATTGTTTGAATTAGTTGAAGAGAGAGAAACCGACAAGTATATGTGATATAGTGGTCGGATTTTTCAGTTTAGAGATACAGCTTTAATATTTAAATGTGATTCAAATATCAAGAATATTAATACGTTCATATTAGGAAGCTCGGAAATAATGGAAATGGTCAAAGATGTAAAAAGTCAAAGAGTTGACTTTTGACTTTGAAAAGTCAAGCTTTGACCGACCTTATATTCAAATGTGATTTGAATTTTGAGAAAATGAATGTGGATTCATGCTCGGGAGATCAAAATTAGTCAACACGGAAAAAATCATAAAAAATCAAAATGTTGAATTTTTGTTCAAAGTTTGACTTTGACCAAATGACTATTTTGCCCTTTGACTAAAGTTAGTGGGAAAATCCAAAATTTTGTTGGATAATTCCACTAAAAAAATAGTGAGCTAGGTGTTGGCTTATAGTGGAGACATTAAGCCCACTTAGATAGTGGATTCTAGGTGTTGGGTTTTTATGAATTGATTTCCTGCAATTGTTGCATGACCTATTCTATAAATATAAGCTTTTGAATTTGGATGAAAAAGTTTTGACAATTTGCCAATTTTTGTTTTCAAAATTGGGCTGAAAAAACAAACCCAAACCCTACCCAAATTTCATCTTCATTTCAATCTCTTTCTCTCTTTCGGGTTCTTCATCTACCAGGTCCCAACACCCGGTTCTGAGTCGAGAGGATAGTAGGTCAACTCTAGTGGTGGTTCGTTCGTGTTCGGGTCGAGATTCAGCGAGGAAAAGCGGGTTTCGGGAGCTTCAAAGATAATTTTTAATTACTATTTTTCCTTCAATTGCATGCACTTTTTCCTTTAAATTAAAAGCAATTAGAGTGTAATTAGGTCATTTTTCCGCTGTGTATGTCTCGTGTTCCATCACCACTAAGGTAGTTATTGGAGAAAAAGAAATATCAATTATCATATAATTAATAAATTATAAATAAATATAATAACTAACTTATCATATTATATTTATAACCTATAGTTTTAATATTGCATCATATGCAACATATAAACCATAGTTCTTTTTCTATTTTATTACGTTTAAGATAAACCATATTTATATTAATTCCTCCAATCAAATACATCATATCAATTATATCATATATAATTGAATCAATTTAATTATATCATATATAATCAAATTCCATCATGTTAATTTGAAAATTTCAAGCTAACCCAAAAACTGATTCTCAACTTGAATCCATTGAGCTACTAAGGGGACCTTATAGACCTGTAGCTTGAAGCTCCAACGGTACGTGAATAACTAAATAAACTCTTTAATCACCATATCCACCATCCGTTAACTGTCAGGAACTCCAATAAAGACCGATAGCTGTACTCTTCACACTATAGATATATTTAAGTGTCTATTGGATATAACCAATCAATAGTACAATGACTCTTCACAAATCGCTCGTAAGTATAGCTAGACCAAATTACCGTTTTTCCCCTATAGTTACATTTACTCCTTAAGTACCACTGAATCCTCTAATGAACAATAGATCATAGTCCCACTATGACTAAACCTTTCTCAGGCCGAGAAAAGGTGTGGTGCCATATTGTTCAAGCCCCAAAATCAGCCATTGAGGGAGCAATTTATCTACTTACCCCTGCTTCGGGGAAGGAGTGAATTCTATCTTGTGTAACTGAGTTTCCAGCTCCCCAATCAGACGAATCCCCAAAATGGTAGGCTTGTTAAGTTAGCATTTTGACCACTCTCACCCATGCAAATAAAAGAACCACCCTCATAGGCAGGAGTTCACAACTCACTCAGGATTAAGGTCATAGTGTTACCAGGATAAGGTATCCCTCTTTTATCCATATACTACAGACCATTTAGGTTATCATTTAAAACACGATCCACTTGTATGTCTCCACATACATGCTTAAGTTACAACAATAACCATGGATCTTAGTTTATTGGTTTGTGATTAATGCAACTAAAATATCTCATATTTCATAAATTGAAGTGAATAAAATATTATATATTATAAATCACATATTGTTTGTTCATACAAGTATTTACAAACTACAGGACCTTACGAGATTTAGGGCATTAACCCCAACACATACTTCCTTTAAAAACCTCATATTGCATTCACTTGAGCTTGTGGGCAAGTTTCAGAAGTATGCCCGGCCATTCCACATGCTCCACATGTCTTAACTTGAGGAAGACCGCCTTGAGCAACCTGTGTAAAAAGAGACACAAGATTAGAGACTTGAGTTCTAAGTTCACTTACCTCTTTCGATTGAGCAATGTTGTGGTCGAGAGTCCTTGATTTGAAATTCTGAGAATTTTTCGCTATGATGGATATGAGTTGACTAGCTTTGGTGGGTGTTTTGTCAGCTAGAGGCCCTCCAGCGACAACATCAATGTTGCTCTTCTTTGATGGAAGCAATCCTGAATAGAAATACTAGATAAGATATTGTTAAAAAATTTGATAATGAGGAAATGAAGCACAAAGTTGTTTATATCTTTCCCAATATTCATAAAGTGACTCTCCTACGACTTGCTTAATGTCATAGATTTCTTTTCTAATATTATGTACCTTAGATGCAGGGAAAATTTTTTCTAAGAACATCTTTTTCAAACCATTCCATGTAGTGATGGATCCTGCCGACAAATAGTACAATCAATCTTTTGCCACATCCTTCAAAGAAAAAGGAAAAGCCCTAAAATTAAGTTGCTCTCGGGTTACCCCAGCGGGCGCATTCCATCACATACGAGATGGAATTCTTTCATATGTTTGTGTGGATCCTTGCCAAGTGTCCTCTAAATGTAGGCAAGAGATGCACAAGTCCCGATTTAAGTTTTAATGGAACGGTAGTCTCAGGGTACACTATGCACAATGGTTGTTGTTTGTAATCCAGCTCCGGAAGCTCTTGTAAGGTTTACTCTCTTGCTTCTCCCATAATGTTTGATTGAGTTGATTCTTCTTTTTCTTGTCTTAGCTCTTCAAATTCTTATTTTTCTCTTCTCGTTCTTTTTCTTCGAAGTCGCCTCTCCTTGCGGTCAATATCTACAACTAAATCACAAAGTACACTCTGAGGGAGCGGGTCAAAGTCATGTAATTTTCAGGTCTTATTATTTTCTTTTTTTTTTATTATTATTTTTTTAAAAGGAATTCAAAATTCAAGTATGCCAATTTGCATGGTTCTCCAACAATGGCGCCAATTTGTTTGTGCCAAAAAAATGATGTTGTTAGTTTCAAATTTAGCCCTAAACAAATAAAATTTGTAAAACACATACAACTACTAATATTAACATGTAGTAATAGTAAAAGCACGAGATCGATCCTCAGGAGACCTCTTTTAACTAGCAAACTTAACTCTTGAATTCCAATTTGGGGGGGCTTGTTGAATTTTTAGAAATAAAGTAAAACTAAAACTAAGATTGATATGATTTTTTTAAGAGACTAATAGTAGAGAGCATAAAAGAATTCTTGCTAAGATTTCAATGTAAAAGCTCTTGGGGAATTATATTGGTTAGTCTAATTCATTCATTGGCTTAATTGTACTTATGCAATTTAATTATTTCATAAACCATTAGAGACATGCCCTAATGTCCTAATTAGTTAATTAACCTAAAATTGTCAATTAACCCTAATTTAGTTCTAAGATGTTTCCTAAAGACATTCTGCATCAAATTCCTAAATTGCATTAATTCTAAGGTTTTCTAGGTTATGATATGCTTGAAATACTATAGATTCAATTCAAGAATGATTTATTTGAATGTTCTAAACTAGTCATACTTTCAAAAAAATAGGAAAAAGTCCAAATTTTCATTCAAGATTTCTAGTTCAACAACTTTATTACAATTATGCTATAGAGCCATGTAATTTTGCATACAAAAATCTAACAAATTTGAGCTGTAAACTCATTTCTATAAGGTTTTATTGAAATTAAACATTCAAGAACAATCAATTAGATAAAAATAGAAGAAAAAGCCTCAAGAATTTACTAACCTAACAATTTCCCCAAGAAAGAAGATTACCTAGCCATGAAGTGGTAAATTCTTGAAGAAATCCATTGAATCTTACAAGAAATTGATACAAGAATTAAAGAAATTTTAGAAATTTCTCTCCAAATCCTAAAAACTGATCCCTCCCTCGCTTTTCATCTAAAATGATTTTGTGGAAAACTGGCTTTTAATGGCTGCAGGTCACAGCGTTGCAACTCTGGGACAGTGCAGGTTCGAGGCTCACTTGTGCAAAGGCGCGCACGCATTTTTTTCCCGTCAATATCCGCAACGTTGCGACACTACCCTGTATGGCCGAGTTAAGCATACTACTACCTTTCAACATTTCTCAATGTTGGTTGGAGGGTCGCAACACTGTTTCAGGTCGCATTTTGGTATTTTCTTCAATTCTGTTGATTTCTTGGTCCTTTTTGCTCCTTTTTAGTCAAAATTTCTTGCAATAACTCCAAAATTCTCCTGGGACTATTTTCCCTATAAAATTGACATTTAAAGCAAAAAAAAAAACATAAAATCGAGGAATTTAACATTAAGAACATAGCTCTTTCCAAGATCCATCAGTATCATCCCCAAAGTGGTAGGCATTGAGTTGGCAACTCGGGCCACTCTCATCCATATAAATCAAAGGACGATTCTCATGAGCAGAAGTTCCTAACTCACTCAGGATTCAGATCGGTTACATGGTCATCAATTGAAATATTAATCTTTTCAGTTAATGGTGTTACAAAGAGAGATTATATATTTCGTGGTTCGGTCTTATACAATCTCATTGTATAAGATACTCTCACTTGCATGTCCCCTACATGAACGACATATATCAAATCGTTTGTAACAATTGCAAAACGAGTCATATTCATAATGTTACCAGGATAAGAAACTCAACCTTATCCTTATACTATGGATCTTTTAGGTTACTGAACACGGTCTACTTGTATGTTGACCACATACTGTTCAAGTGATATGAAATAACCTTGGATCTTAGTTTATTGAATTTGAGTTATGAGAGTAATAAATAGCACCCGAAAATAAATAACACTTTATTTATTCAATATATATATATATATATATATATATATATATATATATATATATTTGTAATTTACAGACTACAAGTTTAGGGCATAAACCACAACAACCTTAGCGTAATCTCTATTAGTAATGCAGTTAGTCTAAATTAATTAGGATGCTTTTCATCTGATTGAATTGACTAATTTGATAATTTGAACTCTCACCTAGCTTTTTTAGATGAGTTGACTAAGCTTAGACTATATAAGAATTAATTCAATGAATCTATGATCAAGTTGTAATTCGAGAAATAATGCAAAAGCCTAAGCTAGACTGTTAAATCATTGAATTCCATCCTTACTTATTTTTCGTGCAATTTACTTTTCTTGCATCAAATCAATTCAAACCCTTTTTTTCCCAGTTGCCTAGGACTTTTAGCAGTTTAACTAAGAAATTCAACGGTTAACTGTGTTCGACTCATGCTACCATATATTTGGTGGAAATGATTAAAAATTATTTACTCCAGAATTAGTGGAAAAACTCTGCCCGACCATACAATAAAATTAAAAGCTGAAGGGAGGAAGTAGTTTTTAATCCATATAATTACCTCCGGAATATACTAAAAGACAACTTAGGCTTTTTTTTTTTTTTTTTTTTTTTTTTTTTTCTTTCCTTGGAGGAAAATAGAGAAAACGCCAACATCAAAGAGAACGGGAAAAATAAAAAGTTAGCCTATCAATATTAGCTTAGCTTTCCATACTACTAATATAATATTGTAACATATATGACAAAAAAAAAAAAAAACATAATATCATATTATATAGAAAAATTAATGATAGACGTTGATAGACACTGACAGACTTCTATCATTTCTATCAATATCACTAATAGACACTGATAGAATTCTATCAGTGTCTATCAACGTCTATCATTGATAGTTCTAAAATTTGCTATATTTTGTAAATATTTTAATTTATTTTTTTATATTTAAAATTATATAATTATTAAAATTATAATTCTAAAATTAAAATGTGTGCGATTATTTTTGTTTTTCTTTATAGTTTTTAAAAATCAAGATTATAATTACCATATTTATCTCTAAATTAAAATTTGGGTATCAAAACTAATTAGGGGAATTGCAAATGTATTTTGGACTTTTGAGATTAGATAGAAATAGCAAAAAAATCAATTTTCATTTAATTTTTTTTTGTATTTCCACTTTACGAACTTTTTTCCTCCTCGCACACTCTTCACGCGTAGACCCCTATCTCAGTCATCTCTCCACTCTCATATTCACATCTCCAAGCCATCTGGCAAATCCACTCACCGCTCGTCCGTCGTTCCTCCTCACACACTCCCTACCGCCGCTCCGTCGATTGCCAGCTACGTTGCTCACTAATGGTCGATTGCCGCCGTTGGTAATTTCTTGTGAGTTTCCCTCTCTCCTTCTCTCTAAACTCTTTTTCAGTTTTTGTTCCAGTTTCAGCCACTACTTCTGACCATCGTTACCGCCGTTCGTTTTCCGTCAGTGTACTCCTTCCTATTGCTTAGTTTCCCTCTTCTTTCAGTTTCTTTTTTCAATTTCTATTCCATACAACTTTAGCACTAACATGTTCTTCATGTTCTTCTTCTTTGATTTGATTTGGATTTTAAACCACGTAAGCTTTTTTCTACTTGTTTTTTTTTCAACTAGAATTGGTTGAATTAATTGATGAAATGGAGAAGCATCTTTTGTAGATTACAAATGCATATGTCTTGCTCCGAAGTTCAAGAAAACGTGTGATGAGAAAACACAATAGACAATCAAATTCAACGATTTGCAAGAACATTATGAACAATTTCTTTCAAATTAATTATTAATCTTGTAGGTGTAGAAAATGGAGAGACAGAGACGAGGAAGACGAAGAGATAGCAGAGAGGAAAATAAAAATGCTAAACGATAGGCTTTCAACGATGGATTACTTCTATCGTGTAATTGCTATTTATTAAAGTATGTGGAGCCACTTGGCATAATAACATTGGTTAAGCATAACAATTAGGAGAGAGAAAATTGAAAAATAACAACCAAATAGTGGAAAATGAAATGCTGAAGAAAAACAGAGGGAAAAACAGGAAGAATTCTTTTTAACAACCGACGTTGGATGTTTCTTTTATCATCCCCACAAGCGAACGAGGAGCTGCCACGACTGTAAGCTTGGTCTTGAGATTGAGAAAACAAGGACTTGGTAAAGCTTTTGTCATGATGTCTGCAAAATGGTCTTCAGAGGGAAGAAATCTGACGGAAAGTTGTTTGGATGCAACCTTTTCTTTGAGAAAATAAAGATCAATCTCAAGATGTTTTGTTCGGTTGTGAACCACAGGATTGGCGGCCATGTATACGGCGCTAAGGTTGTCATAGAGTAGTAGAGGAGTGGAGATGCGGTTAATGCCAATTTCAGTCAGAACAGATTGGTTCTAGAGGACCTCAACGGCAGCATTGGATAGACCACAATATTCTGATTCGGCACTGGATCGAGAGACTACCTTTTGCTTGTAGGAGCTCCATGAGATGAGGCTAGAACCTAGGAAGACATAGAACCCACTTGTGCTTCGTCTGTCATCCGGGCAGGTGGCCCAATTGGCATCGGTGTAGCAAGTTAAGGCCAAAACAGAGGATTTAGTTAGAAGAATACCATAATTTGTCATGCCTTTGAGGTAGCGAAGAAGATTTTTTGCTGCTTGAAGATGTGAAGAGGTTGGGGCGTGCATAAACTAATAGAGTTTGTTGACACTGAAGCTGATGTCTGGTCCGGTCAGCGTACAATATTGGAAGGCTCCTACTAAGCTTCTGTATTTAGAAGGGTTGTCCAGTAATTGTCCATCAGTGAGGGACAATGTGGTACCAACGGCCATAGGAGAGTGAATGGGCTTGCAGTGAGTTGTGCACGATCAAGTAGGCTATAAATGTACTTGGACTGAGATAAGTGTAAATGGTCTGATGAGCGAGCTACCTGAATACCAAGGAAAAAAGATAGATCACCATGATCTTTAAGTGCAAAGTGAATGTTTAAACAACTAATAAAGTGTTGGATGGTTGCAGAACTATTGCCAGTTACAATGATATCATCAACATAAATGAGAAAGATGATTAAGGTGTGGAGTTTCGAAAAATGAACATGGACGTATCAGATTTCACATTTGAGAAGCCCCACTGCATCAGACAAGTGCTGAGCTTTGAAAACCATACTCGAGGGCTCTGTTTGAGACCATACAAGGCCTTATGCAGAAGCAGGACATGATCGGGATGTTGGTGACTTATAAAACCAAGTAGTTGCTTGATATACACTTCCTCAGATAAGTCACCATTAAGAAAGGCATTGTGCACGTCAAGCTGTCGAATGACCCAGTTGTGAGATAAAGCAATGGATAGCAAAAGCTAGATGGTAGTAGGCTTGACCACTGGACTAAATATTTTAAAGTAATCAATGTCATAATCTTGGCTAAAGCCTTGAGCGACCAAGCGGGCCTTGAATCGAGCAATCTCACCTGATGGAGTCTGTTTAAGCCTGAATACCTACTTACTGCCAATTACCTTGCGATCCTAGGGCAGAGGTGTCAGGGACCATGTATTATTTCGTATGAGCGCTTCATATTCCTCAAGCATAACTTGTTTCCATCTTGGATGAAGAAGTGCTTCCTTATACAATTGTGGTTCTGTTTTGTCCAAGTCAGTGACAACGGATAACCAAGCCTTTGATTTAAAAGTCCCATTTGGATCATGTAATCATAGGATGGTTATTGGTTGTGAGAGGGAAGGGTTGTAGTGGGTCTGAAGTGTTAGGAATGGTTAGGTGTGGTGAATCAGAGTGAGTTGGGAGGGTAGAGGTGAGTGTTGGTGAAGGAGAGGGAATGATGGAACTTGGTGAACTGGTTGAAGATTCATGTGACTAAAGAGTATGGACAGTGGGTTGGCTGGTTGGTATAGGTTGAGAGGAGGGAGATGGGATGGAAGAAGGTAAATAGGGGGAATCATTGTGATGAACAGTATTGCTTTGAGAATTGGCAGTAAACTGATTTGGTGAGGAGGGGCAGAGAGGACTAATGGGAATAGGAATAGAAATGATAGATGAGGGAGGAGACTGTGATGGAGTTGTTGTTTGAGAGGTATCTAGGAAAGGAAAAGTAGCTTCATTGAATACTACATGCCTAGAAACATATATGCGACCTTTTGTAGGATGAAGACAGAGATATCCTTTGTGCAAAAAGGTATAGCCTAAGAAGATACATTCATGAGACCGGTATTGAAGTTTATGGTCATTAAACGGTCGAAGAAAAGGAAAGCAGGTGCATCCAAATAATTTAAGAAGCTGGTAATCAGGAAGCTTATTGTATAAGTTTTCATAGGGAGATTTGTTGGCAAGGAGAGGTGTGGGTAGCCAATTGATGAGATATGTGGCTGTGTGGAAGGCAAACGGCCAGAAGGTGTGTGGAACAGAGGAATGGGCAAGCATGGCTAATCCGACCTCAACTACATGTTTGTTTTTTTACTCAACAGTACCGTTTTATTGAGGGGTATAAGGACAAGATAAACGGTGGAGTATGCCAAGTTTGTCTAGAATAGGTGAGAAAGCTTTGAATATATAGCCAAAACGGTCTATAAGTATAAGAATAGGGCTGGGTACCTTATCCTAGGGATACTATGGATACAGCCCGCTTTATATTTTATACAAACGATGTGATCTTGAAATCGTTCATGTAGAAACATGTGAGTGGGGACATCTTATGCAGCATAAGACTGGACAACAAAATAGTCAACGTCCTGTTAAAACTAATTATTTTAATTTGATGACCTTAGTAACCCGATCTCAATTTTAAGCTAACTATGAACTCTTGTTTATTTGGAATTATCCTTTAATCTGCATGGGTGAGAGTGGCTCAACACTGTAGCTCAATAAGCCTCCCATTTTAGGAGTAAGATCGGGTAGATAGCTGGAGACATAGTTCTACAAGATGGAATTCACTCCTACCCAATTTTAGGGTTAGATGATGGGTTGTTCCCCTAAGTACTAACTCCTAAACTTAAACAAGGGCTCTCACCCTCTCTATGACTGAGAGGGACTCGTATATTGGTAGGTCATAAACCAATTGTTCATTAGTGGATCAATGGAGACTTAAGGAGCAAGATCTATTATATGGGTGAAACGGTAATTTTTACCTAGTTGTAAATACGAACAACATGTGAAGGATTGATTTACTAATCATGGTTAAATCAAGTGGACAAAAATATATCTACAGTGAGAAAAGTGCAGCTACTGGGCTTTAGTAGAGTGGTACGATAATTAATGAATGTTGGTTAATTTGGTTAAAAAAGTTTAATAAATTAATCTCGAGTCGTTAGAGCTCATGATCTGTAACTCCGTTAGGTCCCCTTACTAGCTCATAAACGGACTAAACCTTAGAATAGTGTGATGAGAGAATTTGAAATGTTTAAATTTGGTTTTGAGAAAAACTTTCAATTATATAAAGGATATAATTAAACATTTTAATTATCGAATTGAACGAAATTGGAGAGATGAAAATTATTTAAATATAATTTAAATATTAATTACATGAATAAGGATCCATGTTTAGAATAAGTGTTATATTAATTTAATATTGATTAAATTTAATTAATTAAATTTTTAATTAATTATTAAAAATTAATTTAATATCAAATTAATTATAGAATTAATTTTATTTAAAATTAATGTATTTTATTTAAATATTAGTTATTGAATCGATATTTTATAAAATTAAAATTCATTTTAAAATTTGAAATTTAGAATTTCAAATTAAATATATTTTAAAATAAAAATCAATTAAAAATGGATTTTTCAAAATTAGTGGGAAATCCCACTTAATCCACCCTAATTCTCATTCAAATAAGTGAGATTTGGTGTCAAGCCTTGAGGCAATCGGATTGCATGCTTGGCTGAGAAATTGTGACATGCAGACTAAAATTTGAAGAAGAATACCAAAACTATTCAATTTCTAAAAACTCTCCCAAAATTGACTCCCATTTTTTATCCCACCATCTAATATAAGAGCCAAGAGTATAATAAGAAAGATCTTGTGATGGTCTAAAGCTTCGGAGAGGAGATTGCTATTGGATTTAGAGCTAATCTGAGGATTCTTCAAAGGTATTGTAGTTCTGGAAACTTATTGTTTTTCTTTATGAACATGCAAGCTTGTTTGCTCAAATTAATGTAGTTAGACTACTTAAGATCCTAATTCCTTCCGCTTGTTGATTGTCAACATCATCAATTGGCATCAGAGCATGATTTAAGTACTCAATTTACGTTAATTTTAGCTTGGTGGGTGTTTTCCGTAAGTTTTATGAAATGGGTGCTGATATGGATACTTTTCAATTTTAGCATTAGATTTTTCTTCAATTTTGTTGCAAAAGTTGTAATTAGCTCTTTTTTTTATGGACCTTAATGTATGATTAAGAGTCTCTAAATTTGTTAAAATCGATAGAGTTGCAATTAGGTTGTAAATGACGAAAATTGGAAGCAAGTTCAGCAGCCAAAATTGAGATTTCAAACCATTTCCTTTACAGCATTGCAATGCTACTTGAACAATGTTGCAATGTTATTCTTCATCAAGCCCAGAACGCTTGCACACAGGTTGATTCCGGTTTTAGTGGCTTTGGTTCGACCAGATCAGCTGCCTAAGGTCCGATTCAACCCTATTTGGTGCATTGGAGGTCCGGTTCGAGCGATTTGGAGCCGATTTGGGTCGATTCAGGCGGTCTAGTGTCATTTCAAGACTTGTTTTTTTTTTTTTATTATTATTATTCTTGTAATAATTAGCTTGTTTACTTGTTTAGGATGCCAAAACTTGTCCATATCAATGTATGTTTAATTATTTATACATTTGATGTATGTTATAATTAAAATAAATCTTTTATGTGCATAATGTATGCCATGTAGATTTAAAATCCTACCATAGGAAGCATGTATCATGCATTGAGGTGATGTTATAATTTTTTATAATATATAGTATGCATGATCTATGGTTTCATGTGATTAATATAATTTGTCAATATAATTTGTTATATTAAATTATGAAATGCTTGATGTACGCTATGGATGGAAAAGCATGTCTATAGTTTTATAAAGTGTTATAAAATGAATTAGAGATTTAAAATCTATAACAAAGATAAATTGCATGCTCACCTAGGGTTAACAAATAACAACTTGTTTTAATAAGTTAAAATAGGTCGTTATCTTGTAAAACTATGGTTACAAACGGATGGAGTTGACATCCAAAACATGGAAGCTATTAGGATCCTAAGTACTTTAACTACATCAATTTTAGTGGATTAGCATGCATGATCATGAAAATATCAGAAACATGGTTTCAAGAATACAACATTTGTTGAATCCACTTAATTGCTCTAAATCTCCACGAATTTCTTCTTCAATCCTTGAAGTAGATTATCACAAGAGTCTTTTCTACTATTCACAGGCCTTAGATTGGATTGTGAGAACCAAATTAAGAGAGGTTTTGGGATGATTTTGGAGAGATGGAGAGAAAAATTTTCTAAAAAATTTCTTCACGTTTTTGGTTTAGCATGCATGAATTTCCTTCATATTAGCTAGTATTTATACAAATTAAACATGCAAAATAAATAAGTAGGGAAGTTGACACTCAAACTTCCACTAATTTAGTGGATTAGGTGGAGATAAAATGGAAAAAGAGGGAAAATCCACTTTCCATTTTAAAACTATTTTTCTTTAAATTTAATTTTTAATTTTCAAATTAAATTTAAAAATACCTAATTTTTTAATTTGAAATTTGAAATTCAAATTTATTTAAAATACTTTATTTTAAATAATTAATTAATTAAGTAGATTTAATTAATTAATTAATATCAAATATTAAATTAATTAAATACCAAATCCAAAACATGAATCCTTATTCATGCAATTAATATTTAAATCTCATTTAAACATTTTCAACTCTCCAAATCTGTTTAATTCATTAATTAAACGTTTAATTATATCGAATATAATAATTCAAACCCTAAATTGAATCTGAACATTTCAAATTCTCTTAACATGTCATTCTAAGGTTTAATCCTTTTATGAGCTAGTAGAGGGACGTAATAGACCTACAAATAATGAGCTCCAACGATTTGAGATTAATTTGTTAAACTCTTTAAAACGAATTAATCAATATTCGTTAACTACTGGGATACTCCACTATAGTTCAGTAGTTGCACCTTCCTCACTGTGGATATATTTTTGTCCACTTGATTTAACCATAATCAATAAGTCGATCATTCACAGGTTGTTCGTATTTATGGCTAGGTCAAAATTACTATTTTACCCCTGTAGTACACCTTGCTCCTTAAGTCTCCACTGATCCTTTAATGAATAATTGGTTTATGGTCCTACAAATAAATCGAGTCCCTCTCAGATATAGAAAGGGTGGGGGCTCTTTGTTCAAGACTAGAAGTCAGTACTTAAGGAAACCACCTATCTGCTAACCTTAAAACAGGTATGAGTCAATTCCATCTTCCAGGACTATGTTCCCATCTATCTATCTGGTCTTACCTCTAAAATGGGAAGCTTATTGAGCGGCGATACTGAGCCAATCTCACCCATGCAGATTAAAAGATAATCCCGAATAAATAGGAGTTCATAGTTAGCTCATGATTGAGATCGAACTACCTTAGATTATTGAATTGAAATAGTCAGTTTTAACAGTAAACAATCGTTATAAATAAAATTGACTATTTAACGGTTTGGTCTTATACAAATATCTTTCGCATAGGATGCCCTCACTCATATGTCTCCACATGAACGACTTTGGGATCACATCATTTTTATTAATATACAAAGCGAGCCGCATCCATAGTGACCCCAGGATAAGGTACCCAACCCTATCCATATACTTATAGATCATTTAGGCTATATATTAAAACTTGATCCTCTTTTATGTCTCTACATAAAGTTTAAATATTCATGTTATAGTCATGGGTTCATTAGTTTATTGAATTTAGAAATCTATAAATGCAATTTACATATTCCATAACAACTTTATTGAACAAAATCTCAATAACATATTTATTGTGAATAGAATAAGTTTAAAGTTTACAAACTGCGAGTTTTAGGACATATAACTCAACACAAACTCACCCGGGCTAAAATCCTATCTAAGGCTAAAGATACTTAAGTTGATGGCTTATAGGACACCTGCTACTTGGGATTTTAGCCGGTTCTTGAGCATTGTTAACCCAGTTTTATGAGTATGCATGAGTGATATGAGGTAATAAATTGGTTTATCACTTAGACATCATAGGCTAAATCCACATATAAATGTTATATTTGGATAAACACCTAGACTTATGTTGTATTTATTAGCCGAAATATACCTAAGTAAACATTTACCCAAAACAAATAGAACACTTCAGTGGGAGATTAATAATATATAAGATATATTATTTTTAGCTCTCACGTCCCTAAGAGTTCACACATCGTGAGATTCATGGTCAACTTGGAGTCACCCTGAGAGTGACCTCCATTCGGAAAGTCTTCGCATTGGTCTATATAAAGGTGGATAGGGGAAGTTGTTCATAGTAAGTAGAAGAAGGAAGTCACATCCTACGATCTCTTCCATTAGGCCGCATTAGCTAGTCATCTTTTCAGCGACTATCCCCTCGAAGGGTTGTAATATGGAATTTGGAACAACTCAAACTCCATAAATAGATAGGGTCTCATAAGTTTATTCCCAACTTTGACTCTCCAATTTGTTAGCATTTTTTAGGTCGACCTCTGAAGTCTGAAAATGGAGGGTTACACTTACAAGAGTTACTAAGTGTTAGTAAGTTATTGACTGAAAACGGGAACTAGATAACTATAGAAATAAAGAGTTATCCTGGATTTAGTATTTAGTCAATAATGTCTTGCTTCAGTGAAGGAGTATTTGATTGCCCTTCGGTCATCTATTCTGACTCACAAAATATTGTTGCAAATAAATAATGAAATTTGAGTACATTATTACTTTTGCTAAAATTTCATTGGATTTAAAAAGTAATTTATTAATAGAGTTTGTTTATATTTTCAGCATGTTGAATTCTTCTAAAATGCTCATTTTCGATAAGTTTAGCAGTTTTAAATATTCAACATGAAAATCAAATATAAACTCAATACTAGCAGATGATGATTTAAAATTTGTTTTGACAGAGGAGTGTCCTCCAACTCCTAGCTCATCTACAAACCAAAGGGTTTGGAATGCTTATTAAATATGGACTAGGTCAAATGATAAAGCTCGAATCTATATATTAGAAAGCATATCTGATCTACTAGCTAAAAAATATGAGAGCATAGTTTCTACAAAAGAAATCATGGATTCAATGCAGACATTGTTTGTGTTGGGTTTTATGCCCTAAAATTCGTAGATAATAAATATTATTAATTGACCGTCATCAATAAAGAGTTATAGATGTTAATTCAATAAATGTTATTGTTTGTGTTGTTTCTCTATTTTTGTCTTAATAACTCTAAATCCAGTAAATTAACATCCAAGGTTGTCTTATGATTCTTGAACTATCTGTGGAGATATACAGGGATCAATGTTCAATATACAATTTGAAGGGTCTATAGTATAGGGATAAGGTTGGGTACCTCATCCTGGTAACACTATGGATACGACCCACTTTATATTTGATACAAACTCAATGATCCAACAAATTCGTGTAGTTGACATGGGAATGAAGGTATCTTATGCAATGAATTTACATAAGACTAGACCGTGAAATATAACCATTAGATGAACACCATTAACTAGTTAGGTTCCTATTTCAATAGGATGACCTAGGCAACTTAGTCTTAATCTTGAGTATATTATGAACTCCTATTCACGAGAGATTGTCCTTTGATTTGTATGGGTGAGGGTGACTAGTTCACCGACCCAATATGCCTACCATTTTAGGGACAAAACTGAGTGAGGAGTTGGGAACATAATAATACAAGATGGAATTCACTCATTCCCATCTTAAAGGTAAGTAGATGAGTGTCCTATTAAGTGGTGTCTACAGGACTTGAACAAAGGGTCTTACTCTCTCATTGGCCCGAGAGGGTTTCTGTTTATTGGTTGGACCATAAATAGGTTGTTTATTAGAGAAGCACTGGTACTTAAGGAGTCAGAGATAACCCAAGGATAAAACGACAATTTAACCTAGTTGGAGTTAGAACACTCTTGAAGGACTAACTTGCTATTATTGGTCTATATCCTTGGACACAGAAATATATTTATAGTGAGAAGAATGTAATTGTGGGTCTTTACTGAAGTGTACCCACAGTTAACGAATATTGATTAACTTGGTTAATGAGTTTAGCCAATTAATTTCATATCGTTGGAGCTTCTAATCTATAAGCCCACCAGGTCCCTTGTTAGCTCACTAGAGGATATTTAAGAGGGATGATTTGAATTATTCAAATTAATTAGAGAAAACCATATATTAATGTGATTCATAGAGAAAACCATATATTAATGTGATTCATATATAATTGATTATGGATATGATCTATAATTCAAAATAAATTGGAAAGTAAATAAGATTCAATTAATTTATTCAAGTGAATTAGATTCACAAAGAATTAATTAATAGAGAGGTATTACACATATACATACGATGTTTATGATAATTAAATATATATACATTAAATTAAATTTAATGTATAAATAGTTATTAAATTAATGTGAAAATTAAATTAAATAAGTGTTATTTAATTAATTGGGCTAATTAATTAAATAAGTGTTATTTAATTAATTAATTTTCTACATAAAGACCTCCCTTTTTGGGAGACATGTGCAAAATTTTCTCTAAGCCACAAAGAGAATCCTCTCTACTCTCCAAAACTATTTTGTCCTCTCTCTCTCCTACTAGTTGGATATCATTTATCCCTCTATTGGAATCCTAGAGAATAATGGGGTTACTCTCATGGTAGTGTTAGAGATTATTCATGAAATCGTTCGTGATCAAGATTGTTGGAGGAGTCATTCGTTGGAACTTAAAGAGGATTGTTCGTGAAACTTGGGAATCCACAAAGGTGATTTTAATCTTTTTCCCTAAAGCATGTTATATTACATGTTTATATTCTATTTTAGTATAGTTAATTTGTTTATGTAAAAATTAAATTGGGGGATGCAAGGTGTTCGTTCAATGCTTCCGCTGTGGGATTTGATCCCTTCAATTTTTTGGAACTTAATGAGATAGTTTAAAATCTATAATCAACAGTTGCATGCAAACATAGGTCTAAATTAATTTTAAATAGTTTAAAATTAATCAAGCCAGACTTATGTTTTTTTTCAATGGAATTAGGAATAGGTTAATCTTTAATAGGTACAAAATGAATTTAGTTAAAAGATTAAATTTATAAAATAATTGCCCATAAAAGACCTTTGTCTAATGAAGGTTCTGTCTAGGAGGAGGTATTAAGCTGACGGAAACGAAACACCTCCACCTGGGAATCGACCTGAAAGGTGAATTAGACAAATATTTTATAAGCATGCAATAAATGATTGATTTTATCAAAAGAGTTTAATAAATGAAATCAAGTATTGTTAAATTATTCAATATAATTGTTATGTTGAGAAAATTTAAAGGGACTTAGATAAATTCATTAGTACGTATTAATTAAGTATAATAAAATCCTAAAATATTAAAATACTTTAGTGGGAGGATATTGGTATATGTGACATATCAAATTTCAACTCTCACATCTCTAAGAGTTCACGCTATGAGATTCATGCTCGCCTTTGTGTCGCCTTAAGCGCTGCCTCTCTTCGGAAGGTATTTGCATGGGTCAATAACAAGGTGAATTAGAAAAGTGTTCATAGTAAGTGGGAGAGGGACGCGTGTCAACGTATCCTATATCTTATTTATTAGATTGCTGATAGCTTGTAGAAATACAAGCTATTGTAGCCTTTTACTTAGAATTATGAGGGTTGATGAGTTGAATATGTGTTGATAATACTAAGAATTCATGTGGAAAAGTAAGCTTGCATCGACCAGCACTAAAAATCCTCGCTAACCCTATATCATGCATTATTATGCGTCAAAATATCTATTTGTGTAGCTATTATAGGAATCGATCACATGCGTTGATCCCAAACCATCACAAAGTTGATCGCATGCGTTAATCTTCACGAAGACTAGTTCGTCGCATGGAATGCTACAGCTACAGAGTAAAACCATGACAGAAGGTTGATCGCAAGGTGGGTGGAATGCGTTGATACTTCAGAAGAAACGATCATGAATGCATACTTTGGGAGTATCAACAAGATAAGGTGATGCTGACATTTCACCTACTGCATCAGAAGTGGCAGTGAGTCAGAGTGGGATTACCAATGTTGTCGGCATTGAGCTCTATAAATAGAGCCTTGGAGCCCAACTTCAAACCATCCAAGTTTCTACCATAGGCAGATTCTTATGATCACAGATGAAAGTGTGAGCAAGACATTCTTCGAGAGTTCTTCACTTCCACATCCCTTTCCAAGTGACGATCGGAGCTTTGCCAGAGATAGAGCTCGAGAGAGACTTCTCCACCACCCATCTATAGCACCACCAGTAGCCTTGACATACTTCTGATGGAAGCAAGAGATTGCCTACATCTAACCCTCCATTTCTCATCTTATCTTTGTATTGTATTACATTTTGGCTTAAGACATTAATATATTTTGTAATCAATGCATCTATTTAGTTCCTTCAGCACCATCTCATCATCTTCTTCTTCTTTATCATCGTTTACGTCCATCGTTTAGTTAAGTATTGATTGCAAGAGTTATCGCATATTCAATCATGCGGTATAGAAATATGACACATGTAGCAAACCACCAAGAGGTGTGCGTCGCGCGAGTATAGCAAGTCAATCCTATTTGCTTAGTGCGAGGCTACCCTAATGCTTGTCTATGAGCTGAGTGGCTATAACCAACTACCCGAGAGGGTAACTCATTAAGCAAAGTAAGCAGTGTTTCTAGAGATAGGAATAATCTTATGCTCAACGCAACCGTGCATTATAGAGATATAAGCATGTGGCTGACCACCGAGAGGTGTGCGATGCGTTAGTGTGGCGAGCTAGGATTACTCTAGCAACCAAGTATAATGATGCGGTGAATTTATTCCCTCTACAATTCTATTTCTCTATGCACCTTATTACGCGTTAACAGTTGTCGCATCTCTACCAATTCTCATAGTCAAACTTCCATTGCTCAATCTATTTAGCTAGGAGTAGGAGTAGTGTATAGTCTATTAACTTCTTTCTTTTTACTTTTACTCATCGCCTCAAACGCATTACTTCACAAACATCATTTAGTTATAAGTCCCTGTGTTCGACCTCGGATCATCCCAAGAAACTTGCGTTCTTGTTATACTTGGCGAGAAAGCAAGAAAACTTGTGACAGGAATGCATGGTTATCGCATAAACAATTAACGCATATTGCATACTCTTTAGTTCAACACATGACCATCAATGCATGGAAATCAAGCATATCAAAAGAAGATTACATTTCCCTCTCACCAGTTGCACCGTGGGATTCCTATTGTCTGCCTACGTGTCGTCTTAAAGCGACATCCCTTTGGATGGCTTGATCATAGGGGTCGAAACAACGCAAAGTCCAGCAATAGATATTATTCCATTGGTTAATCTTCAATAGTTATCTTTCCCTTTGGCAGCCTATTGAAGCATACCTCTGGGATCCGAAAAATGGGAAGGTCACACTTATGGGATGAATTAAGTTAGTTAATGAATCCTTGATCGAGACAATGGTAGCTAAAAACTATAGGAATAAGAGTTATTTTGGTGTTAGTGATTGGCTGAGATTGTCTTAATTCAGGGGAGGAATGGTTGATCACCCTTTGGTAGGCATTGCCCTAAACCTCTGAAGTATCATTGCAAAAACGAAAATCAATAGTTTAATTAAGGTTCTATGATTATATATGTTTTTTCTAAATTGATTAGATTATTAAGTAATGGGTTGTTGTATGTTTTAGCATGTCTTCCAAAATCATATATTTGTTTAAAAATGAGAAATTAATTGGTGAAAATTACGCGTCGTGAAAATCTAACCTGAATACGATTCTGGTTATTAATGATCTGTGGTTTGTCTTGATGGAGGAATGTCCTCCAGTCCCTGCTCGAAATTCATCCCAAGCGTTGAAGGATGCTTATGACCGTTAGACGAAGACCAATGATAAGGCTCGAGTCTACATCTTGGCATGTTTGTCTAACATTCCAGCCAAGAAGCATGAGGTCACGATGTCTACATGTCAGATCATGGAGTCCCTCAAGGAGATGTTTGGATAACCATCCATTCAGATCCGGCACGAGGCCCTCAAGTACATTTACAATGTGCGCATGAAAGAAAGCCAATCAATGAGAACATGTTCTCGACCTGATAGTCCAGTTCAATGTTGCCGAAATGAACGGTGCGATCATTGACGACCAGAGTCAGATGTCCTTTATTTTAGAATCTCTTCAAGAGAGTTTTATTCAATTTTGCAGTAATGCAATTATGAACAAAATACAGTACAATCTGACTACCCTTCTAAACGAGTTACAGACTTTTGAGTCCCTTATGAAAGGTAAAGGACCAGTAGAAGGATAGACAAATGTTGCCTATTCTAAAAAGTTCTATAAGGGTTCATCTTTTGGAACTAAGTTTATTTCTTCGACCTTTGGTTCTAAAAAGATCAACAAAAAGAAAGGAGGGAAGGGGAAGACTCCCGGTACTGGGAAAAGAAATGGGCAAAGCTAAGGATGACAAGGGAAAATGCTTCCACTATAATATGGATGGTCACTGAAAACATAATTACCCAAGTACCTTACCGAGAAGAAGAAATAGAAAGAAGACAAATATGATTTACTTGTTCTGAAAACTTGTTTAGTGGAAAATGGCCATAAGGTTTGGATACTTGATTCAAGAGCCACTAATCACATTTATTCTTCTTTATAGGGAATTAATTCCTTCTAGCAGCTCGAAGATGGTGAAATGATACTCAAGGTTAGAATGGGAGATGCCAATTCAGTTCATGTAGTGTGTGTTGGTTTATAGAAACATGCAGCGGAAGAAAACAAGATCATTAAGCATTCTAATTCCTCATTTTTGACATCAAAATAAGCATGTTCATGGGGTATCAAGAGGGTTTCAACACATACCTTTGAAAATCCTCTTCTTCAACAAAATTCAGCTGTAATCTTCTCCAATTCTTGTCGTGGACCACCACTAGAACTTTCCTACTATTCTCTAGGAGCCTTAGATTGAGTTGTGGGACTTAAAACAAGTTTGAACTTAAGGAAATTGGAGGAGAGGATTTCTGGTTTTTCAGCTTGTTGAAGAACAACTTCTTCAACTTTCAAAACTCAACAATTAAGCAAATGTATCATCTTTTCCACTCAATCAAGAGTGGTTTTATTACATGACTCTCATGCAAACTGATCACTTGAAGTGACTCCAACTACTCCTTGAATTTGGTGGTGAATTTATGTGTAAGAATGTGACTAACTTTCTTGCTTGAAAATGGGAAAATCCCACATTGGGATTTTTCTCCATTTTCAATTTCCCTTTTGATTTTGAAATTGGTTTTCAAAATTAAAACTTTTTCCAATTTTAATTCTTTAATTAAAATTGAAATTTTATTAATTTTACATAAATTAATTCAACAATCAATTTTTCTAATAAAATTATTAATTAATTATTAATTAGACAATTTAAATAATTCTATTAATTTAATATCAAATATTAAATTAATTTGTAACCAATTCCATTACCATGAATCCCTATTCACGAAATTAATATTTAAATCATATTTATATATTAATCGATTCTCCAATTATGTTTAATTCCAAAATTAAACGTGTAATTATATCACATATAATTTCTAATTCCTTTAATTCGAATTTGAATGTTTCAAATCAACTTATCACACTGTTCTAAGGCGCTAATCCATTTGTGACCTAGTAGGGGGATCTAATGGACCTACAGATCACGAGCTCCAACGATCTGAGATTAATTGGCTAAACTCTTTACACCGAATTAATCTCCATTCGTTAACTACTGGGTCACTCCACTAAAAGCTAGTAGTTGCACTCCTCTCGCTATAGATATATTGTGTCCACTCGATATAACTATAACTAGTAAGTTAGCTCTTTAAAGGTTGTTCGTAATAATGACTGGATCAAAAGGCTGTTTTAACCCCAAGATTACCTTTTGTTCCTTAAGTCCCACTGATCCTCTAATGAACAATTTATTTGTGATTCGATCATCAAACGGAGTTCCTCTCAGGACAATGAGAGCGTGGGTCCCTTGTTCAAGACCTGGAGTCAGTAGTCAAGGGAACAACCTCTCTACTACCCCTAAAAGTGAGTAGGAGTGGATTCCATTTTGCACCTTATGTCCGCAGCTATCTACCCGATCTTACCCCTAAAATGGAAGGCTTATTGAGATGACACTGTTGAGCCAACCCTCACCTATGAAAATCTAAGAATAATCCCGAATAAATAGGAGTTGATAGTTAGGTCAAGATTAAGGTTAAGTTACCTAGATCATCGCTATGAAATAGCCAATCTTAAACAGTACACAATGTTATAAAGTAAGAGTGACTTATTTCTTGGTCCGATCTTATACAAACTCATTGCACAGGATGCCTCCACTCTTTATGTCACCACATGAACGAATCAGGATCACTTCGTTTGTAGCACTTTACAACTCCTTGTAACAGAATAAGGCACTCTTACGTTAAGTCCTAGAGCGAAGGTTGTTCTCTTAAGTATTGAATCCAAGTTTTGAACAAGGAGCCCCCCCCTCTCATTGGCCCAAGAGGGAGCCAGTTTAGTGATTGGATCACAAACACAATTGTTCATTAGAGGATCAATGGAACTTAAGGAGCAAGATGTAATTTTGGGGTAAAACAACATTTGACCCAGCTGTTATTACGAACAACCTGTGAAAGGTTGACTTAATGATTATGATTAAATCAAATGGACACAAATATATTTATAGTGAGAAGAGTGCAATTATTGAGCTACAGTGATGTGACTCGGTAGTTAACGAATACTGATTAATTCGGTCTAGAGAATTTTACCTAATTAATCTCAAATCGTTGGAGCACATGATCTGTAGGTCCATAAGGTCCCTCTACTAGCTCATAAAACATGAACATCTTGAATTAATAAATTGAATGAATTTTGGAATAATATCAGTTTGAAGTGTTCAAATTGAATATCAATTTGAAGTATTCAAATTGTATTTATGGTTTGAATTTGAATAGTTCAAATTCAAATTAGGGTTTATATAATTATATTTAATTAATTACTTAATTAATGTTTAATTTATCGAAATAAACAAAATTGGAGAGTTTATAATATTTAAATATTGATTTAAATATTAACTACATGAATAGTATTCATGTTTAAAATTAGGTGTGTGATTCGCTTAATATTTGATATTAAATTATTTAATTAATTAAATTTTTTTAATTAATTAATATCAAATTATGTTTCATTTAATTCAATTTAAGAAATTGAATTTTGAAATTTTTATTTAAATTAATTTTTAATTAATTGAAATTAAAATTATATTTGAAATTTGGATTTTCCCACTTAATGAAAAAATCCAATGTTCCACCAACTAGTAGGTGGAACTCTACAATTCACACATCTATCCCAATTTAATCTTCAAACTTGAGGTGTCTTTGACTGAATTCATTGATGCCTGCATGTAGTTGAAGAATAAAACCACTCCAATTTGTGTGAATTTGGTAGAGAGGAAGTTGGAAGAACTAGAAGAAAAGTTCCAACTGAGTTCTTCTCCTTCACATAAAAAATTCATCCCTTTTCCCTTCACAAATTTAGCTCAATCGTGAGTTCCACCACTCAAATTCAAGGCTGAGAATAGTAGAGAAGATCTCTTGGTGATTCACTATGAAGGAACTCTCTATAAAGAGAACCAGTGAGCGGAAGCAAGATCGTTCCAAACCCATTGTAACAGAACATACACATTTACAATCAAACAGTAACAGTTATGCATAAACTCTAAATTACAGCATGCTTCATAAGAAAAATACTAAGGATCAAAAGAACCCTTGAAGAACTTTTCTTCTTGTTCCCCTCGATCTAACAGCATGAACGTTCAATAGAATGAACATCACGCCTCAGCAATCTCCTCGAACGAGAACAAATAACATTCGACCCTCGAACAACAAGCAGACACCACCACGAGGCTACCTTGGTATTCTCGTGTGAGAATCCAAGAGTTGTGGGCTCTATATGGATTTAATAGAGGGAAGGAGGAATTTATAGATCGTATAGATGATCGAGTAAGTGGGAGATAACATAAGTCTATTTTATTGACTGAGAACTCGATCGTTTAGAAAACGAATGTCTATCGTATAGCAAACTCGGTGTACGATCGTTTATGCTCTCAAGCTATCGTATAGCTATTTTTTTTGTGTGTTCTATTATTAATCACTTATTGATTGCATTATGAAAAATGAAAACGATTTTTATTTTATCCATCAGTTACCATAACTGATCACAACTTCCCACTAAGTTGGTTATTAGGAGAAAAAACCGAAACCAATTATCCTATAATTGATTTAATTACAAATAAATAATATATTCATAACCTTTAGTTTTAATATCATATCTCATCCAATATATAAACCATAGTTAGTTTTCTCCTTTATGGCATCTAATAATAATTCCTCCAATTAATGTGTCTAATACATCAAATCAATTATATCACATAATGTTCATACTATCAACCTCGTGGTTTGAGGTTCAATTCCCCCACCCCACTCTTTAATTACAATACCTCTTAAAAAAAATAATACATTAAATCAATTATATCACATATAATTGAAGAAATTTAATTATATCATATACAATCAAATTTCCTCTCGTTAATTTGAACACTTCAAACTAACCCAAAAACTGATTCTGAACATGAATCTATTGAGCTACCAAGGGGACCTTATGGACCTGTAGCTTGAAGCTCCAACGGTGCATGGATAACTGACTAAACTTTTTAATCGATATCCACCATCCGTTAACTGTCGGACATTCCACTAAAGACTAGCAGTTGCACTCTTCGTGCTATAGATATATTTCTATGGTCCATTAGATATAACCAATCAATAGTACGATGACCCTTCACAAATCGCTCTAAGTACAGTCGAGCCAATTTACAGTTTGGCCTTGTAATTACATCTAACTTCTTAAGTACCACTGATTCCTCTAATGAACAATACATCATGGTCCTACTATGAGTTAAACCTTCTCGGACCAAGAGAAGGTGTGGCGCCACATTGTTCAAGCCCTGGAATTAGCCCTTAAGGAAGCAATTTATCTACTTACCCCTGAATTGAGGAAGGAGTGAATTCCGTCTTGTGTAGCTGAGTTCCCAGCTCCCCAATCAGACGAATCCCCAAAATGTAGGTTTGAGTTGGTGAACTGGTCATTCGCACCCATGCAAATCAAAGGACCGTCCTCTTAGGTAGGAGTTACCAACTCATTCAGAATTAAGGTCCTGTTACTTATGGTCATCCTAGTGAAATAAAAGTCTCTGCCATGAACGGCGTTATATAACGAGACTAAACATTTTATGGTCTGGTCTTATAAAAACTCTTTTGTATAGAGCACCTTCGCTCGCATGTCTAATACATGAATGGTCAAGATTAGATCATTTGTAGTACTTTATAACACTTGTAACATCTACAAAGTGGGTCATACTCGTAGCGTCATTAGGATAAGGTTTCCCTCCTATATTCATATACTACAGACCGTTTCGGCTATCACTTAAAGCACGATCCACTTGTATGTCATCACATACATGCTTAAGTTTACAACGATAACCAAGGTTCTTAGTTCATTGGTTTGTGATTAATGCAACTAAAATATCTCATATTTCATAGACAGTAGTGAATAAAATATCTCATATTATTACATCATAAATAGTTTGTTCATACAGGTGTTTACAAACTATAGGACCCTACGAGATTTAGGGCATCAACTCTAATACACCAAAGATTCGGAGCTGAGGATTTGTGAGGAGTAGCTTGCATTGGAGGATCTTCAAAGGTATGAGTTGAAACCTTCTTAATTACTTATGAACATGCTTATTTTGATGTCAAGATTAAGGAATTATAATGCTTAATGATTCTGTTTTCGGCTGCTTGTTTTTGTATACCAACAATTGGTATCAGAGCCACATTTAAGCATTCAATTCGAGTTAATTTTGGCTTGGTGGGTGTTTTCATAAGTTGTATGAAAATTGTGAACTGATATGGTTTTTCTCAGTTTTTGCATTGTTTTCTCTTCAATTATGTTGTAATTCTCAATGGACATTAATGTGTGGTTAAGTTTCTATAATTCGATTGGAGTCATTAGAGTTGCAATTAGGATGTAATTGAAGAAAGAAGTGAAGAAGGTCTAGGAGCAGGAACTGGAATTTCAACCACTGCCACATACTCGTTGCTCGATGGAATACTCGATGGTATTTCATGAAATACTCGATGCATGATACCATACTTGATGGAACTCGATGTTCATACTTGATGATATTTCATGAAATACTTGATGCAGATGCCATACTTGATGGTATTTGATGCATGATGCCTTACTTGATGGTTGATGGCATTTACTCGATGGTATCTTATGAAATAATCGATGCTCAATGATACTTGTTGTCATACTCGATACACATTGGCATACTCAATGCTTGATGGTATGCTCGATGGTATTCATTGCTTGATGGTACTCAATGGGTTTTGCCCAGATCAGTCCATTTTTAGCATTGGAGGTCCGGTTCGAGAGGTTCGAGTCTGGTTCAAGGAATTCAAGTGATCCAGAAGGTTTTTGAAGCCAGTTTTTGCTTAATTTTGTAATAGTTAGGCCTTTGTTTGCTTGAAAATGCCAAAAGTAAACCATATCAGTTTGTGTTTAATTATGTATGCATGTGATGTATGTTATAATAAATCTTGTTTGTGCATAGAGTATGCCAGGTAGAATTAAAATTCCACCATAGGAAGAACGTTACATGCATTGAAAGTATGTTATAAAGTGTTATAATATATAGTATACATATATAGGGTTTCAAATGTTTTAATATAAAGGTTATATTAAATGATGAATGCCTTTGATGTATGCTATGGATGCTTAGCATGTCTAAATTTTTGTAAGTTGTTATAAAATTAAATTAGACATTAAAATCCATAACAAATATAAACAATATGCTCACCTAGGTTAACAACTTGTTTTAATAGTTAAAATAGGCCGTTATTTTGTAAAATACGGTTACAAACTCAACCGGTATATAATCCTGTCTAAGGTTGGAGGTATTTGAGTTGATGGTCTACGGAACACCTCCTACTTAAGGATTATGGCCGAATAATTAAGTGTTGTTAACCAGTTTTATGAAGCAATACGGAGTGATGTGAGGTTTTAAAACTTGTTTATCACCTAAACATTGTAGGTTAAATCCAAATATAAACGTTATACTTGGATAAACACCTAGACTTAGGTTGTTTAATTAGCCGAAACAAACTTGAGTAAATGAATACCCAAATATTTACAACACTTCGGTGGGAGATTAACAATATATTTAATATATTGTTTTTAGCTCTCACGTCTTCAAGAGTTCACACCGTGAGATCCATGCTCGACTTCGTATCTACCTCGATGCTCCATTCAGAAAGTGTTTGCATGGGTCAATAACAAGGTGAATAGGAGAAGTAGTTCATAGTAAATGGGTGAAGGAAATGTGTCAATATATCCTATAGTCTCCTCCATTAATTTGAACCGTGAGATTTCTATGTTGCGCCTGCTGTTGTTTTTAGGCGGCACTAACTAGTCGATAACTGCAGCGATTCCTTCGAAGGGTTGTAACATAGGATTCGGAACAACCCAAGCTTCAGAAAAGAATAGGGTCTTATAGTTCCATCTTGAACATTGTCTTCCAATTCAGGCATATTCATATTGTTCTATATTTGTAAGAATAGGATCTGAAAATGGTGGGTCACACTTACAAAATTAATAAGTGTTAGTAAATTCTTGACCGAAAATGGTAACTAAATGGTTGTCGGAATATGAGTTATTCTGAAGATAGTATTTAGTTAATAATGTCTTGCTTTAGTGAAAGAGTATTTGACTGCCTCATGTAGCACTTATTCTGACTCACTATAGTATCGTTGCAAATAAATAATGGTTATGGGTACATTATTATTTTTTTGCTAAAACTTGATTTGGATTTAGTTGCAATTTACTAATAAAAATATGTTTAAATTTTTCAATATGTCAAATTCTTCTAAAATACTCGCTTTCGATTTAATTAATGGTAATAACAATTCAACATGCAAATTAGTAGCAAGTGATGATTTAAAACAAGTTTTAATAGAGGATTGTCCTCTATCTCTCATCTCATCTAAAATTTTGAACAATATAGATGAGAATGAAAAATTTGAACAACAAGATAAATATGATTTACTTGTCATCAGAACATGCTTAGTGGAAAACGATAAAAAGACCTGGATAATAGATTCAGGTGTCATTAATCATATTTGTATTTTCTCTCTAGAAACTAGTTCTTGGAGATAACTTACAGAAGGCGAAGCAACCTTTAAGGTAGGATCTGGGGAGGTTGTTTTAGCTAAAGTAGTGAGAGATATGAAGTTATTTATAGGAGATAGGTACATTTTACTTGAGAATGTTTATTATATTCCTTTTTATGAAAAGGAATTTAATGTTCATCTCATGTTTGCTATAATGAAATTACAAAGTTTCTTTTGAAAACAATGAAATATTCATTACTTTGAAAGACACTAATATTTGTTCTGCAAAATTAGAAAATAACTTATACATGTTAGAATTGACTGAGGTAAAAGTTGTTTTGAACATAGAGATATTTAAAACAACTAAAACTCAAAATAAGAAAAGGAAAGTTTCTCCAAATGCCTATCTTGGGCACTTGAGACTTAGTCACATAAATCTCAACAGGATTGACAGATTGGTTAAGAACGGTCATCTAAATTAGTTAGAAGACAGTTCATTATCACCGTGTGAATCTTCTCTTAAGAGTAAAATGACCAAAAGATTTTTTCTGGAAAAAAGTCTTAGAGCCAAAGAACCCTTGGAACTGGTACATTCAGACCTTAGTGGTCTGGTGAATGTTAAAACTAGAGAAAGGTATGAATATTTCATCAGCTTCGTTTGTGATTATTCAAGGTATGGCTACATTTACCTAATACATCATAAGTCTGATACACTTGAAAATTTCATGGAATATAAGGTTGAGGTTGAGAACCAATTAGGTAAAAAGCTCAAAATATTTCGATCAAATTGAGGTGGTGAGTAAATGGACTTGAAATTCTAGGACTATTTGATAGAACATGGAATCTAGTCACAACTCACAGCACCTAGAACACCTCAACAAATGGTGTGACAGAAAGGAGAAGTAGAACCTTGTTATACATGGTTTATTCTATGATAAGTTATGCTCAGTTATCAAGTTCTTTTTGGGGTTATGCAGTTCAGACTGCAGTATATATTTTGAACATGGTTCCCTCGAAAAGTGTTTCTGAAACACCTTATGAGCTATGAAGAGGACATCTAGGTAGTTTACGTCACTTTCGAATCTGAGGATGCCCAGCACATGTGTTGGTGCAAAATCCTAAGAAGTAGGAATGTCATTCAAAAGTATGCCTATTTATAAGTTACTCTAAAGAGACAAAAGGTGGTTTCTTTTATGATCCTCAGGAAGATAAAGTATTTGTATCAACAAATGCAACTTTCCTAGAGGAAGACCACATTAAGAATCAGCAACCTTGTAGTAGGCTAGTAATAGATGAAATGACCAGAAAAATGACAAATGCATCAACAAGAGTTGTAGATCACGCAAGTTCATCAACAAGAGTTGTTGATGAAACTAATACTTCACATCCTTCTCAAGAGTTGAGAGTGCCTTGACATAGTGGAAGGGTTGTGCAACAGCCTAACTAGTACATGGGTTTAATTGAAACTCAAGTCATCATACCTGATGATGGCTTAGAGGATCCACAAGCAATGGAATATGTGGATAAAGAACAGCGGATTAAAGCCATGGATCTTAAAATGGAGTCAATGTACTTCATTTTAGTCTGGGATCTTGTAGATCAACCAGAAGGGGTAAAACTGATCAATTGCAAGTGAATCACAAGAGAAAATGAGACCAAGCTGGAAAGGTATAGACCTACAAAGCTAGGCTTGTGGAAAAAGTGTTTACCCAAAGAAAGGGGGTGGACTATGAAGAAATCTTCTCTCCGGTTGTAATAATAAAGTCTATTAGAATACTCTTGTCCATAGCTGCATTTTATGATTATGAAATTTGGCAAATGGATGCCAAGATAGCCTTCCTAAATGGCTACCTTGAGAGGAGTATCTATATGTCTCAACCATAAGGATTTATTGAACGGGGTCAAGAGCAAAAGGTTTGCAAGCTTAATTGATCCATTTATGAATTAAAACAAGCGTCTCGATCCTGGAATATAAGATTTGACATCAAATTTTATGGCTTTGAACAAAATGTTGACGAACCTTGTGTTTACAAGAAAATTTTTAACAAAATCCATCGCTTTTCTGATTATGTATGTTGATGATATTCTATTCATAAAAAATGAAGTAGAATTTCTAGCTGACGTCAAAAGATGGCTTACTAAGCAATTCCAAATGAAATATTTGGGTGAAGCGCAGTATGTTCTTGGGATACAAATAGTTCTTAACTGAAAGAACAAAACTTTAACATTATCTCAGGCATCTTATATAGACAAAATATTGTCTACATATAAAGTGCAAAATTCCAAGAAAGGAATGTTGCCTTTTAGACATGGAATTCATCTGTCTAAGGAACAAAGTCCTAAGACACCTCAAGATATTGAGGTTAAGAAATGATTTCCATATGCATTAGCGGTAGTGAGAGAATGTATGTCATGTTGTGTATAGTCTTGACATATGATATATAGTAGGAATTGTCAGCAGATTTCAGTCCAATCCTGGATATGATCATTGGACTGTCATTAAGAACATCCTCAAGTATCTTCGGAGAATGAGGAATTATATGCTCGCGTATGGTGCTAAGGATCTGATCCTTACTGGACACATTGATTCTGACTTCCAGATTGATATCGATTCAAGGATATCAACTTCGGGGTCAGTATACATTCTGAATGGAAGAGCAGTAGTGTGGATTATATACAGAGGAGATGTGATTGTCATGCAGTTAATCTATCAAGACAACTTAGCTTATCTGTTTACAAAAGCGCTCTCGACTAAGGTGTTCGAGGGTCATCTAGTAGGACTAGGACTGCGAAATAGATAGAACTAGGGTAAGTGGGAGAAATAATGGGTATCTGATGCCCTAGTTTATTGTATTTATTATTTTTGTTCTCTCTCATTAAACTCAACATTTATCCACTAAAGTTTTAGTCCAAGTGGGAATTTGTTCGGTTGTATGTTCTAAAACTCGCAGTTTGTAGAGTTAAACATTTTCTATTATCAATAAAGATGTTATTTAAACATTTCTTCAATAAAGTTGTTATTGAATTTGTAAATTGCACTTGTAAAGACTAAATCCAATAAACTAAGATCCATGGTTGTTATATGAATAGTTGAATTTTATGTGGAGACATAAAAGTGTTGGGTTTTATGTCCTAAAAACTCGCAGTTTGTAAAACAATAAACATCTTCTATTATCAATATACTTGTTATTGATCTCATAAATTGTATGAAAGTCTAAATCCAATAAACTAAGACCCATGACTATTGTATGAGTACTTGAACTTTATGTAGGGACATAAGAGTAGATCGGGTTCAAGTAAATAGTCAAAATGATCTATGGTACATGAATGATAAAGTCTATAAGAATACTCTTGTCCATAGCCACATTTTATGATTATGAAATATCGCAAATGGATGTCAAGACAACTTTTCTAAATGGCTATCTTGAAGAGAGTATCTATATGTCTCAACCAGAAGGGTTTATATAGCAGGGTCAAGAGCAAAAAGTTTGCAAGCTTAATCGATCCATTTATGGATTAAAACAAGCTTCTAGATCCTAGAATATTAGATTTGACGATGCGATCAAACCTTATGGCTTTGAACAAAATATTGACGAACCCTGTTTATACAAAAAAATCGTCAACAAAATTTTCGCTTTTCTGGTGTTGTATGTTGATGATATTATACTCATTGGGAATGAGGTGAAATATCTAGCTGACGTTAAGAGATGGCTGGCTTCATAATTCCAAATGAAAAATTTGGGAGAAGCACAATATGTTCTTGGAATCCAAATAGTTCGAAATCGTAAGAACAGAACATTAGCTTTATCTCAAGCATCTTATATAGACAAGATGTCGTCTAGGTATAAAATACAAAATTCTAAGAAAGGATCTTACCTCAATCATAGAATTCACTTGTCTAAGGAACAGAGTCCTAAGACACCTCAAGAAGTTGAGGAGATAAATCAAATTCCATATGCATCTGCAGTTGGGATTTTGATGTATGCAATGTTGTGTACTCGTCTTGATATATGCTATGACGTAGGAATTGTCAGCAGATTTTAGTGCAATCCTGGTCATGACCTTTGAACTACTGTTAAAAATATTCTCAAGTATCTTCGGAGAACAAGAGATTATATACTCGTGTATGATCCTAAGGATCTGATCCTTACTAGATATACTGATTCTGACTTTCAGACCGATAATTATTCAAGGAAATAAACTTCGGGGTAAGTATTCACTCTTAACGGAGGGGCAATTATGTGGAGGAGCATCAAGCAGAGTTGTATTGCAGACTCCACAATGGAAACCGAGTATGTAGTTGCAAGCAAAGTAGCAAAAGAAGCAGTATGACTTAGAAATTTCTTGACAGATCTGGAAGTAGTTCCTAATATGCACCTGCCTGTCACTCTCTATTGTGACAACAGTGGAGCAGTTGCAAATTCAAAGGAACCTCGAAGCCATAAAAGGGGAAAGCATATCAAACAGAAGTACCATCTCATCAGGGAGATTGTACATAGAGGAGACGTCATTGTCACTCAGATTGCTTCCCAAGACAACTTAGCTGATCCATTTACGAAGGCCCTCTCAGCTAAAGTGTTCAAGGTCACCTAGTAGGACTAGGTCTACAAGTTTTATATCACTAGGGCAAGTGGGAGAATTTATAGGTATTGTAATGCCCTAGTTAATTGTATTTGTACATTTTATTCTCTCTATGTAAACTCAACATTGTATATATTTATATATATTGATCCATTGATATATTTGTATATATTGATCTACTGGAGTTTTAGTCCAAGTGGGAGTATTGTTGGGTTTTATGTCCTAAAAACTCACAGTAAGTAAAATAATAAACATCTTCTATTATCAATATACTTGTTATTGATCTCATAAATTGTACGAAAGTCTAAATCCAATAAACTAAGACCCATGACTATTGTATGAGTACTTAAACTTTATGTGGAGACATAAGAGTGGATCGGGTTAGAGTAAATAGTCAAAATAATCTATGGTACATGAATGAGGTTGGGTACCTTATTCTAGTAACATCATTGGATGTGGCCTACTCTGTAGTTGTTACAAAGAATTGTAAAGTGCTACATACGATGTGATCCTAATTCGTACATGTTATGACATGAGGAGTGGAGGCGTCCTATACAATGAGTTTGCATAAGATCAGGACCAAGAAATAAGTCACTCTTACTTTATAACATTGTTTACTGTTTAAGGCTGACTATTTCACCTATATGACCTAGGTAACTCGATCTTAATCTCTAGCTAACTATGAACTCTTGTTTATTTGGGATTGTCCTTAGATTTGCATAGTTGAGGGTTGGCTCAACAGCGCCAGCTCAATAAGACTCCCAATTCAGGGATAAGACCGGGTAGATAGCTGGGAACATAGGATACAAGATAGAGTTCACGCTTACCCGATTTAGGGTAGGAGAAAGGTTATTCTCTCAAGTACTGAATCCAGGTCTTGAACAAGGGTCCCACCCTCTCACTGGCTGAAAGAATTTGGTTTAGTTATTGGATCACAAACCAATTGTTCATTAAGAGATCAATAGGGACTTGACGAATAAGACGTAATCTCGGGGTAAAAAAGATATTTGACCCAGCCGTTATTACGAACAACCTGTGAAGGGTTGACTTGCTGATTATGGTTAAATCATGTGGACATAATATATCTACAGTGAGGGGAGTGCAACTATGGGCTTTAGTAAAGTGACCCATTAGTTAACGAATGGAGATTAATTTGGTCTAATGAGTTTAGCCAATTAATCTCGGATCGTTGGAGCCCATGATATGTAGGTCCGCGAGGTCCCCCTACTAGCTCGTAACGGACTAGCTCTAGAATAGCGTGATAAGTTAATTTGAAACGTTCAAATTAAAATTAAGGAAATTAGTAATTATATGAGATATAATTATATGTTTAATTTTAGAATTAAACGGAATAGGAGAATTTAAATATATAAAGAGGAATATGTGCTAAAATTAATTTAATATTTGGTATTAAATTAATTAAGTTTTATTTAATAATTAATTCATGAAATTAATTAATTTTTTCATTTTTTTAAAATCAAAATTTGATTTTTTGAGATAAAGTTGAAAAAGGAAAAGAAAACAAAACACTTAAATGGAAAATGAAGATTTTCCATTATCCATCTTTTGAAGTAGCTCACACAAGAAGCAATATCTTTGTCTTGTCTTCTCCAAGCATGAGCTGAAACTCATGCAACTCTTTTCTTTACATGTTGATCTGCAATATAATGAAGAGATTGGAAAGAAAATCGGGCATATAATCTATAGAGATTTTGAGAGAAAAATTGGTTTGAAGAAAAAGTTCTTCAGCTGATTTTCTGCATTAAGCATTTCTCCTTCTACCCTTGATTCAAGCTTATTTTGAGCTCCACAACTCAATCTAGAGCACCAAGAGAATAGTGGGGAAGATCTTGAGGTGGTCTACAATAAGATTTGGAGAAGATAGCAACTGGTGAATGAGCCTTGAAGAAGTTCTACAAGAGGTATATCATGAAACTCTCTTGCTTCTGCAAAAGCATGCTTTATATTTTGCCAAAATTAGTGAATTTAAGTGCTTAAATGATCCTTGTGCTTCCACTGCTATTGATACAATCCTACAAAAAGTGGATCAGGTTTGAGTAAATAGTCAAAATGATCTATAGTATATGAATAGTTTGGGTGCCTTATTCTGGTAACACTATTGAATGCGGCCCTCTCTATAGTTGTTACAATTTGTTGTAAGGTGCTATGAATGAAGTGATCATGATTTTTTCATGTATTGACATGAAGAGTGTGGGCGTCCTATGCAATGAGTTTGTGTAAGATCGGACCAAGAAATAAGTCACTCTTACTTTATAACATTGTTTACTGTTTAAGACTGACTATTTTCTTAGATGACCTAGGTAACTCAATCTTAATCCTGAGCTAACTATGAACTTCTGTTTATTCGGGACTATCTTTTGATCTGCATAGGTGAGAGTAGTCCAACATCACTGTTCAATAAGACTCCCATTTTGGGGATAAGATTAGATAGATAGCTGGGGACATAGTTATGCAAAATTGAACTCACGTCTACCTGATTTAAGGGATAGAAGGAAGGTTGTTCTCTTAAGTGCTGAATCCAGGTCTTGAACAAAAGGTCCCGCCCTCTCATTGGCTTGAGAGGGATTCAGTTTAGTGATTGGATCACAAACACAATTGTTCATTAAAGAATCAGTGGAACTTATGGAGCAAGACGTAATTTCGGGGCTAAAACAACATTTGACCCAACTGTTATTATGAATAACCTGTGAAGGATCGACTTACTGATTATGGTTAAATCAAGTGGACACAAATATATCTATAGTGAGGAGAATGAAACTACTGAGCTATAGTGGTGTGACTCGATAGTTAACGAATATTGATTAATTCGGTCTAAAGAGTTTTAGACAATTAATCTTAAATCGTTGGAGCTCATGATTTGTAGGTCCATAAGGTCCCTCTACTAGCTCATAAAACATAAACAACTTGAATTAATAAATTGAATGGATTAGGAATAATATCAATTTGAATTGTTCAAATTGAATATTAATTTGAAGTGTTCAAAATGAATTTAGGGTTGGAATTTAAATAGTTCACATTCAAATTAGGGTTTATATAATTATATTTGATATAATTAATTAATATTTAATTTATCGAAATTAAACAAAATTGGAGAGTTTATAATATTTAAATATTGATTTAAATATTAATTACATGAATAGGATTCATGTTTAAAATTATGTGTGTGATTAATTTAATATTTGATATTAAATTATTTAATTAATTAATATCAAATTATTTTTCAACTTTAATTCAATTTAACAAATTTAATTTTGAAATTTTTATTTAAATTAATTTTGAATTAATTGAAATTAAAATAATATTTGAAATTTGGATTTTTCCACTTAATGGAAAAATCTAATGTTCCACCAACTAGTAGATGAAACTCTACAATTCACACATCTATCCAATTTAATCTTCAAGCTTGAGGTGTCTTTGACTGAATTCACTGATGTATGCATGTAGTTGAAGAATAAAACCACTCCAATTTGTGTTAATTCGGGAGAGAGGAAGTTGGAAGAACTAGAAGAAAAGTTCCAACTGAGTTCTTCTCCTTCACCTAAAAAACTTTTTTCCCTTCACAAATTCAGCTAAATCATGAGTTCCACCACTCAAATTCAAGGTTGAGAATAGTAAAGAAGATCTCTTGGTGGTTCACTAAAGATTTGGAGCTAAGAATTTGTGAGGAGCAGCTTGCATTGGAGGATCTTCAAAGGTATGTGTTGAAACCTTCTTGATTACTTATGAACATTTTTATTTTGATATCGAGATTAAGGAATTATAATGCTTAATGATCCTGTTTTCTTCTGTTGCTTGTTTCTATATACCAACAAAAAGGTACAGACCTTCAAAGCTAAACTTGTAGCAAAGGGTTATACCCAGATGGAAGGGGTTGACTATGAGGAAACTTTTTTACTTGTTGGCTATGCTTAAATCTATAAGGATTCACTTGTCCATAACAACATATTATGACTATGAGATATGGAAAATGAATTTCAAAACTACTTTTCTGGATGGAAATCTTGAAAAGAATATCTTTATGTCTCAACTTGAGGGGTTCATAGTCGGAGGTCAGGAACAAAAAGTTTGCAGGTTGAATCGATCCATTTATAGGTTGAAACAGACATCTAAATCTTGGAACATTAGATTTGATACAGCGATCAAATCTTTTAGTTTTGATCAAAACGTTGATGAACCTTGTATCTATACGAAAATCATCAATGATAAAGTAGTTTTTTTTAGTACTTAATGTATTCCCTATGCCTCAACTGTGGGAAGCTTAATGTATGTTATGCTTTACACTAGGCCATACATTTGTTATGTAGTGGGAATAATCAGCCAATCCAAGATTGAACCACTAAACTACGGTTAAGAACATCCTCAAGTATTTTAGGAGAACGAGGGACTATAAGCTAGTGTATGGAGCAAAGGATTTGATCCTTACAAGATACATCGACTCTAATTCGGAAAAGGATTCTGAGAAATCCATGTAAGGATCAATTTTTACCCTGAAATGGGAGAGCTATAGTATGTCATAGCATCATGCAAGGATGTATTGCAAATTCCACTATGGAAGTTGAATATGTGGCTACTTGTGAAGCAGAAAAGGAAGCAGTTTAGCTCAGGGAGTTCCTAAGAGATTTGGAAATGGTTCCAAATAAGAACTTGCCTATGACTTTATATTGTGACAACAGTGGGGCAGTAGCTATTGCTGATCCATTTACAAAGGCTCTTTTTCGGCTAAAGTGTTTAAGGGTCATTTAGAAACCCACTAACTAGAGTTTTAGTTCAAGTGGGAGCTGGTTGAGTTTTATGCCCTAAAACTTGTAGATAGTAAATGTTATTAATTAACTGTTATTAATAAAGAATTATAGATTTTAATTCAATAAATGTTATTGTTTGTATTGTTTGTCTATTTTTTTCTTAATAACCCTAAATACAATAAACTAACATCCAAGGTTGCCTTATGAATCTTAAACTTTATGTGAAAATATACAAGGATCAATGTTCAAGATACAGCCTAAACGTTCTATAATTTAGGGATAAGGTCGGATACCTTATCCTGATAACATTATGGATACGGCCCACTTTGTATTTGGTACAAATGCAATGATCCAACACGTTCTGTAGTTGACATGCAAGTGGGAGTATCCTATGCAATGAGTTTGCATAAGACCGGACCACAAAATAGTAACCACTAGATGTAACACCGTTAACTAGTTAGGTTCCTGTTTCAATAGGATGACCTAGGCAACTTAGTCTTAATACTAAGTATATTATGAACTCCTGTTCATGATGGATTGTTCTTTGATTTGTTACTCGATATAGTATATATTTGTGTATATGTAACTAACTCACTGAAGTTTTTGTTCAAATGGAAGTTTGTTGGGTTGTATGTCCTAAAACTCGCAGTTTGTAAAATTAAACATATTCTATTTACAATAAAGATGTTATTGAGGTTTATTCAATAAAGTTGTTATTGAATGTGTGAATTGCTAATTTCATTTTAGAAATAACCTAAATCCAATAATCTAATATCCATGGTTATTACATGAGGACTTGGACTTTATGTAGAGATAAAAGAGTGGATCAAGTTTGAGTAGATAGCCAAAACGGTCTATAATATACAGATAAAGCTGGGTACCTTATTTTGGGGACACTATTAGACGCGGTCCACTTTGTGATCTTGAATTACTCATATGAACTCCGTCCTCAAAATCCTCTGGTGCACGACAATTTTTCATGGTTACGACGAACTGGGTCTATTCCAAGCAATTTGACCAGCGAAAAGTTCGCGCACGAAAATTGGAATTCAAGAGCAGCCCAAGTGGGCTCAGAAGTCGTTTGGAGTACCAAATGAGTTCCATTCCCAAAATCCTCCGAGGCACAACTTTTTTTCATGGTTCTGACGCACTGGGTTCATTCCATGCGATTTGTCTGACGAAAATTTCGCACATGAAAATTGGTCCTCATGGGCAACGCAGGCGGACCCAGAAGCTGTTTAGGGTACCGAATGAACTTCTTTCACAAAATCTTCTGAGGCACAACGTTTTCTCATGATTCTGACGAATTGAGTCTGTTTCGGGTGATTTTTCCGACGAGAGTTCGCGCAGGATAATTAGGCCTCAATGTAGCCTTGGCGGCTAAGAAGCCGTTTCAAGCACGACATTTTTTCATGGTTCGGACGAACTAGATCCAATCTAGATGATTTGCCCAATGGAAAGATTGCACACCATAATTGGGCCTTGAGGGCAACCCAAGCGGGTTTAGAAGCCGTTCAGGGCACTAAATGAGCTTCATTCCCAAAATCCTTCGGGGTATGACGTTTTTTCATGGTTTTGACGTCCTGGATCCGTTCTGGGCGATTTGCCCAACGAAAAGTTTACTGTGTAATGCCACCGCAAAAAATGATATGCGATGTCTTAATCATGCTACCGATGATATATGCGATGCTACAGAATTCACTATAGAATGCCAATTAATGCGTTCATTTAGTTTATACGTGTCACAAGTTTTCTCGCGATAAAGCCAAGTATAATTCCACCGTGAGTTTCTCAGATGATCTGATGTCGAACACGGGGATTTGCGACGTTAGTGCGACAATGAAGTGATATATGCGACCGTAAACAAATTAGGTTTGTCAGGTGCTAAAGAGTAAAATGCGATGATAAATGAACAAACAGGTAAATAAATATGAAATTGTGCTAGGTGTGCATGAGAGAATGTAATGGCAAGTCTTGTGGATAGAATCACAGAGTGGGAACGGGTTTGGAGAAAATATTATCGCAAGTTTGTCAATCCTGTTGAGAACGCAACTAAGGTTTCGCTTCCCTTGGCTTACACCTCTTGGTGATCGCATGCATCACCGTATTTCTATGATGATCAAGGACGAACGTTTCCAAACGCAAGGTTGTTTCCATTTCTATAAATACTTCTTGCTTTAGTTAACTTATTCTATCAACCTTCTTTCAAGAGGTGGATTAACATCTTCACTTCTGCTCTCACAAGTGAAGATGCCATTGAGCATACGTTAAATAAACTTAGCTGACTTCTTCAACATGGATTGACTCACTTGCTCAATCTTTCCCTCACACCCTGGAGGTTTAGTGACTGATGGTGAGAGAAATGGAGGATGAATGTGTTATGGTGAACAGGGAGATGAACATGAACATGATAATGATATTAATTGGTAAAGATAAAGCGTTTGTTACAGAGATATGAATGAAAGACAGGAAATGAACAACAAACAATGAACAGAAAGTAAGAACAGTTGAGAGCTGCATGTCAATGTTTTGGCATGGATCTCGATCGGAGCTGCTTGCTTGCCAGCACGATGGAGGAATGAGGTGGAGAACTTCCTTCTCAGGAGAGTCCTTTGGGGAAGAATGTTCCTTGCACAGAACTTCTTTTTTGTATCTTTTTTGTGTCTTCTCCTTGTGCTGAGTGTTGCTATTTATAGACTTTAGCACCTCTTGCGTCGTGATCCTGCTCTGAAAATTTAGTTTTTCCTATCAAGGCTTGGTAGGAATGTCTGCTCTGCTCCACATTCCATTTGTCAAGCCGTACATCAGAAAAAACTGTGCGATTTCAGAAATCCCCGAGAATGCGTTGATCTTTTTGTCCATGAGCAATCGTCGCATGCGGTGTTACCTATTACCTGCAAAAAAAAAATGTTTGGACATCCTTTTTTCCATCATGATGTGGTTAGCAGGTGTGTTTGTGATACTTTTATAATCTTTGCGTTTCTAAGCCAATTTTACTACGTTTGACGCAACTTTTCCTTCCTATGGCCGCATATTTTAAGTAAGATGATATAAATAACTTGTATTTCTACCAGTTATCACACCTCAAAATTTAGAAATATGCTTATCCTCAACCATATCCTTTACTAAGGCAATTCAGCTTAAGTCCTAAGTCCTTGTTTTGCGTCGATCAGCTACTCAGAATGCTATTCCTCTACATAATTTCTCAAAATCACTTGTTCATTCTATCCTTTGAAAATTTCTTCAGAATGCTCTACTTTTGTCTTACTTTAGACAAACCTTTGCTCAAAGTTCCCTTCTTGTTTCGAAAAGATGTTTTCTTTTTCTTGTAAAAACGGAATGCACCTTTTATGTCATAGCTTGGTTTGCGTCTTACCATAGAGATCGTCGATCATGGTTACACTCTTCGTTTTGGCTTGCTCCCAGGGGTGTCATGCGAACATCCAACTTCGATTGTGTACCAAGCTCAACTTCAACTCTTGTCCCTTGGCCAAGTTTTTACTTTAGCTGGTCAATGGAGTTGTCTCTTCTCTTTTATTTGTTTTGTGTCGCATCGATCCTAACAACCTAGCTTTGTTTTGGCTTACCTGCATGTGTCATGTGAAGTATCTAACTATGAGCAGGTTCTTTTCACGACTTAACTCTTATCAGGTTGGGATTTTTCCTTGCACTGACAGCGGAGTTTTTTTTTTTTTAAAGATGAACGCATTTGCTCAGACCCTTCCCACCCTCAAATTTAGAGGGTCGCAAGGTTCTCATTGCATTATTTTGGAAAGAAAAGACAAAACACTTAGTCAAAAGTTTGAAAAGAAGGTTTGAGCAAAGTCTTGTACTAGAGAAGGTAAAGTTCAAACTATTGCGATGAATTGTCTAACTGTTAAGAAGAAAATGCGATATATAAAGAAATTGTGTTAAGGTTACGCATAATACTCATCATAGCAGCGCAAATAAACGGCGTAAAAGAGAAAAAAAAAAAAAAGGAAATACAGCATTGAATTGACAAAGGATGAGATAAACAAAGAGGCCAAGAAATAAGGAAAGATAGTCATTCAATATACATAAATTGACTAAGTACAAAATATTGTAATAGCAACAGACACAAAAATTTCAAAAAAAATAAGGAAAAAAATACAAAGGTAGGGAAAAAGATGATACACCCCCAAATTTAGACTTCAGGTTGGGGCTCATTGTGGGGCGGAGGTTGCGGAGCTTCAAGCAGCGCTTCTTGAAAGAAAAGAGGTTGTCACAGATGGTGAGGAACCACGTGACCATGTAAATATGCGGTTAAGAAGTTGAAGTACCCGTGGTTGCGTTCTGCTAACTACCTCTAATCTAGGTGAAGAGTAAAGATGTTGCATTGTATGTTGATCATCGACTGGTGTAGCTCTGCGTTGCTTTCTCGTAACTCCGTGAGGGTTTGGCGGAAGGAGGAGAGTTCTTAGGTTAAGAAGCCCCGCATGTCATTAAGAGCAGCAACAATGGATACAGCGGGAGAAGGTGCCATCGATGTCTCACCTACATCTGTTTGGGGCTGAGTGGAAGGGTCTGCACCCAAACCGTGTGGGTCATCAAGATGCGGCGAAGTTCCAGAAGATAGGTGGGTTGACGAGGGAGGGCTAATGGATGTTGCTGGTGATGGGGGGTTGGAGTCAGGGACAAAAAGAAGGTTGGTAAAATGATTAGGAAGAGGGGAAAGGGGATCAATGGTGGGGCTTGGTGGTCGAATGACTAAAGGTAAAGGATCTTCCAAGGGCTCATTGGGTGGCTGATGCGGTGCACTATCTTAGATAACTTCCTTGCCTTTGTCATTGTGTTGCCATCGTTTGGGTCTAGGCGGTTGCAACGCATCAAGATTGAGCCTCGGGAGTAACCCAGGTGGGCCCAGAATCCATTTGGGGCACCAAATGAGCTCAAATCCCAAAATCCCCCAGGATATAGTGTTTTTTCATGGTTCGAACGAATTGGGTCTGTTCCGACTGATTTCCTGATGGAAAGTTTGCGCATGATAACTAGGCCTCGAGGGCAGCTAGGGCGGGCCAAGAAGTTGTTTGGGCACCAAATGAGCTCTGTTTCCAAAATCCTTCGGGCATGAAGTTTTTTCGTGGTTTTGACGCACTAGGTCCATTCCGAGGGATTTGCTCGATGGAAAGTTGACAAATGAAAATTAGGCCTTAGGGGCAGCCCGGGTAGGCCCATAAGTCATTTGGGGTACCAAATGAGATCCATTTCCAAAATCCTACAGGGCATGGTGTTTTTTCATGGTTCTGACACACTCCGTCTATTCCGGGCGATTTGCCCGACGAAAAACTCACGTGCGAAAGTTGGGCTTTTAGGGCAGCCCAAGCGGGCCCAGAAGCCGTTTGGGGCACCAAATGAGCTCTATTCCCAAAATTCTTCGGGGCACGATGTTTTTTCATGGTTCTGATGCACTAGGTCTGTTCAAGGCGATTTGCCTGACGGAAAGTTCACGCCTAATAGTTGGGCCTTGAGGGTAGCTCGGGCTGACCCCAAAGCCGTTTGGGGCACCAAATGAGCTTCATTTCCAAAATCCTCCGGGGCAATGTATTTGTTTTCATGGTTCTGATGCATTGGGTCTGTTTCAGACATTTTGCCCAGTAGAAAGTGAAGAAACTCATTTTAAAGAGATCATTGAGCGGAAGCGAATCGTCTAAATTCCATTTTGATCGAAAAAATCAATTTACAATAAATATACAAGATATGAATTCATTATATAAATTACAGTAAAGAAATAGAGTTCAAGAGAGAATACTTTTGAAGAACGTTTCTTCCTGTAAACCCCTCAAACCGTCACAAACCTTGAACTCGGAAAACTTTGAAAACCCTCTTCAAGAAATATCAAACCAACAAGAGACAACCACTGGGAGCCTTTGGTATTCTCAAGGTGAGAGTCCAAGAGTGCTGGGCACTGACTATTTTTGTTTGGAGGGAGTGTTTGAGTTTGGAGGAGGAATGAGATTGAAGAAGACACATAGAACGATTCTGTGAAATTTTCTATCGTATAGTAAAAGTTTCAATCATGTAGTTTCTCACGTAAGTCCGTATATGTGTTAGGAGGAAGAAGAAGAAAACTATTTTCTTTTTATTCTTTTTGCTACAAAAAAAAAAAACAATTAATCATATACTAAGGTGGTTGGAGAGAGAATAGGAATTATTATTCAAAATAATAAAATAATATAAATAAATATGATAACTAACTTATCATATCTTATTTATATTAAACTATATGTTATATCAAATATAACACATAACCAATAGTTTTAATATTGTATCATAATACAATATAAACTATAGTTTCTTTTCTCTATTTTACGGCATTTAATATAAATCATATTTATATTAAATTTAACAACTATAAATCACATTCATAGAAAATGTATTTGAATCCCATTCAAATATTTATTTCCTCCAAATAAACTATAATGTATCAAATACCTTATAACAATTATATCATATATTATTGAATCAATTTAATTATATCATAAATAATTAAATTCTCTTTTATTAATTTGAACAATTCAAATTAACCCAAAAACCGATTCTCAACTAAATTCTTTTGAGCTACCAAGATGACCTTATGGACCTGTAGCTTGAAGCTCCAATGGTACGTGAATAAATAATTAAACTCTTTAATTACATTATCCACCATTCGTTAACTGTCAAGCACTCCACTAAAGAACGATAGTTGCACTCTTCACACTACAAATATATTTCTGTGTCCATTGGATAAAACCAATCAACAGTACGATGACCCGTTACAAATTGCTCGTAAGTATAGTTGAGCAAAATTACCGTTTTGCCCCTGTGGTTACATCTAACTTCTTAAGTACCACTGAACCTTCTAATGAATAATAGTTCATAATCCTATTGTGACTAAACCCCTCTCGGGCTAGGAGAAGGTGTGGTGCCACATTGTTCAAGACCCGAAGTCAGCCCTTAAGGGATCAATTTATCTACTTACCCCTGCTTCGAGGAAGAAGTAAATTCCATCTTGTGTAGTTAAGTTCCCAGCTCCCCAATCAGATGAATCCCCTGGTAGGCTTGTTGAGTCGGTGATCTGGCCACTCTTACCGATGCAAATCAAAGGATCGCTCTCATAGGCAGGAGTTCACAACTCACTCAGGATTAAGGTCATGTTACCTATGGTCATCCTAGTGAAATGAAAGTCTCAATTATGAATGCCGTTATATAACACGACTAAGCATTTCATGGTCTGGTCTTATAAAAACTCCTTTGTATAGAATATCTTCACTCGCATGTCTAATATATAAATAATCAGAATCATATCATTTGTAGCACTTTACAATACTTGTAACACCTACAAAGCGAGCTATACTCTTAGTGTCACCAGTGTTGAGATTGATGTCCTAATTCTCCCGGAGTCTCGTTGTTTTGTAAAGAAACACATTGTTCAATGAATAAAATAAGTATTATTTAATTCTGACATTTACTCATATCCAATAAACAAAGCTCCTTGGTTATCTTATATGAACTTAAGCATGTATATGTGATATACAAGTGGATCATGCCTTAAGTAATAACCTAAATGGGTCTATAGTATAAGGATTAAGGTGGGATACCTGATTCTGGTGACACTATGGATACGAGCCGCTTTATAGAAGTTTGTAAGTGTTGTAAACTACTACAGATGGTAGATCCTGACCATTCATATGGAGACATGGAGCGGGGGTGTCTTATACGAAGAGTTTGTATAAGACCTAGACCACGAGATGACTAGACTCTGTATATAATGTCGTTGATACTAGAGACTTACATCTCATCTAATTGACCATAGGTGACACAACCTCAATCCTGAGTGTTTTAGGAACTTCTGCCTTTGGGGGTGGTCCTTTGATTAGTATGAGTGAGAGTGGCCAGATTGCCACTCAACATGCCTACCTTTTCGGGGACTTGTCTGATATGGGAGTTGGGAACTCAATCCACAACATGGAATTCACTCATTTTCTGAAGTAGGGATAAGTAGAGAGATTGCTCCCTTAAGGGCTGATTTCAGGCTTGAACATAGTGACCATAACTTCTCTTTGAAAGAAAAGACTCAGTCATAGTAGGACTATGACTTATGTTCATTAGAGGGATTAGTGGTACTTAAGGAGACAGATGTAACTACAGGGGCATAACGATTATTGGCCCAGCTGTACTTACGAGCGATTTATTAAGGGTTGTCGCACTACTAATTGGTTAAGATGGACACATAATATATTTGTGGTAAGGAGAGTCCAGCTATCGATCTTTAGTGGAGTGCCTGGCAGTTAAGGGATGGTGGATCCCGAAACTAAAGAGTTTAGTCAGTTATTCACGTATCATTGGAGTTTCGAGCTACAGGTCCATGAGGTCCCCTTGGTAACTCAATGGATTCAGTTGAGGATAAGTTTTTGGTGTTGATTTGAAATGTTCAAATTGACAAGAGGTATTTTGATTATATATGATATAATCGGTATGATGTATGAGATACTTTATGTGGAGGATTAATGTAAATGAGATTTACATTAAGTACCATGGAATAGAAAAAGAACTATGGTTTATATGTTTTATGAGATGAAATATTAAAACTATAGGTTATAAATATAGTATGATAAGTTGGTTATCATTTATATTTGTAATAATATTAATTATTGGATAATTAATTATTTTTCTTTTAAATAACCAAAGTAGTGGGTGGTTATTGGATCATGGTAACCGTGAGTTTAAAAGAAAATTAGTTTTCCTATTTTCAAAAAGAAGTTTTTACAAAAGATTGAAAATGTTTTGAGTTTTCTCTCTTGCGCAAAGAAACTCACGGAGTCGTCAAGTAAATACGGATTTACTAAACAACGGCTGAGCATGCTAAACGATCGTGCAGTATATACTAAACGATCGCATAGTTTTGTTAGATGATCACTTGCCCTAAGTAAACGATCGTGTAGTGTGTAGGCGACAGACCAAGCTAAATGATGAGCTAAACGATTGCATAGCATTATATAAACGATTGGACATCGACCTATACGATAGGTCTCCGCCATCTCCTACTTGCCCAGTCATGTACGCGATCGGTGTTTCCTTCTTCGTCTGCCTCATACCAAGTTTGAACAGAGCCCACCCTCTGGATTCTCAAACCGAGAATACCAAGGTCGCCTTGTTGGTAGTGTTAGACTCAACTCGACACCATCGAGGATTTCTGGAGGTCATTTGTGATGCTGTGGAGGCCTTTGTGTTGCGGAAGAGTTCGTGACCGAGGTGATCGTTGAGGATGAGTGCGAAGTGTTCGTGTTGTGTTCATTTTGGTGTTGTGGTCGTGTAGATCGAGCATTCGTGGTTGTTGTTGTTCAAGTGATTAGCGTGCACAATGGAGCGTGGAGACGCTTCTGCCATTGTGCGTAGAGTTTGATCTCTTTATGCATTTGTATTGTTCATGCTGTAATTTCTGCATTTTATTTGTATAACCGCTTATTATGAAGTCGATTGTAAATATATATTCATTTATGATTGAAATTTGAAATAGTCTTGTTCCGCTGCTCATGGAAATCTCGCTTCCGATTTTCTTCAATAGGAGAAGGTACCCAGCCTTATCCATATACTACAGACCATTTAAGTTATCACTTAAACATGATCTACCTATATGTCTCCACATATATGTTTAAGTTACAATGATAACCTTGGATGTTAGTTTATTGGTTTGTGGTTAATGCAACTAAAATATCACATATTTTATAGACAAAGTAAATATAAATATCATATATTATTAATCACATAAGAGTTTGTTCGTACATGGTTTAAAAACTATAGGACCCAATAAGATTTAGGGCATCAGCCTCAACAAAAGTTTTATGCTGAAAAATTGGACTTCGGTGACAGCCCGGGTGGGCCTAGATGCCGTTTGGGATACCAAATGAGCTCTATTCCTAAAATATATCGGGGCAAAATGCTTTTTCATGGTTCTGACACACTGATTCCGTTCCGGGCGATTTGCCCGACTAAAAGTCCACGTAAGAAAATTGGGCCCGGGGGCAGCCCAAGTGTTCGAAGCTAAAAATAGGTGTCATTAATTCTATGTAACCCAAACAAATGAAATTTATAAGACTTAAACTACAGTTAAAACTACTACGTAGCAATAGTGGAGTAAGAGGTAGATCCCATGGGGACCTCTATAAATTGGCCAAAAATGAACTTTGAATTCGAAAAGATAGCAATTGGAGGGAGTTTGTTTGTAAAGAAACTAACAAAATTCAAGATAAAGTGTATGAATCGATAGAAAAATTTTTAGTAATGAGAGAAATGAGAGAGATTATGAAATAAATTATGCAAGAAATTCAATGGAAAAAGAATCTTGAGGATTTTATGTTGATTAATCTAATTCCATCATTGACTTAAATGAATTCATTCAATTTATTTGTTCCATAGTTCATTAAGGCTAGGCCCTAATGCCCTAACCAATTAGGGCTAATTTAATTCATAATTGCTTCCTAAAGACATTCCACAATCAATCCCTAAATTGTATTAATTTCTTGGGTTTTCTTAACTATGAAATTCTTGAAATTAAGACTAAAATCAAGATTGATTAATTTGAATGTTCTAAACTAGCAAATTCTTTCAAGAAAATAGGAAAAAGTCCAAATTCTCATTCAAGATTACTAGTTTTCGCAACCTAATTACAAATTTTCTAAAGAGCTATGTAATTTTGCATGCAAAAATCTATAAAAATTGAGTTGTCGATTCAATCTTTAAAATATTTTATTCAAATTTCAGCAAGAACATTCAAGAACAACAAATTGTAAGAAGAAAATTAAAGAAAAGCCTCAAGAATTGATTCATCAAACATAATTCCCAAGAAAAAACTTACCTACTCATGGTTTGGAAAAATCTTCAAGCAATCCATTGAATCTTGCATTGAAATGTACAAAGATTGAACAAAAATTGACAGAATCTCTCTAAATATACAGAGAAAAGCTCTCAAATTTTGTGGGAACAGAATTCTCTCTTAAAAAAATTGTGAAGTTCTCCTTTGTTGAAGTCTGAAAATTGAAGAACTTGTACTGCTACAACGACATTGGCTTGCGCAGGCGCGCGTGCACTTTTTATTTTTCCGTCATTCTCTGGAGCGCTACTATGCTACCTTGTTTTGGTAGCAAAATGGTGCATTTTGTCTTGTTGCGTCGAGGTAACATTGAGCTCTTCACAATTTACAGCATTGCAATGCTCCTTCGATGAAAAAATGGTAATTTTCTCAACTTTTTCTAATTAGGTATTTTTGGCTCGTTTTAGCTCCAAATTCTTTATGATGAGTCAAAAGTGCTCCTGGAACTATTTTACCTATGAAATTGGGATATTAAGCAAATTAATAGTATAAAATGAGGGGAGTTAACACGTAAAATATAGTCCTTTTTAAGACCTAACAAAATACCCCCAAGTTAGTTCTTGGTCGTCCCAAGCAAGTTAAAAAATAGAAATATGCATTCATTGAAGCAAAATATGAATTTGTTTATTGTGACTTTTCAACTTTCATTTACTTATTTTTATTCACTCATTCAAATGGTTTATTCATTCAATTGATTCACACATTCATTTGACTCTCATCTCTTTTCTCAACAGGCAAGGAAGTAATGATACAAACATCTAATAGAAGTTTAGAATTTTTCTAACAAAGAGTTGAAATTTATTTTTGAAAAGAAAAGATTTTTTTCTTGGAAAGTTATAAAAGAAAAGACTACTAAGTTTTAGTTTATTTAAAGGTTAAAACTAGTGGAAAGGTGATATCTATATCTGAATTCCTCTTCGCCCTACACTGGCTCGATTATCGATTTAAGATATACCTAAATTGCATTGGAGAGGGGAAATTCTAAGGCAAAGGTGTTTTTTTAAACTCACGCACACAAAACTTAATTGGCATTTCTTTTACTTAAGAGGGATATCTTTCACACTCATACCATTGGGAACGTATCACTCTTTTCTTGCAGGGCCAACAGAAACATGATGAAGGTAGCTCTTTTCACCTCTAACCATGCACTCACACACACGTTAGGTAAAGTTATGTTATTTTTGCAAGCTTGCTTTATTTTTTTTATTTGCTAGTAATTTTTTTTAGAAGACCCTATTTTATCCTTTTTGTCTATATTTGCTACTCTAACAAGATGGTTGTCCTTTGACCAAAAGTTGTCCTATCGGAGTGACAAATAAAATTGAGTAGATATGACGATTCTAAAAGTTTTAAGATTCTAAATAAATCTAAAAGCTAAGCATTTTATTTTTTATATGAAATTAAAAGGAAAAAAAAATTCTTTTGAAAAATGGTTTCAAAATTTTGTTTGAAAAATTTAAGAGGTCTAAAATTTTGTTTGTATCTTTACTTGAAAAAGTGCATCATCAAAATTGCATTATAAGAATGAAAAGATTGTGTACAAATCAAATGATGCATAAAACAAAGTGAATGAGATTCTTTTATTGTGTCTTTTTATGCATTCAATCAATCATGCATTTACTGATTTTATATAGATCATTACAGAGCAAAAATTTTCACTAAGGCTCATTTTTTACAAAGCTAATTAAAGAATGTCAAAAACATGCAATGTTTCCTACCCCCAACTTAAAGATGGAACATTGTCCTCAATTTTTAAAATATACAAATAAGATCAAGGATAAAAAGTAAGGGATGTAGAAAGAAACTTCCTGGTTTTTGGGATTGATTATTTATTTGCTTGAGAGAGAATTCCTTGTTTTTGTTTTGTTTTCCTTTTTGAGCTCTCCTTTTTCTTTATTGACATAACCTACAAAGAAAATAAAAATAATCAATGAAAAGAAAGAAAGAAAGCATAAATATGAAAGAAAGAAAGAAAGAAATAAGAAAAAAAGAAAAAAAAAAAAAAAGTCCTATCTTTGCAAATTTTTAGTGTCGTTTGCTCGACGTCAGTGAAGAGAGGTATCAAGTGTAAGAGGGATTAGTCAAATGTAAACCCAATTGAACTTGATTTACATGCCCTTCATAGTAGATTTTGAGTCTGTGCCCATTCATCTTGAAAGTCTTTCTTGTTTCAAGACTTTTTATTTCAACTACACCATAAGAGAAAACATTAGTAATTTCAAAAGGACCTAGCTATTTGGACTTAAGTTTTCCAAGCATCAATTGTAATCTAGAATTGTAAAGAAAACTTTTTGTCCAATTTTGAAATCTTTTCTTATTAAACTTTTGTCATAAAAAATTTTGGTTTTCTCTTTATAATTTTTTTAATTCTCATAACCATCTTGTCTTATTTCTTCTAACTGTTGAAATTCTAGGGGTATTTCCTTTCCGGCTTGAGCTAGATTCAAATTACATTGTTTTATCGCCCAATAAGCTTTGTGTTCAACCTTTAGGGTGTTGTTGGATTTTTGGGTTTCTTGAATGGATTTATATTAAGATTTATTAATTCTTATTTAGGTTTCTAAATTATTTATTCTTAATATTTTAGTTAACTGGTCATTAATTAATTGATCTAGGGCTAATTCTTCTACTTGAGAAAGAGATTAGTTTATTGGATATGGTTATTTAGATTGTTATTCAAGATTGTATGAGAATGATTCAAGAATAATATGAGGTGCAATTGAAGGGTCTTAATGCAACACTAGTTTAAGCAATAGAAAGAAATTCAAACTTGATAAACTAGAGTTAGTGTAGATTGAGCTTGAAAAAGGATTTCCCGAATGTAGAACTTCTAACCTTAACCAATCTTTATTAGTTAATTGCATGTCAATTTTCATTTGTACACCCTTAATGAAACAACACCCTAGAATCGAACTCTTCTTGATTGTCTCTTTCTTTTTATTAGTTGTACTTTAATTTCGTTCACAAATCAATTTTCTGGTTGCCTAACTAATATCAATAAAGAACTACAATAGTTAAGCTTAGGAGAATCTATTCACGCTAGTCTTTAAGGACGATACCCGATTTTAATTGAGATTTTATTACTTCGATACGTACGCTTGCGTTTCAGTACCAAAAGGTATGTACCTTTCCATCTACACCTCTTTTTCTCTTGTAGATCCACTTATAATTTATAGGTTTTATCCCATCAGGTTGATTTATAAGCACTTGAATTCTCTATAAATAGAAAATGAAGGGTTTGTTATTCAACTCATGTTTGCTTTTCATGAAAAAATACTAATTGAAGTGGAGGGCTTCTTCAAACAACAAGGAGCTGGGTTAACTATTCAATCAAATGAGATTGAGCATGTTTCCCATCTCTTCTCGAGAAACAAGTGGGCTATTTCTTTACAAAATTGTGCTCAATTTCATATGTGGCAATTCCGCCTCTCAGACAGAATTGAAGTACATAGACTCTATTTTTTTATTCATAGATTTATTCCATTCATCCTTGTCAACATCTTCCATTGCTTATTTATAAGACAATGAATCTTCAATATTATCATCAGCTATGATGTCTTGGGCTTTTGTTAAACCCATGTAGCGTACAGGTGGGTTATAACCCTCCCATTATGTCGAGGCAATCTCAACTCTTGAGAAGGATGTGAATGACTAGATGAACCGACATCAACAACTCTTGTTGATATATCAGCCCCTTCAACAATTGTTGAAGTCTCAGTAGTTTCATTAGAAAATTCACTTATAACTATTTTACTTCATGGTTTATGGCCCCTCATGTGGTCTTCTTCCAAGAAGGTAACGTTTGTCAATATAAACACTTTATTCTCACTTGGATCAAAGAAGTACCCACCTTTCGTTGAGTAAAGCTCATCATAGACCGAACCATGTCCAACAGGGCTCTATTTCTCCTTTCCGATACACCATTCTGTTGAGGTGTATCTAGGGCTGAGAGTTGGGACGTAATTCCATGTTTTATCATATAGCTTTGGAATCTTAAGTCCATATACTCTCCACCACAATCATAGTGTTTTTATCTTTTTACCTAACAAGTTTTTAACCTCAGTCTTGTTCCCCTTGAAGTTTTCAAATGCTTCAAACTTATGTTACATTAGGTATAGATACTCATATCTAGAATAATCATCTATGAAAGAGATGAAATAGTCATACCCTCCTCGTGCTCTTACATTCATCGGACCACGGAGATCTGAATGTATAAGCTCCTAGACCCTTTGGCTTCAAGGGTAAGGTATTTTAATTTCTTCCCCGATTCCCTCCTTAACATGCTATAAATTTTTCTAATTATGCACAATTTTATTCTTTAAAAATGAAATGAGGACGATCCCGCTTTTGCAGTGGACCTCTGGTTCTTTCAATAATCTATAGGTCTATTAGATTCCTTTGCTAGCTCACTAAGGATAGAACAAGAAATAAATAGTTTTGGAATAATTTGAAGTGTTCAAATTATTTAAGGAAAATTTTTGTTAATGTGATTAATATAAAGTACATGTATATTAATACATTATAATACATAGTTAATTATGAATATGATTTATAATTAATACTACGTATAAAGAGAAAAATATTCGAATGGGATTCAAATTAATATAATATATATTGATATATAGTTAATTGTAAATACGATTTATAATTAATACTATATAATATATGAGTGATATATTTGAATAAGATTCAAATATTAATTATATGAATGTGATTCATATAAATACTATGGTTAAAATTAATATTAATTAAAACTATAGATTATGTGAGAGGATATCATTTAAATATGATTCAAATGAAATTATATATATGATATTTAATTATTAATTAATTCGTTATTAATTAATTAATATTATTTATTTATATATGTTAAATAGATTATATATATATATATATATTATTTAATAATAATAATAATAATAATAACTCCCTTTGGGAGTTATTATGCGTTGGAGGATGAAGGGAGTTATAACTCCCCTCCTTCATCTTTCTCATGTAACATACTCTTGGTAGATTCTGTAATATTTACAGAATTTTTTTAAAAATGCAAAACTCTCTCAAAAAGAACTCTCTTTGGAAATTTTTCCAAGTTCTCTTTCTCTTCCAAAATTAAAATAGATCCCACAATCTGTATTTTTTTATCTGAGAATAGCAAGAAAATCCAAGTGGTGGTATCCAGAGAAGTTTCCCTATACGTGGTCTATTCGGTTCGTGGGAAGGATTTGCAGTACATTGAGTTCAAGGCTCGCGTTGTTCCATTTTGTGGAAGGAGTTGTGTGAAGAAGAATTTTTAGGGTAAGTTTCTCTCTTCTCCTTTACACTCTTAAAAGCATGCTTATGTATTTGTGTTTATTTTGTCTGTTTTCTCTTATTTATATGTTCTTTCAAAAATGATTATATACTAGCGTGGCATTTACATGCTTCTGTGAGAAATTCAATTCCTTTAGATATGTATCTTAAATTGAAATTGAAGACATAAATTGACAATCCTGATGATGTCACGTATTTTCTCATGAAAGTTGAACTAAATAATATTAATTTGGTTCAATTTGATATTATGGGCTAAAGTTCAATTGAGTCCGAGAATATGTTTATTTTGACTCAATGTCAAATAATGCCCAAATCCAATCAATTGGGCTTAAGAGCCAAGTCCAAACCCACAAAACTCACCAGAGAACTCTATAAATAAAGTTTTCCCGAGATCATAAATTTTACACTTCAGATGTCCTAGAGAGAATTCTCCTAAATTTTTTTTTTAAAAAAAAAATCTCTAACTCCTAAGGCTTACCACATTTGAAGACTACTTCAACTTCAAGAACATCACGTGCACCGCTTCCTCAAATCAAGCGTACTTATTCAATCGAGAGAATCAGAGGTTCAATTTCAAGAACATCACAGCTCCAGTTTCTCAAATCAAGCGTATTTATTCAACCGAGAGAGAATCAGATCGAACCATGTTGCATCAAATCAACATAAACACAAGTTCAACTCCACAAAACAAATTTCTCCAAAAAAACCTCGTGCAAACACCTATATTAACAATTTAATAAGCTTTTGTATGTAATATGTTTCAAATTTTACAATTTAATAAACACATATATTAACAATTTAATAAACTTTTTCAAGAACATCACACGCTCTAGTTTCTCAATCAAGCGTATTTATTCAACCGAGAGAGAGTGAGATTATCAAGTACTAAGGATCGAACTACATTGCATCAAATCAACATAAACACAAGTTCAACTCCATGAAACAAGTTTCTCCAAAAATCTCGTGCAAACACCCATATTAACAATTTAATAAACTTTTATATGCAATATGTTTCAAATTTTACGATTTAATTAAATTTGTATGCATTATTAGTCATGTTGTCACTATAATTTACTAATTAAAATTTCAAGTTGGTATGAAATATATCATTGTTTTAAAAATATAATTGTCATTCTTAAAATGTACCTAAATTTAAACTTGAAAATTCAACCAAAAAAAGTTTAATTATTTTATTTAGGAAAATTGCATTATATGACAAATACATTTTAAAAAATCAAAATCATAACTTCAACTTTTTTATAATTGTAGGTAACAATCACATAGCAATCACATAACAATCAAATAGAAATCAAATAGAAATCAAATTTTCAGAAATTTTTTTGACATGTTTGCAAAAAATATAAAACCTAGGGACACATGTCCAATTTCAATTTTCTTTATTAAAATTGCAATCGCTCCTTTTATGTATTTCAATCTTCCTATTCCCACTTTTGTTTTGCATGAATTTTTAGTCACCAATTTGAAATTCGGTTTAAATAAACTAGTAACTTGAACTATTTTAAGATCGATTAAATTTGAAAATTTTAAAGATTTATTAGAATCTTCATCATTTCATAGATCTCTTAGAAAACAAAATTAATGTTTAGTTATCTTTTTCATTTTCTTAAATTTAAAAGATTATTATAAATTAATTATTTATCTTTTATTGATTGTTAATTTTGTCCTAAACTGGTGAAACAAAAAATTGTTATAAATTTCTAAAAAAAGATCGAGAATTCCATTTTTTTTATTAGATATAGCTTAATCATTGTCTGTTGACAAATATGGGACTTTTCAGTTTAATGGACTCATCCTTTAAAAACATTTTTTTTTGGTCCCTTTGTCAATGATGCCAGCAAAGGGTTGGCAACGAGACAGGGTGAGACCGGAGATGTACTCTCCATTTCCTTGGAGATTTATAATTCACGTTCTTGCCCCATTCTCCGTTTTGGAGAGTCGGGATCAGGATCGGGGATCGGGTCCCTGTAGAAAAAAATCTCCGCTTATATTTTTATTTTTATTTATTTATTTATTTAAAATCAATGAAATTTTGATATTTATATTCAAATTTTAAATATTTAACAACATTCTTCAATATTTTCATCAACCTTTAAATAAAGATAAATTATTTTTATTGAACTTTTTTTTATCTACTTCTATCAAAATGGAATGAAAAAAAAAAACTTAAAATATTTTTTTCATGTTTTTAGTTGATACAATCTAAATTTTTTATATGAATTAAAAAATTGTTTTTTTCACGTTTTTAGTTCATACAATCTAAACTTTTGTATATAAATTAAAAAATTGATGATTTTTCTTTGAAATATATTTTTTTATGAAATATTTGATTTAATAAAAAACTAAAAGTTATTAAAAAAATAAGTAATGGAAAGAAAGTCAATAACAAATAAAAAGCAGAAATCATGTTTCACAGATGAAATCTCGACCAGAAATCATGAATTCCAACCAAAATCTCGTCTGGAATTCATCAAGCTACGCTAGAAATCATGAATCTCGATTGAAATCTCGATCAGAATTCATAAATCTCGGTTGAAATTAATGATTTTCAGAGAAAAAAATCGTTTTTTTAATCTTTCTTTCTTTCTCTTTTTTACATTTTTCTAAAAGAGACTAAATGACTGGGAGTTGAGCCTTTTTTAGGAAGAAAAAAAAAAAAAAAAAAAAAAAAAACTTTAATCTTTAATCTTTATATTTGAAGACCCAAAATTTGTTAGATTGGTTGAATAATAAAAACTCAACCAAAAAACTTGCAAACTCGATGGATTGAGAGAATGAGAGTGTTAAAGAAAATTAAGTAGAGGTAAGGTGGAAAGAGTAGAAGTTTAATTATTGTACTCTAATAGAGCATTTGTGACCTTTCATATAGCAAGAAGCCCCCAAAAATAATTTTTTAAGAAATGGGCCTATTTTCAAAATTGAAAACTCAAATGACTTATTTTTATCAATTTTCCACCTATTCCACTCTTTTTAAAGTCAAATAATCTATTATTATAAATTTAATCTCTTCTCCGAACTTATTTTCATAAATGTCTAAACTTTTTTATATTTTTGTACATAAGATTTAATGAATTTTTCGTACTAGAATATTCTTGAATGTGGTTGGTGGCTAGAGAGAATGTGACATAAGGAGAAATTTAAGGTTGGAGATAGAAAATGTATTTATTTTTTGAGATTTTATTATTTTGTTTAATGGAGAAAATGCATTTATTGTCAAGATTTTATTTCTTTGGTTAATTGGATAGAGAAAATACATCTAATGAAATTTTAGTTTCTATTTACGTTGGTTTTACATACCAACTTATTAGTTTTCTGACAGATACATGATTATTTTAAATATATCTTGAAACATTTGGTTAGGTATTTGAAAATATTCTAACCAATATATGAAATATACTACTTATAAATTAAAGATTGACTCAATGCTTGGAATGCTTGACATAAATCATCGTATAAATCAATATATAAAATATACCACAATATATAAATCTTATATTTGGCTTATTGCTCGAAAATTACAGCTTACATCATAGATTTCATTTACATCACATTATATATATAATATATACCATTCAAGTAGTTAGAAATACCAATCATCAAAATTTGTTGTGGAGGTGGAGGGAACGAGAGATGAATGAAATCACAAACACAAATTTCCATGAGCAGCGGAAGTGGATCGTTCCAAATTCCATTTAGATTGAACAAAATCAATTATAGTCTAACTAGAAACTAACAAGTTATGCATATATAGAAATTACAGTATGCTATACGAGATTCAAGGGATAGAGTATGTGTACCTTTGAAGAACCATTCTTCAAGAATCCCTTGAACAGTCTCCGATGTGTCCAACAATAATACTCGAACGCAACGACTGGAACAACACGACCACAAACACAACGATCGTCTGAATGCTCTTTAAACCCAATTGAGTCCAACTCGATTCACGAACTGAGTAAAGATACCACTATAAATATTACCTTGGTATTCTTAGTGTGAGAATTCAGGAGTTGTGGGCTCTGTATGATCTTGGCTTGAGGAATCAGGAGGTATGCGATCGAGTAAGTGGGAGATATCAAGCTATCTATCGTATAGATGATGTACTTGATCATTCAGAAAACGGAAGCCTATCGCATAGACTTTGCTACTCGATCGTGTAGCAATAATTGTATAGTCAACTATCGTATAGTCAACTCTCAACGATCGTGTAGTCTCTCAACAACTATCGCTTAGTAAAACTCTTTTACTTGATAGACTTTTTTTGTGAGTACTTTCCGAATGAAGTAACTCCTAAATTTGGAAAACTATTTTTCTTTTTATCTCACGGTTACCATAAAACTTCCAATAACCTCCCACTCAATCGGTTATTAGAGAAAAAGACTTAATTATCATATAATTAATATATTATAAATAAATATGATAACCAACTTATCATATTATATTTATAACCTATAGTTTTAATATTTCATCTCATGAAACATATAAACCATAGTCCTTTTTCTATTTTATGGTACTTAATATAAATTATATTTATATTATTTCCTCCATTTAATTTATCTCATACATTACACCAATTATATCACATATAATTGAGTTTTCTCTTGTTAATTTGAACACTTCAAACTAACCCCAAAATCTAATTCTCAACTTGAACCCATTCAGCTACCAAGAGAACCTTATGGACCTGTAGCTTGAAACTCCAACGGTATGTGAATAACTGACTAAACTCTTTAGTCACGAGATCCACCATCCGTTAACTGCCGAGCACTCTTAAAGACCGACAGCTGCACTCTTCTCACTACAGATATATTTCTGTGTCTATATAACCAATCAATAGTGCGATAACCCTTCACAAATCACTCATAAGTACAATTGGACCAATTTACCGTTTTTCCCCTGTAGTTACATCTAATTCCTTAAGTACCACTGATTCCTCTAATGAACAATAAGTCATAGTCCTACTATGACTGAGTCCTCTCTTCCAAAGAGAGGGAGCGGCCACTATGTTCAAGATGCAGAATCAGCCCTTAAGGGAGCAATTTATCTACTTATCCTTACTTTAAGGAAGGAGTGAATTCCATCTTGTGTAACTGAGGTCCCAGCTCCCCAATCAGACGAATCCACAAAAAGGTAGGCTTGTTGAGTTGACGATCTAGCCACTCTCACCCATACTAATCAAAGGACCGCCCTCATAGGCAGGAGTTCCCAAAACACTCAGGATTAAGGTCATGTCACCTATGGTCATTTTAGTGAAATGTAAGTCTCAATTATCAACGACATTATATTAAAAGACTAACCATTTCGTGGTCCAGTCTTATACAAACTCTTTGTATAGGACACCCCCACTTGCATGTCTCCACATGAATGGTCAGGATCAGACCATTTGTAGCACTTTACAACACTTGTAAATATCTACAAAGCGGACCATATACGCAGTGTCACTAGGATAAGGTATCCCTCCTTTATCCTTATACTACAGACCATTGAGGTTATACTTAAGTCATGATCCACTTGTATGTCTCGTATACGTGCTTAAGTTTACATGAAATAACCATGTATTTTAGTTTATTGGATATGAGTAGATGCAAATAAAATAACATTTATTTTATTAACAACAATATGTACAAAATGTTTACAAACTACAAGACCACTGGGAGAATTAGGACACCAATCCTAACAATCTCCCACTTGTCCTAATGCCTTAGGAGACTAATGTACAATACATAAAATAGTACAATATACAATAAACTAAGACATACTCTATACCCCAATATCATCTCTCACTTGCCCTAGACAAGATGCTGCATGTCCTGCAGATCCAGACTCTCCAGATGACCCTCGAACACTTTAGTCGTGAGAGCCTTTGTAAACGGACCAGCAACATTGTGCTCCAATGCGATCTTCATGACTATTACATCATCGCGATGCACAATCTCCCTGATCAAATGATACTTCCGTTTAATATGCTTGCCTCTACGATGACTCCGAGGTTCCTTAGAATTTTCCATAGCCCCGCTATTATCACAATAGAGTGTGATCGGCAAAGACATATTTGGAACAACTTCCAAATCTATAAGGAACTTCCTAAGCGAAACAGCCTCTTTAGCAGCTTCATAAGCGGCTATGTATCTGGCTTCCATAGTGGAGTCCACGATGCATCCTTGCTTGATGCTTCGCCAAACTACAGCCCCTCCATTCAGAGTGAACACTGACCCTGATGTCGATTTTCGAGAATCTCTATCAATCTGAAAGTCATAGTCTGTGTATCCTGTAAGGATCAAATCCTTATCTCCATACACGAGCATATAGTCTCTCGTTCTCCTAAGATACTTGAGAATCGTTTTGACCACCGTCCAGTGATCGAATCTTGTATTGGACTGATATCGACTAACAATTCCTACTGCATAGCAAATGTTAGGTCTAGTACATAACATTGCATACATAAGGCTTCCAACAGCCGAAGCATAGGGAATCCATCTCATTTCCTCAACCTCTTGAGGTGTCTTAGGACATTGATCCTTAGACAAAACAATTTCATGCCTGAAGGGTAATAAATCCCTCTTGGAATTTTGCATCCTATACCTGATCAATATTTGGTCAATGTACGATGCTTAAGACAAGGCCAACCTCTTGTTCTTATGATCCCAAATGATCTAGATCCCTAGAGCATACTGCACATCTCCCAAATATTTCATTTGGAATTGAGCGGTTAGTCACTTTTTAATGTCAGTTAAAAAACCTATATCATTCCCAATGAGTAGGATATTATCCACATACAGTACCAGGAAAGCTACTGAGCTGTTGTTGATTTTCTTGTAATACAAGGCCCATCAACATTTTGATCAAAGCCAAACGATTTGATCGCACTGTCAAATCTAATGTTCCACGATCTAGATGCTTGTTTCAGCCAATAAATGGACCTATTAAGCTTGCAAACCTTTTGCTCTTGATCTGGAACAATAAATCCCTCTGGTTGAGCCATGTAGATGGTCTCCTCAAGATTACCATTTAAAAAAGCAGTCTTGACGTCCATTTTCTATATTTCATAATCATAAAATGTGGCTATGGACAGGAGAATCCTGATAGACTTCAATATGACAACAGGTGAAAAAGTTTCCTCATAGTTCACTCCCTCGACCTGGGTATAACCCTTTGCCACGAGTCTAGTCTTAAAGGTCTGTACCTTCCATTTACACCTTATTTTTTCTTATAGATCCACTTACACCTATAGGTTTTACCCCATTAGGTTGATCCACAAGTTCCCAGACAGAATTGAAGTACATAGACTTCATTTCCTGATTCATCGCTTTAATCCACTCATCCTTGTCAGCATCTTCCATTGCTTACTTATAAGACAATGGATCCTCAACTCCATCATCAAACATGATGTTTTGGGTTCAGCCAAACCCATGTAGCGTTCTGGTGGGTTCGCAACCCTCCCACTACGTCGAGGTAGTCTCAACTCTTGAGATGGTTGACTAGATGAACTGACATCAACAACTCTTGTTGATCTATCAATCTGTTCAACAACTCTTAATGAACTCTCAGTAGTCTCATTAGAAATCTCATGTAAAACAAGCTTACTTCGTGGTTTATGATGCCTAATGTGGTATTCTTCCAAGAAGGTAGCATTTGTTGACACAAACACCTTATTCTCACTTGGATCATAAAAGAGGCAAACTTTCGAATGCGGTTCCAGCCTTTTAGGGTTAGCCACAAGCACGTGGGCCGAACATCCTCAAATTCTGAAGTGGTGTAAACTACCTTTACGACCTTTCCACAGTTCAAAAGGTGTTTCGGAAACACTTTTCGAGGGAACGTTGTTCAAAAGACAACATGCAGTCTCCACTACAAATCCCCAAAAGGAGTTTCAAAGATGAACATAACTCATCATAGACCGAACCATGTCCAAAAGGGGTTTTGTTTCTCCTTTCTGATACACCATTCTGCTGAGATGTACCTGAGGGCGAGAGTTGGGACGTGATTCCATATTCTATCATATAGTTTTGGAATTTAAGGTCTATATACTCTCCACCACGATCAGATCATAGTGTTTTTATCTTCTTATCTAACAAGTTTTCAACTTCAGCCTTATACTCCTTGAACTTGTCAAGAGCTTCAGACTTACGTTGCATTAGGTAGAAATACCCATATCTTGAATAATCATCTATAAAATAGATGAAATATTCATACCCACCTCGAGTTCTAACACACATCGGACCACAGAGGTTTGAATGTATAAGCTTCAAGATTTCCTTGGCTCTATAACCTTTTCCAGTAAAAGGTCATTTGGTCATCTTGCCTTCAAGGCATGTTTCACATACTAGTGAACCAAAACCAATCCATACCATTTTTGAAAATAAATACTTTATTCTTAGAAAATGAGACGGTATAACCCTGTTCAATCATACAAGAAACCAAAATTAAGTTCCTCTTGATATGAGGAACTACAAAAACATTATCCAGTAACAGATAACATTTCTTGTCCAAAAATAACTTCAGCCTGCCTACAACAATAGCTGAAACAACCTCATTAGTATCGACTCAAAGAGTCAACTCTTCATCTTCTAACGTTTTTCAGGAACTGAATTCTTGATAAGAAGAACTAACATGATTAGTAGAACCTGAATCAAGTATCCAGGCAGAATCATCATTCTCTACCAAACACGTCTCCAAGACTAATAAATCACATTTACTGTCTTTAGACTTCTTTCTTTTCTGGAGAGTAGTGGGATCAGTATTAAAACCTAAATAAGCTCCAAGTTCCATTACAGAGAATAAATCTCGTCGATGAACTTCTTCAGAATCAGCAACAATTGCTTTCTCTTTTAGTCCCTTGACATTCAAGAAAGACTGAAGGTTATTTTGGGAACTGACATTAATGGTTTCTTTTTCATCCATCCCTTTGTGCTCAAAAAATAAGAACTGACGTTCAAACAGTTCTTGCAACGAGTCCATGATCTTACGTGCAATGACCATGTTCTCAACCCTTTTTGCTAATGCATCAGATATACTAGCCAAAATGTGAAGTTGGGCCAACGAGTTAGCCTTCATCCACACCTCATATACATTACGAACATTTCGTGGTGCATCAAGAGTCGGGACTTGAGGACACTCCTCAACCTTGACAAATTCGAGGTCATTTACTACACAATATGTTTTAAGGGACTCTTTCCACTGTATATAATCAGTCAAAGTAAAAGAGTCAACTAACGGAAAATCATACATGTTGCTGAAAAAGAAACACATTGATCTACATTAGATTTTAGCAAATACTCTTGGAAAACAACATCCAATATGTTTAGCAAAACTTAAATGAACCTCGTGTGACATCCAGTTTCACAATGACGCTTCAGTGGTTTAGGACAAAAACCACTGAAGGGTAGTCAATTTATCCCTCCTCTGAATTGAGACACTCTCAACCAGTCATTAATACCAGAACAACTCTTGTTCCTATAACGACTAGCCATCATTGATTTAGTCAAGAAATCATTAACTTGCTTAACGATTTTCCGTAAGTGTGACCATTCATTTTAGATCCTAGAGTTTCACCCCAAGCAGCCAATCCAAAGGGAAAAAATTCGATTGGGGCAAAAACTAAAGTGACCTTATCTATTTCTGGAGTTCACTTTGATAGTGACCAATCACACAAAACCATCCGAAGGGGGACGCTCCCAGGGCGCCATGAGGCTGTGCAAGAAGATCTCACAATGCAAACCAATGAAGGAGACCGCAGGACATGTTGACACACATCCTTTACCCACTTACTATAAATACTCTCTTCGTCCACCTTGATATTGACTCATGCAAATACCATCCGAAGGGGAATGCTTCCAGGGCACCATGAGGCCAAGCATGAATCTCATGATGTGAACATTAAGGGAGAAACATGAATGGAATTGACATATCATATACATCTTTTCCTCCCACTAAGTATTTTATAACCTAGGGTTTAGTTTACTTAGAAAAAACACAGCTAAATATTTTAACTAAGTGACTTTTTAGGTTTGCTCAAAAGTAACTCTTACTTTGGAAAGTTGAACAACTTTTGATCATCATTCATTAAACTCTTTAATGAAGTCTTTGATCAACTGTTACATGCGTGCAACAAATCTATCTAATTCACCTTTCCAGGTAGGTTCCAAGGTAGGGTGTTCCGTTTCCATCAACTTAAATACCCCAGCTTAGACAGAACCTGCCTTAGACAAAAGGTCCCTTATAGATAGATTTAATAAATTTAATCTTTTATGGAAATTAATTTAATCCTATTAAACCGATTCAAAAGATTAAACTTAAGTATCTAATCTCATTAGAACCATGAACTTAGGTCTATCTCAATCCAATTCCCTTTTAAAACATGAGTTCACCTAAGTTCCCATGCAACTCTTTCTTATTGATTTTAGTTCTATTTTTCCATTATAACACTTATAACAGGAAACAACTAAAACCATCCACAACGCGAAGCAACACATACAAGGCATTCATAACTTTTATAAATAAGCCTAAGTGTCATGCTCCATGCATTGTTCATTCATTACTACTGGTATATAACACTTATATAACAAAGCAATGAAACAAGCATGTATGCTCTCACATATCTTTATACCATAAATCTTATGATATAAAGATGATGCATGAATATGCTTAATGCATGCATAAATATAACTCTTATATTTCATGATGCATAAGCATGCTTTCTTGTAATTTCATCATGCCAATAATTATATTATAACTCTTATAATATATGATGCATAACCTAAAGTGGGTTTAAATCTATATGTCATACACTATGGCATATAAACAACATACATCTCATGTACATTAAATAAAAGTTGATGAATCAGGATAATTAGCCTCAAATCCTAAAAAACAAAGACAACTATTACAAAGAGCAATGAGTTTACTGATTCAAATAGGTGAACTGGGTCTTAAACCATCCGAACGAAGATCGTGTCTTCTTAATGGTGTAACAACTCCTTGTGATCGTCTAGCAATGATGTAAGAGCATAAACGATAGTTTAGAAACAATCGTGTACCTTTAACTATGCGATGAAGCATGAAGGCCACGCGATCGTGCAGCGCGCATTATGCAACGCAAGCCTTAAACAATCAACTAGACAACAACGATGCGGTGAAGCATAATCGTATAAATAATCGCTGAGCAAGCGTAAGGTATCGTATACTGGGTGATCATGTAGTTAGTGACTATGCGATAAAGCATGCTGAACTACAAGATCATTTAGTGCCCACATCTTCTAAGCGATGAGCATCAAATACTCTATACAATCATTTACCTCAAGCATCCATGCGATCGAGCAACCAACACTACACGATAGAGTAAACACTTTACCCAATCGTTTAGCATTAGCTAAACGATCGCTTACCTCAAGCCTCCACACAATTGAGCAACCAACACTACACGATAAAGTAAATACTTTACTCAATCGTTTAACATTAGCTATACGATCGTTTAGTAAATACTACACGATTGGGGCAGAACTTTTTTACACGATTATTTAACCAAATCTCAACGATTGTTTAGCTTGGGCTATACGATGCGATTAACCTTTGGTCTTCTTCCTCGAAGAGAACTGCATCTTCATGCTTTGAAACTTCATCACAAATTACTAAAAAACCTTCAAGTACTTTGAATACAGACTCGATTGCTTGTTAATTATACCAAAAAACGTAGGGGCCTTTACAAATTAACACTTGATAATCTTAAAGAAAGCTTTAAACAGAGGCAACCATCTCGTAAACATCCATCAACACATCCACAAACACATTTAACGCTTAAACGTATTGTAGAAGAAGCTTAAAACCCACTACGACTTAAATGAAGTTCAATACAGCAATTGTATTTGGAATACCAGAACAACCTGGCTCTAATACCAATTGAAGGAAATCACAAACACATATCTCCATGAGCAGTGGAAGTGGATCGTTCCAAATTCGATTCAGATTGAATAAAATCAATTACAGCCTAATCGAAAACTAACAAGTTATGCATATACAGAAATTACAGCATGCTATAGGAGATTCAAGGGATAGAGTATGCATACCTTTGAAAAACCATTCTTCAAGAATCCCTCGAACAGTCTCCAATGTGTCCAACAACAACACTCGAATGCAACGACCAAAACAACACGACCACGAACACAACAATCGTCTAAATACTCCTCGAACCCAATCGAGTCCAACTCGATTCACGAACTGAGTAAAGACACCACCACAAGTGTTACCTTGGTATTCTCGGTATGAGAATCTAGGAGTTGTAGGCTCTGTATGATCTTGGTTTGAGGAATCAGGAGGTATGCAATTGAGTAGACGATCGAGTAAGTGAGAGATATTAAGTTGTCTATTGTATAGACGATGTACTCGATCATTCAGCAAATGAAAGCCTGTCGCATAGACTTTGCTACTCGATCGTGTAGCAACTATCGTATAGTCAACTCTCAATGATCATGTAGTCTCTCAAAAGCTATCACTTAGTAAAACTCTTTTACTTGATAGTCTTTTTCCGTGAGCACTTTTCGAATGAAGTAACTCCTAAATTTGGAAAACCATTTTCCTTTTTATCTCACGGCTACCATAAACTTCCAATAACCTCCACTCAATCGGTTATTAAAGAAAAAGAAATAATTATCATATAATTAATATATTATAAATAAATATGATAACCAACTTATCATATTATATTTATAACCTATAGTTTTAATGTTTCATCTCATGAAACATATAAATCATAATTCTATTTCTATTTTATGGTACTTAATATAAATCATATTTATATTAATTCCTCCATTGTATCTCATACATTACACCAATTATATCACATATAATTAAATTTTCTCTTGTTAATTTGAACACTTCAAATGAACCCCAAAATCTTATTCTCAAATTGAACCCATTGAGCTACCAACAGGACCTTATAGATTTGTAGCTTGAAGCTCCAACGGTACGTGAGTAACTGACTAAACTCTTTAATCACGAGATCCATCATCCGTTAACTATCGGACATTCCACTAAAGACCGACAACTGCACTCTTCTCACTACAGATATATTTATGTGTCCATATAACTAATTAATAGTGCAATGACCCTTCATAAATCACTCGTAAGTACAGCTGGGCCAATTTACCATTTTTTCCCTGTAGTTACATCTAACTCTTTAAGTATCACTGATTTCTCTAATGAACAATAAGTCATAGTCCTACTATGACTGAGTCCTCTCTTCTAAAGAGAGGGTGTAGTCACTATGTTCAAGACCCGTAATCAGCCCTTAAGGGAGAAATTTATCTACTTACCTCTGCTTTTGGGAAGAAGTGAATTCCGTCTTGTGTAACTGAGTTCCCATCTCCCTAATCAGACAAATCCTCAAAAAGGTAGGCTTGTTAAGTTGACAATCTAGTTACTCTCACCCATACTAATCAAAGGACCGCCCTCATAGGCAGGAGTTCCCAAAACACTCAGGATTAAGGTTATGTCACCTATGGCCATTTTAGTGAAATGTAAGTCTCAATTATCAACGGGGTTATATAAAGAGACTAATCATCTCGTGGTCCGGTCTTATACAAATTCTTTGTATAGAATACCCTGACTCGCATGTCTCCACATGAATGGTCAAGATAAGACCATTTGTAGCACTTTACAACACTTATAAATATCTACAAAACAGATCGTATCCATAGTGTCACAAGGACAAGGTGTCTCTCTTTTATCCTTATACTACAGACCATTGAGGTTATTACTAAGGCATGATCCACTTGTATGTCTCACATACATGCTTAAGTTACATGAAATAACCACAGATCTTAGTTTATTGGATATGAGTAAATGCAAATAAAATAACATTTATTTTATTAATAACAATGTGTACAAAATGTTTACAAACTACGAGATCACCGGAAGAATTAGGACACCAATCCCAACAAGAGAGAAGAGGGGTGGAAAGAGAATGAGTGGGAATTTGGAAAAAAAATTGGTTGAAATAAATCTTACACATGAATCAAGCGAACTTTTGAGTTTTTTTTTTAAATATATATAATTAATTATAGGGTGAGAATAAAAAGGTAATTGGACCTTAATTTTTGTGTAATTAAGAAGCTATTTGGACATTTTTTAAAATAATAGTAATGTGGGACAAAAATGAAATTTAGGACATTTATTAAAGCCTTATGTGTTGTTATCTCTAACTTCAAAGTTCAAAGACTAGTCTGTTTGGTAAGAAATCTGAAAGCATAAATTTGAAAACAATTAATTCAATTAAAACGAAGTGGTATTTTATGTTTACAAGCTTTTGTTTGGTAGAATATTTAGATAATCAAATTATAATTTAAACAATTATTTTAAATATGTTTGATTATATATTTATAAACCATAAAACTAATTATAGTTACTAAATGAATATTAAGTTCAATATAAAACTATTATTAATTTATATGAGGATGTCTTAGGTTAATATTATTGTTTAGTGTCATATAATTTATAATATTTTACATAATACATAATTTAAAGATACGAAACGAGTTTATGATTTGAAATACTATATTCTTAAATGTTTTTATATTTTCGACTACAATAAGATTAGAGAGATTTTAACCATAGGTTTTATGTTTAATAACACTCTAGTAGATCATTTGAGCCGTGCTCATTTTGTTTTTTTCTGTTTCTAATATGAATTTGCCTTTTAAATTTTAAAATTCAAAATATGGATATACCAAGGCCTCGTTTGGTAACCATTTATGTCTCATTTGGTAACTATTTTCGTTTTTTATTTTTTTGTTTTTGAAAACTAAGCCTATTTTCTTCTCATTTCTTACCAGGATTTACATTTTTCTTAAGTTAATGGTTGAGTTCTTAGCCAAATTCCAAAAACAAAAATCTAATTTAAAATCTTTTTTTTTTCTAGTTTTTCAAAATTTGGCTTGATTTTTTAAACTGTTAGTAAAAAGTAGATGATAAAGGAAGAAATTTAGAGGTGAAAGTAATGTCTATAGGCTTAATTTTCAAAACCAAAAAACAAAAAATTAAGACCTCGTTTGATAACCACTTTGTTTTTTGTTTTTGAAAATTAAGCTTACATCATTCACATTTCTTACTATGATTTACATCTTTGTTGAGTACAATAGTTAGATTCTTAGCCAAATTCTAAAAATAAAAATAACTTTTGAAAGCTATTTTTTTTAGTTCTCAAATTTTTGCTTAATTTTTTAAAACCATTCGTGGAAAGTAGATGGCAAGGAAGAAATTTGGAGGTGGGAGTAGTGTTCATAGGTTTAATTTTAAAAAATAAAATAAAATAATTACCAAACGAGACCCAAATAATTACCAAATGAGGCCGTAGATTTTAACAATTTGTTTTTGTGTTTGCAATTTGGCTAAGAATTCAACTCTTGTACATAAGAAAGATCAAAATATGGTAAAAAAATTGAGAGAAAATAAACTTCATTTAAAAAATCAAGAACAAAAATCGAAATAATTACCAAACATGACCTAAAAATATAAAATGCTATTTTTCAAAAATTTCATTATTTGAATCACATCATCTAAAAACAAATTTCGAAGAATCCAGATTATCTACCATATATGTCATAACGTTCTAATATAATTTAAAATTTTCGATAACTTCGATACGACCTTAGTTTCAAACGTACCATATATATAATCCAATGGTAGCAAAAGTAGTAGCAGTGGCACAAAAATAATCGATTCAAAGAAAATCAACTTATATTAAATAAGTTGCTATAAATTTATAGATTCTCAAATTGTCAATGCAACATGGCTTATTTATAAATGAAACTGAAAAATAATGAAATCTGGGTTCATTTATTACAAGATCTGGAAATATGAAAACCTCTGATTTTTTCTGCTCATAATTTATTCTCAAGGAAATATTTGATAGAATTTCTCAATAAATTCTTATTCATTTTCATTTCTGGAATTGCATGCCTGCAACATGTCACTCTTCTCATAATTACTGCTCTTATTATTATTGTTGTTAAAATACCATTTCAATCCTTATCCTATAAAATTTGTTTAATTTTAGTTTCTATACTCTCACTTGTTCAATTTTAGTCCATAGATTTTCAATACATCTTAAATTTATTATTGATTTTTAAAAAATTGTTATCTACTAACATTTTTATTGTGAATTTGGGAAAGATATTATATTTCTTTACATTAAAATTATTGTTATTATTTAACCAATTTTGGTAAAATTAATTTTGAGGAACCAAAGTTAAGATTTATTCAAATTACATGATTTAAAATTAGACAATTGAAAGTATAGAGACCAAAATGGCACTCTAACCATCTTTTTTCCCTCTTATTTTATAAAATTAAAATAACATTTTGATCAATATACTTTTAGTTATTTAATTTCAATTTAGGCACTTTCAATTAAATCTTAAATTTAGCCATGGACTAGTTTATTAGTCTTTCACTATAAATTTTAAAAATAAATTCACATAATTATTTCTTTGCATAAAATTATCGTTGTTATTTAACAAATTTCAATAAAAAATAATTTTGAGAGACTAAATTTAAAATACATTGAAAATACTATGAACCAAAATAGTATAATAAAATATTGTAACTTTCTGTTTAAAAAAAATGGAGATGATTTAATTTCTTGGGTTATATATAGTGTCTCCTTGGTATGGGATTTTCAGTCGAGCATTGCCATTTTATCATTGTAAGCCATGGAGAATAATTTTGGCCTTCGTCAAGAGATTGCTGCCATGAGACAATCATTCTTCAATGATGTTAGTTTTTTCTTTGATTCTCTATCTTTTTTAATTTCTTTTTAATGATCTTTGAATTACCATTTGTGTTTTTTTTTTTCCTTTTAATGATTTTTCTATTATTTTTTTGCATGAATATTGTCTATGATTTTTATACATCTCGTCTTATGATACCCTATATATTGTCATTCTTATTCGTATTTTGTGTTTCTGATTTTCGAGAAATTAGTTTTTTATTCCTCATTTTGAAAAACATTCTTGTGATTGTGTAGAAATTTTGGAAATGACGATTGTTTTTTTTTTTTTTTAAATCTTGATGTTAAATAATTTTTTTTATTTAAAATTTGAAAGGAAAAGGTGCTGATTAAAAAAAAAACAAAAAAAAAAAATAAGGTTTTGATGAAATAACATTTTTTTTGTTTGTTAAGAAAAAAAAAAAAAAAAAAAGGAAAATGCTATCAAATGGTCTTGTGTTGAGGACTCTATCTACATAAAGGTAAATGGCTAAATATATATTTTGATCTCCAAATATTTTAGGTCTTTTCGGTATTTTTTTCAATTCAGTCCTTAGACAATGATAAATTCATATGATATAATAATTCTGTGAACAGGTAGAACGTTAAAGGAAAAAAAACGTAATTTAATAGAGAAAACATTCTAATTCCACACCTTACGATTCGTAAGAAATTGATTGAAATTTCAAGTTTTCATCTTAGATGACCTTTTTTTACCGATAAGTTTTGGTGAATTCTGTGTATTACGCTAGGTAAGTTTATCATAAACCAACGTTAACATTTATAATTAATAAGAGAAAGAATTGAAAATAAGTTAAATAACAAATTTAGTCGTGATTGAATGATGAAGAAATTAGACAATTGAAAATTGATTGAATATTGTTTGTAGGGAATTTTGAGTGAACAATTTGTCCAAGTTGAGCAATTAGGTGATGATGATCCACATTTTCTGGAGAGGCTTCTCACTGTTTACTTCAGGGAATCAACCCAGTCTATAGCTGCTTTAGAAAATGCACTGTAAGGACTAAATTAAATATAAAAACTTTAACTTTTTTTTTTTTAATTATGAAAATTCAGGAGGTCATGTTTTATTGTCCAAGATGTTAGTGTGTGTTTTTCAATTTAGTTCCTATTTTTTGTTTTAATGTTTTTTTTTAATTTATTTCCATGACGTAATACTTCGTGAGTTTGTGAAAATTTAAATGCTTAAATACTATTTTGATTCTTGTACTTTTGGTTTTATTTTATTTTGGTCCCTATACTTTTAAAATATTCATTTTGATCCCTATACTTTTAAAATATTTATTTTGATCCATATTCTTTCAAATTTGGTTCATATTGTTTCACGTACATTTTGGTTCTTGAACTTTCAAATAATGAAAAAGAAAATAAAAATAAAATGACCAAAATAGTCACTTTTTAAAAGTACAATAACCAAAATAAAACAAAATTAAAAGTATAGGGACCGAAATGAACTAAAACCAAAAGTATAGGAATTAAAGTAATATTTAAATCAAATGAGAAAATATTCTGATATAAAAAATGGAAACAACTTATGCATTTTCTTCTTTTAAATAACTTTTTCTTACCTAAATTTTTGTCAATTCACTCGTAGTAGTAAATATCGTGTGAGTTCGACAATAATGAATCAAGGTAGGATATTTGAGAATAAGATGTCTCGCAATTAAAGATAATTGTTTTTTGTTATGTATGAGAATGAAATAGGATATTTGGGGATGTGTTATACTTTTTAATGCAATTATAAAGTATAAAATTAATAATAATTAATTTCAATAATTAATTTTCGTTTGTAAATTTATTTTGTTACATTAAGTTACTAAATCAATTTTAAGTCATTAAAACTTAACTAAATTTACCCACTCATCATCTAATTCAGTATATTTATTATCAATTAAATTTTTTATTGCTCATTTATATTTCAATTTCATTAAAAAAAATTATTCGTATTTAATTTAAATATCTTTTTTTTTTTTTTTTTGTAATTTTGTTAATTGAAGAGTTAATTAACTACTTGTTTAATGTCAATTATAAGCCTTACATATATACAAAATAAGTTGATATAAACTAATTGATTTTAAATCATCAAACCATGTTTTTAATTTTAAAAAAATAAATATGATTATAGATTAAAACTAGAATTACAAGTGTAAAAGATTGTTTAATTGAAAAAAAATTAACTTATTTTATTATTAGTTAATTAATTAATATTTTTGTAAAGATTAATTAATAATTTTAATAAATCATTTATGGTGTTAATATATATCACCAATAAAAAGGAATTTAAGCAAATATAATTATAGTTATTCATATATATATATATTTAAAAGATTGAGGTTTTTCATATTAATTTATAATAATAGAATAAATTATTATATTAGCATCATTATTAATAAAATTAATTATATATGTAAATCATAAATTTAATTTAAACATATTTATAAAAATTAAATAAATTAATCAATATCAACAAAGAAGAAAAACAAATAAAATGAAAAGAGAAAAAGTAAGAGAAAGAGAAAAACCATTGAAAATAGAGAAAGCCCATCTATTTGGGTCATGGGTGGTTATGATAGAAATATGAAATACCTTGCAATAATATATTCTCATTCCTAAGATTAAAAATTTATATCAAACATGATAATAGAATATCATCTCTTATTTCCACCTCTTATTCTCATGAACCAAACGACCATAAATTGATAAATTTAATGCATGAGAGACAAGTTCGAGAATTTTTAAAATATAGGGACTAACACATACCTAGGAAATTTTTTTTAATGTATTATGAACTAAATTGCCAGTTTATTTTTCTCCTCGGTCCACCCTAAAAATACTATCGACTTTGTTCCGGTCCCAAAAAAAAGAAAAGAATAAAATAAAATAATCTAATATGCGGTTTCCTTCTCACAGAGAGCTACCTTCCTGCAATCTCAGAACACTGGAAAGGCCCTTTCATAAGTTCAAGGGGGCTAGTGCCAGGTTTTCTCTTACTCCCGTCGTTTTTTTTTTTTCATAGTGTTATTTAAATTACAAATTTAATCCCTGATTTTGAAATTTAAACTTCAAATTTTCAAAATTACAAATTTAGTTGAACTTTCATATTCATAAAAATTCATAAATCTATCGAGGACAAAATAAAAAAAATTAAAAAAATAAAAAATTTTCCAAATACTTAATAATTTAATTAATTTTTAAAAATTTTGAATTTAATACTTATTAGACAAAATTAAAATTTTAGAAACATACTAGACACAAAGTTAAAAGTTTAGAAATCTTGAGGACAAAGTTCAAAAACTAGACTTATATTTTAACCTTTAGATTTAAAACACTTTATAGTAACACATCCAGTTAAAAATAGATTTTTCTTTTTGTTTCTTAATTATGATTTTATTTCATTAACAATTCCATTGTTGGTGATTTATGTAGCATTGGTGCCGTCAAAGTGACCAGGGAAATAGATCTCGCAATTCAAGCTTGCAGAGACGATGATGTGGACGGGTAAATATCACATTTTACCATTCAGTTTTTTCTTCAATTGGACCTTATTTTACCTTTCATGTGAAATGGCAAAACCAAACCTACTAAAACCAAAATGCCCTATAAAAACCATTTGGTTTTCAATTTTTTAAATTTAAAAACTTATAACCGCCTACTTCTACCCATTAACTTCTTTATGTGCGGATGCTACCTATACTGCATGAATTTCAAAAACCTAAAAAAAGATATTATCCAACAATATTTCAACTCTTGATAATTAAATCTCTCTTCTCACTCACTACATATTCACCCAAAAAAAAAGAGAAAAAAAGTGTGCAAAACTCTAACTCTATGTATCTTATTAAATAGGGCTAAGGCTGCTGTGGAACGGATAAATAATGAATATGTCATCTTACGTCGTAGACTCGGGGATTACTTCCAGGTCTCTCTCTCTAAATATACATACATACACACGTGTATATGTGTGTGTCCACACACACACATATATAGCATCGTATATTATTCTGACCATCTTATTACATAATCAGATAATGCGACAAGTTGGGCCATATGAGAGAGCTGTTCGTCCAAGATAAATTCAAGAAGTTTAACTTACTATACACATGGAGGAAAATAAATATTTTATATTATCACATGTACGTCCATTTTCCAATAAGGTTTAGGTTCAGGCATCTTGTTCTCCTTTGTACTGCTCTTCTTTTGCTTTTTAATGTTCAATTAAAATTAAAACACAACTTTTATTAAGAACGACAAAACAAACATTGGGTTACAGACCAAAACAAAATCATTATAATCATGCCCGAACACGCATTTAATCATTCTAAATCAATTTAATGTCTGACATTTTTAAACATGATGTTCATACAATCAATATCAGGGGATCTTGGCCTCATCAACACAACAGTATAAAAAGGTAGAATATAGTAAAAGAAAAACAATAATAATAAGTAGAAAGAAAAACCTGTAAAGTTGTAATTGAAGCAGCTTCTCTGTTAACAGCAGAGGAGTTAATCAATTCTTCCTCCACCAAGAAAATTGAAAACCTGCCTCAAATTTCCTCTGGAAGGCCTTGCATTTGTTGCAAATTTACAGATGTACACAAGTCGCCTTCTCATTTCCAATTTCGTAATGCGTGTGTTCTTAAAAGATTTCCCGCAATCGAAAGTTCCTGGTGTAGTTTAACATAGTTACTAATGATCAAATACATGAAAGCAACATATTCTTCTCTTCTAAGAAATTGAAAAATTAAAGTGCAAATGAAAATCTATTGGAAATAAGACTCAAAATATTGTACAAGTAGGGAAATAATTGCTCTATTTTTCTCTCTTGGAGAAGAGGGTCTGGGACCTAAATTGAATTCGAAATCGAACATAATTTTTTGCCTCTTCTCAAGTGTGAGAAACAACATTTCTACATTAATTCAACACAAAATCTACTCTGAAGATTAAGGAAGTTTGACGTTGATATTCAAAACCTCCTCCTTCGACTTCACTTCATTCATGTTTTGATTCAAATTTTACTGAAGATACTCATTTTTCAAAGAAAAACACCCATGTCTTAAAATATCTAGATCCCTAAAAGGAAATTATAAAATAACAACTCTCCTTCTAATAGGGGAAGGGCAGATGCATAGATGAAAAGAGCATACAATGTGTGCATTGGTGTACTTTAAGAAAGTTTAGAAGAAAAAAAATTCATCCATGGTACCTTTGTCGTCAAATAAAGACGTCAGTATTGCCAAGCAAACACATATGCTAATATCTTCTCCTGGAAGTAAACAATAGAGATCTCTTAGCAGATGTTTCAGAAATATAGCATCAACTCATGCTTGACATCTTCATAAACCATTAAACATGACTGATTAAATAAATAACTTAAATAAAGTTACAAAGAACAATTGGCCCAACTACTCAACAGATGAGAACTAACATTTTCCACGAATCTGTCGACCCTGTTCAGTTGATTTTCATCACAAATAGGTGAGTTTATAGTAGTTAGGTTCAATAAAGGGTGTTCTCACCATTGCTACAGCAAACTAGAAGCCTTTTCCCTTGGTTAAGATTCAACTTCGCAAAATCTACTGCAGAAGGAAGGTTTCTTGACAGGGAAAAACGATCCAGTTTTGACATCTGAAAAGCAGAAGCTAACAATAAGTCGAATTGGTGCTGCAAACTTAAGAATGGTTACACTCTTATTTCCCCATACTCACCACCATAGGTAGATGAAGATATGCACCAGAAATTGGAAGGAAAACAGAGGACTCTTGATCACAATTTAAAATACAATCAACATTGCATGCAGTCACGGCTGCATGAACAAAAACCAAAAGTAATCAACAGATGAATAATGCCAAGAGATAACAATAATGCAATTATTGAATCGCAGAGAACATACTCCTACATTTGTTGCCAAACTCATAATATGTCCACAGAAAAAACAAGACAACCAACTCACACGTGATGTCCAAAATAAATTTGGAAAGTGAAGGTGGAAGTATTTTCTTGTGTAAAATCATTGTTGTTCACTTTACAAATGTTGAATATTGCATTTTATTTCTTGATATATGGTTAAGTACTTGAATTATTAAGACAATAGAGCCTCTTTGGTAGAAAAACAAGTAGACAGGTTTTGTATTTTCTTTCCTTCTGAACCTTCCTTTCCAATATTGATGGAGTGAAAAGCACTCTTCTGGATATTAAAACCAATAATCATCTGCTGTATTATCCTCAATACAAGAGAAATTGGAGGTAAATACCATGTTGAGATGAGCCTACTGCAAGGCTAGTTGAACCAAGCCAAGATAATCCACAATTTCCATCAGAAGATTTTGCGTCTAGCTCAGCATCAGAAATATCTAAAGATAACATTTGCTCTATAGGCAGGACTTGAGTTGACGATCCTCCCACCTTCTGAGATTTAACACTGATCTGAGGTGCATCATTTCCCCTTAGTGCTCGATATACTCTGTCTTTTTCAACTATTTCAGCTACTTTCTGATTACAGACATCAGGCCCAGAGCTCATAAGATCATGTGCGTGATTCCAAAATAGATTAGGAGACAAGCCTCTTGCCCAACTTTCTTCATCATCTCCTGCTCCGGAAATGTAGTTCCAGCTAAACTCTGTGGTGGTCCTTTGTTGAACCACACCGGTAGACAATGAAGCAGAAACAAGTATAATGGGGGTGAAATCCCAGGAATCGTGATCTGGTACTTCGTTTAACCAAATAACTGATCTCTGTGAAATCCACAAGGGGCGCAATGGCTTTCTCAAGATTGATGCTAGTGTGGCAATATCAGCTCCACAGTCATCTAACTGTTTCATCCATTCATCAAGACGTTCCTCAATAGCAGCTTTCTCAGTCTCAGAAACCCAAAGGGGAAGATGCAAGGAACAGTCCCAATCAATGGCAGGTTTCCTTCCATTTCCAGCAAGCGTGTCAGAAGTGGAAGGCTCCTGTTACAAGCGACGTGGCAAAATGAAAATCTAAGAATTTTCCCATTTATAGTCTCACCTTTGAGGTTGAGATGTAAGAGGGTCAGTTTAGGTTCATCAGTTAAAGAAAAAAAACAAAAGGAAAAACTGACATAGAAACCAATTTTTTCAAATCCAAACAACTTGCTGACCATCAAACAGAATTGTTTCAATCAATTTCATCGGTTTTCTACTTTCAACTTACACCCGACTGAGAGGGAGTGAGGGGGTTTAAGAAAATCCCTTTTGCTTTGTGACATGAACTCTTGATCCTAGACTTACACAAAACAATAGACAGCCAAATGATAACAAGCAAAAAACATAATAGCCAAGCCAATACTCACACCTACCTCCAATGAACTGCCGTGGATTTTGTTTAAATGTTTGATTATAGACCGATTCAAAACACAAGTCCAAATGGGTATTGTTTTGGACATGCTATCAGGAAAGCGCTTTCCTCTTCGAGTGGAATCAACTATAATACAACCTCCCTTCTGTCCTACCCATCAAACAAAGAAGCGAATCATATAAACACTTCTGAAATGCAAACAATCCCCCGAACGCATGAATTGAGAATTCAGAGTTGGCAAGATTAATAAGCCAATACAAAAAATTCTACTTTCTGAAATTTTATTTTTCATGATTCCAGTAGCTTATTTGCTAGGAAAATAGAAGAAAAACAGACGGGGGGGAATAGAAGATGTACCAGCCAATTGCGCGACGTGAAGATTGAGGCGGGAAGTATTAAAAGACCAATTGTTGTTGTGGCCGTCGGTGGACTTGAAATAGCAATTGGAGTGAAACTTGGGGGAATACCAAAGGCCGCAACGGAGATTTGCTAGAAGAGGAAGCTCCGGCCATAGCTGGGAGATCTCGCCGACGAAAATAGAGTCCTCGTAAATTGATCTGAGAGCGTTGTAGAGAGTGTTATCTCTGCGTTTTATGTTTCTGACGGCCTTGTATATGCTCAATTTCGAGCCGTCCTCCATGGATGAATCAAGCAATGGCTGTGCAGAGCGTCGTCGTCGAGAAAGATGAGAGATATGCAGCTCAACTTTGTACCGCCGGGGTCAAAATTTTACTCACGAGTCCGAGCCCGAACCGAAGCCCAAACCGATGTGTAAAGCCCAGCCCAAACCAAAGGGGGAAGTCAGGCCCATGCCCGAGTTGTAATTCAAAGCTCAAGCGGACACAAAAGGTAGGCTTAAGCCGCAACGGAAGTCCAAACCAAAGCACATGAGGCCAGATCTAACCTGAAGCCCATACCAGAAAGAAGCTAGGCCTGCAAAATCCAAAGCCCAATCTCAAGCAGAAGGTAGGAACCAAGTTTGAACAGAAGCCCATGCTAGAGCTGAAGCTTGGGCTTGAGCCAAAATGAGGGAGGCAACAAAAAGAAGAGGTTCTTTATACATATGGCCAAAAAGTAATTGTCATTTTTAGAAATAGTTAAACTTTATACTCGTAAAAATGGCCAAATTTTCCAAGAGTACGATTTTGTATTTTAAAAAGTGACAACTATACCCTCCTATGAAATCCTATATTTATGGTGTGTTTAAAACAAAATCTTTTGAATAAAAAAATCTCTAATATCTCATATACGATGTAATCGGATAAACAATCCTATTGATATAATTAGAGGATATATCACAAATCAAAAATCAAATCAAATAAAAAAGTAAATGCATTTAATACCTGCAAAACGGATTACATCTTCCCACGCAACCTTTACATATCCCAAGGAGAAACCCTTCCATCTTTCAACACAACACTTCAATAAACCACTGTTTCATCTTCCATCTTCAACACTTCAATCTTTCAGACTGCCATATACAGACTTAATTCCATATTATCGAAGCACCAACATTCAAATTTTCGAAAGACCTCAATATCGCAATCGAAGGTACATATTTCCCTACCTTGTCACCGAAACTAGCTCATTCGTTCCTTCGGAACACCTCCTTCGTGGACCAAATCTTTGACACAAGCAGTTGCCAAAAAAATTAACCAAAAACCAGGTACATATTTCCATAGACAAAACTTTCAACATCTGCTTTCTTGAAATCCTAACACATTAGCATATGGCTACCTCGAAATCGATAGGCATATATATAGTTCTGTTTGAGATATACTATTTTTTAAAATAATTTGAAACAATGCAAATTTCGAAATAGTTGTTTACTCTGCCTTTGATTACATGCTACTTACTTTCTTTGACCACAACATAATAAACTTTGACAAATCTACCTTGTAGGATATGAAGAATGTGACTTCAACTACAAAAAACAAGATCAAGTGACAAACTACGGGCAGTAGACATAACTGGGAAAAAATGAAAACCACAAAGAATATAACATTGAACAGTGAAAGTGAGGTATGTATACCACCGTAAATGTACCACTTGGACAACTAACCTATTAACCTTTTGCATGCATACTATATGAGACAAACGGAACAATGCACAAGGGGGAATCCTTTAAGAAGTTAGACTCACCAAAGGAAAGCCAAAAATAAAATTCTAACAAGGAAAGGAAAGGGGAAACAACTGAAAATACCATACCCAAAAAATAAAAGAAGAACAAGGTAAGTTTACACCAAATTTTGGGTGCTTGTTTCACTATTCGTTTTTTTTAACACTATATTCATTGAATACAGAGTATGAAAAAAATACAAAAAAAGGGAGAGAAATATTAGGGAAGATGACTTGAAACTAACTGCTAAACTGAATGAGGTATTTACAATGTATTTAATTAAAGAATAAGGATATTAAGTAGTAACAAAAAAAAATATACAAACAGCGAGGTCAGTGGGGGTGGAAGAATCTAATGGCCCTGAACAATCATAAGCAAATTCGGTAAAAGATTGTGCCAACTCAAGTACAGATGAGACTGATAATGATGATAAGGAAAACCGAACAAAGGTCAACCAAGCTGTGTGTGCACCAAAAAAGGTATATCCACGAATACATTGTACATGTATGATTGTTCACGCTCAAATCGTTGTCATTAGTTCAACTCTCATTGAAACAAAAATATTTATAAATCACCGAAACCTACATCTTATACTAACAAGTAGCATAAGTGGCAAGTACGGGATCGATCCACAGGGAAGGCTTGTTTAATCTTTTCTTAAGCTAAGTTCAACTATAAAAGCAATAAAAACGGGATTTTGATAAAGCAAGAAACATACTTGAAAATCAAAGGATAAAAGACAACTGTAAACAAAAGTGGTTCAATCTTATTTCTAGTTCAAATTAGACATTCAATGCTATCTCTATCATCAATTTCTACAAACTAGTCATGCAAACGAATTATGCACATAACTACTCGCTTGACTCTAGACTAACCGCTATAAAGGTGGATAGCTAGTGAATCTAATCAAGAAAGCATTCTAACTATTGATTAAAGTTGGAAAGGTCTAACCCTAATCAACCTATATGCCTCTAGTTCTATTGGGTTCGATAGCGTCCATATAGAATAGAAAACATATGCATTAAGTTCGACGATTGTGTCAATTAATTGTCAAGATAGCCATATTCAATTAACTGAATTTGTCCTTGAATCTAGTAATTTATGTATTCTAGGAATAGCCATCAAATACAAAATTAACCATTGCCACTTGGTAGACCTTAGCTAAACATTCCTATACATGAATACATTCTAGCAACATATCCAATCAAGATCGTAGCAAAACTAAGAATCTTGGCTTAACATGCTTGAAAGACAAAAAACCCTAAACATGTTTTTAGAACTTAAAACCGATTCAAGAATCCATAATTCCAAAATGCAATTTACAAAGAAAAGCAGAAAAATCAAGAAGATTGCAAGAATTCTTGAAATCTAGAAACAAGATTAAAGAGATTACTTCACAAATCTATAGACAAATCTATGAAGAAATCCATTATTTCTAACCAAAGAAAGAAATGAAAATCTAACCAATTAGAGACAAAGTTATCAAGGAGTTGAACTGGTGAAGAGAGAAACTCCAGACTCCATGAATAATTTTGCCTCTCTTTCATTAAAAATGAAAGAAAACTTTTATAGTTGCATGTGTAGCGTTGCGACGCTGAGGCTAGCATTACAATGCTAAATCGTAAGAAAGCCAAAAAGCGTTGGACTACGGTCTTGACGTTGCGCTGACGTCCAGTTGTGCAAGGCGCGCACATGTGCACGCGGACAGTTTCGTCGAATTCTAAAGCGTTGCGACGCTTCCCTGTTTTGTAGCAGATGGATGTTTTCTGTCTTCAAGCATTGCTCAACGCTTCTGGGATGGTCGTGAAGCTGGGTTTGATGGCATTTTGGTAATTACTCTAACTCTCTTCAATTTTGTTGACTTCTTGATTATTTTTTATCCTTTTTATCCCAGTTTTCTTGAAATGACTTTTAATCGCTTCAGGGATTGTTTTACCTCTAATATGAACATTAAAAGCAAACAAAAAACATAATTTTGAGGGAATTAACATAGAAAATATATGTCTCTCAAAGATGTTAGGATTGGGTCCTAAATCTTCTTGTAATCTTGTAGTTTGTAAACTCTGTATAAATATATTGTTATTAATAAAATAAGTGTTATTTTATAAGCATATACTCAATCTAATAAACTAAGATTCGAGGTTAGTTTATGTAAATTTAAACAAGTGTGTAAAGACATACAGGTGGATCTTGTTTAAATGATAACCCAAATGGTTTGTAGTAAATGGATAAGGTTGGGTATCTTATCCTAGTGACATTATGGATACGGCCTGCTTTGTAGGTGTTACAAATGTTGTAAAGTGCTACAAATGATCTGATCCTGATCATTCATGTGGAAACATGCAAGCGGGGTATCCTATATAAAGAGTTTGTATAAGACCGGACCATGAAATGATTAGTCTCTTTATAAACATTGTTGATAGAGATTTACATTTCACTAGGATAACCATAGGTGACATGACTTGAATCCTGAGTGAGTTATGAACTCCTACTCGTGAAGGTGGTCCTTTGATTTGTATGGGTGAGAATGGTCAGATTGTCAACTCAATAAGCCTACCATTTTGGAGATTCATCTGATTGGAGAGCTGGGAACTCAACTATACAAGACAGAATTCACTTCTTCCCCGATGCAGGGGTAAGTAGATAAATTGCTCCCTTAAGGACTGATTCTAGGTCTTGAACATAGTGGCCACACCCTCTCTTGGTCAAAGAAGACTCAATCATAGTGAGACTATGACTTATTGTTCATTAGAGAAATCAGTTGTATTTAAGAAGTTAAATGTAACTACAGGGGCAAAACGGTAATTTGGTTATATCTAATGAACACAGAAATATATTTGTAGTGCGAAGAGTGCAACTGTCGGTCTTTAGTGGATTGCCCGACAGTTAACGGATGGTGGATAATATAATTAAAGAGTTTAATTAATTATTCACGTACTGTTGGAGCTTCAAGCTACAGGTCCATAAAGTCCCCTTGATAGCTCAAAAGGATTATGTTGAGAATTACTTTTTGGGTTATTTGAATTATTCAAATTAATAAGAGAGAATTTAATTATATATGATATAATGTATTTGATACATTAATTGGAGGAATAAATATTTGAATGAGATTTAAATAGTTGTTAATTTTATATAAATATGATTTATATTAAATGTCATAAAATAGATAAAAAAAAAAAAAAAAAAACTATAGTTTATATTGTATGTGATGCAATATTAAACCTATAGGTTATAAATATAATATGATAAGTTGGTTATTATATTTATTTATATTATTTATTATTTTGAATAATAATCCTTTTTTCTTAAAAACTACCTTAGTGGGTGGTTATGGAAATTTTATGGCAATTAGAATAAAATGAAAAAGAGTTTTTCAATTTAACAACTAAGACTAAAAGAAAAAGAATTACTAAAAGATCGTAAAGGAGAGACTATGCGATAGTCTACATGACAAACACAGAGCATATACAATAGGCACTTTGTCTATGTGATAAAATAGTCTACACGATTGGAAGACTTTTGCTATGCGATAGCCTAAACGATTGAAGCAGTTCCTATGCAATAGTGTTTCTTCGATCGTCTTCTTCCTCCAAACTCACAAATACCCTCTTAACCAAAATAGTCGGAGCCCACCACTCCTAGTTTCTCTCCCTGAGCATACTGAGGAATCCAAGTGGTAATGTTCTCTTCCATTTGGTTCATGATTCACTCGAAAAATGTCTTCAAGTTCTTGTTGCCGTTGGATCGAGAAGTTCGTGACCATTCAAGGGATACAAGAAGAAGTGTTCTTCAAAGGTATTATCCCTTGAACTATATATTTTATTTTAAAAGCATGTTGTAATTTACTTTGATAGCATAATCTTCTTGTATGACTGTGAATGTATGTGTTCAATCACAATGGAATTTGGACAATCCGTTTCTGCTCAAGGAACTCCTCATGTCGAGTTTCCCTTCAAAAGATCTATATAACACCGTTGATAAAGAGACATTCATGTGGAGACATGTGAGCGGGGGTGTTCTATATAAAGAGTTTGTATAAGACCAGACCAGGAAATGACTAGTCTCACTATATAACACCGTTGATAGAAGAGACATTTCACCAGAATGGCCATAGATGACTTGACCTAAATCTTGAGTGAGTTGTGAACTCCTGCCTATAAAGGCGATCCTTTGATCTGCATGGTGAAAGTGGCCAGTTTAGTCGATTCAATATGCCTATCATTTTGGGAATACGCCTAATTGGGGAGCTGAGAATGCAGCTACAAAATAAGGAATTCACTCCTTCTCTATAGTTAAAGAAAGTAGGAAAATTGTTCCCTTAAGGGCTGATTTCGGGACTTGAATAATGTGGTGTCACTCCCTTTCGTAACCCGAGAGGAGTTTAGTCATAGTTGTGAAGGAACTCTATACAGGGAGAACCTTGAGCGGAAGCATATCAACCAAATTCCATTTTTATTGAATACAAAGTTTACAGTAAATAAACAACAAGATATACATTTAATTCTAAATTACAACATGCTTTAAAAGAAAAAAGGTTTCAAGAAACCTCACCTTTGAAGACCTTTCTTCTTGTCTTTCCCTCGAACAAAATCACGAATAACTTGAAGACCTTTTTCAAGATAAACCTAGAACAGAACTAGACACTACCACAAACGTAACCTTGGTATTATTAAGATGAGAACCCAGAAGTGGTGCCCTCTGACTATTTTGGTTAAGAGGGAAAACTTAAGATGTAGGAGGAAAGATTGAGAACTCTAAAAAACAAGACTAAAAGTACACAGAACACTTCTACAATTTTTCTTTTATCAATCGTAAAAAAAAAAAAAAAAAAAAAAAAAAAAAAAAAAAAAACAGCTACAAGAAGAATAAAACATTTTTCTTTTTAATCTCCTTGCCAAAATTAACCATCACCCACTTACGTGGGTGGAGAGAAAAGAGTGGGAAGGGAGTTGTAACTCTCTTCCTTATTATTAAAATAATAATAATAATATAAATATAAATATGATAACTAACTTATCATATTATATATATATATATATATATATATATATATATATATATATATATATATATATATATATATGTTATATCAAATATAACATATAACCTATAGTTTTAATATTGTATCATATACAATATAAACGATAGTTTCTTCTCTCTTTTATATGGCTTTTAATATATATCTTATTTATATTAAATTTAACAACTATGAATCCAATTCATAGAAATTATATTTGAATCTCATTCAAATATTTATTTTCTCCCATTAAGTTATAATATATCAAATAATTATAACAATTATATCACATATAATTGAAACAACTTAATTATATCATATATAATTAAATCCGTCTATTAATTTGAACAATTCAAATTAATTCAAAAACGAATTCTCAACTAAATCCTATTGAGCTACCAAGGAGACATCATGGACCTATAGCTTAAAGCTCCAACGGTCATGGATAATTAATTAAATTCTTTAATTACATTATTCACCATCCGTTAACTGTCAGACACTCTACTAAAAATTGACAGCTATACTCTTCGCACTACAGGTATATTTCTGTGTCCATTGGATATAATCAATCAACAGTACAATGACCTTTCACAAATTGCTCGTAAGTACAACTAGGCCAAATTATCGTTTTGCCCTTATAGTTACATCTAACTCCTTAAGTACAATTGATCCCTTAATGAACAATGGATCATAGTTCTACTATGACTAAACCCCTCTCAGGCCAGGAGAGGGTGTGGTGTCACATTGTTCAAGACTCATAATTAACCCTTAAGGGAGCAATTTATGTATTTACCCCTGCCTCGGGGAAGGAGTGAATTCCATCTTGTGTAGTTGTGTTCCCAACTCCCTAATCAGACAAATCCCCAAAATGGTAGGTTTGTTGAGTCCGCGATCTGGCCACTCTCACCCATACAAATCAAAGGACTGCTCTCATAGGCAAGAGTCACAACTCACTCAGAATTCAGGTTATGTTACATATGGTCATCCTAGTGAAATGTAAGTCTCTATTATGAACGACGTTATATAATGAGACTAAACATTTCGTGGTCCGGTCTTATACAAACTCCTTTGTATAGAATATCCCCGCTCGCATGTCTATACATGAATGATTAGGATTAGATCATTTTAGCACTTTAAAACAATTGTAATACCTACAAAGCGGGTCATACTCATAATGTCACCAGGATAAGGTACCCAACCTTATCCATCTACTACAGACTATTTAGGTTATCATTTAAACATGATTCACCTGTTTGTCTCTACATACATGTTTAAGTTACAAAGATAACCTTGGATGTTAATTTAGTGGTTTATGATTAATGAAACGAAAATATCATATATTTTATAGACAATGAATAAAATATCATATATTTTATTAAATACATAATGAGTTTGTTCAATAATGTTTACAAACTATAGGACCCTTCAAGATTTAGGGCATCAATCTTTTCTTCTAAATAATAGAAATAATAGAAAGGCACCATAAAACATCCTTGTCTTCCAAAGTCCTAATCATATTCAAATGACTTGATCCAGAGATATATATAGTTAAACCCGTAATAACTTAGTTACCTCGAATATGTAACTTTCTAACAATAACCTCTATGAATTGTCAAAAATTGGAATCAACCAAAACATGCAAACAAACAATATTAAAGTTGTTATATCGTTTGTTATCGTCCCACACACCCCCATACAAAATTGTGATCTTTTGAAGCGACATTTGACTGAAATATAAACAAACAAACAAAAATTACGATGTGGTAATTGAAGAAACTCTTATATAAGAGTACCTCTGAGCGGAAATGGATCTTTCCAAAAACATTGTGACAGAATTACCACATTTACATTCAAACATACATATATGCATCATAATACTAAATTACCGACATACTTAGAGATAAATAAACAGGAGATGAAGTAAACTTACTAGTTGAAGACTCTCTTCACAGCAAATCTCGCTTTCGCTAGAACGACAAGCTATCGTTCAGCAAGACCCAATCGTCTACCACGAACAGTCTCCACAAAAACAGATGAAGAAAAAGGACGACACCACCATTTGGAACCCTCAGTATTCTCGGAGTGAGAATCCAAATAGTGGGCTCTGTTCGGATTTAGTAGATGGGAGGAGGAAAAGAGATTGTATACAATGATCAAGCAAGTGGGAGAAAGACTCATCTATCGTATATAAAAAATGCTTGATCATTTAGATGAAGTATACGATCATGTAGGAAAAGCTAAGCGATCGTCTATACGATCGTTTAGTAAAGTTCAGACGCTAAATGATCGTTTAGTAAAAAATAAGCGATCTTCTAGTAAGTAGCGCGCACGGGTGTAAGCGGTCGTTCAGTAAACAATACTATCGTATAGGCTCTGATTTACTAAGCGATGACTCTCTATAATTGTAACACACTGTGAGCTATTTAAGCATCTCAAAATGATTATTCATCTTATGAAAATAGAAAAGACGCCAGCCAATTATCCCATAACTGTACAATTAATAAATAATAAATATAATCACATTATATTCATAACCTATGGTTCAATATCATATATTAACCATAGTATTTTTCCTCCACTAGGTATAAGTCATATTTATATTCAATTTTCTTCAAATTAATGTATCTCATACATAAAGTCAATTATATCATATATAATTAACTAGTTCAATTATATCATATATAATCAAACTCCCTCTTGTCAATTTGAATATTTCAAACTGACCCAAAAATTAATTCTTAACTTGTATCCAAGCTACCAAAGGACCTTATGGACCTATGGCTCGAAGCTCCAATGGTACGTGAATAACTGATTAAACTCTTTAGCCACGATATCCAACATTCATTAACTGCCAGACATTCCACTAAACACCGACAACAGAACTCTTCTTACCACAGATATGTTTCTATGTCCATCGGATATAACCAATCATCAGTACGATGACCTTTACAAATGCTCGTAAGTACAGCTGGGTCAATTTACCGTTTTCCCCCTGTAGTTACATCTTACTTCTTAAGTACCACTAATCCCTCTAATGAACAATATAACATACTCCTACTATGTGTTAACACCTCTCGGGCCATGAGAAGATGTGTGGCGCCACATCGTTCAAGTCCAGGATCAACCCTTAAGGGAGCAATCTATCTACTTACCCCTACTTCGAGAAGGAGTGAACTCCATCTTGTGCAGCTGAGTTCCCAGCTCCCAAATCAGAAGAATCCCCAAAGTGGTAGGTTTGAGTCGACGCTTTGGCCACTCGCACCCAAGCAAATCAAAGGACCGTACTTAATGGCAGAAGTTCCTAACTCACTTAGGATTGAGATCATGTTACCTATGGTCATCCTAGTAAAGTGAAGTCTCTGTCATGAACGGGGTTATATGACGAGACGTTAACACTTCGTGGTCAGGTCTTATACAAACTCTTTGTATAGGATGCCCCCGCTCGCACGTCCGCACATGAATGATCAGGATCAGATCATTTGTAGCAAGTCACAACCCTTGTAACTATTCCACAAAGCGGGTTGCATCCGTAGCGTTACCAGGATAAGGTTTCCCTCCTATATCCATATACTACAGATCATTTTGGGTTTCACTTAAGACATGATCCACTTATATGTCACCACATATATGTTTAAGTTACATAATGACAACCAGAGATTTTAGCTTATTGGTCTGTGGTAAAGTAAATAAAACATCCAATGTGCAAAGTCCAAAAGTGAAGTAAATATCATATATTATACATCATAAGCGTTCGTACAAAATGTGTATATAAACTACAGGATACGAGACCTAGGGCATCATCCTCGACAATTTTCCATTTGTCCTAAAGCGAGTGGGGTGTACAAAAACTAGTACAAAACGATAAACTATAGCACTAACACCCAGTATAATATAATCTCCCACTTGCCTTAGTCCAGCCGCAAGCGGTCCTGTAAACCCATGCTTTGAAAGTGACCCTCAAACACTGTAGCCGTGAGAGCCTTTGTAAACGGGTCAACAACATTGTGCTCCAAGGCGATCTTCGTGACGATAGAGGGAGATGGGTCTAGACATATCTGGAACAACTTCCAGAGCCAGACAACCTTCTTAGTAACTTCACAAGCCGCTACGTACTCAGCCTCTATCGTGGAGTCAGCGATGCACCCCTGCTTAGTACTCTGCCACACTATAGCTCCTCTATTAAGAGTAAAAACTGACCAGTAAGGATTAAATCCCTAGACCCATACAAGAGCATGTTGTCCCTCGTTCTTCGTAGATACTTGAGGATGTTCTTAACTGCGGTCCAGTGACCCTGGCCTGGGTTAGACTGATACCTACTAACTATTCCCATAGCATAGCAGATGTCTGGCCTAGTGCAGAGCATTGGATACATCAAACTGCCAATGGCAGATGCATATGAGACCCGTCTTATCTCCTCAACCTTTTGAGGCGTCTTAGGACACATGTCCTTAGACAAAGTGACTTCATGCCTGAATGGCATTAGGCCCCTTTTGGAGTCCTGCATCGAGTAATTGAGCAAAATCTTGTCAATATACGATGTCTGAGACAACGCGAGCACTTTGTTCTTACGATCCCGAAAGATCTATATAATTAGAACAAACTGAGCCTCTCCCAAATCTTTCATTTGAAATTGTGTCGCTAGCCAGTTCTTAACTGCAGTAGTAGACCTACATCATTCCCAATTAGTAGTATATCGTCTATATACAACACTAAGAAAACTATTGAACTGTTGACGATCCTCTTGTAAACACAAGGTTCATCAACGTTTTAGTCAAAGCCATACGATTTGATCGCAGTATCAAACCGAATATTCCAAGATCGAGACACTTGTTTCAGCCTATAAATGGATCGATTCAATTTGCAAACTTTTTGCTCTTGACCTTGGGCAATGAATTCTTCAAGTTGCACCATGTAAATGGTCTCCTCAAGATTGCCATTCAGAAAAGCCGTCTTGACGTCCATTTGTCAGATCTCATAATTATAGTAAGTGGCAATGGACAGGAGGATGCATATCGACTTTAACATGGCCACAGGTGAGAAAGTCTCCTTATAGTCGACTCCCTCCACTTGAGTATAACCCTTTGCCACAATTTGAATCTTGAAGGTTTGCACCTTGCCATCAGCACCCCGTCTACGCTTGTAGATCCATTTACAACCTATAGGTCTTACCCCATCAGGCTAATCTACAAGATCCCATACTGAGTTGAAGTACATCAACTCCATCTCGAGATTCATGGCTTTGACCCATTCATGCCGGTCAACATCCTCCATTGCCTTTTGATAAGATAACGGATCCTCAACGTCACCATCTACCACCATAGCTAGTATTTTCGTGAAACCCAGATAGCGATCAAGCGAGTTCATAATCCTCCCACTACATCGAGGTTCCCTCAACTCTTGAGGGGGAACCGACCTACCAGATGAACTATCATCAACAACTCTTGCTGATGAAGTAGGTCCTTCAACAACTTCATTGGAAAGCTCACGTAACACGACTTTACTACGTGGACTGTGCTCCCTGATATAATACTCCTCAAGGAGTGGAAACAAACACCCTATTTTCGGACGGATCATAAAATAACCCCCTTGTGTACCTTTGGGGTAGCCTACAAAGAAACACAACCTCGTCCGTGGTTCCAACATCTTGGGATTTTCCTCAAGCACATGTGCTGGGCAACCCCATATGCGGAAGTGACGTAAACTAGCTTTATGTTTGTTCCACAACTCCAGAGGTGTTCTCGCAACACTCTTGGAAGGAACACAGTTGAGTATGTATACCCCAGTCTCAACTGCAAAACCCCAAAACGAGTCCGGTAAAGAAGCATAACTCATCATCGAACGAACCATGTCCAACAAGGTTTGGTTTCTCCTCTCCGCTACACCATTATGCTGAGGTGTACCCGATGCTGAGAGTTGGGAATCGATTCCATGTTCTAATAAATAGTCTTGGAACCCTGAATCCAAAAACTCTCCACCTCGATCTGATCGAAGTGTTTTAATCTGTCTATCCAAAGCATTCTCAACTTCAGCTTTTAATACTTGAACTTTTCAAAAGATTCAGACTTTCGTTGCATTAGATAAACATACCCATATCTAGAGTAATCATCAGTAAAACTGATAAAGTACTCATAGCCTCCTCAAGCTCACACATTCATAGGACCGCAAAGATCAGAATGTACTAATTCTAGAGGCTCTTTGGCTCGATAACCTTTTCCAGTAAAATGTCTTTTAGTCATCTTACCCTCAAGGCAAGATTCGCACACTGATAAAGAATTTTCTTCTAACTTGCTTAGAAGGCAATTCTTCATCAATCTCTCGATCCTATTGAGATTGATGTACCCAAATCGAAGGTGCTAAAGTTGGGCATTTTCTTTTGGAGAAACTCGTTGACATTTAGATTGAGTTACGGTAGATTTAAACATCTCTATGTTATGGAGGGAACTTAAGGCTAACGGTCTTAGCCCATACAAGTTATTTTCTAGTTTAGCTGTACAAATTTCAACACCATCCTTATGAATAAACACTTTACTCACATTAAAAGAAAGAGTGTATTTGCATTGCAACAGACACTTTACAAAAATAAGGTTCCTTTTTAGTTCATGAACTACAAAGACATCTTTTAATACAAGAAACTTATTCTGTAAAGTTAATTGGATGCCTCCCACTGCCACAACTGAGACGACGTGCCCAGTGCCTACTCGTAACGTCATCTCACCAGCCTCCAGCTGTCACTAGGATCTAATCCCCTGAATCATCATTCTCCACTAAACAAGTTTCTAATACAAGTAAATCACATTTACCTATGTTTGCCTTGGCTTTAGCCTTCCTTCAGATAGCGAGGACAATTCCTCTTCCAACGTCCATCTTGGTTGCAGTGGAAATATGTTTCTTTTTCAACAGGTGGTGGATGCTTCCTCTGGGCAACAGGTGGTGGGTTATCAGGCGCTTTCCATTTCCCTTTACCACCCTTCTTCTTCTTCCCCTTTCCAGAGTTAGAAGTTGAAGGTGAAGACTTCGTCCTTGAAGTCAAACCTCAATAGAACTTTTTAGAAGACGAGACAACATTTGCCTCACCTCCCTTCTTCTCTTTATTTTTCAGCAAGGATTGGTTGAAGGAACTTTTATACAAGAGTACCTATGAGCGGAAGCAGATTTTTCCAATTCATTGTGACAGAATTTTCACATATACATTCAAACATACAGATATGCATTCACAATGCTAAATTACTAGCATGCTTAAAGGATAAATAAATAAGAGACCGAGAGAACATACCAATTGAAGGCTTTTCTTCACTTGAAATCTTGTCGCTAGAATAGCAAGTAATCGTTCAGCAACTCTCCAAATGTCTACCACGAGCGACTTTGCACGAACATAAAGAAACAGGGACGACACCACCACTTGGAGCCCTCAGTATTCTTGGAGTGAGAATCTAAATGGTGGGCTTTGTTTGAATTTGGTAGAGGGGAGGAGAAAAAGGGATCGTACGCAACGATCAAGCAAGTGGGAGAAAGATCGTCTATCGTATAGAAAAAATGCTTGATCATTTAGGTGAAGTATACGATCGTGTAGGAAAAACTAAGCAATTTTCTATACGATCGTTTAGTAAAGCTTGGGCACTAAACGATCGTTTAGTAAAAGATAATTGGTCGTTAGTAAAGCTTGGGTGCTAAATGATCGTTTAGTAAAAGATAAGCGATCGTTTCGTAAGCGCGTGGGTGTAAGCGATTATTCAATGAACAACACTATCGTATAGGCTCTGATTTACTAAGCAATGACTCCTTTTGAATCGCAACATACTGTGAGTTATTTAAACGTCTCAAAACAATTCTTCATCTTACTCATCCGTTACGAAAATAGAAGAGACGTCGACCAATTATTCCATAATTGTCCAATTAATAAATAATAAATATAATCACATTATGTTCATAACCTATGGTTTAATATCATATATTAACCATAGTATTTTTCCTCCACTTGATATAAATTATATTTATATCCTCTTTCAATTTGAACATCAAACTGACCCAAAAACTGATTTTTAACTTGTATCCAAGCTACTAAGGGGATCTTATAGACATATGACTTGAAGCTCCATCAGTACGTGAATGACTGACTAAACTCTTTAGCCACGATATCCACCATCCATTAACTGTCAAGCATTCCACTAGAGACCGACAGCAGAACTCTTCTTACCACAGATATATTTCTATGTCCATCAGATATAACCAATCATCAGTACGATGACCCTTCACAGATGCTCGTAAGTACAGCTGGGCCAATTTATCGTTTTGCCCCTATAGTTATATCTTACTTCTTAAGTATCAATGATCCCTCTAATGAACAATACAACATAGTCCTTCTATGTGTGAACACCTCTCGGGGAAGAAGTGAACTCCATCTTATGTAGTTGAGTTCCCAAGTCTCAAATCAGACGAATCCCTAAAGTGGTAGGTTTGAGTCAGTGCTCTGGCCACTCGCACCCAAATAAATCAAAGAACCACCTTCAATGGCAGGAGTTCCCAACTCACTCAAGATTGAGGTCATATTACCTATGGTCATCCTAGTAAATGGAAGTTTCTGTCATGAACGGGGTTATATGACGAGACGCAAATATTTCATGGTCAGGTCTTATACAAACACTTTGTATAGGACGCCCCCGCTCGCATGTCCCTTACACGAATGATCAGGATCAGACCATCTGTGATAAGTTACAACATTTGTAATTATGCCACAAAGTGGGCCGCATCCGTAGTGTTACCAGGATAAGGTTTCCCTCCTATATCCATATACTACAGACCATTTTGATTATCACTTAACACATGATCCACTTGTATATCACCACATATATGCTTAAGTTATATAAAGATAACCAGGGATTTTAAGTTTATTAGTTTGTGGTAAAGCAAATAAAACATCCAAATGTGCAAAGTCAAGAAGTGAAGTAAATATCATATATTATACATCACAAGCGTTCGTACAAACTGTTTACAAACTACAGGACACGAGACTTTAGGGCATCAACCCTAATATTGGTAAGTCTGCAACTCGTTGAGGAGAGTAGTAAGGGTATATTCCACTTTGTTAAGAATCGTATTGCTAATAAAATGAAGGAAGCTCTCCGACAATGAATGCAGGATAATGCTAACCTGACTGTCCTCAGCGATTTTAGACCCATTCATCTCCACCACGTTAAAGTGGACCATCATATTAAGCACGTGTTCACGAACAGAGGTGCCTTTCTCCATTTTGGAGTTGAAGATGTGTTTCAGAGCCTCATGCTTGAGCTGTCCAGACAGTTGTCTGAACATTCCCCACAGGAACTCCATGATCTCATATGTTGAGACCATGGACTCGTGTTTCTTGGCAAACACGTCACTAATACTGGCCAAGATATAGGCACGACCCTTATCGTTTGCCCGTGTCCATCGCTAGTACCCCCCCCCTCCCGAACATTTCGAGTATCGTCCTGAGCTGGAATAGAAGGGCAGTCCTCTGTAAACTAAAAGAAAGAGTTCTCTAGATGTAATTTAAATCCGCTTTTCCAACAATAACATTAAACAAATATCTAGGGTTCAAGATAAGAGTACACAAATAAATACATATTGTTTAGCAAATCCACCAGTAGAAGGGAAAAAGCACCAAATTCAAAAGTCACCACGGCAAAAGGGAAAGAACCAACTGGCAGAAGGAAAGAACCAACCAGCAGAAGGGACCTTTTTCTGCTACTGCATTTTGATTGTGGCGATTCTAAGTAAATCGAAGGCAAAATCAAATAATCTTAATCTTTTAAATAAAACTAATCCTTTAATCTTTATTAAATTATAGATTGTAACTAAAAATAACAACTATTTTCACAAAAATATCCTTGGGAAGTTAGTTTAAAAAACGTAGAAATCAAATAATTTTTTGGGGCAGATAATGCTAGAATTGTGGTAGAAGCCTAGGTATATTTGGAAAAGCAAGTAGGAGATGGACCCCACACCTACGATTTCTGACCATAAATCATGAAAATGAAAAAATGGTTATACTTCCAATTGGGTATTGTGTTTTGGCCATACAACACAATTTCTAAAAAATAATGGTTCTTTGGACAAATTGTCTGCCAAAACCTAATGCATTTTTCAAAAAATGGGCACCAAACTTTATCGTTGAATAAATGGCCAGACGATTGTTTTAGAACTTTTAATAGATTTAATCAAATATAAAAAATAACCCTATCAAAATATCTAATTAAAATACTAGCAAACTTAGAATTCAAATAAAAACAAATAAATCCTTCAAATTAAGGAATGTTGGTGATTTATTTTAGTGAACCAACGCTTGAAAAGACAACTCCAAAAAAAGAAATGGTTATTAACAACAAATTAGCAAATATACCACCTAACAAAAAATTCATGAATAATGCAAAATTTTTGAAAATTGTGTCAAAAGAAGTATATATCTAATTTGGGACACAAAAATAATGTCGGGGAAGAGTAAAACCTAATTTGGGATTATCTACCATATGTCATATACTCATACACCTCACTTTCTTTATTAATGAGCAAACCCTTTATGGTTTATTTAATATTTATAAGGAGAGTATTTGTGTTTTGTCTTTGTTCCCCGTTTCTTTACTTCATATTCGTAGCATTCTGCTTATATCCTCTACTAAAAAATGCTAGATTCTTTTTTTCATAATTTTGCCATATAAATACCTTGTACTAAAACTAGCTAAAAATTATATTAGTCTTTTAGCAACACAAAATACCTAAGATAATTTTAACCTTATACCTTATAATAACTAAAAAAAATATCTTTTAACCGTTAGAAAAAACAACTAAAGTGAATCATACTTTGTTATAAAAATACCTTGTATTCAAAATACACAATCAGAAAACTTATTAAAATGTACCATGATAATGAAAAAAAAAAATCTGATTCATTTTTTTAAAAAAAAAATTAGTAAGATCTACAAATGCAACATTCAAATGCAAATACAATGTATTCTGATAAATAAACTCGAACCTAATAATTATAGCACATAACCCAAAACAATAATCAAACCCCACAAAAACCTTCCATATTATTTTAACAAGAAATCCTTCAAAATACACCACCCTTTCATCTTCAACACAAAAATTCTCATACCCCCAATCTTTGATCGCCAGCCTTCCATATCCAACGAAAACCTCCCACCACCCACCTTTCATCTCCAACCTTCGAATACCCAATTCAATCCTCTGAAATGCCTCCATGTCACAGACCTTTTAGAACTCATCACCAATGTTATAAAAAAAAATGGACGATTCACGATATGTATATCAATACTAATGGAAAACGAGTCAAACATGGGTTTGAATTGCAAATTTCATGTATTAGACGATTTAAGATACCAAATCGTTCAATTCATTCTAAATCAGAAGGCTCCGATTCATTGATTTAAAAAACCCATTTTAATTCTAGACTTTTAAGTCAACTTTAAAATGCTACATAAAATGGAGTATATCTAAGCTAGGAGTATTTCAAGAAAGATAAATTTGTTAGTCTGATTCAAAATCAACCTAAAAAAACGTAATTCGCGATCCCAAGTAAGAAACAGTGTGGATACTCATGAAGGGACCATCCATGAAAGCTTTGTTCATATATTTATGCCACCGATGTTAAGTGTCAAACTGTTAAAAATGATGTGTATATATGTTGCTGAATTGAACATAAATGATAGTCACATCCCAATGAGGAAGTAAACTTGGAAGAACACGTACAATGGGGTGGTATTTTTGCCCTGGAGACGATTAAAAAATGATGGTACACGTTGAGTGCTACCAAGAGAGAAAGGTCAAATCAAATGGGATCATTACCGATCGAAATTGAACGAAGCTTCCAAAATCTTCAACCCCAAACCCCAATTTTCATTGCGTGTGTCTGCCCCTAATAGTCCTGCTACTTCCATTCAAATATGTCCCCTTCTACTTTGTCTCATTCTCCCAAATTCTACAAATATCTTCCTCATGCTCCCGAACGTCTCCACCACTCTCGTTCATTGCACTCACCAGTGAAAATATTTTTAGCCACCTCCATTTCGTTGTTCCTATTTTTCCCTATTCGAAACAATGCCCCCATTTCTACAGATATAAGTTCAGGTGTACTTGTCTCCGGCCCATATTCTCTCATACCACCCCTTACCCGATCTGTCATGAAACTAAGGTATTTCTCTTGATTCGAACTTAAATATATGAAAATAACAAAATAGATTGTGAAAAATGTGATGTTTGAAATATAGTTCTGTAACCCTTTTTTTAGGGATTCTTGTAGCTATCAACATTTTTAAAAATATATAAGAATTATTTGTTAAAATTAATCTAGACTTTTGTTAAAATATATGAATTAATAGTTGAGATTCAAGGAATAGTTAGATACATGAATTACTAATTACATTGATGAATGTTCATGTATTGATGAAGAGCCACATGTATTGGTATTTAATGTTAATGTCTTTTGATGTACTTTTATACTAGTATAAATACGTGTAAGATTTCTCATTTATAAGCAAGAAATGAAAGAAAAACAAGTTAATAAATGTTCAAGTTCTTATTTCCCATAAATTGTGTGAGTAAGAGAACAATCTTCTTCTCTTGTCTATTGATTTGTATTCTAAGGGTCTACTACCTTTTCAAGAAGTGATATTTAAGCTAAGATCATATATGACTTCAAATGGTAACATGTTGCAACCCTAACTTCCTAGATTTAGCAGGAAGAATTTTAATCAATGGAGTATCCAAATAAAAGTGTATGACTCACAAGAATTGTGGGATATTATTGAAAGATAATACACTAAAGTTGAGAATCAGAAATGGGCTCAATCAACAACTTGCTGAGTTGAGAGAAAATTGTAAGAAAGGCAAGAAGGCATTATTCTTCATTTATCAAGTTGTTGATGAATTTATTTTCGAGAGAATTTCAAATGCTACTTCTACAAAGGAGGCTTGGGGTATTTTACAATCCACCTATCAAGGAGAAGATAAGGTAAAGATGGTAAGATTACAAGCTCTCAGATCTGAATTTGATTGCATTAAGATGAAAGAGATTAAAACTATTGAGGAATTTTTTAATTGTATTCTTGCAATTGCCAACAATTTGAGAATACATGGTGAAGAAGTATGTGATCAAAGAATTGTAGAAAAGATTCTTAAAAGTATGCCAAGAAAGTTTGAGCAAATTATTGTTACAGTTGAAGAATCAAAAGACTTACATCGTCTACAAATAGCTTGATGGGTTCTCTTCAATCCCATAAGCTTAAAGTACAACAATTTGATGTCAATCCTAAGGAAGCTTTTCAGATGCAAATGCAGTGGTTGTGGAAAACGAGGATGTGGAAGAAACTATGATAGTAAAAATGGTGTGAATTCTGAAATCCACAAGAAGGCTCTTCTTCATCTCGAGGAAGAGAGCGAAGAGGAAGAGGCTTTGGTAGAAACCAAGGAAGTGGTTGACGTAATTTTTCTCACATACAATGTTTTAACTGCAAAAGTACCATCATTTTCAAACAAATTGTTGAGCACTGAAAAATGGAGATGGAAATTCCACCTTGATGCACAAAGAGGAGAACGATGATGAAAGTGTTCTATTTCTTGCATGTAGTGTTCAAGATGATGTTGTAGAGCCTACATGGTATTTTGATAGTGGTCGTAGTAACCACATGATAAGAAATAGAAGTATATTTGTTACTTTGGATGAATCTCTCTAAAGTGAAGTGAAAACTGGTGATAATACCAAATTGAAAGTCAAAGGTTGAGGTGATATTCTTATTAAGACGAAGAAAGGCACAAAACAAGTTGTGGACATGTTTTATGTTTCAGATCTTAAGCATAATCTTTTGAGTATTGGCAACTACTTCAGTGAGGTCTAAAAGTTTCATTTGAAGGTGGTGTATGTGCAATCAAGATTAGATTGGTGTTCTTATTGCTGAGGTAAAAATGATTGCTAATAAGATGTTTCCTCTTATAGACAAATATCTTGTTTTAGTACATATTGAAGGATCCATCCTAGCTTTGGTTTCGAAAATGGTCACTTGAATTTTGGATCACTATCATATTTGTGCAAAAATCATATGGTGAAGAGCATATAAAATATCAACCATGAGACAAATATTTGTGAAGTGTGTCTACTTGCAAAATATCACCGAGATCTGTTTCCAACTGTTAAAGCTTGGAGTGCCTTCAAACCTCTCGAGTTTATTCATACAGATTTATGTGGTCCCATGCATACAATATCAAATGAAGGTAATCGATATTTCATAACCTTCGTTGTTGATTTCAGTAGAAAGTTGTGCATTTATTTTTTGAAAGAACAAGGTGAAGCATCTGAATGTTTTAAATCTTTCAAAGCTTTAACTGAGAATCAAAGTGGTCATAAGATAAAAACTTTGAGATTTGATCGTGGTGGAAAGTATATAATTTTTGATAATTTTTTCAAGGGGCGTGGAATTCATCATCAAATAACCATTCGACTGACTCTAAAACAGAATGGAGTTGCAGAGAGAAAGAATAGAATGATCATGGACATGGCGAGAAGTATGCTAAAACCAAAAAAGATGCCAAATGAGTTTTGGAAGATGTTGCATGCATTGCTTACATTTTGAATCGAGCTCCAACAAAGAGTGTTCCAGGTATGACCCCTTATAGAGCATGGTGCGGTGAGAAATTATATGTTAGTCACTTAAGAGTGTTTGGGAGTATAGCTTATTCTCATATGCCAGATAAGCAGTTGGATAGATCTGAAAAATGTATCATGATAGGCTATAGTGAAAAAAACCTAAAGTTTATCGATTTTTATAATCTTGTGTTGAGAAAGATTATTATCAACCGATATGTGATTTTTAATGAAGATGAATCCTGGAACTGGGATGTCGTTGGTGAAACTGAAAGTCCATTTCATGTCAGCATGATGGGAATGGAGGTGCTCAAGACTTTGAGCAAGTAGAAATTCAATTGGTGGTGTCATCTTTATCGTCATTTTCTACAAGTGATGATGAAATATCACCAAGGAGAATGAGAAATATTCAAGAAATTTATAATGTTACAAGTAGAATTAACGATGATCATTTTGCTAATTTTTCATTATTTGTTGGTATTGATCCTATAAATTTCGATGAGGCGATCCAAGATGAAAAATGGAAGATTGCAATGGATCAAGAAATTGATGCGATAAAAAGAAACAAGACATGGAAGTTAATGGAGCTTCTGACAAACAAACAAGCTCTTAGAGTAAAATGGGTGTACAGAAGAAAGTTGAAGTCAGATTGTAAAGTTGATAAATACAACGTAAGACTTGTTATAAAAGGCTACAAACAGGAATATGGTGTGGATTATGAAGAAATATTTGCTCATGTGACAAGAATTGATACCATTCAATTGATTTTGTCTTTAGCTTGGATGTAAAATCCGCTTTTTTTAATGGATACTTGAAGGAAGAGATAATCGTTAAACAAACTTTGGGTTATGTGAAAAGAGGAGAAGAAGAAAAGGTGTATAAGTTGAAAAAGGCCTTGTACGGATTGAAGCAAGCTTCGCGAGCTTGGTACAGTCGCATCGACAGTTTCTTTCTAAAGAAAGGATTTCGAAGGTGTCCATATGAGCATGTACTCTATGTCAAAGAAGATTAGCGTGGAAAATTTATTATTGTTTCATTGTACGTTGATGATTTACTTTTTATTAGAAATGATAAATTGTTGTTTGATGATTTTAATGATTTCATTAAAAGGCAACTTGAGATGAATGATATGGGTCTCATCCTTTATTTTCTCAGAATTGAAGTCAATAAAAAAGATGGAGAAATTGTAATCTCAACAAAAGTATGCTCGTGTTTTGCTAAAAAAATTCAGGATGAAAAATGCATTTCCTTGCAACATGCCTATGGATGCAAATTTGAAATTGAGCAAGAATGATATTAGAGAAGAAGTTAATCCAAGTTTGTATCGAAGTTTAGTTGGAAGCTTGATGTACTTGACGACAACAAGACTTGATATTTTATTTGCTGTAAGTATGTTAAGTAGATTCATGAAAAAATCGAAGAGAAGTCATTGGGAAGCAGGTAAAAGAGTTCTTCGTTATATTCTTAGTACAATTAATTTTGGAATTTATTACTAGAAAGTTCTAGAATTAGTGTTGTCTGGTTTTTGTGATAGTGATTGGGGCGGTAATGTGGACAATCATAAAACTACATCTGGTCATGTTTTTAGCATCGGTTTAGGTGTATTTTCATGGACTTCAAAGAAACAATCTGTTGTTACTCTTTCTACCACTGAAGCAAAATATATCTCTTTATCTGCAACTGGATGTCAAGCTTTATGGCTTAGGTAGATGTTGAAAGAATTAAAGTGTACTTAATGAAGTGAGATTGATTTATTTTGCGATAATGATTCTGCCATAGCATTATCAAATAATCCAACTTTTCATGGAAGAAGCAAGCATATTAGAATCAAGAATCATTTTATTAGAGACTTTGTTAAAGATGGAGAAGTGATAGTGAAACATTGCATGACTCAAGATCAAGTAGCATATATTTTTGCATAGGCGCTGAAGTTTGACTCATTTATTAAGTTTAGAGAAAAAATTGGAGTTGCTTAAGTCTAGATTAAGGGAGGATGTTAAAGTTAATCTAGACTTTTATTAAAATAGATAAATTACATTATTACATGCATGAATAGTTGAGATTAAAGGAATAGTTAGATACGTAAATTACTAAATACATTGATGAATGAATGTTCATGTATTGATGTAGAGTCACATGTATTGGTATTTAATGTTAATGTTTTTTTTTTTATGTACTTTTATACTAGTATAAATATGTGTAAGATTTCTCATCTGTAAGCAAGAAAAGAAAGAAAAGCAAGTTAGAAAATATTCAAGTTCTTATTTTCCCTAAATTGTGTAAGTGAACAATCTTCTTCTCTTGTCTCTTGATTTGTATTTTGAGTGTCTACTACATTTCCAAGATTATTGATATTTGTAAATGTCAATATGTATATACACATACACAGATAGAGAGATGGAGAGCCCTTCAAAACTTCAAACAAAGAAATCAAATACCAATAGGGAAGGTCAAAGTTGAGGGAAAGTCTAATGGGGATCTTACTACTAAAGAGGATAAAAGGGACAAGGAATGATGGTAAATGTGTGATCCTCGAATAGAAAGGATATAGCTTATGTTGGGGTTGATGCCCTAAATCTCATGGGTCTTATAGTATGTAATTGTATTGTACAAACTATTTACTTATCTAATAAAATAAGAGATTTTTTTGTTCGACATTTACTAGTATTAACCCATAAAACCAATAAACTAAGATCCAAGATTATCTTCTGTATCTTAAACATGTATGTGGAGACATACAAGTGGATCATGTTTAAGTGATAACCTAAATGGTCTGTAGTAGATGGATAAGGTTGGGTACCTTATCCTGTTTGTTGGAGTTAGGATGCAATTAATGGAAGCAGACAGTACCATGAAGCACTCTAATTCATCAATTTTAGCAATTTAAGAAAGCATGTTCACAAGATAAAAAGAGGGTTTTGAGAATTTACCTTTGAAGACCTTCTTCAACTTCGAATTCAGCTTGATTCTTCACTCTAAAAGGATGTAGAATACTACTTGATGAATTTAGCATAAATATCTTTCAAAATAGAATATTTGTGTCAAAAGGTAGCATATTAATTACTGATTGCCATCGTCGACTATTGTTGGTGACTCCCCTCATCAAAAGCTACTATTCTCTTAAACCTTAGATTGAGTGGTGGAATCCAAAATGAGCTGAACTCAAGGGAATTTTGGTGAAGATAGTTAATTTTTTACAGGAATTGAAGAACTCTTCTTCAGTTAATTTTTCAGTTGAAATTACACTATCTCTCTCTCAAATCTCAGCTGAAGAACTCTGGTTTTAATCAAGTCTTTCATGCAATCTCAATTGCATAATACCTTGACACCACATCCTTGAGAAATTGGGTGGAATGTGAGTGGAAAATTATGTTAAAAGTTGGATAAACCCATTAATGGGTTTTTCCAAATTTAAAAATTAATTTTCAATAATCCAAATTCAATTTTATTTTTAATTTTGAAACTAATCTTCAAAATAAATTTTAAGTTCAATATTAATTCAATAATTTATATTTTATAAAAAAATAATTAAATAATTATTTTTCAAATAAAATTAATTTTAAATAATTTAATTAATTATATTAATTTAATATCAAATATTAAATTAATAAAACACCAATTCCTCAATCATGAATCTCTATTCATATAATTCATATTTAAATCAAATCTGAATATTTTCTATTTCTCTAATTTTGTTTAATTCGATAATAAGACATGTAATTATATCGTATATAATTACTAATTACCTTAATTTGAATTTTAACGTTTCAAATTCTCTCATGATGCGGTTTAATCCGTTTGTGAGCTAGTAGGGAGACCTAATAGACCTACAGATCATGGGCTTCAATGATCCGAGATTAACCAGCTAAATTCTTTAACCTAAATTAACCAACATTCATTAACTATTGGGTCACTCCACTAAAGCCCAGTAGTTGCACTCCCCTCATTGTAGATATAATTGTGTCCACTCGATAATAACCATAATCAGTAAGTCAACCCTTTAAAGGTTGTTCATAATAACGGCTGGGTAAAAAGTTGTTTTACCCCCGAGATTACATCTTGTTCCTTAAGTCTCACTGATCCTTTAATGAACAATTGATTTGTGATCCAATCACCAAAACGAGTCCCTCTCAGGCCAATGAGAGGGTGGGGTCTCTTGTTCAAGATAAAGAGTCAGCACTTAAGGGAACGACCTCTCAACTATCCCTAAAAGTGGGTAAGAGTGAATTCCATCTTGCATCCTATGTCCCCAGCTATCTACTTGATCTTACCTCTGAAATGGGAGGCTTCTTAAGCCAGCTTTGTTGAGCCAACCTTCACCCATGCAAATCTAATGATAATCCTAAATAAATAGGAGTTCATAGTTAGCTCAAGATTAAGGTCAAGTTACTTAAATCATCACTTTGAAATAGTCAGTCTTAAACAGTAAACAGTGTTATAAAGTAAGAGTGACTTATTTCTTGGTCCGACCTTATACAAACTCTTTATATAGGATGCCCTCACTCGCATGTCACCACATAAATGAATCAGGATCACTTTGTTTATAGCACTTTACAACAATTGTAACATCTACAAAGTAGGCCGCATCCAATAGTGTCCCCAGAATAAGGTACCTAGTCTTATCTATACACTATAGATCATTTTGGCTATTTATACGAACTTGATCCACTCTTATGTCTCTATATAAAGTTCATGTATTCATGTAATAACCGTGGATCTTAGTTTATTGGATTTAGGTTATTTTTAAAATGAAATGAGCAATTCAAACATTCAATAACAACTTTACTGAATCAAACTTCAACAACATCTATATTGATTAACATAATAAGTTTATTGTTTACAAACCACAAGTTCTAGGATATAAAACTCAATATTGACACTATGAATACATGTAGGGTTGAAAATTCTAACATAGCGAAAGAAACAGACGATTACTCGTTATTAGTTTAGGGATTCTAAAATATCCATACACTAGGAAACACAGAAAAACTACAGAGTCCAAAAATGAATTGCCTCCTGTAAAATTAATCTTAGGTTAAGCATGCTTAAAATTAAATCTATAGAGAAAAATGAAATATTACCTACTTTTGTAGAAACCCTTGAAAATCACCAAGCCTCTTTGGGATTGTAATCAACACTAGCAAAAGGTTTTCCTCCTATTCTCTGAGAATCTTTGAGGACTTTGGTGTGTGAGAACCAACTGAATATGAGAAGAGGGTGGGGATTTTTTTTTTTTTTTTTTTGGAGAGAATTGATTACTCAGAGAAGAGTTTTATGTCTCAAAATTGATCATCTTTGCAACCACTTTTCTTGCAAATGTTTTGCAGAAGTTTTATCAAAGGAGAGAGAGAGTGAAACGTATGATTCATCCCAGGTTTCTATTAGCTCCCTATGTGGGAGGTAACTGTTAATTAATAAAAATAAATAATTTAATTAATTAAATCTTATTTAATTAATGATTTCATTTAAATCATATTTAAATGAAACATCTATCACATAACCTACAGTTTCAATTCAATTCATTTAATTAGATTAATTTTAATTAATAATTAATTAACTCTCCAATTAATTATTTACCAAATTAAATATCAAATATTTAATTTAGCCTACACTTGAATCATATTCAATTGTATATCTCTCATAACCTATAGTTTTAATGTGCATCAAATACACATTAATTTTTAACCTATAGTTTTAATATGACTCTAATTCATATTAAATTAATATTTAAACTCTTTCAAATATTTAATTCTCCTATTGATTAATTTTGAATCATATCCAAAATTAAATTTATATTATAAAGTTTAATTAAAATATAAACTTTATATTATAAAATATCTTTATATATTATATTATTTTCCTAAGTGAATTTGAACATTTAAAATTCTATTCAAGACATAATTACCTCAATTCTCTTTACGAGCTAGGAAGGATATCTCATGGACCTATAGATCAAAAGCTCTAACGATATCAGATTAATTGGCTAAATTCATTAACCAAATTAATTAATATTCGTAAATTGTGGGTACACTCTACTAAAGATCCATAATTGCACTCTTCTCACTGTATATTTCTATATCCACGGATATGGACCAATGACAGCAAGTTAGTCCTTCACGTGTGTTTGTAATACAAGTTAGGTCAAATTATCGTTTTACTCCTATGTTACCTCTGTTTCCTTAAGTACCAATGCTCCTCTAATGAACAAATTGTTTATGGTCCAACCATTAAACAAAAACTCCTCTAGAGCTAGTGTGAAGGTAGGGCTCTTTGTTCACGTCCCAGAGACACCAACACTCATCTACTTGTATTATTATGAAATCCAACCATTAAACAAAGTCGGGAATGAGTGAAATCCATCTTGTATTATTATGTTCCCAACTCCCCACTCAGTCTTGTCTCCAAAATGGTAGGCTTAATGAGTCGGCGAACTGGCCAATCTCACCCATACAAATCAAAGGACAAGCCCTCGTGAATAGAAGGTCATAATACATTCAGGATTAAGACTAAGTTGTCTAGGTCATCCTATCGAAATATAAACCTAACTAGTCAACGGTGTTACATCTAATGGTTATTATTTTGCGGTCCGGTCTTATGCAAACACATTGCATAAGATACCCCTACTCGCATGTCATTTACATGAACACGTTGGATCATGACGTTTGTATCATATACAAAGTGGGTCATCTCCGTAGTGTCACCAGGGATAAGGTACCCAACCTTATCCTTATATTACAGACCCTTTAGGTTGTATCTTGAACGTTGATCCTTGTATGTCTTCACATAAAGTTCAAAACTTATAAGACAACTTAGGATGTTAGTTTACTGGATTTAGGGTTCTTAAGAGTTTACTGGATTTAGGGTTCTTAAGAGTTTACTGGATTTAGGGTTCTTAAGACAAAACGAATACAACATAATCAATAATACTTATTGAAATAATATCGATAACTTTTTATTGATAACAGTCAATTATTTACATTTACTATCTATGAGTTTTAGGGCATAAAACCCAACAAACAACCACTTGAACTAAAACTCTAGTCAATGGAATGTACATAATATCAAAACCCAAAATAGCGAGAATGGTAAATAAATACAATAAACTAGGGCATCTATATACCCATTACACATCTCCCACTTGCCCTAGATTATACAATGTACATATGTCGCAAACCTAGATTTTCTACATGACTCTCAAACACTTAGCCGAGAGAGCCTTCGTAAATGGATTAGTAATGTTGTGCTCTGAAGCGGTCTTTGTGATGATCACATCTCCTTGTTGCACAATCTCCCATATCAGTGATACTTCCTCTCAATATGTTTTCCTCGTTTGTGGCTGCGAGGCTTTTTAGAGTTGGCTACTGCCCCACTGTGTCATAGTATAAGGTGATAGACAAGTCCATGTTTGGAACCACTTCCAAATCACTTAGGGAATTCCTAAGCCGAATTGCTTCTTTTGCTGCTTCACAAGAAACTACATATTCAGCCTCCATAGTAGAGTCTGTAATGCATCCTTACTTGATGCTACGCCATACTATAGCTCCCACGTTCAGGGTGGACACTGATCCTGACGTGGATTTCCTAGAATCCTTGTTAGTTTGGAAATTAGAGTCAGTGGATCCCATAAGAATCAAATCCTTAGCTCCATACACCAGTTTGTAGTCTCTCATTCTCCTAAGATACTTGAGGATGTTCTTAACCGCAGTCTAGTGGTCTAACCTCAGATTGGACTAGTACCTACTGACTATTCCTACTGCATAATAAATGTTTGGCCTAGTGTTGAGCATAACATATATTAAGCTGCCCACAGTTGAGGCATAGGGAATACATCTTATATCTTCAAACTTTTTAGGTATCTTAGGACACTGTTCCTTAGACAAGTGAACCCCATGCCTGAAAGGTAATAAACCCTTCTTAAAGTTTTGCATCGAATCACGAGTCAACGTTTTGTAAAAATAAGTTGCCTGAGACAAAGGCAGCGTTCTGTTCTTATGATCCCTAATAATTTGGATTCCAAGTACATACTGCGCCTCTTCCAAATCTTTCATTTGGAATTGAGTTGCTAGTCATTTTTTAAAATCAATAAGGTACCCTACGTCATTCCCAACGGGTAGGATATCGTCCACATAAAGTACTAAGAAAGCTATTTTACCGTTGATGATTTTCTTATAAACACAAGGTTCATCAACATTCTGGCCAAAACCAAAAGATTTGATTGTAGTATCAAATCTAATCTTTCAAGATCTAGATGCCTACTTCAACCCATAAATGGATCGATTCAGCTTGCATACTTTTTGTTCCTGACCTTGGGCTAGAATCCCTCGGGCTGAGATATAAAGATGCTCTTTTCAAGATTCCCATTCAGAAAGGTAGTCTTGACATCCATTTTCCATATCTCATAGTCATAATATATGGCTATGGATAAGAGAATTCTTATAAACTTAAGCATAGCAATAGGGGGAAAAGTTTCCTCATAGTCAACCATTTCCTTCTGGGTATAACCTTTTCTACAAGTCTAGCTTTGAAGGTTTATACCTTTCCAACTACATCTCGCTTTCTTTTATAGATCCATTTACACTCTATGGGTTTAATCCCTTCAGGTAGATCTACAAGTTCCTATACTGAATTGAAGTACATAGACTCCATTTTCAAGGTCCATGGCTTTGATCCATTGGTTTTTGTCTACGTCATTCATTGCCTCCTTATTGGATAATGGATCCTCAATGCCATCATCTGGTATGAAAACTTTCGTTTCAGTTAAACTCAAGTAATAATCAGGTTGTGATATAACCCTCCCACTGCGTCGAGGCACTCTCAACGATTGAGAAGGATGAGACTGACCTGAAGTGTTGGCTTCTTCATTAACTCTTGATGAAGGAACAGCTGCATCAACAACCCTTATTGATTCTTCAGTAACTTCATTTAATACGAATTTGTTTTGTGGTTTATGATATCTTATATGGTCTTCCTTCATGAATATAGCATTTTTCAGTATAAACACCTTGTTTTCTTGAGAGTCATAGAATAAACCACCTCTCATTTCCTTAGGGTAACCAACAAATTGGCATAACCTTAAACGATGTTCCAACTTTTTAGGATTTGTCACTAGCACATGTGTAGGACAACCCCAGATTCTAAAATAACGTAAACTAGGTTTATGCCCTCCATAACTCAAAATGTGTTTCAGAAACACTCTTTGAGGGAACATTATTCAAGATATAAATTGTAGTCTCTACTATATACCCCAAAAATGAGCTAGACAACTGAGCATAGCTCATCATAAAACGAACTATGTCTAACAAGGTTTTATTTCCCTTTACTAATACACCATTCTGATGAGGTATACCATGTGCTAAAAGTTAATATTGGATTCTATGTTCTATCATATAGTCTTGGAATTCTAAATCCATGTACTCTCCACCCCAATCCGATCGAAGTGTTTAATCGTTTTACCTAACAGGTTTTCACTTCAACCTTATACTCTTTGTACTTTTCAAGAGCTTCAGATTTATGTTCCATTAGGTATGATTGTATAAGTAATCATACCTCGAATAATCATCTATGAAAGAGATGAAGTATTCATACCTTCCTCGAGATTTTACATTCATTGGACCATAAAGATCTAAATGTATGAGCTCTAAGGGCTTTTTGGCTCTATAACCTTTTCCAGTAAAAGGTTTTTTAGTCATTCTTCCTTCAAGACAGGATTCACATTGAGACAATTAATCATCTTCTAACTCGCTTCGAAGTCCATTCTTTACCAATCTCCCGATCCTTTCGAGATTTGTGTGACCTAATCTCAAATGCTAAAGATATGTATTATTATTACTTGGATAAATTCTTTGTCTTTTTGTTTGAGTATTTGCAGTTTTAAACATCTCATGATTTAAAAGTGTTTTTGATTCAGTTGGTCTTAACACATATAGGTTGTTTTCCAATTTACCTTAATAAATAGTCACACCATTTTTTATAATGAACGCTTCATTGAATGAAAAAGAAACAGAATATGATTGTTCAATTAAATAGAAAATAGATACAATATTCCTCTTAGTTTTGTGAACTATATACAAATTTTCCAAAATTAAGTATCCATTTCTAAAAAACAACTCACCTCCGCTGCACGAGCTGAAATGACATCTCTTTTTCCAACCTTTAGTGTCATTTCACCCTCCTCAAGCTACTGAAAGGAACTAATTTCCTGTAAAGAAGAACAAATGTGATTAATGGCTCCTTAATGGCTCCCGAATTAAGTATCCAGGCATTATGGTCATTTTTCACTAAACAAGTTTTTAGAACCAATAAAACATATTTACCTTCCTTCTCTTTCTTCTTCTAGGTGAGGTACTTGGGTCAATTGCATTTCTAGTGACCATCCACATTGCAATGGAAGCACTTTCCCTTGCCTTTCCCTTCCTTCCTTTCTTTTTGTGGGTCTTCTTAAAACCAGATGATGAGAGAACAGACTTAGTTCCAGAGGATGAACCCTTGTGAAACTTCTTGGAATGGCCAACATTTGCCTCTACTTCTATCGATCCCTTACATTTCATAAGAGACTGAAAAGTCTGTAACTCATTAAGGAGGGTAGTCATAGTGTACTATATTTTATTCATAGCCGCATTGCTGCAGAATTGGAGAAAACTCTTTGGAAGAGATTCCAAAATAAAGGATACCTGACATTACACAAAAACAAGTATCCAGTCAATTTAGCAAAAATAAGCAATCATAGAACCCTAATTAAACTATTGATTTAGTTTTTGCAACGATACTTCAGAGGTTTAGAGCAACAACTACCGAAGGGTGATCAGTTACCTCTCCCCTAAATTGAGACAATCTCAGTTAATTACTAATACTAGAATAACTCTTATTCCTATAGTTCTTAGCTACCATTTTTCGGTCAAGGATTCATTAACTAATTCAATTCATCCTGTAAGTATGTGTTGGGAATGTCCTAGAATTCACAGTTCGTAAATTTTGTGTTAAACATTCTATTTATCAATAAAATATTATTGAGTATTTTATTCAATAAAGTTGTTGATATTGCGTTTGTTGAGATTGGTATCCTAATTCTCTCGGAATCTCGTAGTTTGTAATTTATACACATTGTTATGAATAAAATAAGAGTTATTTTGTCTGGCATTTACTCATATCCAATAAACAAAGTTCCATGGTTATTGTATGTAAACTTAAGCATGTATATGAGATATACAAGTGGATCATGCCTTAAGTGATAACCTAAAAAGGTTTGTAGTATAAGGATTAAGGAGAGATATATGATCCTTATGACACTACAGATACGGCCCGCTTTATAGAAGTTTACAAATGTTGTGAACTACTACAGATGGTAGATCTTGACCATTCATGTGGAGACAGGTGAGAGGGGGTGTCCTATACAAAGAGTTTGTATAAGACCAGACCACAAGATGATTAGTCTCTATATATAACATCGTTGATACTGGAGACTTACATCTCATCTAAACAATCATAGGTGACATGACCTTAATCCTGAGTGTTTTGGGAACTCCTGCCTTTAAGTGCAATCCTTTAATTAGTATGGGTGAGAGTGGCCAGATTGCCAACTCAACATGCCTACCTTTTTGGGGACTTGTCTGATTTAGGAGTTGGGAACTCAGTTACACAAGATGGAATTCACTCCTTCCTCGAAGAAGGGGTAAGTAGATAGATTGCTCCCTTAAGGCCTGATTATGGGGCTTGAACATAGTGGTCACAGCTTCTCTTTGGAAGAAAGAACTCATTCATAGTAGGACTATGACTTATGCTCATTGGAAGGGTCAGTGGTACTTAAGGAATTAAATGTAACTACAGGGGCATCGATTATTGGCCCAGCTGTACTGACGAGCAATCTCTAAAGGGTTATTGCACTATTGATTAGTTGATAAGGACACATAATATATCTATAGTAAAGAGAGTTTAGTTGTTGGTCTTTAGTAGAGTGCTTGACAGTTAACGGATGGTGGATCCCATGACTAAAGAGTTTAGTCAGTTATTCACGTACTGTTGAAGCTTCGAGTTGCAGGTCCATAAGGTTCCCTTAGTAGCTCAATGGATTCAAGTTGAGAATCAGTTCTTGGTGTTGATTTGAAATGTTCAAATTGATAAGAGGTAATTCGATTATATATGATATGATCGGTATGGTTATGAGATACATCAAGTGGAGGATTAATGTAAATGAGATTTACATTAAGTGCCATGAAATATAAAAAGAGCTATGGTTTATATGTTTCATGAGATGAAATATTAAAACTATAGGTTATAAATATAGTGTGGTAAGTTGGTTATCATATATATTTATAATAATATTAATTATTGGATAATTATCTCTTTTTCTCTAATAACCATTTGAGTGAAAGGTTATTGGTAGTTTCATGGTAACCGTGAGATAAAAGAAAAAATATTTTCCTAATTTTAGTAGTTGATATTTTGAGATTTCTATTCTCGGAAATTACACATGGTTGGCTGTAAAGTAAATACGATTTACTAAACGACAGCCAAAGAGAGACTATATGATCGTGGAGTGATTCTATACAATAGTTCACTCAGTTGGCCTTTAGCTAAACAATCGTACAGCTTTTGCTAAACTAATGCATTTGTTAAACGATTGAGCATCATTTATACGATAGACCTTGTCATCTCCCACTTGCTTAATCGTTTACACGATTGCTCTTCCTCCGGTCTCGTCCTCTAACCAAGTCCACACAGAGGCCACACTTTTGGATTCTCACACTTAGAATACCAAGGTAGCCATTGTGGTGGTGTCGTACTCAACTTGACATAGTTCGAGATTTTTTGGAGGTTGTTCATTGAGTTCACGGTGTTCGTGTGGTGGTTGCCGATTGTTCATGATCTTGGAGATCGCTAAGTTCAAGCGTTCGTATGTTGCAGTATTGGAGCCTGTTCGAGCGTTCGTGGTCAAGGATGTTGAAGATAAGTCTTCAAAGGTATGTGTATTTCTTCCCTTGATCTTAGTAAAGCATGTTGTAATTTCGTTTTGTGCATAGCCTGTATGTTTCCGTTTCTTGATTGTAATTGTTAATGTTCATATACGATTGAAATTTGGAACGATCTTTCTGCTGCTCATGGAAATCCTCATGTCCGATTTTCTTCAACATTCTATTATGAAAATCCAATAAACATATTCATGGCTATAGTATGTATACTTTAACTTTATGTGGTGGCATAAACAGGATCAAATTAATAGTATATAACCTAAATGGTCTATAAGTATATAGATGAAATTGGATACCTCATCCTGGTAACACTATTGGATGCGGCCCATTTTGTATAGGTAATACAAATGATGTGATCCACAGATCACTCATGTAGAGACATGTCAGTGGAGGCATCCTATGCAATGAGTTTGCATAAAGACTGGACCATGAAATAGTCACTTTTTCTTTATAACGACCGTTTACTGTTAAATCTGACTACTTCATACTAAAGTAACCTAGGATAACTTGATCTTAATCCTGAGCTAGCTATGAACTCTTTTTTATTCAGGATTGTCCTGATCTGCATGGATGAGAGTAGTCCAACAGAACTGCTCAATAAGCCTTCCATTTTGGGGATAAGACCGGATAGATAGCCGGAGACATAGCCCTGCAAGATGGAATTCACTCCTACCGTTTTAGGGTTAGCAGATAAGTTGTTCTCTTAAGTATTGATTGGGTCTTGAACAATCGGGGCACCGCCTTCTCATGATAGAGAGGGACATGATTCATAAGTAGTATTATGAATCAATTGTTCATTAGAGGATCAGTGGGAACTTAAGGAACAAGATGTATTTATAGGGGTAAAATGGTATTTTTGATCCAGCTATAATCACGAACGACTTGTGAAGGATTGACTTACTGGTTATGGTTTACATGGATAGAAATACATCTACAGTGAGGAGAGTGCAACTATCGAGCTATAGTGGTGTGCCTTGATAGTTAACGAATAAGTAATTAATTCGATTTAAAGAATTTAACGAATTAATTAAAAATCGTTGGAGCTCATGATCTATAGGTCCATTATGTTCCTCTCCTAGTTCATAAATTAGAATAACAAATTAAGTATTGATGTATGAAATTAGGGTTATGAATTTGAAATGTTCAAATTCAGTTTTAGGGTTTTCAATTGATTGTATATCATATAATTAAAAATGTTTAATTTAGTTAAAATTAAACGAAATTTAAGAATCAATTAATATTTAAATTATGATTCAAATATGAAATTGGATCAATTAGTGGAATTGGTGTTTTATTAATTTAATATTAAGATATTAAATTAATTTTTTTATTATTAATTAAAATGTTTAATTAAAATAAAATAAAATTAGTTTTATATAAATTAATTTTATAAAAACACATTTTAAATAAAATAGTTTTATTTAAAGTAAAAATCAATTTTGGGAAAATTGAATATAAAACTTAATTAAAGAGAAAGAAAAATCCACTATCTCTTTAAAGTGGTGATTCATCAAATTTCATCTAAATCTTCATTAATTCTCCAAGTAAGAGTTACCCACCATGCAGCCCTACTGTTTTGCATGGTTTCTATCTATATATATATAGAAGTTTCATGCAGAAAGATTGGAGAGAATTCTGAGTTTACTTACCGAAGTGCCAAAAAATTGAAAACCCTACTCCACCCTCACTAGTTCATCCTCAATTCAACTTGATTTGAGTGTTTCCACCACACATTCCTTCTTGAGCATAGTGGAGAAGATCTTGGTGGTGGTCTTTTTAAAGAATCAAGCTCAATCTTGGTGAAATTCTATTGAATTCGTGGAAAAGATAGTCAAAGGTAATATTTGTTTCAAACCCTCTTATGAATGTCATATGAATAGCATGTTTAAAACTAAAATTAAATGTAGTTTAAGTGCTTGTTGATTCTAAATTCTTCCGTTGCATGTTATATTACTCCTTCAGTATGACCCTACCATTTTCAGATCCCATAGGTATACTTCAACAAGCTACAGTAAGGAAAGACAACTGTTGAATATTAACCTAAGAAACCCTATCCATTACTGGACTTTGCATTGTTCCCAATCATATGATCAAGTCCTCCCAAGGGATGGTCGCTCCAGGATGACACACAGGCGGACCATAGGAATCTCACGGTGCAATCTAATAGAGGAGACAATAGAATACATTGACGCACGTCCTTCTCCCACTTACTATGAACACTTTCCCTATTCACTTTGGTATTGGCCCATGCAAGCACTTTCCGAAGGGAGGCTGATGCGTTGTTAATGTGATGAAATAATGGTGTATATTGCGATGGTGGTGTATGCGTTGTGCATGCAAGTTTTCATAGCAAAATCCAAGTATAAATTCTAATGGGCTTATTGATACAGTATGCGACGGTGATTTCTGATAACTTTGCGATGACAAATAAAACAATGTGTTGGTTGGTATGTTGTTTAAGGTATAGATTCTATGCGGCGGAATTGATAAAAGAGTTAATAACACGAAAGATACAATGAGTGTGAGGGGGAACGGGCTGAGAAGAGCTTTAGCTAACACTTCTTAAGATTATGTTCACGTTATGCGATCATGCTACACACATACAACAGCAAGTCATCTCTCAATGCAAATGCTATAACTTCTATTTTAGGATGCATGCGATGTATACGATAATGTCTATAGGACTTATGTCTAAGCCTCTACTCTTGTCTATGCGATGATGAATGACACACACATACACAAGGCGACCGCATACTATCATAACCTATTTCTAGGGTGCATGCGATGCATGTTAGCAAACAGAGCTTATGTCTAAGTCTTTATCTCTTGCTTATGCAGATCTAATCTTGCTTTCTCAAGTCTAGATTCTAACCTAGCTCTCTCAAGTCTAGGAACTTTCTTTAGACCCTCTCTCGAGTAGTTCTAAAGGGGTGATGGACGCATGCATAAGACAAGATGATCTCATACAATGAAGATCTTAGGTCATGTTAGCTAAGTGCTTCTCAACCCATTCAGACGTTTAGTTACTCATGTGTAATATAAAGAGAGTGAACAGATATAGGAGATGCAAGTTCCATTTTATAAATGAAATCAAGATACAGGATGACAATGGAAAGTAAAGATAGGGGGGCCTGGTTGCAATTTCTTGCTTGCCAAGGCTTTTACACTATTTTTCCCTACTCTGCCCCAAAGAATATTCTTGCTTTCACAAGAGTCGACCCTCTCTTCATTCTCAACGCTTTCCGACACTCTCTCGAGTTAACCAGGAACGATCTTTTGGCGTCTTTTCTCTTCTCTCGCCTCTTCCTTCTTAGTGTAAGAAAACTATGAACACTGGCTAACTATCTTCTATATGGTGAACTCTCTATATGGCTCAGCTGGAAGAAAACCGAACTCCTTTAACAAAGGTGGCCTTCGGTATTCATAGAGCTTCAAGGTGAAGAGCTTTTTCTCTCAAATGATTGCACTGATGGGATGTCATTAATTCTTTATCTAATGCGCCGATTAATTGTCACCAAAAAGTTGAGTGTACTTGTTACATTGTGTCGTTAACGGCTTGTCAACTAAATTCGTATTTGACCGTCATAAGCTTTCTGACCCATCGTGATTTATTAAGCTTTCACCTTGATGCGTCGTCTCTATGCGGCCATTTTCATGAGTAGATCTTCACGAACGCATACGATTGCGTAGCCTTAGGGTCGCAATCTGTTAATACACTCGGACGCTAAATTCCTTGGATCGCAATTTTGCCTTGCGCCAATGCATTTTTCTACACAAAATACATAAATTAGCTGCTTTAATGCAATGGTCACATGCGATCGCAATATTCTCAACTTAATGCCTTTGGACATGATTCTATATATTTTTACCGTTTCAATCCTTCATTGTTTTATGTCTTTGCGTTGTAATAACGTGCATTTCTGTCCGTTATCACACCTTCAAATTTAAAACAATGCTTGTTCTCAAGCATAAATTAAAGATTTTCTCTAGAAAGTCGACCGCCTTTTTCTTTCCTAGATTTCTCAAGGTGCCTTATTCAAGTCCTATATACCAAAATCTCCTTAATTCTTATTCAGGTCTTTTCTTAAAATATTTCTAAAATTTAGGTACCGCAAGTTTAACCTTCAAAAAGACTTTACTTGTTTCTAGAGCATCGCATGATTTATTTAAAAAAAAAAAGAAAAAACTTTTTCAACTGGGGTGTTTTCAAATGATTTTTATCCTTACGTAGTTTAGATATTTTTTCTATGACCTTGCGCTGATCCAAGTGCCTAGCCTTCGTTTTGGTTTGCCCCCAGGGGTGTCATGCGAGCATCCAACTACGAGCAAGCCGCTCTTTCTCAGTCTAAACTCATGCCCATTTGGCAGTGGAGTTGCGATCATTTTATTTATGCGTTGATCACGATTCCTACCTTCGTTTTGGCTTGCCCCCATGGGTGTCATGCGGACATCCAACTACGAGTAAGATCCGATCGCAACGTTATTATATATTTTTTTTTTTAGAGAATGCCTAAAATAGCAAGGTTGAAAATAAATACCGCACCCCCAAATTTAAATGTAGCAATATCCTCATTGCTGAAAGATTGAAAGAACTCACGTCCTGCTCTTAGAAGATTTCGTAAAAGTCTATTTGAAAGAAAGCTGGTAGACCACTAACTTCTAGAAATATTTCATGAATTGACTATCCTAAAATTAAGTTGACTCTAGTGCATGTGATGAAAAATAGAGATATGTGTTTCATCATTGAAATCAAATTGGCAAAGAAAAATAATGCGGTGACTCACAAAATTAACCAATGTGTAATGATTGCGCAGTCTAAAGAGGATGCGATGATAAAATTATCAAAGTTAAAATGAGATGCGATAGTACAAAATTTGGAATAAACAAGGTCAAGGAAAGATACAACCCCCAAATTTGCTCTGTCGCCCGCATTATTTGTGATCACACCCTTCTTTGCGAGCCAATTTCTTTGATTGCGGTGGCTAATTGCATCTTTCGGTTATCGTGTAGCTCCCTCGCAATGGTTCACCACGATCGTTGCAAAAAAAACATCGAGAGGGTCAAATAAAAGATAGAATTAACAATTTTTTTTAGATGCAAAGGATAAAGAAATGATAATGGATATAAAGAGGTAGAATTGAGTTCATGAATTGAAGGTTTCAAAGGATACTTCACAAAAATTGCGTCCCTGGTGAATTTGAATCGCATGATTGTGCAGGGATTGCCTACTTCTTCTTCAGTCAGAATTCCTCAGGTACACAGAGGTGTTCTCGTGATGCAAGTCTTTTCCATGATATATTTTGACTCTTTGCCCGTTGACTTTGAATGCGTTAGTCCCGTCCTCATTGGATAACTCAACCGCGCCATGCGGGAATACCTTTTTTATTATAAAGGGTCCGGACCAGCAATTTACCGGGAAAGAGTCGTAACCGCTAATTGAATAATAAGACCTTTTGCCTGACTTGGATATTCTTCCCACATAATTGTTTGTCATGCCAACGTTTTACGCGCTCCTTGTAGATTTTGGCATTCTCATATGCGTGAGTTCTCCATTCATCAAGCTCAACCAACTGAAGTTTCCTTGCTTTCCCTGCGGCCTTTAAGTCAAAATTGAGCTTTTTCACTGCCCACATTGTTTTATGCTCCAGCTCAAGCGGTAAATGACATTCCTTTCCAAACACCAACGTATACGGGGACATGCCTATAGGTGTCTTATAGGCGATCTTATATGCCCACAAGGCATCGTCCAACTTCATTGCCCAATCTTTGCGTAAAGGTTTTACCACCTTCTCTAATATCAGCTTGATTTCCCTGTTGGACACTTCAGCTTGACCATTTGTTTGTGAATGGTATGCGGTGGCCACCTTTTGGAGGATATTATACTTGAGCAACAATTTTTTGATGATGTGATTAACAAAGTGAGAGCCTTCATCACTTATTATGGCACGTGGAGTGCCAAAACGAGTGAAAAATTCTTCTTCAAGAACTTGGAGACTACCGCCGCATCGTTTGCGATGCATGATACCACTTCTACCCATTTGGAAACGTAGTCGACGGCTAATAGAATGTATTTGTGACCATTTGATGATGGAAATGGTCCTATGAAGTCTATGCCCCAGACATCAAATAGTTCCAATTCTAAGATGATATTCACGGGCATCGCATTGGAAATGTTTCCCATGTGTTGGCACCGGTCACATTTCATTGCATAGTCTCTTGCGTCCTTGAATAAAGTTGGCCAAAAATACCCACTTTGTAACACCTTTGTTGTTGTGTGTTGGCCTCCAAAATGTCCTCCATATGGCGAGTCATGGTATTGTGATAGTATACATTGGTGAGCAGCATCTGGTACGCATAGGCACAAAATCTGGTTTGATCCCTTCTTATAAATATTTGGCTCATCCCAATAGTATGATTTACATTCATGTCTAAGCTACCTCTTCTGGTGGGCTGTGTA